>NC_137802.1:20505844-21170844 GCF_963383645.1 Muscardinus avellanarius | reverse complement strand
CTTGGGTCATTCTTTGTACTTCGCTGTTATAAGCAATCCCACAGATAACCTGGTCCACATGCAGGAATCTGAAGATAAATTATCAAACAGGGGTATTACTGATCTACAAGAGGAATAATGCCTGTGTAATGTGGACAGAGGTCAGACCCTCCAGGGGCTGTGGCGATTCACACTTCCACTGTCCTGTAGTAGAGTGCCTGTCTCACTGATGTACTTATTCTAGTGATGATTGGATGGCTTCTGTCTTCCCCTGGAGTGGCCACAGGAGGGTGGGGACTGTGTTTTGTTCATCATCATGGGCACTTGATAAGTGTTAGGTTAATGAATGGATTTTTTGTTTACTAGATGGGTTGGCCAGGAAGGTGAGGTACTCCAGAGCCTGCCGGCAAAAGTACGGGTTCTGTAGAGAGGAGTGAGGATGAAAAGAATTTTATTCAATGAATTTTATTCATAGAATACTTCATTCTCTCATGGAAGGATCGCCAGTACACTCCTGGGTCGATATCTCTACTGACCGATCCCGGTTTTATCGCTCTCGTCCTATTTATACCGCTCCCGGTCAACCAACCCCCGTGACGTCACCACCTGTGCGCGCTTAACGGTCAAACCAATCAATTCCACCCGAGCTTCTCTCAGACGTTGAACTTTCCACGACCCCAAACCTTATTGGCTCTGGGCAAAGGACAGTCAGAAGTATTCTTAAAGGGGAAAACATTAATGGCTCCCCACAAGGTACCATTTTCTCTTTGTGCTCATTTTGCCCAGTCCCCTTCTCTCGCCCCTCTGGAGGGCAGCTGGGCCCTGGGAGGGAACATGGAGGATCTGGAGGGCCTGATCGTGACCACTACTCACTCCTGAGCCTTACTCCAGAGCAGTCCTTCTCCTGCTGTGAGAGCAAGTTTTATCTCTGGAAGAGGGCTTGCAGGATGGCCCTTACCTGATGGTCAAATTCCTTGCCTGCCCTCTGCTTACATACCTTGAGTGATGGGGAACTCACCCCTTCAAGTGACCCCTTTCAACTTTGGACAACTAACTTTGTCCAAACTAACTTTTCAATAGCTTTTCTATCTATTGAGTTGAAACCTGCTTCCTGTAGCTGCCTCCTCTCCAGTGCCTTTAGTGTGGCTCTCTGTAAACAGGGCTTGCTGGTAAATGAGCAGGAGTGGTTCATGTGGAGACAGGTACGCCTTGGCTATCCTTCTCCAGCAAGCAGCGCCAACTCCTCAGAGGAGCTCTGCAGAGCCCTGGCCTCCTCCTCACTCTCTGGTCTTGCCCACAGGTACGTGCAGGAAGGGCGCTTTCGAGTTGAAGAAAGGACATTGACAGCCTTCCAGTGGCTCTACAGCCCGCAGCAGCACCGCATCCTCAGCCGTGCGGACCTTGAGTCTCCATCCAGGTAAAGGGACCTCCTGCCCTTCCACCAGCTTTTGGCCTGGCCTTCCTCCCCTGGCTGGTGCTTACATGGCCAGCTCGCACCAGCCACATGACCCACAGTGGGAGACTGCCCTCGGTGATGAAGAGGGTTTGCCAGCTTGGGTGCTCTTCCAACCATGAAGTACCCGGAGGCAGCTTTCTTCTGCCTCTGTTTTCTCTTCTATAAAATGGAGCTCATGAGTCCTCAGTGATTGGTGCCTGCAGAGATTTCTCAGCCTGGAAATCGATCTGCTAGTTCTGTTTTTTTTTTTTTTTTTTTTTTTTTTTGAGTAGGGATTAAACCCAGGGACATTTGACCTCCTAGATATACCTCTAGTCTTTTTGTATATAACAAAGATGATGATGATGATGATGATGATGATGATGATTGGTTTTGAAACAGGGTCTCACTAGGTTTCTGAGAGTCTTTCTAAGTTGCTAAGGCTGGCCTCAAGCCTGCAATCCTACTGTCTCAGCCTCCTGGCTACTTAGCTCTTAGGTCTGGGAGTATAGCCTGGAGGTAGAAGGGCTTCCAGGAACCCCAGTACCACACACACACACACACACACACACACACACACACACACACAAACCAAAACAAAACAAAAACAAAAATCAAAAACAAATAAAACCTCCACAGAAGCCAGGCATGGTGGCACATGCTTGTAATCCCTGTACTTGGGAGGCTGAGACAGGAGGATCACAAGTTCAAAGCCAGCCTCAACTACTTAGTGAGGTTCTCAGCAACTTAGTGAGACCCTGTTTCAAAATAAAGAATAAAAACAGGGCTGGGGGTGTGGTTCACAGGTAGAATGCCCCTGGGTTCAGTCCCCAGTACCACAAAACAAACAAACAAACAAACAAACCCTGCCCAAGGTCATAGCAAAGGAAGAGGAGGTGGGTGGCCCTCCTGCCCTGGAGGTGGTCTGAAGCTAGTGGAGCAGCTATGTTTTCTGAGCCAGAGAACAAGACTGCCCTTGAGACTCACAGAAGCAATACCTTGGAGGAGGAAAGCAACCATAAAACTGGCTGGAACCATTTGAAATAACTTTAAATTTCATGTTTGGGAAGGCTGTCCTCAGGCATCTGTTGTAGCTCAGTGACGCTACTTATTTTCATGACAAAATATTTTTCTTTTAGTGCTTATTATGTGTCATGCTGTAAATGCTTTGCAGATAAATTGATTTAATCATTATAGCAATGCTACACTCTAGGTACTATTGTTCTCCCTGTGCTTGCTTGCTTGCTTTCTTTCTTTCTTTCTTTCTTTCTTTTTCTTTCTTTCTTTTTTCTGAACTGGGATAGAACCCAGGGGCATTCTACCTCTGAGCTACACCCCCAGCCTGATTTTTAAAATTCTTTAATTTCATTTTTTTGTGGTACTAGTGGTGGAACTCAGGGGCTTTCTATCTCCTGGATATACTCCTAGACCTAGTTTATGTTTTATTTGGAAACAGGGTCTCACTAAGTTGCTGAGAGCCTCACTAAGTAGCTGAGGCTGGCTTCGAACCTATGCAATCCTCCTGTCTCAGCCTCCCAAGCACTGGGATTACAAGCGTGCGCCACCACGCCCGGCTATTATTTATTTTTAAACGCGATCTTGCTAGGTTGTGGAAGGCCTCACAAGTTGCTGAGGCTAGCCGTCAACTGCAATCTTCCTGTCTCAGTCTCCCAAGTTACTGGGATTACAAGTGTGTGCCACCACACCTGGCTATTTTTTTTTTTTTTTTTTTTTTTTGTGGTACTAGGGATTGAACCAGGGACATTCTAAGTTTCAGAGGGCCTCACTAAATAGCTGAGGCTGGATGCGAACCTGTGATCCTCCTGTCTCAGCTCCTACTGGGATTACAAGCATGTACCACCATGCCCAGCCCTCTCTCTATGTTTTCAAATGACAAAACTGAGATGCAGGGGTTAAGTAGCAGCTGGTAAGTGGCCATGCTGGTAAACACTCTGCCTCCAAGTGCACAAAACACTGGCTGAAAGGTGGGAGATAGGAAGAGAATTTTATCTCTACAAAGGAGAAGACGCAGCTGAGCGCAGTGGCACATACCAGTAATCCCAGTACTTGGGAGGCTAAGACAGGAGAATTGCAGGTTTGAAGCTAGCCTCACAACTTAGCAAGACCCTTAGAAACTCTTTTTTTGTGTGTGTGGTACTGGGGATGGAACCCAGGGGCATTGTATCTCCGAACTACACCCCCAGCTCTATTTGTTTAGTTTATTTATTTATTTATTTATTTATTTATTTTGGTGGTACTGGGGGTGGAACCCAGAGGCTTTCTTCTACCTTTGGGCTATACTCAGACCTATTTTATATTTTATTTGGAAACAGGGTCTCACTAAGTTGCTGAGAACCTCACTAAGTAGCTGAGGCTGGCTTTGAACCTGTGTGATCCTCCTGTCTCTGCTTTCCAAGTGCGGGGATTACAAGCGTGCGCCACCACGCCCGGCATTAGTCTTTTTGTGTTTGAAACAGGGTCTCACTGAGTGGCAAAGGGCCTCACTAAGTAGCTGAGGCTGTCCACTAACCATGATCCTCCTCTCTCAGCCTCTCCAATGCTGGGATTTCAAGATTACAAGCGTGGGCCACCACACCTGGCTACCCTCAGCAACTTAATTGGATACTGTTTCAAAATAAGAAATAAAAAGGACTGAGGGGGAAAAAAACAGACAAAAGAAGGTTCATCCACAGACTATAAATAAATGGGCTATTATATGAGTCTTGGTCAAGTTTCTGAGTCTTTTATTAAAGAGATGGTTTGGAGCCAGGCATGATTGTGCACACCTGTAATCCTAGTAGTTGGGAAGCTGAGGCAGGAGGATTGCAGGTTCAAGGGACAGCCTCAGCAACGTAGTGAGACTTTCAGCAACCTAGTAATATCCAGTTTCAAAATTTAAAAGAGGAGGGGTAGCCGGGAGTGGTGTACACCCTTGTGATCCCAGTACTTGGGAGGCTGAGACAGGAGGATCTCAGGTTTGTGGCCAGCCTCAACTACTTAGTGAGGCTTTCTGCAACTTAGTGAGATCCTGTTTTCAAATAAAAAATAAAAAAATAGGGGTAGGGGTGTAGCTCGGAGGTAGAATGCCCCTGGGTTCCATCTGTAGTATCAAACACACAAAAAATGAGGGGGAACTGGTGGTGTAGCTCAGATAGAATACTTCTGAGTTCACTCCCTAGTACCTCCTCCAAAAATAAAGAGATGGTTTGGGGACACTTAGGGAAGAAGTAGATCATCAGCACTGAGTGAATTCCATGGAGTGAACCACCCTGCTGGGGGAAGTGTATTTGCTTTTGTGATTAATTTTCTAGACTATAAATTGGATTGGGGGTGGTGGAGCAGGAGACAGTGGTTGTGAGTTTCTGCAATAAATTGTTCTTGTCTTCCTGTCAAAGCTTTGCAGGTGACATGGGAGTGTGGCTAGGGAGTGGCACAGCTCAGAGCTTGGTGAGTGGGCTGCTCTTAGCTGCTCCACATGTTCAGCAGCGTCTCTAGGAAAGGGGTGAATTGGTGCTTGTGATACTGCTGATGGCAGGAAACTGGCATCATCCCAGCAGGCTAGATGCAGAACGGGACTCACAATGCCCTAGAAGGCTGGGCGCCATAGCGCACGCTTGTAATCCCAGTACTTAGATGGCTGAGATAGGAGAATCACAGCTTCTAAGGCCAGCCTCAGTAACTTCATCAACTTAGTGAGACTCTGTATCAAAATGAAAAATAAAAAGGGCTGGGGGTCGAATGCCCCTGGGTTTGATCCTCAGTGCCCAAACAATAACAATAAAAACAACAACAACAACCCAACACACACACACACACACACTGCCCTAGAAGCTGGATTCTGAGTCCAAGTCTAGAACAGTGGGGTCTACCATCTCATTATCTGAGATTTCACTTTTCATGGTTTCAGTTACCCATAGTCAAAACTCCCAAAAGTTTTAAGTGGAAAATTCCAGAAATAATTCAAAGATTAAAATTGTATGCTAATCTAAATAGCTTGATGAAATTTCACCTCATTTTACTCTTTCCCACCTGGGATATGAATCATCCCTTTGTTCAGTGTATCCATAATGTATATGCTACCTGTCTGTTAGTCACTTCATGGCTGTTTTGGTTATCTGAGCAACTGGGTTGGTGCCACAGTACCTGTATTTAGATAACCCTTGTTTTACTTAATAATCACTACCAAGTGCCAATGTAGTGATGCTGGCAATTTGGATATGTCAAAGTAAAGTCCTAAAGTGTTTCCTTTAAGTGAAAAGATAAAATTTCTCAGTGTCATAATTGGTATATAGGTACAGAGGCTTCTCAACTTATTACCCAATAAACTCATTATCAATTAAAAACGTTAAATGCAAAACTCACACTAGCCTATAGTCGGGCAAAGTTATCTAACACAAAGCCCATGTTATTTTTAATTTTTTTGTGTGTGGTGCTGAGGCTTGAACTCAGGGGCATTCTATCTCCAAGCTACACCTTCAGCCCTATTTTATTTTTTATTTTGAAGCAGGGTCTTGCTAAGTTGCTGATAGCTTCACTAAGTTGCTGAAGCTAGCTTTGAACCTCCAAACCTCCTGTCTCAGCCTCCTGAGTACTGGGATTATGGGTGTGTGCCACCACACCTAGCTCAAGAGAGTGTCTTATGGCATATCATCAGCCCAGAGAAATATCTAAATTCAAAAATCAAAATATAATTTATACTGAATGCTTATTACTCTTACACCATCTTAATCTAAAGTAGACAAGTTGAAAGTGAAACTATTGTAAGTCAGATATTGTCTTTGTAGGAAAAATCATAGTATCTGTAGGGTTTGGTACTGTATTTGGATTTCAGACATCCACTGGGGCTGAGGGTTTTGGAATATATACCCTAAAGATAAGGGGGGACTGCTGCAGACAGAGTTTAATAGGTATAAAGGTGAAATCAATGCTGGCCTCCAGTCCCGTAAGCATGTAGGCAGTGGAACAAAAGGATCTGAGTTATCTGAGGGACTTGATTGAGTAGGAGTTGGGTATGACTATATATTTTAGGTGCTTACCAAGGAAAATGCTGGAATCTTGGGGTTGAAGTGCTCAGGGCAGAGTCCCGAGTGAGGGGAGAGAAGGTCCTGCTCTTCTGAGTCCACTGGCATTATTTTCTGTGAGCAGTGATTGAGGACCTTTCTTCTGCTAGACTTTGTGCCAGAGCCTGCCTGGGATGGCTGTGGCTTGCGCTTCAGAACAGCTGCCAAGGGGACTCAGGACTGTTGGCTGACCAGCCTTTCCTTCTGCCCTATTCTCTTCATTTTGTCTTTTCTTCCCTCCTCCCTCCCTCTGTCCCTTCCTTCCTGCACAACTGTCTGTCCACTGGGTGCTGCTCTGGGTCAGGCTGTGGGGTGACAGTGGTCCTCAAGGCAGGCAAGGCCACTGCTTACATGGACACATGTAATGGCAGAGAGACCAAAAAACATGTAGATGCAGAGACACGAGGGTTTCTCCAGATGGTCAGCTGCTGAAGAAACTAAACAGAACATGGAGATAAGGAGTAGCTTTAGAAGAGATGGCAGGCCTCTCTGGGAAAGTGACATGGACTGAGTCCTGGAGGGCACCAGAGCCAGCCATCTAGGAGGAGGAGGTGGTGAAGGGTGGTGAATACAGGGGGTGGAAGGTCTCAGGACATGCCAGGTAAAGGTGTTCCTGCAGGGATGATAGCTAGAAACAGGAAGACACTGGGAAGAACAGAGTGAGAGCCGGGCATGGTGGTGCACACCAGTAATCCCAGTACTTCGGAGCTGAGACAGGAGGATTGCAGGCTCACAGCCAGTCTCAGCTATTTAGAGAGGCCCTCTGCAACTTAGTGAGACCGTTTCAAAAATAAGTATAAAGAGCAGGGCTAGGGGTGTAGCTCAGAGGTAGAATGCCTTGGGTTCAATTCCCAGTACTGAAAAAAAAAAAAAAAAAAAGGCTTTATAAGTGTTTAGAGCTTGGTGAGGACCATGTGGGCAGGTCCCTCAGGGAATGAACAACTTATCACTGGAGGTGTGCAAGCCGCAGTCAGCGGCTGCCCTCTGTGTGTGTGTGTGTGTGTGTGTGTGTGTGTGTGTGTGTGTGTGTGTGTCTGAGTAAGAGACCCAGACACCTAAGAGTTTGGCTAGAGGATCCTTGCTTTAACCCTTTCAAGTTCAGGAGCACCTCTGGTTTGGCAGAAACTGAACGGCTGTCTGTGGATTGATTGACAAGGGGCAGTTCCAGGGGTTCTGGCAGCCCTTGAGGCCCTTACTTCCAAGTTCCTATGGCACCGTACTTCCTCCCCAAGAGGACTCCGGAGTGTCTTTCTCAGTAGATCAGGCCTGAAAGATCTTGCCGCAGCTCGGTTCCCCTGGTGGGGCGGGTCCTCTGGGAACCTCTGCAGGCAGGTGGGCCTCTCCTCCCTCCGGGTGCCCCGCCCCGCCCCGCCCCGCCCCGCGCCTTTGTTCCTGGAGCCGCCCGCCTGGGTAGCCTCGGCAGTGGGGGCGGCTCCGGCCCGCACCCGCCTGCTGGGTGGAGCGGGAGCGTGTGCGCGCACGCTGCGCGGGTGCCCGGAGCCGGGGCGCGCGCGGGCCGGCGGAGGGCGCTGGGGCCGCCCAGGCTGACAGCCGACGTTCTGCGCGCCTGGGAGCGAGAAGGTCGGTGGCCCCGGGCTGGGTGGTAATTCCATAGCAGCCTGGGTGTGGCCGAGCGTGGAATTGGGGTGTCCGTTGCGAGTGTGGGTGATGTGGTGCAAAGCTGTCTCCAGCGAGGATGGCCCGCGCAGCTCCCCTGCGGTCTCACGGAGCAAGCTCACCGCCCGGGGCTGCATACGTGTTCGGGAGGTGGGGTGATAGTCCTCAGAAGGCCCTGCCAGGGAGCACTGCACGCGCATCCTTGCCAGGGGCGTGTGTGCTTGAAGGAGATGTTGGTCACCCCGTCTGAGTCTCTGGAGAGGAGCTGGCGGAGATGGAGGTCAGACGTGGGTGTTTACAGGTGGTGGGAGAAGGGAAAACAGCCAGGAACCCCAGGAGGACTCTGTAGCTAGTCTGGGTAGGTTTGTCTCCCCCACCTCCGCGGGCATAAACCCCAGCCCCCCACTTCAACCTGTGACTGTTGCAGGAGGGAGCTAGGCTGGGGTTGCTGGCTGATAGGCCTTCTTGGACTTTGGGGCAAGACCAACCTCCAGCGTGATGTCCATTTCCAGAGCCTTTGGCGCGAATGCAGTGCCAGCCCGCTCAGGGGTCCCGGGCAGGTGTTTAGGGGACTTCGGGAGTCTGTAGACTTCAGCCAGGCGTGTGCTGTGGGTCTGACCCTGGGAGCTGATCCAGGGCATCTTTCTTTCCTCCTTAGCTTCCCCTTCACCCTTTTAATGAACCTGAAGGGCATTTACATGCAAGTGGGGTTTGAGCTCTGAATTTTGGGATTTTCTGTCCCATGGCACCCACCAAAGCAGCCTCCATAGGGAATGATAGGTTTGTCCTGGGCCAGACCCTGGGACTCTCCATTTCTTTTTAGTCTGTGAAGCTGGTTGAGCCCATTAGGCCTCAGTTTCCCATGGGGGGGGAGGGGAGAGAGAGAGAGAGAGAGAGAGAGAGAGAGAGAGAGAGAGAGAGCGAGCGAGCGCGCAGAGTCTCTGCCCTTCTTCCTTTCTGTCCTGTTGCTGGGAGGAATAAGCAGAAGGCTGCACAGCTGTGGGGCTGGGAGTGACTCAGGTTCCCCGAGGTCCTGGGTTGTGACTTCCCCCAGGAAAGTCCCAGCAAGGGTGCTAGGTTGTGAGTCCAGGGGTGGGGGGTATCTGCTAGACCTGGTCACTCAGGCTCTGGAAGCTGCCTCAGGTCCCTCCTCCCTTGAGGATGTTGTGGAGTGGGGGTGGCATGGGGCTTTGGGGCCCTGCTAGGGGTGGCATGGGGGGCTGGAGCTGAAGACCTGCAGTTGATGCTTCTTTGCAGGGGCAGACACTGAATGTGGGCAGGGCCAGCACAAGTCCGATGGGACTCCTGTGCAGCCCAGGGTGCTGAGAGAATTTGGCAGGCAGTAGTTTCTGTCTCAGTGAAGAGGATCCTCCTGGGGCAGGTACCCATCCAGCCCTCCTCTCTCTCTTTCCCATGATCCCTCTGAAGGAACATGGCTGACCCACAGTAGCTCAGAATGACTTAAACCTTGAGGGAAAGGGGCCCTGTCATGAATGGTGGTGGTGGCAGCATGTCACAGTGATTAAGCATGAAGGCTTAAACACTCTCTTGGTGACACTCTTGCACTCAGACCTGGTTGTGAACCTCAGCTCCACTACCCACCTGCCTGTATGGCCTCCACATCCTCCGGGAGGAAGGCTCGCATGTGCTGGTTTATATGAAAAGAAATCCAGGAAGCAAGGGCATGGTGAAGGTATGAAGGAGAGAAAGGAAAGTAATATGAGGTGCCCGGGTTTTATTTTTGCCACGGTTTTATCCTGGGTGGTCTCCTGAGGAGCCTGTGGGTTGCATTTCAAAACTGCTCTATTGGGGAGAGAAGCAGGGAAGTGTTTGCCCATGAGTCACATCCCCCACGGGACAAGGGTGGCCCATGGACATTAGCTCCTGTGCGCCTCCACGGTGCTCATGCATCACCCTCTGGTGGCTTCCCCTGGTCATCCCACACTATGACTTCAAAGACAGGCTGGCTTGGGCTACCCGAAGCGCTGTCAGGTCGCACCTGTAAGATGCTGCTCAGAACCAGCAGGGAAGTGGCTGAAGTAAGAGGTGGGACTGAGGGTTTGGAGTGGCACATGGAAGTATCCGGTATGTAGCACGACCTCGGGCAAGTTACGTACCTTCTCTCAGCCTCGGTTTCCCGTGTGGGTGTTGTGCGTGTTAAATAAGATGCTTACCAACTTTTCAAGTGCAGTAATGGGCAGGTGTTCAGTGGGGGCGTCCACTCATGGAGGAGTATTTTTTCTGGGAAGACAGTAGGTTCTGGTGTTGTGGGCATTCATGCACTCAGTAGAGGAGGAGGCTGGATGAGGTCACTCCAAAGACCCCTCCTGGTTGTAGAATTCAGGGCTCAAGGGCCAGGCTCGGGACCTGGTCAATTCCTCTGGGGCCTTGGCCTCCCGAATAGACCTATTTCACAGTGTGTGGATTGAAGCCTGCCCCTGGGCTGTCCTCCAGGGGGACGGTGATTGAAGCTGGTGGTACCCCATCCCTTAGGGGGGTGGGCATAGCCCAGGCCATGGGCCAAGGATGAGGGGAGCAGCAGCTTGGAAGCAGGTGCTTGAAGGACAATTGGAGGGAGGGTGAGCGCTGGCGTTTGGGGCTGGCAGATGGTCATGGGCACTGGTCTGGGGAAGGACAGGGCAGGGTGGGGGAGGGCTAGAGAAAAATCAGGCAGGAAGGGAGAGGAGGAGGTGGCCCAGAGGGTGGAAGAACCAGGGCTGGTGGTGGTAGCCTTGGTGCTTGGGATTAGAGGTATCTGGGAGACAGGCACAGACTGAGGGAGAGTGACAGGTAGCAGGAGGTAAGGGCAGTGCAGTTGGTTGAGGGTTAGTTGGGAAGTCCTAGGGCATAATTCAGAGCAGACTACAAATTCAGGGTCCAGCACCCATGAGTCTCTGTTCTTTCTTCCAACCCTCCACCATCTGCTTTGACAGGGGAGGTGCCATCTTCAAACTCATAGTTCTGTTGTCATGGAATCAGGTGGATTGGTTCTCCCCACCTTCTCCTATCTCTCAGCCACTCCCCTCCTGTGAGAGGTTACAGCGTAGGGAAGGTGTCTAACTGCCTCTTCTCCCTGCTCAGAGGCTCAGGCTGGCATACAAAGGTCACTGCATCCATCCTTCTGCTCGCAGGCCAGGTTGTACCCTGCCAAGGCTGGGGAGGTGGGGCAGCATCCATTTTCATTTACAGTCATTTAAAGACTACTCTGACCTGGGAAATTAGGGGTGGCTTTTGTTCTTAGCAAGTTTGGTAAGAGATAAGAATAGAAGCCGGGAGTGGAATCCCAGTACTTGGGAGGATGGGATAAGAGGATGGCAGGTTCAAGGACAGCCTCAGCAAGAAGTAAGACTCTCATCAACCTAATGAGACCCTGTTTAAATTAAAGTAAAATAGGGCTGGGGATGTAGAATGTCCAGGCCCTCAGCAACTTTGTGAGACCCCATTTCAAAGTAAAAAATAAAATCGGGCTGGGGGTGTAGCTTAGAGGTAGAACACCCCTGGGTTCAGTTCCCAGTGCCACACACACACACGCACAAAGAGGGCATCTGATGGTCAACACTTTCTTCTTGCCCACACTTTTCTCAATGCTTGGTGAATCTCCAGTGGGAAGTTCTACCTCCTGTCTGATCTCAGCCTGCCATGCATGCATGTGTGTGTTTTTTCTGTTTTTTTTTTTTTAACCTCTCTTCAGGGCTTCTAGATTGGGGGGGGTGTGAGGGGATCCCTGTTCATCTGCTCACAAATGCAAATAGCCAAGGGAACTACCAATAGACGTGGGATGACAAAACAAGTACCGCGCGTCGAGGGTGCTGGCTGGGGTGGGAGTGCACACTGGTGTGCCCGTTAGTGTCTGTGTCTGCGCCATTGTGCCCTGCGGCTTATTCTGGGGTACTCTTCTCTGTCTGTGTGTTCACCATCTGTAGGGCTCTCTGGTGCCTGGAGGGTGTGCCAATTTATGGCAGGTGCTACTTTAGCCCAGCAGGTCTCTGGCTCTCTGAGGCTTTCTGAGGCTTCCCGCTGGCCCTGTTCTACCCTCTCTTTAGGATCTTGTACCCTGTCCCTCCCTCTGCCTTGAGGAAACTGCATCTCTTCCTCTGGATATGTGGGTGTCCACCGCCTCTAGGGTGGGGACTGACAGCCAGTCCAACCTCCAACCCCAGGATCCTGAGCTTTGAGAAGGATGGGCATGAGCCCTGGGTTGAGGAGATGAATCAGGGACTGGCGGGGAGGGGGCGGAATCTGTGTCAGCATGCTTTAGAGAAACATGTGCTCCTGTCCTCCATCTCCCAGACCCTGCTATGCATAAGCTCTTCCCCAGTACCCTTGGTTGGTACCATCTTATGGGAGCATAGTGTTCTCTGGGGCTATGGGGATCCCACTGGGGCCTTGGCCTAGGCAGATTTCAAACTTCAATAATTGATATTTATTGATCTATTCCTTTTTTGGTACTAGGGATTGAATTCAGGGGCATTCTACCTCCAAGTTATACCCCAGGCCTTTTTATTTTGAAACAGAGTCTTGCTAAGTTGCTGGCCTCAACCCTCTGATCCTCCTGTTTCAGCCTCCCAAGCACTGGGGTTATAGGCATGTAGGACCACGCCCAGCAATCGCTGATATTTCTGTAGCTCTCCCTGGTGCCAGGCTCTGGACCACGCACTATCCATCCATCAGCTCATTTATTCCTCAGCACAATCCTTGCTTGTGAGCATAGCAGTCCTACAAGCTGGGTTCTAAAAGCATCCCTATTCTATGAGCAAGTAGTTGTCACTTCCATAGGTTACACAACTGCTAAGTGAGGCGCAGAATGTGAATCCCTTAGGTCTGTTCTTGCCGCTTGCCACTGTTCTCTCAGTTCTTCTCATCCATCTTACTCTTCTGTGTGTGTGTGTGTGTGTGTGTGTGGTATTTATTGGGACATTTTACCTCTGAGTTATACCCCCAACACTATTTTATTTTGAATTTGTTTTTTGGTGGGTTTTGGGGGTGGAACCCAGGGACATTCGACCTCTGAGCTACACCTCCTGCCCTATTTTTTATTCTTTATTTTGAAACTGGGTCTCACTGAGTTGCAGAAGGCCTCACTAAGTAGCTGAGGCTGTCCACGAACCGTGATCCTCTGGTTTCAGCCTCCCGAATGCTGGGATTACAAGCGTGCACCACCACTCCCAGCTTTATTTTGTGTTTTAAAACAGGGTCTAAGCCAGGTGTGGTGGCGCACGCTTGTAATCCCTGCGCTTGGGAGGCGGAGACAGGAGGATCATGCAGGTTCGAAGCCGGCCGTGAGCGCTGGCTTAAGAGACCCTGTTTCCAAATAAAAAAGTATAAAATATAGGTCTGGGAGTGTAGCCCAGAGGTAGAAGGGTTTCCAGTAACCCCAGTACCACAAAAACAAAACAAAACAAAAAACAAAAACAAAAACAAACCAGGGTCTGAGCCTGGCATGGTGGCGGATGCTTGTAATCCCAACATTCAGGAGGCTGAGCCTGGAGAATCATGGTTCGCAGACAGCCTCTTTAGTGAGGTCCTCTGCAACTTAATGAGGCCCTGTTTCAAAATAAATTATAAAAAATAGGGCTGGGGTATAGCTCAGAGGTAGAATGCCCCTGGGTTCAACCCCCAGTACTGCAAAAATCCCACCCCCCAAAAAAAAACCAGGGTCTCACTAGGTAGCTGAGAGTCTTTCTATGCTGAGGCTATCCTTGAACCTGTGATCCTACTTTCTCAGCCTCCCAAGTACTGAGATTAGAGGCATGCCCCATACTCAGCTCACATCCATCTCATTCTTGCCATCTCCTCCTCAGAGAGGCGCCCCAGATCATCCCCTCTAAACTGGGCTCCTGAAACACTTAGTCCCCTTTGGATCATATCACCATATTGTAAGTACCTATCTAACATTACTCCATTTTTCATCTGGTGCTGGAGATTGAGTCCCAGGGCATTTTTTTTTGTGTGTGTGTGTGTGTGTGTGTGGTATTAGGGATGAAACTCAGGGGCAGTTTACCTTCGAGCTACACCCCCAGCTCTATTTTTTTATTCTTTATTTTTGAAACAGGGTCTCACTGAGTTAGTTGCAAAGGACCCCACTAAGTAGCTGAGACTGTCCTCGAACCACAATCCTCTGGTCTCAGCCTCCCAAATGCTGGGAATACAAGCGTGTGCCACCACACCTGGCTGAATCCAGGTGCATTCTACTTCTGACTATCCCTTTTATTTTTAAAATCAATCAATCAACTAATTATTTTTGTGATACTGGGGATATTGAACCCTGGTGCATTCAGCCTCTGAGCTATACTTCTAGTTCTATTTTATTTTATTTTATTTTGCTGTATACCAGGGACGGAACCCAGGGACATTCTACCTTAAGCTACACCCCCAGCCATATTTTTTTTTTTTTAGTCTTTTTATATTTGAAACAGGTCTCACTGAGTTGTGAAGGGCCTAAGTAGCTGGCCTAAGTAGCTGAGGCTGTCCATGACCCACGATCCTCTGGTCTCTTTCTCCTGAATTCTGGGATTATAAGCGTGCGCCGCCACACTCAGAACCCTAGTCCTATTTTATTTTGAAAAATGATTTCACTAAATTGCTGAGGGTCGCCGGGCGTGGTGGCGCACGCTTGTAATCCCCGTGCTTGGGAGGCCGAGACAGGAGGATTGCGCAGGTTCGAAGCCAGCCTCAGCTACTTAGTGAGGCTCTCAGCAACCTAGTGAGACCCTGTTTCCAAATAAAATATAAAATAGGTCTGGGAGTATAGCCTGGAGGTAGAAAGCCTCTGGGTTCCACCCCCAGTACCACACACACACACACAAATTGCCGAGGGTCTCCCTAAGTTGCTGAGGCTGTTCTCATATCTTTGGTCCTTATGCCAAGTGCTAGAATCCTTTTATCTTCTACTTTGTAGCCCCCGCTCAGAGCAGGGATCTACCTGACTTTCTACCTAACTGCTCAAAACTTGCAGAGAGCCCAGAACATAGAAGGGATGCAGCACACATTTGTTGAACTGATGAATGAAGAAAGTCTGCACTCCAGACCAAGTTCTAGAGCCTTCTTCTGTACTCCCTCTCACACAGCAGAGCCCATGTAGAGCAGCTAGAGGCGCAGGCTTAGGAGCCAGTTCCTAAGATTCAAACCCTGGATCTGCTGCTGGTCCATTTATCTAATGCCACATAATAAGCCTTCCAAGCCAGGTGCGGTGGCACATGCTTGTAATCCCAGCATTTGGGAGGCTGAAAGAGGAGGATTGTGATTTGAGGACAGCCTCAGCTACTTAGTGAGGCCCTTTGCAACTCAGTGAGACCCTGTTTTGAAATAAAAAAGAAACAATAGGGTTGGGAGTATAGCTCGGAGGTAGAACACCCCTGGGCTCCATGCCCAGTATGGAAAAAAAAAAAAAGCCTTCTGGAAGCTTATTGCTTACAGTAATGGTGACATTTATCTTGCCTGTGGATTTGCAGTTGGGATGGGCTTGGCAGGGCTAGATGTCTTCTCCCTCACTGTGTCATCCCAGGGGTTCAGGCGGGATCCTCTGAAGGCTCCATTGCTTGGTGTTCACCAGCACCCCCTCTTTTTGTTTGTTTGCATTTTGGTACAGGGGGATTGAACCCAGGGGTGCTCTACCACTGAGCTCTATCCCCAGCCCTTTTTGATTTTTTATTATGAAACAGAGTCTCCCTAAGTTGCTCAGGCTAACCTTGAACCTGTGATCTTCCTGTCAGCCTCCCAGGTCTTTGAGATTACAGCAGGTACCACCATGCTGGCTCGGCACTCCCTCTATCTTCATCCAGGAAAATCAGATGAATGAATCATGAACATGCTGTTTTTGAGCTGCAGCCTGTTTTGAAAATAGTGTCTGGGGAGCTCCCTGTCTCTCCCTGTCCCCACAGCCAGCTTCCACCTGAGTCCATGTACATCTGCCACAGCAGATCTCTCGCCAAGCTTGCCAGGCTCAGGTTTGCTGGTCCTGACTCAAGTTGAGGTTGCTCTTCATCTGGTATTGTCAGAGGCCGAGGGAAACTTGGGTGTGCTCAAGCCCAGCCTGTCAGTGTTTCACCTTGAATACCACCTCCCCGTGGGGCCTGCTCTGCCATGAGCCTTCCCTACAAGGATGGCAAAGGGCTCGAGGTGGGGCTTCTGAGTATGAGTTCTGCCACTGCCACCCACCAGCTTTTTATTTATTTGTTTATTTTGCTTCTTGAGGCTGAACCCAGGGGCATTCTATCTCCAAGCTACAACCCCAGTCCTATTTATTTATTTATTTATTTATTTATTTATTGTTATTTTTTGTAGTACTAGGAATTGAATTCAGGGGGTGTTTTATCTGTGAGCCACACCCCAATTTATTTTTGTTCTGAAACAGGGTCCTGCTAGGTTGTTAGGCATCTCACTACTTACTAAGGTTGTCCTTGAACCTGTGATCCTCCTGCCTCAGCCCCCCAAGTAATGGGATTACAAGTGTGTACCACCACGCACAGCTTTATTTTTTATCTTTTTTTTTTGTGGTACTGGGGTTCCTGGAAGCCCTTCTACCTCCGGGATACACTCCCACGGGCTACACTCCCAGACCTATTTTTTAACTTTTTTATTTGGAAACAGGGTCTCTTAAGCCAGCGAGGCTGGCTTCGAACCAGCGTGATCCTCCTGTCTCCACCTCCCAAGCGCGGGGATTACAAGTGTGTGCCACCACGCCCAGCGTTATTTTTTATCTTTTGAAACAGGGTCTCACTAAGTTTGCAGAGGCTGGCTTTGAATCTGTGATCCTCCTTTCTCAGCCTTCCAGGTACTGGGATTATAGTTGTGTGACATCCCACCAGTCCTTTGACTTTGGGCAGTTTCTTAATTCTTCACCTGGAAAGTGGATACGCTCAGGTGAGGGATAAGTGAAATGAAGGTTTGAAGTTTCTGTTCATGGGAGCCTCTCAAAATATGGCTGCTTTTCTTCACAGGTGAAAAACCGGAGGAGGAGGGAGTTTAAATGTTTCCCCACAGCTACATTTAGTGTTAGAACCAGGGCTGGAACCCATGTGTGTTCTGACACTTGGTAATTGCTTATCTTTTGCCACAGAGAGAAGCCAGAGGGCAATATAGCTGCCATTCTAGAACTAGACTTTCTTTTCCTCCTTGCACCACCCACACTTTCCCATAGAGGGCGCTAGTGCCCATCTTCTGGCCCATCATGCAGGGAGAAGTACTCGGATGCTCGGCTGTAGCTGGGGAAGGTTGGGAGTGACCCAGCTGAATGGGGGTGAGCAGATGGAGGGAGGGCAAAGAACTGGCCTTGTAATCTTTTTTTTCCCTTTTTTTTTTAAAGACTTAGAATATTTATTTTTTTAAATATATTTTTATTGGTGCATTGTAGTCAAACATCACAATGGAATACAAGATTTGTTAAGATATCCAAGTACACATAATCCAATCAACCTTTTTCCAATCCCCATCCCACTCCTTCCCCCTCCCTCAATCCCATGCTTGATTTATTGTTTAATATTGATATATTTATTTACATACATCATGTGCTTTAAAGAGATTCCGTCTTCCCCCATCCCATCCCCTCTAATTGGTCACCTTAATTGCTCCTCCATAGGGTCCCCTCTTCTATTAGATTCCTTCCTAGTACCCATTTCTTCCTAGTTTTGCATATTAGGGAGAGCATCAGATTTTTTTTCCCCTGTGATATTTCTCTGTGTATGCCGCTTTGCAAGTTCCTATCCCACTCTTGAAGGCCCCGGCACTGGCCTGGCTACCCGGTGCCGGGGCCAGTGAGGCTGGGACCGGAGTCTGCCGTGAGGCAAGGAGGGTGCTGGGGCCTCAGAGGCTAAGATCGGAACCTGCCATGTGGTGAGGCCAGCACCGGGGTCAGCAAGGCCAGGATTGATGCCTGCCATTTGGTGAGTCTGTAGCTGGAGCCAGCGAGGCTGAGATAGGAGCTAGCCTAAAGGCAAGGCAGGTGCTGGGGCCCCCGAGGCTGGGATCGGAGACTGCCATGAGACAAGGCCAGTACTGGAGCCAGAGAGGGCGGGAGCAGAGTCTACCGGGTGGCCTTGTAATCTTTAGTGGGCATCATCTTCAGGCAGCCTCTAGTGTCCAAGCCTTCCTCCAGATAACCAGTGATAATGGGAATATCATAATGTATTTCATTCCAGTGTTTCCTTTTCCCTCCTCCTCCTCCTCCTCCTCCTCCTCCTCCTCCTCCTCCTCTCTCTTCTTCTTCTTCTTCTCTTCTTCTTCTTCTTGTGGTATTGGGGATGGAACCCAGGGACATTCTACATCCGAGCTCTACCCTCAGCCCTGTTTTTTTATTGTTTGTTTTGAAACAGGGTCTCACCAAGTAGCTAAGGCTGGCAGCAAACCTGTGATCTGCTGGTGTGGTAGTGCGCGCTTGTAATCCTAGCATTTGGAAGGCTGAGACAGGAGGATCTTAGTTCACAGACAGCCTTGGCTACTTAGTAAGGCCTTTTGCAACTCAATGAGACCCTGTTTCCAAATAAAGAATAAAAAAATAGGGCTGAGGTAAAGCTTGAAGGTAGTTATTTATTTTATTTATTTTTATTTTTATGTGGAACGTATTAAAAATGTGGAACATATTCAGACTGTGCTTGGTGCCCTTCCCACACCTCCCTTCCCCTTCTCCCCTCCCAACAGTGAGTGTCCAGGTTAACCATGCTATATTCATACTTTTACACATATCTGGATGTAGCTCCTCCATTAATCAACCTCAGCCTTCTTCCTCTCCTCTCCTTCCATTCTAGCTTTGCTGAGGCTTCCCCTCCATTATCTGGAGTCCCTACTTTGGGCATATTAGAGAAAACATGTCCCTTCTCTTTCTGTGCCTGGCTGATCTCACTTAACATAATATTCTCCAGGTCTTTCCATCTTCTTGAGAATGACATGATTTTGTTCTTCTTTATAGCTGAATAGAATTCCATTGTGTGTATTTTTCATAATTTTGCAATCCATTCATCTGTTGATGGAGAGCTAGGTTGGTTCCATATTTTGGCTCTTATGAATTGTGCTGCTATGAACATGGGTGTGCAGATGTTACTGTAGTTCTCTGATTTCAACCCCTTTGGAGAGATAATCAGGAGTGGTAGAGCTGGATCATATGGTGGATCTATTCCCAGTTTTCTAAGGAATCTCCATACTGATCTCCACAGCAGCTGAACTAGTTTGCACTCTCACCAACAGTGTAAAAGAGTTCCTCTTTCCCCACATCCTCACCAGCATTTGTTGTTTGATTTCTTTATGCTTGCCACTCTGACTGGGGTTAGAGGGAATCTCAATGTAGTTTTTTTTTTTTTTTTTTTGGGTCTGGGGATGGAACCCAGGGGCATTTGACCTCCGGGCTACACCCCCTGCCCTTATTTTTTATTCTTTATTTTGAAACCGGGTCTCACTGAGTTGCAGAGGGCCTCACTAAGTAGCTGAGGCTGTCCGCGAACCACGATCCTCCAGGTCTCAGCCTCCCGAATGCTGGGATTACAAGCGTGCGCCACCACGCCCGGCTTTCAATGTAGTTTTGATTTGCATCTCCCTGACGGCTAATGATGTTGAACATCTTTTCATGTTTCTATTGGCCATTTGTATCTCTTATTTTGTGAAGTGTCTATGCACTTTAGTTGCCCATTTCTTGATTGAGTTATTTGTTTTGCTAGTGTAGAGTCTTTTGAGCTCTTTGTATATTCTGGATATAAGCCCTCTGTCAGAGTGGTGGCTGGTAAAGATCTTCTCCCATTCTGTAGGCTTTCTCTTAGGTTCTTGATGGTTTCCTTTGATGAGAAGAAACTTTTTAGTTTGATGTCATCCCACTTGTTAATTCTTAACTTTAATTTCCTGCGCTTTAGAGGTCTTGTTGAGAAAGTTACTGCCTGTGCCTATATGTTGGAGTATTGAGCCTATGCCCTCCTCTGATAACTTCACAGTCTCTGGTCTAATTTATAAGTCATTGATCCATCTCGAGTTGATTCCTGTGCACAAGAGAGGTAAGGATTTAGTTCCATCTTTCTACAAATGGATAGCCAGTTCTCCCAACACCATTTGTTGAAAAGGCTGTCTTTTCTTCAGCATATGAGTTTGGCCCCTTTGTCAAAGATTAATGACTATAGGTGTGTGGGTTTCTTTCTGTATCTTCTTTTATTTTAATTTTTTTGGTGGTACTGGGGTTCCTGGAAGCCCTTCTACCTCCGGGCTACACTTCCACGGGCTACACTCCCAGACCTATTTTTTACTTTTTTTATGTGGAAACAGGGTCTCTTAAGCCAGCGCGGCTGTCTTCGAACCTGCACGATCCTCCTGTCTCTGCCTCCCAAGCGCGGGGATTACAAGCGTGCGCCACCACGCCCGGCTGTTTCTGTATCTTCTGTTCCACTGGTCTGTATGCCTGTTGTTGTGCCAATACTATGGTGTTTTTACTACTATTGCTCTATAGTATAATTTGAAGTCAGAAATTGTGATGCCACCTGCCTGGTCTTATTGCTGAGGATTGCTTTGGCTCTTCTGGGCCTTTTATTTCTCCATATAAAATTCATGACTGATTTTTCTAGGTCTATGAAGAATGTTGTTAGTATTTTGATAGGAATTGCATTGAATCTGTAGATCACTTTTGGCAGAATGGCCATTTTGATGATATTTATTCTGCCTATCCATGAGCAAGGGAGATCTTTTCATCTTCCAAGGTTTTTTTCAGTTTCTTTCTTTAATGTTTTATAATTTTCATTGTAGAGGTCTTTTACATTTTGGTTAGGTCTATTCCTAGGTATTTTATTGATTTAGAGGTTATAGTGAATGGAATTGTTTTCTTTATTTCTTTCATTGTGGATTCATTGTTGGCATAAAGAAAAACAACTGATTTCTTTAGATTGATTTTGTATCCTGAAACTTTGCTGAATTGGTTAACCAGCTCCAGTAGTCTTTTGGTTGAGTTCTCTGGGTTTTCTAGATAAAGGATTAAGGATAGTTTTAATTCCTCTCTTCCTATTTGAATTCCTTTGATTTCCTTCTCTTGTCTTATTGCTGTGTCAAGAGTCTGGAGGACTATATTGAAAAGGATTGGTGATAGTGGGTATTCTTTTCTTGTTCCTGCTTTTAGAGAAAATTATTGCAATTTTCCCCCATTCAATATGATGTTGGCTTTAGGTTTGTTGTATAATTGCCTTAATAATGTTGAAATATGTTTCTTCTATTCCAATTTTCGGCAGTGTTTCTAACATGAATGGGCGTTGAATTTTGTCAAATTTTGAATTTTGTCAAATGCTTTTTCAGCATATTGTTCTGAGTTCTATATATGTGGTGAATAATGTGTATTGATTTGCGTACGTTGAACCAGCCTTGCTTTTCTGGGATGAAACCAACCTGGTCGTGGTGTACAATTCTCTTGATACAGTTTTGAATGCATATAGCTAGTATTTTGTTTAGAATTTTTGCATCTATGTTCATCAAGTATATTGGTCTGTAATTTTTCTTTCTTGAGGTATCTTTATTTGGTATGGGGATTAATGTGATACTGGCCTCATAGAAGGAATTTGGGAGAATTCCATCTCTTTCAGTTTCCTGGAACAAGTTGTGAAGTATTGGGATTAGGTCTTCACTGAAGGTTTTATAGAATTCAGCTGGAGCCGGGTGTGGTGGCACACGCTTGTAATCCCCGTGCTTGGGAGGCAGAGACAGGTTTGAAGTCAGCCTCGCTGACTTAAGAGACCCTGTTTCCAAATTAAAAAAATAATATAAAAAATAGATTTGGGAGTGTAGCCTGGAGGTAGAAGGGTTTCCAGGAACCCCAGTACCACCACCACCACCACCAAAAAAAAAAAAAAAAAAAAAAAAAAGATTTCGGCTGGAAACCTGTCAGGGCCTGGGCTTTTCTTTGATGGCAGAATTTTTTATTGCTCTTTCTATTTCTTTACTTGCTATTTGGTTGGTTTAAGCTTACTATGTCCTCTTGGTTCATTTTAGGTAGGTTATATGTGCTTAGAAACCTATCGATTTCTTCCATGTTTTCTAGTCTATTGGAGTATAAATTTTCAAAATAGTTTCTGATAAT
Source organism: Muscardinus avellanarius (assembly GCF_963383645.1). Lineage (NCBI taxonomy): Eukaryota > Metazoa > Chordata > Mammalia > Rodentia > Gliridae > Muscardinus > Muscardinus avellanarius. The sequence goes on along the minus strand of NC_137802.1, from coordinate 21,148,724 downwards.
CCTTTGAATTTCCACACTGTTTGTGGTGATGTCTCCTTTTTCATTTCTGATTTTAATAATTTGAGTTGATTCTCTCTTTCTTTTGGTTAGGTTGGCCAGGGCTTTGTCAATCTTATTAATCATTTCAAAGAACCAGCTTTTTGTTTTGTTGATTCTTTGAAAAATTTTTTGTTCTCTAATTTATTTCTGCTTGATTTTAATAATTTCCTGCCTTCTTTTGGCTTTGGGATTAGACTGTTGCAGTCTTTCTAGGTCGTTGAGATGTGTCATTAGGTTGTTTACTTGGCGATTCTCTGTTCTTCTTATGTGGGTGCTCAATGCTATAACTTTCCTCTTAACACTGCCTTTAAAGTGTCACATAGATTTTGGGAAGTTGTGTCACTATTTTCATTTAATTCCAGAAATTTCTTTATTTCTCCCCTATTTTCTGTTCTTATCCTCTCATCATTCAATAGTATATTTTTCAATCTCCATGTATTTTAATAGTTTCTTAGATGGGCATGGTGGCACATGCTTGTAATCTCTGCACTTGGGAGGCTGAGACAGGAACATTGCACAGGTTTGAAGCCAGCCTCAGCTACTTAGTGAGGCTCCCAGCAACTTAGTGAGACCATTTCCAAATAAAAATATAAAATAGAGCTGGGAGTATAGCCCAGAGGTAGAAAGCCTCTGGGTTCCACCCCCACCAATACCACACAAAAAAAGTTTCTTTTGGTCTTCCTGTTGTTGGTTTCTGCTTTCTTTCCATTGTGGTCTGAAAAGATGCAGGGAATTATATTACATCATTTGAATTTGCTGGTGCTTGCTTTGAGGCCCAGGATGTGATCTATTTTGGAGAACGTTCTATGGGCTGCTGAGAAGAATGTGTCTTCTGCTGTTACTGGTTGAAATATTCTGTATATGTCTATTAGGTCCATTTGGTTTATAGTTTTCTTTAGTTCTGAAGATTCTTTACTCATCTTTTGCCCTGAAGATCAATCTAGTGGTGTAAGAAGTGTGTTGAAGTCTCCAAATATTGTTGTATTTGGGTCTATTTGAGATCTGATGTCCTGGAGAGTTTGTTTTACAAATGTGGGTGCACTCACATTTGGGGCCTAAACATTTACTATCATTATATCTTCTTGGTGGATTGTTCCTTTTAACAAAAGGAATAAAGTATAAATAAAGTATAAAATAGGTGCCCTGCTTTGTCTCTTCAGATGTGTTTTTTTAGCTTAAAGTCTGTTTTGTTGGATATCAGCGTTAGCCCTGCCTGTTTTTGGTCTCCATTAGCATGATATATCTTTTTCCATCCTTTCATTTTCAGTTTGTGAATGTCTTTGGCTGTAAGCTGAGGTTTTTGCAAAAGCATATATTTGGATTATTTTTTTAATCCACATTGCCAGACTATGTCTTTTTTTATTTTTAATTGGTGCACTGTATTCATACATCATAGTGGGATACAAACTTTTGTAGACATACATGCACACATCGCCAGTCAGCCCCCACCCGATCCCCACCCCATTCCCTCCCCATCCCTCCTTCCCATGCTTGGCTTAGTGGTTGACATCTAGTATTATAGCAATTTATCCAAAATTAAAAATGATAATCTAACATAATAGTTTCATTTGTCTGATACCAAGCTTTTGATAACTTAAAGATAACATTTTAATATTTCTTTTTGCTTTCTTTCTTACCAGAAAATTTTTTTTTCTTTTTTTTTAGGTGAAACTATCATATATTTATATATTTACTTTTCAGAAAAAAAATCTATCCTAATATGTAATATGGACTCTATATACCCAAAACAATCTCGAAAAAGAACAAAGCTAGAAGATATATATTTTCTAATTTCAAACCATATAAAGCTAAAATAATTGAAACAGTGTAGTACTGTTCTAAAGGCAGATATATAAACCATTGGAGTTAAATAAAAGCCTAGAGATACATTCTTCCATATATTGTCAAGTTATTTTTGACAAGGTTTCCACGAACATTTGGTGGAGGAAATAATAATCTTTTAACTAAATATTGTTGAAAAATAATAATTACATGAAAAAGAATAAAATTGGACCCTTACCTAATCCCATATACAAATATTAACTCAAAATAGATAAAAGACCTAAATATAAATCTTAATACTATAAACTTTTAGAAGAAAATCTGGGTCATAAACCTCACAACATTGAAATTGGCAGTGATTTCTTGGTTATGATTTCAATGGCACAGGCAACAAAAGGGTATACAAACTCCCTAAAAAATAAAATATTGTATATCCAAAGACAATGTAAACAGAGTTAAAAGTTACTGATAGAATGGGATAAAATATTTCCAAATGCTATATCTGAAGGTATATTAATATTCCAACTAGAAATCCTAAAAATTAACAATAAAAGCAAACAATACAATTTAGAGATAGGTATAAGACTAACATAAATAATGAATCTCCACAGATAACCAATCTTAGTTGTCTGTTGGATGGAAAATCTTGTTTCTCTGGTTCTGGTATGTGTTACCTATTTCTTCTTTGTAGTTAATCTCTTTGAGTATTTTCTCTAGTGCTGGTTTTGAAGACATAAATTCCTTCAGTTTCTGTTTGTCATGGAAGCTTCTTATTTCTCCATCTAATTTGATAGAAAGTTTTGCTGGGTAGGAAATTTTTGGCTGGAAGTTGTTTTCTTTCAGAGTTTGGAATATGTTACTCCAAGCCCTTCTGGCTCTCATGACTTGGTTTGGGAAGTCTGGAGTGATTCTAATGGGTTTGCCTCTGAATGTCACTTGGCCCTTTGTTTTTGTTGCCTTTAAGATTCTCTGCTTGGCTTCCACATTGGTCATTTTGACAATTATGTGGCGTGGAGATCCTCTTCTCTGATCCTGTCTAAAGGGAGTTCTATATGTTTCCTGGACCTGTGTATCGACCTCTTGCTCTATGTTTGGAAAATTTTCTGCTATTACTTCCTTGAAGAGATTGTTGATCCCTTTGGTTTCACCTTCTTTTCCCTCCTCTATTCCAATTATTCTTAGGTTAGCTCTCTTAAAATGGGCCCATATTTCTTCAATGTCAGATTCCTGCTGTCGGATATTTTTTTCTAGATTAGAAACTATGCGTTCATTTTTGGATTGCTCATCTTCTAGGAGCGAGATTCTATTCTCCATGTGGTCTAATCAGTTGTTTGTACTTTGAATTGAGTCCTTTACTTCATTAATTGCATCCTTTATCTCTTTTTGGCTCTCTCTGAATTCTTTTTGAAACACCTCTATTATTTCTAAAGTTATTTCCTGATTTGATCTTCTAGAAATCTCTGAATTTCTGTTTTATCGGGTTCTGATGTTGTGGGATTGTGGGCATTCACTGCTCCATTGTTATTCCTCTTTCCCATGATTTTGGAAGTTTGTGCCTTCTCTGGGTTCTTCCCTTGGGTCACTACGACTTCACTTAAGGTGCTCTGGATCTCGAGTCTGTGGTATCTCAGTCCCCACTACTCCTTTACTGGGTTGTATCGCAAAGTCTCAGACCCAGGGAGTCAATAGAGACTGCTTTAGACTATGGAGGGTGCCAGGTTGGGCGTTTTCATATGGTGTGATATCTCTGCCACCGCCACTCCCCCACTGGGTCAAGTCCCTGGGAGTCAGTACTGGGATTTCTCCTCTGGGGCCCGCAATTTGACTCACTGTTGTTGAATACGCAGATGGAGCTGTAGTGGACTCGGTGAATTCGCTGCTGCTGCCGCTGCCGCTGGTGGCAATATGGTGCCGCTGCCATGCCCTTGGCTGTGAGGCTGGCGTATTTCTTCTCTGTTTTTGAACTCCGCTCTCCACTGGGAGCTTTAGATGCTCCCTGCGCCGAAAAATCTGCCGAATCCCACTGGGCTCTTTCTCATCGGCTCACCTCGGCTCGATGTCTGGGCTCTTCCACAGCGGCTCACCTTGGCTCGCTGTCCGGGCTCTTCCGCATTGGCTCATCTCGGCTCGCTGTCGGGCTCTTCCGCAGCGGCTCACCTCGGCTCGCTGTCCGCCGCTCCTCTCTGGAGCCCGGTGGGCTGTTGAGTGCGTTGGTCTGTAGCCGTAGCCGTCCGGTGAGCTCGCTGCTGCTGCCGGCAGTAAGGCGCTGCTGCCGCGTCCTCGGCCATGAGGCTGGCGTATTTCCTCTGTGGCTCTAAGTTCTGTTATGAGACCCCCTCCTCTCTGGGGCTGGTGATTTTTTTGTTTCTCTGGTGATGGTGTTTTCTGGCTATGAAAGGCGCTGATTTTGTGGTAATAGAGATTGGTTGTTAGCGGGGCTCTTAAGCCCCGCTTTTCTCGGTCGCCATCTTCCCAGAAGTCCCAGACTATGTATTTTGATTGATGAGTTAAGTCCTTTGATGTTCAGAGTTATTATTGAAATATGTTTTTTGTTTTCTGTCATTTTGTGTTCTGTCTTTTGTTTGGTATAATGTTATTTCTTCTTTATTTAGATGCCCCATTGATCAACTTCATCTCTTCTCTGGTTCTGAAAATTGATCCTTTTATTCTTTATGGTTTATTTATTCAAGTATTTACTCTAGTATTGGCTTTGAATTCATGCATATTTTGAGATTCTGCTTATCTTGAAACACTTTTGTTTCTCCATCAATTTTGAATAGTAATTTTGTGGGATATAGCAGTTTTGGTTGGAAATTGTTTTCTTCCAGGGTCTGGATCATATCATACCAGTCTCTCCTAGCATTCATGACTTGGTTTGTATAGTCTGGGGCGATTTTTATTGTTTTGCCCCTATATGTCACCTGTTCTTTTGTTCTCACCGCTTTTAAGATTTTTTCCTTGGCCTCTATGTTGGTTATTTTGATTATTACATGGTGTGGGGAGGTCCTTCTTTGATCTTGTCTTAACAGTGTTCTGTATGTCTCTTGAACATGTAAGTCCAAGTCTCTTTCCATATTTGGAAAATTTTCTGAGATTATTTCTCTGAAGAGATTATGAATACCCTTGGTCTACAAATACCCTCTATCCCTTCTTTTTTTTTATTGGTGCACTGTATTCATACATCATAGTAGGATACATACTTTTGTAGACATACATGCACACTTTTCCCAGTCAGCCCCCACCCAATCCCCACCCCATTCTCTCCCTATCCCTCCCTCCCATGCTTGGCTTAGTAGTTGACATCTAGTATTATGGCAATTTATCTAAAATTAAAAATGATAATCTCACATAACAGTTTCATTTGTCTGATACCAAGCTTTTGATGACTTAAAGATAACATTTAAAAATTTCTTTTTGCTTTTTTTCTTACCAGAGAATATTTTTTTTTCTATTTTTTAGGTAAAACTATCATATATTTATATATTTATTTTTCAGAAAAAAATCTATCCTAATATGGAATATGGACTCTAGGTACCCAAAACGATCTTGAAAAAGAACAAAGCTAGAAGATATATATTTTCTGATTTCAAACCATATAAAGCTACAATAATTGAAACAGTGTAGTACTATTCTAAAGGCAGATATATAAACCATTGGAGTTAAATAAAAGCCTAGAGCTAAATTCTTCCCTATATTGTCAAGTTATTTTTGACAAGGTTTCCACGAACATTTGGTGGTGGAAATATTAATCTTTTAACTAAATATTGTTAAAAAATAATAATTACATGGAAAAGAATAAAATTGGACCCTTACCTAATCCCATATACAAATATTAACTCAAAATAGATAATAGACCTAAATATAAATCTTAATACTATAAACTTTTAGGAGAAAATCTGGGTCATTAAACCTCACAACATTGAAATTGGCAGTGATTTCTTGGTTATGATTTCAATGGCACAGGCAACAAAAGGGTATACAAACTCCCTAAAAAATAGAAAAAAATATTGTATATCCAAAGACAATGTAAACAGAGTTAACAGTTACTAATAGAATGGGATAAAATATTTCCAATTGCTATATCTGAAGGTATATTAATATTCCAACTAGAAATCCTAAAAATTAACAACAATAAAGGCAAACAATACCCTTTAGAGATATGTAAAAGACTAACATAAATAATGAATCTCCACAGATAACCAATCTTAGTTGTCTGTTGGATGGAAAATCTTGTTTCTCTAGTTCTGGAGTGTGTTACCTATTTCTTCTTTGTAGTTAATCTCTTTGAGTATTTTCTCTAGTGCTGGTTTTGAAGACATAAATTCCTTCAGTTTCTGTTTGTCATGGAAGCTTCTTATTTCTCCATCTAATTTGATAGAAAGTTTTGCTGGGTAGGAAATTTTTGGCTGGAAGTTGTTTTCTTTCAGAGTTTGGAATATGTTACTCCAAGCCCTTCTGGCTCTCATGACTTGGTTTGGGAAGTCTGGAGTGATTCTAATGGGTTTGCCTCTGAATGTCACTTGGCCCTTTGTTTTTGTTGCCTTTAAGATTCTCTGCTTGGCTTCCACATTGGTCATTTTGACAATTATGTGGCGTGGGGATCCTCTTCTCTGATCCTGTCTAAAGGGAGTTCTATATGTTTCCTGAACCTGTGTATTGACCTCTTGCTCTATGTCTGGAAAATTTTCTGCTATTACTTCCTTGAAGAGATTGTTGATCCCTTTGGTTTCACTTTCTTTTCCCTCCTCTATTCCAATTATTCTTAGGTTAGCTCTCTTAAAATGGGCCCATATTTCTTCAATGTCAGATTCCTGCTGTCGGATATTTTTTTCTAGATTAGAAACTATGCGTTCATTTTTGGATTGCTCATCTTCTAGGAGCGAGATTCTGTTCTCCATGTTGTCTAATCGGTTGTTTGTGCTTTGAATTGAGGCCTTTACTTCATTAATTGCATCTTTTATTTCTTTTTGGCTCTCTCTGGATTCTTTTTGAAACACCTCTATTATTTCTACAGTTATTTTCCTGATTTGATCTTCTAGAAATCTCTGATTTTCAGTTTTATCGGGTTCTGATGTTGTGGGGTTGTGGGTATTTATTGCTCCAGTATTATTCCTCTTTCCCATGATTTCGGATGTTTGTGCCTTCTCTGGGTTCTTCCCTTGGGTCACTATGACTTCACTTAAGGTGTTCTGGATCTCGAGTCTGTAGTATCTCAGACCCCACTACTCCTTTACTGGGTTTTATCACAGAGTCTCCGACCCAGAGAGTCGATAGAGGCTGATTTAGACTGTGGAGGGTGCCAGGTTGCACGTTCTCCTATGGTGTGATATCTCTGCCACCGCCCCTCCCCCACTGGGTCAAGACCCAGGGAGTACAGTACTGGGATTTCTCCTCTGTGGCCCGCAATTTGACTCACTGTTCTTGAGTACGTAGATGTAGCTGTACTGGCCTCGCTGAATTCGGTGCTGCTGCCGCCGGTGGCAATATGGCGCCGCTGCTACGCCCTCGGCTGTGGGGCTGGTGTTTTTCTTCTTGGTTTTGATTTCCACTCTGAATCCCTGCAGCGTGTGCTGAGTTCGGCTACTGGGAGCTTTAGATTTTACCTGCGGCGAGAAATCCCGCCTGGCTGTTCCGCAGTGGCTCACCTCGGCTTGCTGTAGCCGTCCCGTGAATTCGCCGGTGCCGCCGGCAGTATGGCGCTGCTGCCGCGTCTGCCGTGTCCTCGGGCGCAAGGCCGGTTATCTCCTCTGTGGCTCTGTTCTCAGTCCGCTTTCTCTCTGGAGCCTGGTGATTTTTTGTTTCACTGGTGATGGTGTTTTCTGGCTATGAAAGGCGCTGATTTGCCGGGTGTGGTGGCGCACGCTTGTAATCCCCGCGCTTGGGAGGCAGAGACAGGAGGATCGCGCAGGTTCGAAGCCAGCGGCGCACTGGCTTAGGAGACCCTGTTTCCAAAATGAAAATGTAAAAATAGGTCTGGGAGTGTAGCCCCGAGGTAGAAGGGCTTCCAGGAACCCCAGTACCACCAAAAAAAAAAAAAAAAAAAAAAGGCGCTGATTTTGTGATAATGGAGATTTGTTGTTAGCGGGGCTCTTAAGCCCCGCTTTTCTCGGTCGCCATCTTCCCGGAAGTTCTCGAAGGCTATCCCCTCTTTAATGCCTTTTATCTGTAAGTTAGGACATTTCATATTGTCCCATAATTGTTGGATGTTTAGGTTTTGTTGCTGTAATGACTTCTGTATGCTTTTGACTGTGCTTTCGGTTTTGAATGAACTATCTTCTAACAGTGATATTCTATTTTCCATTTCATCTAATCTTCCAGAATTTCTTTCTATTGCTGTCTTCATTTCATTTATTGACTCTTTCATTTCATTCCAGACCTCTTTCTGATTCTTTCTTAGTGTCTCCATTTCCTCTTTCATTTCTTGTACACTTGCTTTTTTTTGTGGTGCTGGGGGTGGAAATCAGGGGCTCTCTGGGCTATACTCCCAGACCTATTTTATACTTTATTTGGAAACAGAGTCTCACTAAGTTGCTGAGAGCCTCACTAAGTAGCTGAGGCTGGCTTTGAAACTGTGCGATCCTCCTGTCTCAGCCTCCCAAGCACTGGGATTACAAGCTTGTGCCACCATGCCTGGCTAGCAGTGTTTTTTTTTCAGTGGTGAGGGTTGGGTAATGGGGGAGGAGCTGGGGTGATGGTACAGGAGTCGGGTAAGGTAGAGGATATGATTAGGTTGAGTAAGAATTTAAGTATAATAAGGTAGTATCTGGTTGAGAATGAAAGAAGGTTAGATAGTAGGACTCTTGTAGTTAGTAGAGTATTTAAGTATGGAGATATGAAATACCTTGAATATTAAACAAGGAGATACAGTAAGGGAAAAAAGAAAGTTTTGAGAGAAGAGAGTAGATAGGCTAGAGTTAGGAAGTTTGTAAAAAATTGGGGGGAAAGAGCAAACAAACAAATAAAGTAGCAAAACAAGATACAAAACCTAACAATTATCCATCAAAGACAAAAAACAAAAGAAAAAAAGGAATAAGAAAGAGAAAAAATAAAGGACAAAAATAAAATAAAACAAAAGGAACTAGTGACAGTGTGAGAGAAAAACAAAACAAAGCAAACAAACAAACAAAAAAAACCAAAAGAAAAAAAATAATAGTCCCACTACTAATTTACTAATATAGTACTGGGCCTCTATAATATGTATGTCTGATCACTGTGGTAGATTCTGGAGTATATTCAAATGTCTCTTATTTGCTCTGTGACCTACTGTCAGTTTTTGAACCCACTCTCTGAGTGTTTGCACCCCTCTCTCACCTCTGACAGCTTTGCGTTTAGGTGTCAGGGCATCAGGTGTAACTGTTAATGAGTTCCGTGGAAGTTCAGGGTTCTGTGTTTTTTCCAGCCTGTGGCCCACACCCTTGGGCCTCTGTGCTCTGCACCTGCACTTCCCTACCCGCATGGGTGGAGGGGGTCCAGTGTAGTCTTGGAGCAACCCCCTGTGACCCTGTGCAGGTACCACGTCGTGAGTACCTTTCCTGTGTCTCTGCTAGTTCTAACTGGACTAGCCCTCTGGCCGTGGCTTCTCTGGGTGGTCTCCCACCAAGTGCCGAGTAACACAAGCAGTTACTTGGCCACCCTGCTCTGGGTCTCTGGAGGGCTTGATGTGCTGCTGCGGGTGCCGCCTCTGGTGAGCTCAGGGGCTTTTGGATTTTTTTCTGCATCCCTGAAGCTGAAGCCCGTCGCTGCTTAAGATGTTGGAGCTTTTTGACCGCTTTCAAGCTCTTGGATTATTTTTCTGGATTTCTTGGGGCTGCCAGGACTATGATTTATTTGACATTATTTTTATTTTTTATTTTTTAAAAATTTTTAATAAAAACTATGGAACACTTCATGAAGTTGCATGTCATCCTTGCACAGGGGCCATGCCAATCCTCTCTGTATCATTCCAATTTTAGTATATGTGCTGCCAAAGTGAGCACATTTGCCATTATTTTAAAGAGTATTTTTTTCTAATTACAAAAGTAAGACCTCATTTCAGAAAGCTTAGGAAAAGTTAACAATCACAAAGAAAAAAGAAAATCCTGATCCATAATCCCACCTACTGAACACTATGGATCCAGCATGTGACTTGCACATTTTATTTCACTCTGAAATTGACTAGAACTATTTTCCCGTGTCATTGCATATATAGTGCTTCTGCATCTGTGATTATTACTGACAGGCACCGTGTTGCCAGGAGATTCTGTAATTCTTTAGCTTGCTCCCTGAGATTGGATATTTAAGTTGTTCACAGTGTTTCACAGTTTTGACACCAATGTGATGGAGACTTGAAAAGTGCAACTTTGTACCCATCTCTGAGTTTTCCCCCTTGGGATGGAGTGGAATTGGAAATGAGATTTCTAGGTAAAAAAGCATGCATATTATTATTATTATTGTTGTTGTTATTATTATTGTTATTATTATTATTATTATTATTAGTAGTAGTAGTAGTAGTAGTAATAGTAGTATTTTGTGGTACTAGGGATTGAACCCAGGGGTATGCCACCTCTGAGCTACACCCCAACCCTATTTTTTTTTTAAATTTTCAAACAGAGTCTCACTAAATTGCTGAGGCTGACCTTAAACCTGTGATCTTCCTGTCCCAGACTCACAAGTACTGGGATTACAGGTGTGTACTGCCAAGCTCAGTTTAGAATATCTTTATATATTAAAATATACAAGTTTGATGTCATGTTTTCATGGCTACATAGTATTCTATTTTTTGCAGTACTGGGGATTAAGTCCAGTGCCTTACACATACTAGGTAAGCACTCTATTACTGAGCTAAATTCACAGCCCATCTTTAAATTTTATTTTGAGAAAAGGTCTTGCTAAATTGCTCAGCCTTACTTCAAACTTCTAATCTCCTGCTTCAGCCTCCGAGTTAGCTGAGGTTATAGGTTTGTGCCACTGTGCCTAGCTCTATTCGATAAATTTCTTAAAACATAATTGTTGGCATGAAGGTATGGACATGTAACATTTTGATAGATTGTATGAGTCAGGGTTCTCTAGGACAAACAGTATGAGTATGTGTAGATGTAGACATTCCTGTGTGTGTGTGTGTGTGTGTGTGTGTGTGTGTGTGTGTGTGTAGATGTAGACATTCCTATCTGTGTGTGTGTGTGTGTGTCCGCGTGCGTGTATGTGTATATACACATACATGGATCTATGTCTATAGAAAAAGATTTATTCTGAGGGTTTGGCTCATGTGACTCTGGAGGTTGAGAAGTCCCAGGATCTGCCATGTGTAAGTCAGAGACCCAGAAAAGCCAGTGGTATTGTTCTAGTCCAAGGGTTAAGGCCGACCCAGGAGTGAATTTGCCTCCCAACTCCGCAACGCTTTTGTCCTTATCTGATCCTCAGTGGGCTGGATGATGTCCACCTGCCCTGGTGAAGGTGACCACAGTCCACCAATTCAGATGCTAACCTCTTCCAGAAACACCTTCATGGGCACACCCAGACATCATGTTTTACCAGCTGCCTGGGCATCTCAGCCCAGTCATGTTGGCACATAAATTTAACCATCACAGAGATGTGACCAAATATCTACACACTAATGGAGTGCCTGTTTCCTTAGATTCTCACATCATACTTAAGGTTGGTTTTCTTTAACCTTTGTAACCTGATGGGTAAAAGTAATACCTTTATTACTTACTACTACTACTACCACTACTACTACTACTACTACTACTACTACTATTACTACTACTAAATTATTATTATTATTTTTGGTAGTGGGGATTGAATCCAGGCACATTCTACCTCCGAGTTACACCCACATCCCCATTTTTAATTCTTTATTTTTTATTATTATTATTATTTTTTGGTGGTACTGGGGGTGGAACCCAGAGGCTTTCTACCTCTGGGATATACTCCCAGACCTACTTTTGGAAACAGGGTCTCACTAAGTTGCTGAGAGCCTCACTAAGTAGCTGAGGCTGGCTTCGAACCTGTGCGATCCTCCTGTCGCAGCCTCCCAAGCGCGGGGATTACAAGCGTGCGCCACCACTTTCAACTAATTCTTTATTTTGAAACAGGGTGTCACTAAGTTGGGGAGGTCCTCACTAAGTAGCTGAGACTGGCTGCGAACCACAATCCTTTTGTCTCAGCCTCCCAAGTACTAGGATTACAAGCATGTGCCATCACACCTAGCTCACTTTTTATCATTATTATTATTTTAAAATTTTAATTGAGATAAAAACGTGTTGTTTCTTTAGCCCACAGCCATGCATTGCTAGCTACTCTCTTGGTAGACTCATCGTACTGAACACGCCAGTCTGCACCCTGCTCTTGGAACCCAGTTTTCATAAGCAGGCCTCTTGTGGTTAGTTGTTCTTACTGTCTTGCTTTTCAGAACTTGTGCAGTGGGGCATTCAGTCTGGCCCTGGGATGGGCAGGTGGGAAAGTGCCCGTGCTGGGCACTGTTTTATCTTGACCCCAAGGTGTGGATTCCTAACAGATGTGGGTTGGTGCTCTTAACGCCTACTCTGCCATTTCCCTGGAGATTGGAGAGTCTTTCTCTGACTTGGTCTTTATCCTTACCTGGCTTACAAAGGGAGATGAGTGGTAGACTACAGCCTCAGGAAAGTAGGTGGGCACAGCGTGGCGGTGCACACCTCTAACCCCAGTACTTAGGAGCTGAGACAGGAGGATCCCAGTTTAAGTCCAGCCTCAGAAATTTAGTGAGATCCTGTTCCAAACAAACAAACAAACAAAAAAAAAAAATAGGGCTGGGAGTATAGCTTAGAGATAGAATGCTCCTGGGTTCCATCCCCAGTAACACGAATAAAATAAAATAAAATAAAGTAGGCTAGGGCTATCACTTGGGCTGGGGTTGTAGAACATCCCTTGGTTCAATTTTTAGTAAAAATTAAAACAAAACAACCCTCCAAAAACTAGGGGATCTGCTCAAAATGCAACGGGTTGAGAGCGCCTCTCTGCAGGGCCATTTCTGGTGCCATCTCATGCTGTCTGGGCGGGGATGATCTAGGCTGGGTGGTCGAGTGCCTGCTTTTCTACGAGCATCTGTTTCCTGAACTTCCTGTAACTGCTCATGCCTGGGAAAGGAACTGGCCTCATCCCTCGACTCTCACTGGCAGCTGTGAGGTTTGTGCTGCCCAAGCAGAGGAAACCCCACTGTCCCTTCTTGCCCTAGGGCCTGGGGCATGACGGAGCAGCTGTGGCTGACAGGGGCATGGGCTGCCTCTCCTCTGGCTGCTGCCAGAGCCAAGTGGGTTTCCAGGAGCTTGGGTGGGACTTGTCCACTTGGCTGGCCCTCTAGGAACACCCGCAGGGGATCTGGGGCCTTGTGATTAATGACCCACAGCAGGCCCTGGGGCTGGTTGAGGAACAGCTCGGGGAGGCTGGGGCCCATCTGGGCAGGTGTCAGGCCCATTCATCATTGTTCTCTCCTCACTAGTGGTCTACTGTTTGCTTTGAGGGCCTTAGCTTTCTCATCTGTAAAATGGGCACAACATGAATCGTGCATTTTTGAAGGTTCCAGATTCAGTGAGGCAGCCTTGTCGGTGTGATTGATACCTACCTGTGCAGATCAGCAATGGCCGAGGACAGCTCTGTCTCCACTGCAGGGGGAATTTCATGGAGTTTCTTAACTCCCGCAGCCTCTGCGTCCCCATCTATAACATGGGGATTACAGTGGTGGTGGATATGTGTCTGAAAGGAGGAAAGTGGTTAGCGTTGTGCTGACTGAGGAGAACCCACAGACTCCCCCGGCACCCACCGTAACTCTTCCTCACCTCTACGGTGGCTGCCAAGTCAGCAAGGCCGTGGAGGGAGCTGGGCCGTGCTTGGTGGGGAAGGAGGGCTGGGCTGGCTCTCAGCATGCTTCCCTTTTCCTTGGCTCACAGCCCATTCCTGAGAGTAAATGGTCTCTTCACATCCACCCCCAGAAGGAAGAGGAACCAAGGCGCCAGAGTAAGGGCAACAGGAAGCTGAATGGAACTGAGGCGGGGCAGGGGAATCATAGCAGATAGTAATTAGAACAGTTCCCGTAGTCCTGTGCCAAGTGTTCACACTCATTGATAACTTCGTGAGCTGCTCCATATTACAGAGGAGGACACTGAGGTTCGGTAACTTGTTTGAGGTTGCACAACTTCAAAGCTTAGGTGACTGAGCCAGGTGCCATGGTACAGGCCTGTAGTCCTAGTACTTCGGAGACGGAGACAGGAGGATTCCAGGTTCCAGGCCAGCCTTAGCAACTTAGTGAGGCCCTCAGCAACTGAGCAACTCTATTTCAGAATAAAAAATAAAACAGGACTGAGGGTGTAGCTCAGAGGTAAAAATATTCCTGGATTTGATCCTCAGTATTCCCCCCACAAAAACTTGGGAGACTGAGAGTTGAGCAGAGGCGAGTGGGGACGGCTTTAGAAGGGCTCTCACCCTCCTCCAGAGCTCCAGGAGTAAAATGAGAAGCCCTGTGGGTAACTCTCCTCCCCCAGACCTCAGCCGGGGGCACATGAAATCTGGGTCCCTCCAGCCTCTCCGAGTTTCCTGATCCGGTGGCACTGGGAAAGTCTGGGTGAGTTATGTATTTTCTTGTTTAGTGCCTCGGGCTGCTGCTCCTTGGGTAGGTGTCTGCATCCCATGAGTGTCCTTTTTGACCGTCAGGGATCAGAATCCCAGGTGGCAGAAGCCAGCCCGAGGGTGGCAGCAGCTGAGGCCTTGAGATTCACCTCCTATCTGGTCTCTGGGTGGCCCTGCCGCCCTTTAGAGGTTTGGGCCTGGGCTGAAGTCCTTCCTGGTTTGGGTACCACTTGGTCCATGTGTGTCTCCATAGACCATGGGGCCCTGGGTGAAAGCATCTGCCCACCTCCTCTTGCCCTAGAATAGGTGTGATGGGCAATGCTCACACATGGTTGATGTGGGTGGTGGGGTGTGCCACAGTCTGTTGAACTGTCACCCCACCTCTTTCTCTTACACATGAAAGCACCTCAGTGAACACCCTGGAGATGAGCTCACTTCCAAATTCCCTCACTGGTAAAAGTCAGTTTGCAGGATGGAGTCTGTTCTTTGTAACCTTTGTGACCTGCTGCAGCAACCCTGGCCCAGGTGGGTGCTGCCTCTAGCTTGCCCTGGTGCTTCTACCCCAGCCAGGCTGCTCACTCTCCCCTCTGTGCTCACTCAGTGGAGAGAGAAATCTAACTCTTACCAGCTTCAGGAATAAAGGAGTGTGTTGCTGGTTCTTATGTGCCCAGGGGTCAACTGGCTTCTAGCACAGCTGGATCCAGGAGCTCAGGATACTTTTTTCTTGGTATTGGAAATTAAAGTCAGGGGGTTCTATTGTGAGCTATGCCCCTAGAAGATCTATTTTATTTTATTTTTATTATTTTTTTTTTGTGTTACTGGGGATGGAACCAGGGGCATTCTACCTCCAAGCTACATCCCCAGCCCTACTTTTTATTCTTTATTTTGAAACAAGATCTCACTAAGTTGCAAAGGGCCTCACTAAGTACTCCTATCTCAGCCTCCCGAGTACTGGGATTTCAAGTGTGCTCCCCCACACCTGTGTTACAGTTTGAAATGGTGGGGTTCTTATTCAACTAAGGTTGGTTGAATAGAAAAATTAATGGGCAGCTCAGTGCAGCTTTAACAAATCTTTATTACAAAATTAGTAGGAAATAGATCAGTAGGAGATAGAGAAGAGAAAAAGCAGCATGCTGACCCGCATGCTGGGGAGCCCGAAAATGGAACTCCGGCCCCTTTTGGGGACCTCAACCCTTAAATAGATTTTGTATTGGTATCTTCCTCATCGGCGTTACCAAGGCAATGGGCTAGTTAGTTATTCCTTAGCCAGGTGCTGCCTCTTTGTCTCCAGACAGTGCACTTCCCAAGTGCAAGGGTCAAGAATCTACCTGGCCCTCGTCTATTGTATTGGGCAGCATTGGTTGCTCATCAACTAGGGTGCTTTGAAGCCCCACACAAAGTTTACCTTTCCTATACCCAGGCCGGATCCCAGAGGAGAGGAGGTAAACAGAGGCACCTCTATTGTAGTTTTAGGGCTAATGGCTTCAGTTGACTCTAAGGCTTTTACTATAGGTTAATGATTAGAATGAAGGGCAAAGACAGAGAGGAACTCTGCATTGTAATCGCTGTAGCCCCCTCCCTGTCTGAGTGCTAGCACAGCACCTAAGCTCTGACTAGATTTTACACTTTGGAAATTATCAAAGCAATTTTCCAATACCAGCACATTAATACATTTCGATGCCTCTTCCCAATACTGGCACAACCTGGATAGATGATACCTTTACAACTTGAAACTTTCTCATGTTTCCCACTCCCATCCTGGGAGAAGTAGACTGGTCTGCTCGGGTCTTCTGAATCTATCCCTGGGCCTAGACAGTGGATGTCCTCATTAGCTCTAGGAATCACTCCTGCCCCTGGGGGCAAAGGTGTTTCTCTCCCAGGGAGGCCAAAGTGAGGCAGAGTGGTCAGGACCCAAAGTATCCACAGGATCTGTTGAGAATCTCCTGGGCTGGACTGGGTGGGATGGGTGCAGTAGGGTGCAATGCACTGGCAGCTCTCTGGAGTGGACATCCAGTAGGAAGCCACTGGTGTACCCTGGAGGTAGAATGCTCCTGGCTCAAACCCCAGCACCAAAAAAAAAAAAAAAAAAAAAAAAAAAAGAGAGAGAGAAAAAAAAATCCTGTGATGTTAGCCATGACCTGGGGCTGACCCCTGGCATCTCAGCACAGAGCCTCTGATCACCACAGTGACAGCAAAACACTGTGGGGCTGAGGAAGCAGGGAGAGGCCAGTGATGGCAGCCACAGCAGTTTTATTACTCTATTTACTCTACTTCTTGAGTGCTTTATTACTCTACTTCTTGAGTTTGACGGAGGGCAGCTATATATTGTGTATGCACATGCAAAGGCACCTGGTAAGCCAGGTGTGGTGGCGCACACTTGTAATCCCAGCGCTTGGGAGGCTGAGACAGGAGGATCGCACAGGTTCAAAGCCAGCCTCAGCTACTTAGTGAGGCTTTCAGCAACTTAGTGAGACCCTGTTTCCAAATAAAATATAAAAAAGGTCTTGGAATGTAGCCTGGAGGTTGAATGCCCCTGGGTTCCATCCCCAATACCACAAAGAAAAATAGAAGACACCTGGCAGGTACGTGTTTATTCCAAGTGTGCACATGTGTGTTTCAGTGTGGGCACCTATGCCTGCACGTGTCTAGATGGAGATTTGTAAGAAAATGAGAGGAATGTGCAGTGTCTCTATTAAAGTCTACACAGGCCTACATGTGAGTGTGTGCTTGAGTGTATGTGCAGGTGTCTGATGACTTGTGTGTGAACATGCATATGTTCGTGTGTGCCTTTGTGTGCTGTGTGTGTATGTGCATGTGTACACACCCTCCTGTACGCCCCGTCCCCCTGTGCCCACTGCAATTAACTGTGTGCGGCTGGTTTGTCTGATACATGCCCAGCCCCGGTGGAGCAGCAGGCAAAGGTTCCTGTTTCCAGTAGCCCCACAGAGTGGTGTGAGGACCCCCAGTCATCAGGGCTCCTGGCTTTCAGCTAGGTCCCTCCTTCTTTCCCAAGCAGGGGTGTAGGAATCCTGTGACTTCCTCTGAGTTTCGGGAAGCCAAGGCTGTGTGGGCCCCTCTGCCAAATGGGGCTGTGGTGCAATCTGCCAGCTGAGCCCCTTCCGGAGCTGTGGGTTCCTCTGGGGGTGGGGAAGCTGCCCTTCATGACCTCCCTGGCTTGCTTTGGTACCTCCAGGCGGACACACCTCCTGGCCATGCAGCCTCACCCACAGGAAGCTCGGTTGGGGGGCAGGCTAGGAGGGAGGTTCCTGGCCTGTTGCCCCGCCCTGGCCCTGCACCCTGGCCTCCAGCTCTGCTGCACCACGGCCCTCTCGCTAATAGCCCTGGGGACATCCCTGGACCTGGGGCCCTGCAGCCACCACCATGTTTGGCAGGAAGCGCAGCGTCTCCTTTGGGGGCTTTGGATGGTGGGTGAAGGATGAAAGGGTGATTGATGGGGTGAACTTGGAGGTGGAGTCTTGTTGAGTGCCTTGGCTCTCCTGGGGATGGAGGAGCTCAGTTCATGCCTGAGACCTGGATCTGTAGGGTACATTTCCAGTTGCTGGGGGGACTAGGCATGAAGACGCCAGGGCATGGAGACCAGAAGCTCTTTCTTACTGTCCCAGGGGTGCACTCTGCCAGGGATCTAGGCAGAGCTGGCTGTCAGTGTGGGTGTGATGATGTGACAGTAGTTGAATGTGTGTTTCTGTGTCAGCATGTTCTTGCATATGTGTATGTGTGTGTCAGCTTATTTCCGAATGTGTATGTATGTGTATAAAATGTACGTACACTCATGTGCAGGTGTGCATGTGATGTGTGGCTGTGCTTGACAGTCTGTGCAACTGTGTGTGAGCCATGTGTCTAGCTGGATGGCCATAGCTCTGTCTATGACCACATTTAGAGCAGGTGTCTGCCTGCAGCTCTGGTCTCCCTCTGGGGTGAATTGTGAGAGGAGGGGTTGTGCCTGTCTCAAAGAAGTCTCCCCTCTCTTTCCCCCTTTAGCTCTTCAGGGCCCGAGTGGCTGGGTTTGCATCCAGCTCCTGCCTGGCCCTTGGGCCACCTTTTGTCTCTCAGCCTCCATCTGCAATAAAGGAGATTCTTTTCCTTCCCAGGGGGCCAGAAAGTGAGATGGAAAGCGACTGAGGTGGAGGGAGGGCTTGTTTGGTCACCAGCTGCAGCAGCTTCTCCTCTGATGAAGAAAGAAGCCTAGTGGTTTTTCTTATCAGTTTCATGTAGGCTTCTGAGCCCGGGGTGTTGTCAAACTGGGGAGCATGCCGGGAGGGTGGCTGGGTGTCCCAGCGAGGAAGATAGTGAGCTAGTGGGGTCGGTGTGAAGGGTGAGGGTGGGGAAGGCACAGGAGGACTGGGAAGGATGGGCTTCATTTGTCTGGTTAATTACTCCTTCCCATATGGGCACAGCTTTGTGGTTCTCTTTCCTCCTCTTAGAAAGCACTTTGCCATTTGTCCTCTGGCAGGAAGGAATTCTGGGCACTCATGTTTTCAGATGGGACCGTGAGGGCAAGATAGTGCTTGGGGTGGGGCGGTGTGACTTGGTACCTGCTCAGAGGCCCTCCCTGATGTGGGGGCCGGGGTCTACTGTCCTGATGGTGAGCTCTGGGTTTGTGTCACATGTTTTTTTTTTTTTTTTTTTTTCGGGTCTGAGGATGGAACCCAGGGGTATTTGACCTCCAAGCTACACCCCCTGCCCTATTTTTTATTCTTTATTTTGAAACAGGGTCTCACTGAGTTGCAGAGGGCCTCACTAAGTAGCTGAGGCTGTCCGCAAACCGTGATCCTCTGGTCTCAGCCTCCCGAATGCTGGGATTACAAGCGTGCGCCACCACGCCCGGTAGAATCACATGTTTTGATTCCTACTCTGGGAAGGATGTGTGAGGCTGGGCTGGGATTCCTGCCCAGGCAGTGGGATCCCTAGGGCTGCTTTGGAGGCAAAGAGGAAGAGACCTACTACCCAAGAGAGCCTGGGTGTCCATCGCAGTCTAGTCTGCTAGGCTGAGTGCCACCTGCCTCACTGTGGCTCTGGGGCGCTTGGAACATCACATGTGCAGGAGGTGCTTGCGAGGGGGCCAGGTGAGGTGTCTTGCCTGCCTCTGGCAGTTGGGTGGGGCCCACTGAGTCTGAGGGTGCCGGGGCCTTCTGGTGGGGTGGAAGGTGAGGGTGGTGCCGCAGTGTGAGCACTGTCTGTGATGGTTGTTGCCTGCGGGGTGAAATCACGGTTGGGCTAAATTAGATTCCTGGATCTCTGGTGTCTCCAGACAGTGGTGTTTTCCTTGCTTGCTTTTTTTTTTTTTGAGGTACTGGGAATTGAACCCAGGGCATTCTACCTTCCAGCTACACCCTCAGCCCTATTTTTCATTCTTATTTTGAAACAGGGTCTGAGTTGTGGAGGGCCTCACTGTCTCAGCAGGCGTGCCTCACCACACCCAGGCTAGTGGGTGGTGTTTGAAAGCATGAGTGGGTCTCTAGGCTGTATAGCCACAAGGTTGTGAGAGCCAGTGGAGGGAGGAACGTAGGCAACTTCCTGAAGGGCTGGCCCGGCCCCGAGCCCTGCCCAGACCGCAGCTCCACCCTCCTGCAGCCACACTCAGCATGGGAGCCCTACTGGACGGGGAGCTGGTGGACTGCATGTGGGGTCAGAAACAGGGCCCGCTGTGGCCCAGAGTGTCAGTGAGCCGCTTGGAAATTGGGCTCAGCAGACCTCTTTGTTCCACTGTGCTGGGCTTCTGCCTGCCTTATCTATTGAGGAACTCCAGCAGGACACTTCCTCTCTTGGACTCAGTTTCCCCATGTGTCAGTGGAGTCTTTCTTCCCCACAGGACAGGGCTGCTGTAAAAATGGAAAGTGATTTCATGTGAATGGTGGCACATGTCTATAATCCTAGTACTTGGGAGGCTGAGATAGGAGATCGCAGGTTCGAGGCCAGCTTTGGCACCTTAGTGAAATCCTATTTCAATAAAAAAGGGATGGAGGAACTGGACATGGTGGTGCACGTTTATAATCCCAGTACTTAAGAGGCTGAGACAGAAGATCACAGGTTCACAGCCAGCCTCAGTTCTCTACAATTTACCAATACCCTGTTTCAAAATAAAGAATAAAAAATAGGGCTGGCGGTGTAGCTGGGAGGTAGAATGCCCCTGGGTTTAATCCCCAATTTTTCTTTTGCGATACTGGGGATGGAACCCAGGGACATTGTACCTCCGAGCTACACCCCAGTCCTATTTTTTAGTCCTTTTTATTTTTGAAACAGGTCTCACTGAGTTGCGAAGGTTCTTGCTTAGTAGCTGAGGCTGTCCAAGAACTGCGATCCTCCAGTCTCTAGTACTTGGAGTTCCTCAATAGATAAGGCAGGCAGAAGCTTCTCAAATGTTGGAATTACAAGTGTGCACCACCATGCCTGGTGCCCCGATTTTTTAAAAAAAGCGATTCCTTGAGAAAATGTTAAGATGTAAGGACTTGGGGTTATAACTAGGTAGCTGTGGATGCGAATATTTTAGCAGAATATGGGACTTTGACTCCTGGTTAGATCTGGGAGCTGGCAGGTTGAATGGGAGAAGAAGAGGGTCTGTATACTGTAAGGTGGCGGATCAGGTGAAATCCTCGTGGACCAGGAGTAGAAACTCCAGGAAAGGGTCTAAGGCAGTGTGTGGGGAGGACATGGGAACATGTGGGCCAGGCCATTGAGACACAGCTTGTTTTGCTGTTGGGAACTGAAATCAGAGGGTTCTGGGAGCTTACTGAGAGAGGAGGGCTCGTACGCCTCGCTCAGAGGCTCGGTGTTGACCTGTGGCGGCTGGGGCTGGTCCCCCACTGGCTCCTCTCCTCCCTCTCCCCCACTGGCTGCAGCAGCCACGTGTATGAAGAACTTGAGGCAGAGCTGAGCACTGAGAGAACTTTCCAGGATTTCAAGAATACTGGAAATGGTGGTGATCTTGGTGATACTAATGGTGACGGTGACACTGATGGTGATGTGACGCAGGCACTGGAAACACTGGTAGTGTCTGTGGCTCAGGTAGTGGTAGCCCTTAGTGATGGTGCCCCTGGTGACTGTGACCCTAAACAGGAGGAGACTCCAGCGGTTAGAGTGTCACCCACCTCTCTGTCTCAGGAGAGGGAGAAGGGACCTCCTCTCCAGCCGTAGGGTTGGCATCCGCAGGGGTAAAAGTAGAAGCCTGCAGTGCTGCTTCCTCTGCTGGAAGAGCAGCTACCAGGATGTCTGCAGCCAATATGATCCCTCCTACTTTCAAGTCATGAGCCGGGCAGTGCCCACCTGCCTGCTCTCCCTGTCTTCCCAAAGCCAAAGGCCAGGACACTTCCCTGTGCCAAGTGTCCTGCTGACGACCAGTACAGCCGGTTACACCAGCCCCTTGTAGGTGGGAGTACAGATAAAATGCTATGACCCCTGGTCTGGATTCAGACCTGGGAGTCACACTGGGCCAGAGATTTTGCCCTTCAAAGCCTGTTTTCTCATCTTTAAAATAGGGAGAATAAGCTAGGTATGGGTGGCATATGCCTGAGATCCCAGCACTTGGGAGGCAGAGACCCTGCGATCTGGTGGGCTGGGCCAATCAGGCCAACCCTCCCTGCAGATGCTGGTGAGAGTCTCTGGCCCTGCACTGACTGAAGTCCTGGCTTTTTTCTTGGCAGGATTGACAAGACCATGCTGGCGAGCCTGAAGGTCAAGTGAGTAGCTGCTGCTTGTTCTGTGGGTCAGAGATGGCAGCAGACTGGAGCTCCCCCTGGGACATAGCGGGCTGCTGCATCGCTGGGCCAGTCTGCTGAGGGCGCTTCCTGGTTGAAGGAGGCTGGACTGGGCTCTGGATACTTGGGTGTGTGGGCAGCAGAGGTGGGGTGGAAGCAGCCTGGTGGAGATGTGTACAGCGGGTGTGATTTTCATGCCACAAATTTAGTGTAATTGTGTTTTCTATCACTTTAATTTTTATATGAAGTCTCAATTCTACTAGGCTGTCTTTTGGACATGTTCATCTACTTGAATAGTTGTGCCGTGTGTGTGTGTGTGTGTGTGTGTGTGTGTGTGTGTGTGTTCAGCTGGTCACTGAGTCATATTACCAGATGTATATCACTTTGGTCGGCTTGGCCAGAGGGTCTCTGAGGCTTCCATGCCAAAAATGAGAAGTGTGTGCCTCAGTTTGCCACATGTGTGCTGATGTGTCTGGGGACATCTCTCTCCTGGAATCTTTCTCCCTTCCTGCCTTGTTTCTTTCCCCCTTGTTTCTGCAAACCAACTACTTTGTATCCTGGTACCATCCCCATCTCACAGTGGGATTAAACACAGGGGCATTCTCTCTCCAAGCTACAGCTCCATCCCTTTTTACATTTTTTTTGCTTTGAAACAGGGCCTCAGTAGGTTTCTGGGAGTCTTGCTACATTGCTGAAACCATCCTGAAACCTGTGACTCTTCTGTCTCAGCTTCCTGAGTACTGGGATTACAGGCGAGCATTGCCATGCCTGGCTCCCCTGGTCATGATCTCAAAATACTCCCCTGCCACTTGTGAACAGGTTCTTGCATGAATCTCCTTCCCCAGAGATTCACCTTGCTCAGAGGCAGCCCCCCGGGTGGTCACTTGTTGGCCCAGCTGAAGGTTTCCCCTTTAGATGCCAGGACTTTGTGTCTCTGGGCAAGGCACGGCCAGTCTTGAGGGTTAAAATAAGGTGCTTCCTATTCTGGTTGGTTTTTTTTCAGAATTCTGAGGACAGGGATGGAGGACCTTGCCTGCCCTTTGAGAACTCTCAATTTTTCTGTAGGCAGGACTTCAGGAGTGCTGTGGTTGGCATAGTGTGTATGTTTGTGCAGCCCAGGGTTGAGGGCAAACTGTCTCAGGAAGGACACTGAGCTTCTCCGGCTTTTATTAACATATATTTTGTCTAATGGGCACAGCAGTGTATGGCCTTCTGAGAGCTTCCCAAGGGTAACCTGCATGCGGACTGAGCGTGAGGCTGGGGCAGAGTTGCTTAAGGGTGCCAAGTGGGAGAAATGTTTCTTTGGGAGCTGCCTGGAGACATCTAGTTCAACTGCACATGCATTTATTGAGGGCCTATTTGTTTTAACTGGTTAATATATTTGTGACATGAAAGGGAACTACATATGTAGTAGAATGAAGGGCTGAGGGGCATGGGCCAGCGTTGAGACTGGGCCCCAGTGGGGTCATTGAGTATCTTGAGTATCTGGGGGACAGTCTGAGGGTTCAGGTACTAAGGAATGGTATTGAGATGGTAGCTTTGAGCAGGGTGTAGTTTCTAGTTGTAAGATTTTTTTTTTTTTTTTGGTACTGAGGATTGAACCCAGTGGCATTGTACCTCCAAGTTACATTCCCAGTTCTTTTTCACTTTGAAACATGGTCTTGCTAAATTGCTGAGGCTAGACTGGAACTTGAAATCTACCTGTCACAGCCTCTTGAGTACTGGGATTATAGATGTGTACTACCATGCCTGGTTATAAGATTCTTTTGACTGCACAAAACAAAACTCTGAGATGATCTGGTTAAGAAAGAGATGGAAAAGATTCCAGGGTACCTCAGGAAACCTGAGAGGAGAAAGAGGACCCAGAGTCTAGGAGAGGTGGAATCAGGAACTGGACAGCTTAGTCTAGCAAATCCCAGCTAGCTTCTTTGCAGAAATTGGTAAACCAATCATGAAACTCTTATGGAAATTTGAGGATAATTTTAAAAAGGATAAATTTGGAGGACTGTAGCTCCAATTTCAAGACTTAACAAAAAAAGCTACAGATGGTGTGGTATTGGCATAAAGACAGATATATAAATCAGTGGAATAAAATTCAGAGCTCAGAGACCTTTATATAGTTGGGGCATGATGGTGCTCATCTGTAATCTCAGTACTTGGAAGGCTGAGACAGGAGAATTGCAGGTTCTCAGTAGGCAGCGAGACCCTGTCAAGATAAATAAATAAAGGGTTAGGGAATAGCTTAGAGGTAAAATACCCCTGGGTTTTTTTTTTCTTGTGGGTCTGGGGATGGAACTCAGGGCATTCTACCTCCGAGCTGCATCCCCTGCCCTGTTTTTTATTCTTTATTTTGAAACAGGGTCTCACTGAGTTGCATAGCCTCACTAAGTAGCTGAGGCTGTCTGCAAACCACGATCCTCCAGTCTCAGCATCCCGAATGTTGGGATTACAAGTGTGCGCCCCCACGCCTGGCTTTTATACTTTATTTGGAAACAGGGTCTCACTAAGTTGTTGAGAGACTCACTAAGTAGTTGAGGCTGGTTTCGAACTTTTGCTCACTAAGTAGTTGAGGCTGGTTTCGAACTTTTGCTCACTAAGTAGTTGAGGCTGGTTTCGAACTTTTGGATCCTCCTGTTTCAGCCTCCTAAGCGTTGGGATTACAAGCGTGTGCCACCACACCCGGCCCCTTTTTATTTTTTATTTTGAGACAGGATCTAGCTAAGTTGTCCAGGCTAGCCTTGAACTTTTAATCCTACTGCCTTAGCTTCCTGAGTACGTGGGATTACAAGCCTGTGCCAATGTGCCCAGCTTCAAATG
This sequence comes from Muscardinus avellanarius, assembly GCF_963383645.1. Lineage (NCBI taxonomy): Eukaryota > Metazoa > Chordata > Mammalia > Rodentia > Gliridae > Muscardinus > Muscardinus avellanarius. The sequence goes on along the minus strand of NC_137802.1, from coordinate 21,123,795 downwards.
ATTATTTTTAACAAGGCTGTAAAGACAATTCAGTGGGGAAACAGAGTCTTATTTATTTATTTATTTATTTATTTATTTATTTATTTATTTATTTATTGTGGTCCTGGAGATGGAACCCAGGGACTTTCTACCTCTGGGCTACACTCCCAGACCTATTTTATATTTGGAACCAGGGTCTCATTAAGTTGCTAAGGCTGGCTGTGAACCTACGGCATCCTCCTGTCTCAGCCTCCCAAGTGCTGGGATTACAAGCATGTGCCACCACGCTAGGCTGAAACATAGTCTTAGAACAAATGGTACTGGGACAAATGAAGATCTGCATGAAAAATAATGAAATTGGATCCTTTTATCATATCATGTGTAATAATTAACTCAAAATATATTAAATACCTAAATATAAGAACTAAAACTTCAAAACCTGGGCAGGAGATGAAGCTTGGTGGTCAGTTACTTATAGCATGCATGAGGTCCTGGATTTGTTTGTTTGTTTGTTTATTTATTTATTTATTTATTGGTGGTACTGGGGGTGGAACCCAGAGGCTTTCTACCTCCGGGCTATACTCCCAGACCTTTTTAAAAATATTTTATTTGGAAACAGGGTCTCAGTAAGTTGCTGAGAGCCTCACTAAGTAGCTGAGGCTGGCTTCGAACCTGTGCTATCCTCTTGTCTCAGCCTCCCAAGCGCGGGGATTACAAGTGTGTGCCACCATGCTCGGCTGAGGTCCTGGGTTTAATCCCCGGCACTGTAAAGAATAAAAGAAAACTATAAGGTTGAGCATGGTGGCTCACAGTTGAAATCCCAGTACTTGGGAGGCTGAGACAGGAGGATTGTGGGTTTTTGGCCAACCTCAGCTACTTAGTGAGGCTCTTAGCAACTTAGTGAGACCCTATTTCAAAATAAAGAATAAAAAATAGGGCTGGGGGGTATAGCTGGGAAGTAGAGTGCCCCTGGGTTTAATTCCCAGTAACACACACATACACACACACACACACACACACACACGCACACACACACACACACACCAAAAGAAAACTATAAAACTCTTAGAAGAGAACATAGGTATAAAACTTTGACTGCGTAAAGCAGTAATTTCTTAGAAAAGACACCAAAAACTGGGCATGGTGGTACATGCCTGTAATCCCAGCATTTGGTTTAAGTTGGGCAGGGCAGTAAGGGAGTGAAATCTGAATGGCACAGGTTTCTTTTTGGGGTATAAAAATGTTTTGAAACTAGATAGTACTTTTTTTGTGGTACTGGGGATTGAACTCGGGGGCATTCTATGTCTGATCTACATCCCAGCCCTATTTTTTATTCTTTATATGAAACAGGAGCTAAGTTGCTAAGAGCCTTACTAACTAGCTGAAGTTGGCCTCAAACCTGCAATCCTCTTGTCTCAGCTTTCCAGCTACTGGGATTACAAGTGTGCACCACCAAGCCCAGCTTATTTTTATTTTTCAAACAGGGTCTCGTTAGGTTGATGAGAGTCTTACTACTTGCTGGGGCTGTCCTTGATCCTCCTGTCTCAGCCTCCCAAATACTAGGATAATAGGCATGTACCACCATGCCCAGCTCGATAGTATGGTTTTGATAGTAGTTGCACAACCATGTGAATATATTAAGAATCTTAATTACATCTCAATAAAACAGTTTCAAAGCCAGCCTTAGCAACTTTGACTCTGTTCCAAAATAAAAAGGTAAAATTAAATAGGGCTGGAAGTATAGCTCAGAGGTAGAATGCTCCTGGGCTCAACCTTTAGTACAAAACAAAACAAAAACCCAGAGAGAATCTGATTGGTCTAGCTCCTGTCAGTTGTATAGTTGTAGTCCAGTCAGTTTTGCTGGAGAGATGGGGTCTAATGAATGAAACCTGGCTGCTGTGGCTGCTCTTCATGTGGATGGGTTAATTCCTAAGGTAGGACTATCTGTGAGCTGGGCAGATGCCATTAGAAGGTGTATCTAGGATTCTTCCCTTAGGACTACAAAGTACGGTTCCTGCCTCCTCTCCCCACCACTGGCTGTAGCCCAGGATGGTCAGTTGGGCAGACAAGGGTACACCGCAGGTGCTCTGCCTCTGCACCTGCCTTCTACTGAGGCAGCCTGTTGGTTCTCTGCTGAGCAGCAGATACTCCTGTGCTGTGGTGGGTGCTCCCTGATTGCCTCAGCTCTCTTCCCAGGAACCTGGTATCCTTGATATGAAGTCAGCCATATAATTTCTGGACGTGACCCTGGGACATGCACCTCTGAAGATGAGGGGGGTCTAGCCCCACAATTGTTAGGCACTTCTCTGTGCTAAAAGCTCATTCACTGCTTTCTGAGGTGTTGCAACCACCTCACGAAGCAAGTACCTTTGCTTTAGAGCAAGTACCTTTTTTTTTAGAGATGAGAAAATAGAGTGGTTCAGAAACTGGTTCAAGGTCACCAGCAAGTAAGTTATGGAACTGGAATTTGAACTGAAGCTGTACTTCATTTTGGCCTGAGGTGGAGCTGCATGGTTCTTAGCACCTACATCCAGCCAGCCCTGCTTTCCGGACCCCCTTTTTCCCCCGGGGGGGGGGGTGGTATATGTCCTTGCCAACAGGATGTCCCTCTGCCTTGTAACTTTGGCTTCTTGAGGCCTATCTCCCTTCTGAAGGCCCAGGTTGAGGGGGGGCCTGTGAAGTTAGAGGCAAGGGCTTACTTAACTGCAGTGCAGTACAGAGTCCATGGACTGGGGATTGATGGCAGTGCCATGCAGGAGAAAGCGGCTTACAAGTGTGGGTTGGCAGGCCCACCTGTCTGGGTCTCAGCTTCCTTCTCTAAAATGGAGGGTGGAGCTGGCAAACCTTGCGCTCTCCTCTGGCTTTAACAGTCTGGTTTACATGAGTGCCTCACACCCATGCCTACTTCTCTCAAGACTGCTGAGAGGGAGGTGTTTGCTGCTAAGTGAAGGCAGTGAAGGCGTGCTTGAAGGTCTCTGTGAGCAGGGGGTCTGCATCCTCTGTCTCTGGCTCCTTCACGCAGTGCTGGCATAAGTCAGGTTATTAGTCTGTCTTTGCTGAGTAAATTAATTATGGGACTTCATGTTTAGGTGCCAATGGAAGGATGGAGAGAGAGGCAGAGACAGGTGGAGGGGTGCAAGTGGAGGGCAGAGGGAAAGAGGCTGGGTCAGCATGTAGGCTCCCACTTTCTCCAGCCTGCTCTGGAGGTCAGCTTGTGATAAGGTCCCTATCTGCAATAATGGAGCCACAGACTAGGTTCCTTCAGAGGGGAGCCCAGGGCCAGGTATCTGAAGTTTTCTGGAGCCGGCTCAGGACAGCCTATGTCCACTGCCGGGGTCATGTATACTTTTGAAGGGAGGGTGATGGATAGAATCCATTGCCTTAAAGGAAAAAGAATCCAACTTTTTAATTGAATGCCCTGTACTCTTGGTCCCTGGAAATGACATCCCTGGTAGAGAGAATGCATGTCACAGGGACAGAGGTTTGACTGTCTTTGGGTTTCTTTCTTGGACGAGTTGTGAGGTGGAAGTCTGGAGAATCCAATAGCCTGGCTGGAGACACCCAGTCATCTGTACTGTGGCTCAGCCAGAAGACACACACAGCCACCTGAGCTCCAAGTTTCTGATTTAACCAGCTAAGAATTCAAAATTCTACTAGAAGTCTCTAATGGCAGCTGTTTCTTGCTCTGCCCTAGATTTTTTTTTTCCTTTTTTTGCAGTACTGGGGATGGAACCCAGTGACATTCTACCTCTGAGCTACACCTCCAGCCCTATATTTTCTTTCTTTCTTTCTTTCTTTCTTTCTTTCTTTCCTTCCTTCCTTCCTTCCTTCCTTCCTTCCTTCCTTCCTTCCTTCCTTCTTTTCTTTTCTTTTCTTTCTTTCGGTGGTACTGGGGTTCCTGGAAACCCTTCTACTTCCGGGTTACACTCCAAGACCTCTTTTTTTAAATATTTTTATTTGGAAACAGGATCTCTTAAACCAGCGCGGCTGGCTTTGGACCTGCGTGATCCTCCTGTCTCCGCCTCCCAAGCGTGGGGATTATAAGCGTGCACCACCATGCCCGGCTTATTCTTTATTTTGAAACAAAGTCTCACTCAGTTGCAAAGGGCCTCACTAAGTAGCTGAGGCTGTCTTTGAACCGTGATCCTCCTGTCTCAGCCTCCCGAATGCTGGGATTACAAGCGTGTGCCACCACGCCTGACTAATTTATTCTTTATTTTGAGACAGGGTCTCACTGGGTTATAGAGGACCTCACTTAGTAGCTGAGATTGGCTACGAACCTGTGATCCACCTGTTTTAGCCTGTCATAGTTTTTTTTAACTTAGGGCTTCTGTTGCCACTCTGAGAAAATTACATGCAAAGTCTGGGTGATGATCTTTATTTTTTGTTGCTGTTGGGGACTGAACCCAGGGACACAGGGACATTTTACCTCTGAGCTACACTCCCAGCCCTACTATATTTTTAGTTGGAAACAGCGTCTCACTCAGTTGCTGAGAGCCTCACTAAGTTGCTAAGGCTGTCCTCAAACCTGTGATCCTCCTGTTTCAGCCTCTCAAGTACTGGGATCACAGGCCTGAGCCACCACACCCAGCTTGGGTAATGATCTCTGTAGACCTCTCTTCTGCTTAGCTAGTCACATCCTCATCTGAGGGGATGAGAGTAGTCAGGGAACAAGTGTCTGTACCCAGTTTTTCAGCTTGCCTTCCAGAAAGCCCATTTTTCTCTGTTTCACTCCTTGATTCCAATTTAGTAGCTATTTTTGTGCATTGGTTGAGGCCCAGGATCCCCAACTCATTTCTCCACCCTGGACTACCAGGTCTTTTTTTTTTTTTTTTTTTTTTACTGTGGATTACACAAATCCTGAAGGCACTTCAAAAATGTTCTAGACCCTTCTGAGGCTGACTTAGCTCCTCCTCATCTTAGATGCATACGTACGGCATCTGTTGAGAGTTTGTTGGGGCTCTCAAGGACATGGAGTGCTAGATATTTTTTGGGGCAGGGAGAAGGCTGAGTCACTCCCACTAGTATTTACTGGGCATTTATGTTCAGCGCCCAGTTCCAGACCAGGGGCTGGCTAAGGGGGCGGTGAGGCCAGAGATGAGTAAGCCAGCCTATGACGGCTTCTGGCCCCTCAGGAAGACAGACACACACAGTTGCCATGAAATGTGACAGGTGCTGGTCCTGGAGACCTGAGAATGCCCAAGCATTCCAAGAGTGTGCAAGGTTGGTGGGAGAAGAGGGCGCCCCAGGTGACAGCCACGCCACTTTGTGAAGGCAGCTATGGTGCGAGGACCTGGGGGCCCCTATTCTCTGAGACAGAAAATGGAGTTGGGAGCAGGGCTCCAGGCTGGGCCACTGTAGGGGAGTAATGGGGCCCTATGGAGGGCTGGGTTGCTTTTCCCAGAGGTGTGAGAGTCCTTGCAGGTCTGAGAGGGGTCAGGGAGGCCAGGTAGGGGCAGTGGGGCTGGAGAGAACTTGAGGAGGGGATGAGGGCATTGGTGGTGATCAAGATGACCTCACTCAGGTTTCTAAGTGAGGCCCAGCTGGATGCTGGTCCCATTGATGGAGACCACTTCTGAGTTGGCACAGTTTGGGGGTAAGAGAGGAGATAAAGCTCTGACTAAAAAACTTCCTCCCCTTTTCACTCTCCCTCCCATGTAGCTGTCTTGAACCCTGGGGGACAGAGGAGGGGAGCAGCTTCTGGAGGGCGGGCAGAGGCCATCCGCAGGTGGTGTTGGGCTGTGCCCTCTCCCTCCTTACAGCAGGGTGGGCCTGGCTCCGGCCCCTCATTTGCCCATTCCTGGTATGCTTGGCAGGAAGCTTCCGTGGTGGCATCAGGCAGGTGGGAACCCCCTTTCGGGGCAGTGTGCTTGTTGCTGTGCCAGCACCAGACCCCAGGCGGTTGTTTTCTTTAGGATGGGCCCTGAGCCTGCCCAGTGTTGGTGCATGTGAGCATGTGTAGGCGCCTGTGTGTGCTCGCCCACGCAAGTGGACATGAGCTTCGAGGGCTCGTGTGGGTGCCTGTTTTGGCTTTAGCAAGTTCCTATGGTAACCACGAGAATGTCTGCTTTGGGATTCGGAGTCTGGGGCATGAGTGGCTACAGGGAAAAGCAAGGGAGGCGGGTGCTTTGCTAGCAATTGGGCTGTGGCCTGATTTCATTGCCAGGCACCAGGGACGCACCATTCGCTAGGCAGCTAGGGTAGTACATCCAGGGGCCTTTGGGCTCCTGGCCCTCATCCTGGCCTGGCCCCACAATGTCCAGGAATCCTTGGTGAGTCCATGTTCTGATTTCTAGGTGGACAGACGGTTTCCCAGGTTGTGGCTGGGTCTGCTGGGTGTCTGCTGATGGGCAGGCAGGGTGTGGACAGTGCTGGCCAGTAAGTCTTGGTGTTGGGGGCTCCTGTGAGATGGGTGTGGGGTGGCAGGCCAGGAGGAACTCTGCTTATTCCCAGAGCCCCATGAGGGTGTTTTCCATGTGGCTGGTGGAGCAGAATAAGACAGAACTGTATTGGTGTGGGGGCATGGCAGGGACAGCCTCTCTCCTGCCAATCCAAGCTCAGCCAGCTTTGGGGACCTCTCACCCCACGACCCCAGCCAGCCTCCTGAGTCCACCTCCCCACGTCTCTGGCCATGCACCTGGGCTTCCACAAAGGTCTCCCAGGCCCAGAGCCCTGCCCAGGATGAATGGGAGACAAGGCTGGATGACTGTCATCTAGCCAAGGCTGGATTCTGCCAGGACTTTCTCCTACTGGGCTTTGAAGAAAGGCTTTTGACTTGCCAGACTGTGTGTCCCTGGTGCTTCTTGTGCACATGCTGTGGACCTTTGGGTGTCTGGATGCCCCTCCTCAGACACATACAAGAGGCTCCTGATGCACGCAGCCTGGGCAGCACTCAGAGGCCATGTGGCAGGTGGGCTGGCACCTTCTCCCCTTCCTCCCACTGTTTCCTCTGGCACTGGGGCTGGGAATGTCAGGAAGAGATGTATAAGGCCCCTCTGCTTTTTGCCGGCAGGGCTCCTCTCCCAGGACCTGTCCCCTCTGCCTCTGAGCAGCCTGGCGAGGCTACGTTGGGATAAGTGGCCATGCAGATGGGGTGCTGGATCTGGCTGCAGGGTGTGGTCCTAGTGAAAGCTGAGAGGAGCAGGGGAGAGGCTGTTCTGTACTTGGTCTAGGCCTTCCTGGGAGGCAGAGGCCGGGGTTTAACCCTTGGGGTCATTGGGAGAGGTAGAGGGGAGCCTTCAGCAGAGACCCCAGATCTCTGGAGTCCTTGAATCTTAGGACATAAAATAAGAAAAAGTTGTGCCACACTTGTGTGGTGGTGCCTGCCTGTAATCCCAGTATTTGAAAGGCTGAGTCGGGAGGATCATAGGTTCATGGCTAGCCTCAGCAATTTAGTGAGTCCCTCTGTGACTTAGTGAGATTCTGTTTTAAAATTTAAAATAAAATTAAATAGGACTGGGGTGTAGCTCAGAGATAAAATTCCTCGGGGTTCAATCTCCAGTATCTATCTATCTATCTATCTCTCTCTCTCTCTCTCTCTCTCTCTCTCTCTCTCTCTCTCTCACACACACACACACACACACACACACACACATACACACACAGCAAAAAGAAAAGAAAAGAAAAAGAAAAAGTCAAATTAGCTATTATGTCAGTTTCCTGTTATTTCTGAAACTAGTTACTCAGCTTGAGATTGCTTACCTCTTAGTGACAAGAAACTCATTACCTTGTAAGGATGCCTATTCTGTTGCAATACAGTTCTGATTGTTCAAAGATTACTGAAATCTTTTCCAGGTGAAAAGATTATTTTCACCTGGAACCTTTAACTACCATTGCTCAGTTCAGCCTACATGTTGGCTCCCCAACCCCACTCCTCACCAAGGTGAATTCCTCTTTCTCCTAAGACCCTTCAAGTATTGGAAAGTGGTTCTTGTGCCTTGAGCCTTCTCTCTTCCCATAACCAACTGTCTCTGGATGCTTTGGCTGTATGTGGATACCTCAGTGCTGGGGCTGACAAAAGTCAGATTTCTAGGCAGCCTGTGGGAGCCCCAAGGGAGAGCTGAGGCCCCAGTGTGGGACATCCCTAACTGAGAGCACAGAGGGTGGGGTCAGGATATAAGCGTTCCATCCTGGTGACATCCTGGTGACTCCTTTTCTTTCTCCATTGACTCCTCCATCTTCACTGCTTTTGGGCTCAGGGCCTCTTCTCTTCTTTCTGAACACAGATCCAGATGCCTGCGGGAATCTGAGCACAGGGAGGGGTCTGGGGATACTGGTGAGCAGTTGTCTTGTCTAGAAGGACCTGGCTGCCCCTGCTGGTGCCCACCCAAGGGCACACTGCTGTAGTACTAGCCCTCTCCACCTGATTACCCACTTTATAAGAGCTTCTGGAAATGTAGAGTTGTAGGAGAAATCTTGACATCTAATTCAAGAATTTTTTTTTTTTTTTTGTATGTGTGTGTGCGTGGTACTGAAAATTGAACCCAGGTCCGCTCTACCTCTTAGCTACACCCCTAGGATGATTTTATTTTTTACTTTGAAACAGGGTTTCACTAAGCTACTGAGGCTGTCCTTGAACCTGCAGTCCTCCCATTCCAGCCTTCCAAGTACTGGGATTACAGGTCTGCCTAGTTTAACTCCTGAATTTAAAAAGCAGCTGTAGCTGGGCGTGGTGGCGCACGCTTGTAATCCCAGCATTCGGGGGAGGCTGAGACCAGAGAATCGTAGTTCGCGGACAACCTCAGCTACTTAGTGAGGCCCTCTGCAACTCAGTGAGACCTGGTTTCAAAATAAAGAATAAAAAATAGGGCAGGGAGTGTAGCTCAGAGGTCAAATGCCCCTGAGTTCCATCCCTAGACCCACCCCCACACAAAAAAGCAGCTGTGCATGGCCCATCCTGCTGGCCAAATTCAGCCCTTGGGGTCACCTGCCACCTCTGCTCCTAGTGCTCAGCTCCTGTTTCTCTGGGTCTGACTTCCAGGTTCCTCTCTGCCTCTCCTCAACACTGCTGCCCTCACCCCCTCAGCTGCTGCCCGGCCATTTCTGGCTCCATCACAGACGGCGGCGTTCCCTCTCAATTAACCTTTTCTCTTTCAGGTCCTATTCTTCCTCTGTCATGGGTTGAGAAGCCTGAGTCATGGGGGGTTGGTCCTCCTGCCTCCCCTTCAGGCCTATTATCTCCTGCCAGATGTGGCAGAGGTTCAATAATCAGCCTCCTCCTCCTCTGGTCCTGCCAGCTCTGACTCATTCGTCATCTCTGAAGCCCGCTCCTGCTTTGCCCTCTGCTTGAGGAGCCAGACAGCAGCAGACTTTATTAGTGCTGATTTCACACTGGCTTGTCCCTAGGATGCCCCAAAGCACCTGACCTCTCCTCCCCTCTCCCCTTGTCTGTGGTACTGGGGATTGAACCTAGGGGCTCTCTACCACTGTGATACACCCCCAGCCATGTTTTATTTGTGTTTTATTTTGAGAATAAATTAAAAAAATATGGCTGGGATTGTAGCTTAGAGTGTATACTGCCCCAGTACCCCCCCCCCCTGACACACACACACCTGGGTGACCTTAGGCAAGTTATTTAACCTCTCTGGGCCTCAGTCAGTATTTGATTTTGTTTGTTTTTCCCATGTCCTCTTGACCTTTAGCTCCAGCCTGAGGGCTCCTGGTAGGTTTCTAGCACCACAGTCCTCCCTTGTGCTGCTCTTCTCCCCAGCATCAGGCCATGTAGACATTCTGCCCATCTCCTCAGGACCATCTTGGATGTGCTTTCCCGCCTGGAGTCCCCGGGGGGGGGGGGGGTGTTGCAGTTAGCTCCTCCCACACTGTGGTGATGTGGTGGCTTCTGTCTATGTCCCTCTCCCCTGGAGGCCTGAGACTGTGGGAGCCTCGTAGGTGTCCAGCCTGGGCTGCTGCACTGTGTGTCCCTCAGGTAAGGTGGCTGTCCCCTCCCTGTCCCCACGGAGCTGTGAACCAGAGATCATCGCAGTGTGAACTCTCCACCCCATGCCCTGCTCATTCAGAGAGGGTGGAGTGGGTGGAAATCAACTCTGGCAGACCACAAAGCCACACAGCTGGCTTGCCGGCCTGCCCTGGGAAGCGTGTGACGGTGGCCACTCTCTTTCTGGCATGCTTTCCTCATCAAATGCTGCTTGGAATCAAGGAGCTGCTAGCTATGGACTTTTCCGGGCTGGAGCAGGTCTCAGGAGGGACGGCCCCTCTACACCCTGGTGTGCTCTGTTTAACCTGCCAGCTGGAGGAGTCTAGGCTGGGTCGGTGGCTGCCTACCTGGGTACTGTCCAGAGAGCCAGGTTAAATTGCAGTTTCCAGGCCTCCCCTGGGGGTCCTGCCTGGGTGGGACCCAGGAAGCCTGTGTGTTCTCAGGGCCAGAGGCGGTGCTGGGAGGAGTGAGCTTACATGCTGAGTGGGAACGGCCCACATTCTAAAGTGCTCTACTGCTAGGAGTGGTGGTGCGCAGCTTGTAATCCCAGCTTTCAGGATGCTGAGACTAGAGGATTGCAGTTCGCGGACAGCCTCAGCTTCTTAGGGAGGCCCTTTGCAACTCAGTGGGACCCTGTTTTAAAAATAAAAAAGACTAAAAAAATAGGGCTGGGGTGTAGCTTGGAGGTACAATTCCCCTGGGTTCCATCCCCAACATTGCAAAACCAAACCAAACCAAAGCAAACCAAAGCAAACAACAAAAAACAACCTTCTTTCTAAAGTGCTCTACTCAAGTGCAGGCTCAGCCTTCTGCCTGTGCCTGGGTGAGCTTACACAGGCCATGCAACATCTCTGTGCCCCAGTTTCTTTACTGGGATAATCACAGTGCCTACACATAGGCACGATGGCTGTGAGGGTAAAATGAGATAATTCACATGAAGTGTGGAACACACGCCCAGCAACTGCTAGGTAAATGCTCCTGCCTTAATATTTCTGATATTATGAGTCATGGTCCTAGGCTGTGTGACCATACACACGTGACCACGTGACATGCTGATGTGCCGGCAGACGCACCCACTCACACAGGTACACTGAAACAGTGTGCACGCAGTCTCCAGCTGGCCTGCTGAGGACAGACTGCTCATGTATGCCGCACAAAGTCACTGGCCCCGCCAGCAGGTGATTGTGTGCATGAGGCCCAGCGACGCGCTTTGCTGTCACTCACTTGCTGACTCTGTTCCTGGAGTGAGCAGCACCTGGGCTGAGCTCTGGAGCTCAAGGTGCCCCCTTGTTTCTAAGGCAACCACCTTGCAGTAAAATGCAGAAGGAGGAGGAGGAGGAAGGGGGTAGGGACTGGGAGGGAAAAGCCTGAGCCAGATTCCAGGGCATCCTGCTCTCCAAGGGTCTCTTCTCCATCCTCACCCATACCTACAGAGGCCTGCCCCTCCCTTTCTCTCTCTCTCTCTCTCTCTCTCTCTCTCTCTCTCTCTCTCTCTCTTTCTCTCCTCTCTCTCTCTCTCTCTCTCTCTCTCTCTCTCTCCTTTTTTTTTTAAGTGACAATGACATGGCAAACCTTTGAATACTTAAGATTCATAATTGATAATTGTTAACTTTTTGGGGGGCAGTGCTGGGGCCTTCTTCATGCTAGGCAATGTTTGAACACTGAGCTGCACCCCTAACTGACAATTATTAGCAATTTTTCCCCCTTTTGGTGCTGGGGATTGAACCCAGGAGCATTCTATCTCTGAGCTACACCCCCTAGCCCTGTTTTTTATTTTTTATTTTTGTTTGTTTTTGCAGTACTGGGGATAAAACCCAGGGGCATTCTACCTCCGAGCTACACCCCCAGGCCTATTTTTTCTTCTTTATTTTGAAACAGGGTCTCACTGAGTTGCAAAGGGCCTCACTAAATAGCTGAGTCTGTCCACAAAACTAGACCCTCCTGTCTCTGCCTCCCAGGTGCTGAGATTACAAGTGTGCACCACCATGCCTGGCTTTATTTTTTTGTTTTGAAATAGGGCCTTGCTAGGTTCCCAAGAGTCTTACTACATTGCTGAGACTGGCCTCAAACTTGTGATCCTCCTGTCTCAGCCTCCCAGGTACTGGGATTACAGGTATGTGCCACCATACCTGGCCAGAACATTTATGACTTTAGTCATTTTAAAATGTGTTCCTCAGCGGCATCAAATACGTTCACATTTTGTATCTCTATCACCACTGGCCATGTTCCCAAACTGAAACTCATCTCTCATTTCCCAAGTTGGAACTCTGTACTCATTAACACCGACTCTCCCTTCCCTTCTCCCAGATCCTGGCAACCGCCATTCTACCGTCCTTCCCTATGATTCTGACTACTCTGTAACCTCATACAAGTGAATCATGCGCCACGTGTGCTTTTGGTGGCTGGCCTATTTCGCTTGCCAGCATAAGCATGTCTTTGTGGCTCATCCGTGTGGTAGCATGTGTCAGCTTTATTTTCAAGGCTGGACAGTTTTGTTTATCCATTTGTCAGTGGATACCTGACTTGTTCTCACCTTTCAGCTTTTGTCAATAATGCTGCTGGGAGCACTGGTGTACAGATATGTTTGATTCCTTGTTTTTTCTTCTTCTGGGTGTATAGTAGGAGTAGAATTGCTGGATCATGTACTCTACTGTGTACATCTCAGGTGTGCTAGCACCATAGGACAGGTTGCTGAAGGACCAAAGAAGGCACCTGGAGATGGGATGTGAGGTATAAGGTTTATTGAAAAATGCGGGGAGCTGGGCATAGTGGCGCACGCCTGTAATTCTAGTATTTGGGAGGATCGCAGGTTCACAGCCACCCTAGAAACTTAGCTAGGCCCTCCACAACTTAGCGAGACCCTGTTTTAAAATAAAAAAATTAAAAAAATAGGGCTGGGGGTTCAGTTTCCACTACCCTTCTCCACAACACACACAAAGCTTACAGGGAAGGCCCAGGGGCTCTGGGCTGGACAGATAGCACCTCTGTTTATCATAGCACCTCCAGTGCTTCACCAGAAAGTAGCACCTCTGCCCTTAACCATGACTTGTCTAGAAGTGGCCTGCAGGACATTTACCTTTTCTAAATACTCTGCTCCATACCACTTTCCACCCAGAGGGAATTTTGTAGGTTAGGCGACATGATCTTGCTTTGTCCGGTTGTATGACCAGTGCTCCAAGGAACTTGTCGTGCGTTCAAGAAAGCAGCTTCGTATGAATGGCAGCAGCTTGCCTCAGACCCCAGTGTGCGTGAGGGAAAGTCAGTCCCTCTTCTTTTTTTGGTGGTGCTGGGGATGGAACCCTTCTACCTCTGGGCTACACTCCCAGACCTATTTTATATTTTATTTGGAAACAGGGTCTTTTAAGCCAGAGAGGCTGGCTTCGCGATCCTCCTGTCTCTGTCTCCCAAGCGTGGGGATTTCAAGTGTGCCTGGCCAGCCAGTCCCTTTTCGATAATGTTGGCCTAGGCATTCTCACCAGACTCACTCTCCTTGTTCTATGACGTCTAGGGTTCTGGAAACACAGAGGGTCACTCCAGGGACCTGGTGCTTTACTCCTCCTTTTCTCTAAGGATGACACATATAAAAATAATGTGTTTAACTTTGCAAGCTTTTTAAAAATTTACAGAAAAGCAGTGCATGGTGGCGTATGTCTGGAATTCCAGTACTTGGGAGGTTGAGACAGGAGGATCACAGGTTCAAAGACAGCCTCAGCAACTAGTGAGACTCAGCAACCTAGTGACATATTGTTTCAAAACAAAAAATAAAAGCCAGGCATGGTGGTGCATGCTTGTAATCCTAGTACTTGGGAGACTGAGACAGAAGGATCTCAGGTTCAAAGCTAGTCCCAGCAACTTAGCAAGGCTTTCAGCAACCTAGTGAGACCTGGTTTCCAAATAAGATAAAAAATCAGGCTGGGGGTGTAGCTTGTAGGTAGAATGCCAGTACCAAACAAACAAACTCCAAAAACAAAAAATAAAAATTAGTCTGGGGTTGTAGTTCAGAGGTAGAATGTCCCTGGGTTTAATCCCCAGTACACACCCACACCCACACACCAACAAAACAAAACAGCCAATCCCCCAAAACAACAACTACAACAACAAAAATCTACAGAAATAAAACCTTACAAATAAAGCTAAGATCTGGCAATCACTTCTTGGCCCCGGTCTCCTGTGTTTCATTCACAGAGGTCATTCCTGTCAGAAAAAACATTTGATGTGTTTACTGTCAGTCCACGTTTTTAATACATTCATACCCATACACAGGTATCTAGAAATACTGTGCTTTTTGGTACTGAGGATCAAACCCAGGGGTATCTTAATCCTGAATTACATCCTCTAGGTTGATGAGAATCTCACTATTTACTGAGGCTCTCATCAAACCTATAATCCTCCTGTTTTAGCCTCCCGAGTACTAGGATTATAGGCATGCATGTGCCACCATGCCTGGCTTAGATATATTTTTAAATTGTATCTGTACTGAACACATACAGACTTTTCTCCTTGTCATTATTCTATAAACAATACAGTATAACAACTACTTACATAGTATTTACATTGTAGTAGGTATTATAAGTCATCTAAAAATAAAGTATATGGGAGGATGTGTCTAGGTTGTATGAAAATACTAGGTCATTTTATATAAGGGATTTTAATATCTGCAGACTTTGGTACTCATGGGGGACCATGGGACCTATCCCCTGTAGATACTGAGTAATGACTGTATTAAAAATTTATTTATGTGGAGCCAGGCTTGTTGGCACACTCCTTTAATCTCAGTACTTGGGAGGCTAAGACAGGAGGATTACAGGTTTGAGGACAGCCTCAGCAATACAGTGAAACCCTGTTGCAAAATAAAATATAAAAGAGGATGCAGGTGTAACTTGGAGGTAGAGTGCCACTGGATTTAATCCCCAGTACCAAATTTTTATACATATGTATGTACACATAATTGATGGTAGAATTTCCATTGATGAACCTCAGTCTTTCCCCTCCCCTTCCTCTAGACTACCTCCCTGGCTCCACTGAAATTTCTCCTCCATTTTCTGGAGTCCCTCTTGTATCCCCATTACTCCCAAGCTTCCACATATTAGAGAAAGCATATGACTCTTCACACTCTGTGACTGGCTAATCTCACTTAAACTAATGTTCTCCAGGTCCATCCATTTTCTTGCAAATGACATAATTTTATTTTTCTTTATTGCTGAGTCAAATTCCATTGTGTGGATGTCAGTAATAATCTTGTAATCCATTCATCTGTTGAGGGACACCTAGGTTGGTTCCATAATTTGGCTATTGTGAGTTGTGCTGCCATGAACATGGCTATCCATATGTTACTGTAGTTCTCTGATTTCAACCCCTTTCAAGATAGTTTTCTAAGGAATCTCCACACTGATCTCTATAGCGGCTGAACTAGTGTTCACTCCACCAACAGTGTAGAAGAGTTCCTATTTCCCCATATCCTCTCCGACATTTATTGTTTTTTGACTTCTTGACAGTTGTCGCTCTGATTGGGGTTAGAGTCTCACTACTTGCTGAGACTTTCCTTAAACCTGTGATCCTCCAGTCTCAGCTTCCCAAGTACCGGGATTACAAGTATGCGCCCCCGTGCCTGGCTGCAGAAAACCTTTTGAGGTGTAAGATACTCTGTGCCCAGGATTTCTAAGTGCTACCATTGGAATATGATCCTGGGCTTCCACTTTTTATCTTGAGACCAGGTTAGTTTCCAGCCCGGAGGCGGGAGAAGCCGTGTACAGTGTGGGCATGTCCTGACAGCTTCTGTGGTTCCCTCTCCTATCCTAGAGCCCAATTCCTTGGATCAAACCGATCTCAGCTAGGAGGTATCTAGCAATGTTTGCACACTCTGACTGCATGGTATAGGCTTAGGAATTTATGTTTAAGAAAAATAAAAACAAAAACCTGTTCAGTTGAAAACCGTTTTGCTTTTACTGTTTTCTAAGTGTCTCACAATCCATTCTCAGTATACCGCTAGCATTGCTTGTGCAGAAGAGGGCCCTGGGGCACACAGAGAAGTGAGGGCCATTTGGTCCTTCCCAAAGGGACGTGCCCACACATTCCTCTCCATCTGGCTGTCCAGGACTCATAGCTCAAATATTCACTGAATCGAGGTCAAAAGAGGTGGCCGTGTTCCTAAGTGGTTCAGTGACCAGTAAGGCAGCTAGAAACGGTGCAAAACAGTTTGGAACAATTAGTGAGTGGACAGAAATTAAAATTAAACTGGAAGTATTACATTGCTTATGAATTTTATTGGCTGAGCAAAAATAAGCATATTTGGCCAGAGTGGAGGAAGAGGAGCAGGAGGATAAGGTGGAGATGTCAGGCATTGGTACTGCAGGGACACCTGGATTCCTCTAGAGACACCTCTGTATAGTGTCCACTTTCACCTAAAAACTTAACATGCCACCTTCCCTCTTCTTTTTTTTGTTTTGTTACTGGGGATTAAATTCAGGCGTATTTTACCTCTGAAATATTTTCTGTTTTGAAACAGGGTCTCACTAAGTTGCCGAAGCTGTCCTCGAACCTGCTCTTCTCTCTCAACCTCCCAAGTACCGAGATTACAGGCATGCGCCACCACATGCTGTGTGCCTTTCCTCTTACACAGACGCATTTTTTAAATAGCATTTTCCCCCACCTATCACAGCAGGATCATTTTTGGCTTACAGTTTGACAGGATGAGGGAGAGGAAGGGAGGAGAAGAACCTTTGCTTGTAACTGGGTCGGAACTGGAACAGAGAAAGTTAACTCACCGTTGTTTGCACCTTTGAGCTGTCAACACAAGGTCAGAGGCAAGAGGAATGAAGCTGTTCCTTTACCTAATGAATATTCATGAAGCACCAGCTTTGAGAGTTTCTGTTTCAGGTGCCGGGATCTCTTTGTTAAATCTTGGCTTTGCTTCTCACTACTGAGATTACTTGGGGCAAGCCCTGAGCCTCTGCTCCTCCTGGAAAGTGAAGGTGGTGAGAGTTCCTTCTTCCTAGGGATATTTGAGGATCAAATGAGCTAACACACAGCCGAGTATGCCTGGCATCTCAGCAACTCGGGAGGCCACAGTAGGAGGACTGCAAGTTTGAGGCCAGCCTTGGCAATTTTGTGAGATTCTGTTTCAAAATAAAATAAAATAAAATAAAATAAAAAGGTCTGGGGGTGTAGCTCAGTGGCAGAGTGTCCCTGGGTTCAATCCCCAGTCAACACACACACACACACACAGAGCTAAATCATGAAAAACACTTAGCACGGTCTTGCCACAGAGTTAGTGCTCATAATTGTTACTGTTATTGAAGATGGAGGGGTAAGGTGTGAACAGGACTTGGTCTCTGCCTCCAAGAAACTCACAATCTGTGGTGGAGATAGACATTTAACAGTCGTCTGCGAAGAGGGAGGCAATGCAGTGGAAACGGGAGGAACGGGGCATTCATCCTGGTGGAATCTGGGAAGCCTTCCTGAAGCCGGGGTGTGGTGGTGCAGGCCTGTAATCCCAGTACTTGGGAGGCTGAGACAAGAGGATTGCAGCTTTGAGGCCAACCTCAGCGATTTAGTGAGACCCTCAAACTTAGCAAGACCCTGGGTCCAGTTAAAAAACAACAACAACAAAAGGGCTGGTGGTTTAGCTCAGAGGGATAATGTCTCTGGGTTCAATCCCCTGTACCAAACAAAAGCAAAGCAAAACAAAAAGGCAGGGTGGGTAGGTTAAAAGGGAATTCCCACAGAGGACAGGGCTGCAGGGGGCATTTCAGGCTAAGGGAAAAGCAAGGACCAAGGCTTAGGAAGGGATGGAGTTGTCTGAGAAAGAGAATGTGGCAGAAACGGCACAGGGCAGGAGTGAGGTCGGCTTGTGGGAAGCGTGCTCAAATGCGGTGCCGAGGAGGCGGCAGTGCCCTAGAAGAGGGGCTGGAGGCCCCTTGTCTCCATGGTGGTTTGGGAAAGTGTCTGCAGGTGTCCTGGGGATGGACTGGGGAGAGGGGACACTGGAGCTGCTCTGCTGTCTGAGCGGGCTGGGGGCGGGGCTAGGGATGCACCTCGGAGGAGGCAGTGTTCCTGGCTGTGCACAGTAGTCATGCGTCATATGGAGGGAACCTAGAGTGCTGGGGAAGGTAATTGGCCTTGAATGTGATGAGCTGCAAGAGCTGTGGGTTGTCCCTGTGGGCTTGGAAGTCCAAGGGGAGCTCGCTGGTGCATGTGGAGTTATCCATCTGAGAATTAGCATTCCTGGAGCCTGTTTTAAGTACAAGATTCTGACCCTGTTGGGTTTCATGGTACTTTTTTTTTTGTGGTACTGGGGTTCCTGGAAGCCCGTCTACCTCCGGGCTACACTCCCAGACCTATTTTATTTTTATTTGGAAACAGGGTCTCCTAAACCAGCTCGGCTGGCTTCGAACCTGTGCGATCCTCCTGTCTCCACCTCCCAAGCGCGGGAATTACAAGCGTGCGCCATCACGCCCGGCTTTTCATGGTACTTTCTACCTCGTGGTGCGAGGCAGATAGGAACCAAGCCCAGGTGGTTTTATTTTTTATTTATACCTTTATGGGTGCATTTAATTATACATCACGAGGTTTGAGTGGTACAGACATACATCCATGCACACACTACTTGGTGCATTTCTCTGTATCGCGCCGTGCTCCCCCTCTGCCCTCTGCCCTCCTCCTGCCCTATAGATTTAGTGAGGTTGGTAGCAATGCCTTTGTACGCGGACAGAGCTGTTTCTTCCTCATTTCTCCTTTATCTCTCCACACTTTTCTGTCCCCTGCCTCTCCACTATTCGGATCCCATTCCTCATTAATCTGAAGTCCCCTTTGTTTCTTATTCTCTCTCTAGCTTCTACATATGAGAGAAAACTTAAGACCCTTGACTTTCTGAGACTGTCTGATCTCATTTAGCATAATATTCTCTAGCCTATTTGTTTTCCCGATGGATTTATTTATTTATTTATTTATTTATTTATTTATGGAACTAGGGTTCCTGGTAACCCTTCTACCTCCGGGCTACACTCCCAGTCCTATTTTATACTTTTTAAAATTTGGAAACGGTCTCCTAACAAACCTGCGTGATCCTCCTGTCTCAGCCTTCCAAGCTGGGGACTGCAAGTGTGCACCACCATGCCCGGCTTCCTGATGGTTTTGACGATGTCCAGCACTAACAGTGAGGTTACAGGTGTGTGGAGGGACTGCCTTAGGTGAGTGGCCAGGACAGCTTCTCTATAGAAGTGACACTTGTCAGAAGGAGCTGGCCGTGAAGATCTTTGGGGAAGAGCATTCCCAGCTGGGTGTGGTGGCGCACGCTTGTAATCCCAGCATTCGGGAGGCTGAGACAAGAGGATCGGGGTTCATGGACAGCCTCAGCCCAGCCCTTTGCAACTCAGTGAGACCCTGTTTCAAAATAAAGAATAAAAAAAGGGCTGGGGATGCAGCTCGGAGGTAGAATGCCCCTGGGTTCCATCCCCAGAACAACAACAACAACAAAACAACAACAGCAACAACAACAACAACAAACAACAACGCATTCCAAGTGGTGGGCGCGGCCTATATAAAGGCAGTGGGGGTAAGAACAGGTGTGGAGCAGAGGAAGAAGGCTGGCTGCCCCTGGGATCGGGAAGGCCTGCAGGCCCGCAGTTCTCCTCTCTGCCAGCAGGTGGCGCCATAGCCCCAGGACTGCCTGCTGTCGGGCGTGGCTAGGAGGTCCGCGTGCGGGGCTGCAGGTGAGTTGAGCTCAGGTGTGTAGAGGTGTGGGCTCCTGCGCTCTGCTGTGCCCTCTGGGGGAGTGATGAGCATGGAAGCCCGGGCTGGGCAGAGGAGCACACCACTGTGTCCTGACGATTCTGCTTTCTCAACTGGGTCTAGTTTTTTTGTGTGTCTTTGCTCTCCCCCTCTCCATTTCTGCCTTTCCTCTGCCCCTTTGCTCCTTGCTGAGTCTCAGCTCTCTCCCATGGCTCCCTGGTGCAGCGGATTCCTGGATTAAAGATAATTGTTTGCTTTCCTGATGTGGCCCAGATGAGAGGTGGTGAGTTAGGGTAGTATTGCTGGAGATTGAGCCAGGATCTTGAGCATGCTAGGCAAGTGAGGAAGGGACTGGCCTTACCTTGGTGCCTATCCCTCCTCCCTGTGGCCTCGGCCGGCCCTCCACCCTCCCTTGAAAGGCTGAAAGGCGGTAGAGCAGCCACCCAGCAGCAGAGAATGCCCCCAGCCCCGCAGGACACCTGGGTCCACCTCAGGCTCATGGTTGGCTCACCTCCAGCAAGTTGCAGTGGCTTCTCATTGTCCATGATGGTGGCAAGCAGGGCTTGAACTGAAGAGGTAGAACTGGACAGTAAAACTGACAGCATAAAACAGCAGAGCTCACCACAGGCATCAATGAGAAGGGATCATTTTAGTTGGCATAAATGAAGCTTCTGCTGGGTGTGGTGGTGCATGCCTGTAATCCCAGTACTTGGGAGGCTGAGGCAGGGGAACTGCAGATTCAAGGACAGCCTCGGCAACTTAGTGATTCTCTCAGCAACCTAGAAAGATCCTGTTTCAAAATAAAAAATAAAATAGGGCTGGGAATGTAGCTTAGAGCTAGAATGGCCTTGAGAATTCAAACCCCAGTCACCCCACTCCCCCAAGTTGGGGAGTTTGCTAGTCTGTCCAGAAAACAGTCCGGAGACATTTGCTCCTAGCAGAACTCACCTTCCCATATCCACGCTTACTTACGAAAGTCATTATCCACCTATGCAGGGCTATGCCTTTGCTGGAAGGATAACATAACACAATAGTAGCAGATTCGAGGCCAGTGCAGGACTCTGTTTCAAAAAAAAAAAAAAAATAAAATAGAGCTAAAGGTGTTTCTCAGAGGTAGAATGCCCTTGGGTTCAATCTCTAGTAACACACACACACACACACACACACACACACACGTGATATATGTTAAGAATAGGATAACTGGTCTATAGACTTCTGTTTTTAAAGTTATTGCTAAACATTTCCACAGTATTATCTTTTGTCACCCTCCTGACTGGTGCTATATGATTATAATCTATATACTTACATGATTCAAAAACCAAAATGATATGAAAAGATATAATAGAAAGGTTTGTTTTTACTTCTATCTACTCTGGTTTTTTTTTTTTTTTTTTTTTGTGTGTGTGTGTGTATGTGGTACTGGGGGTGGAACCCAGGGGCTTTTCTACCTCTGAGCTATACTCCCAGACCCATTTTATATTTTATTTGGAAACAGGGTCTCACTAAGTTGCTGAGAGCCTAAGTAGCGAGGCTGGCTTTGAACCTGTGCGATCCTCCTGTCTCAGCCTCCCAAGCACTGGGATTACAAGTGTGCGCCACCACGCCCAGCTTATCTACTCTGTTCTTAGCTTTTAAAATCTGAGTTTTTTCCTGCTGCTTCTTTATTTGTATAAAGTATGAATGTATAAGCTGGGTGTGGTGGTGCACAGTTGTAATTGCAGTATTGGGAGACTGAGACAGGAAGATCACAGGTTTGAGTCCAGCTTGGGCAATTTAGGGAGACTTTGTTTCAAGATAAAATATTGAAAGGGCTGGGATGTAGCTTCGAGGTAGAATACTTCTGGGTTTGAAATGAATATGTCTTCTTATCTCTTTTCCTTCCATACAAGGTAATATCCTATGCAACATTGTTTTACATCTTGCTGTTTTCACTGGAGAATATATCTTGCAGATATTTTTATATCTGTCCATTGAGAGCAACTGCAACCAACCCTCCTGTCTTCCTTCTTTTAAAAACCAACTGTGTAATATTTCACTTTGTAGAGTTACTTTTAGAGATTGATTTATTCTTTTAGGAAATTTGACTTTACATTACACAGGTAATATAAAAATACATTTTCCCAATTGGCACAGCAATGGTGCCTGAGGTCCCAGCTACTCCGGAGTCTAAGGATCCTTTGAGCCCAGGAATTTGAGACCAGTCTGGGCAACATAGTGAGACCTTGTCTCAGAAAAATAAAATGAAATAAAATAAAATGAATACATTTTCCTTTAAGGAGTCAGAACACTAAAAATAAAGTCTCTGGTGGTCAGCAGTGCCAGTCTTCTCCTTTCCTTTCCAGTTGCTGCTTATCTACTAAATAATAGATACATATTTTCCTAGCTATTTAGTGTGTGTGTGTGTGTGTGTGTGTGTGTGTGTGTGTGTGTGTCTGTGTGTTTTGGGGGAGCTGAGCACAGTGGTGTTTGACTGTAGTAATCCCAGATCTTGGAAGGCAGAGACAGGAGGATTAGAGGTTTGAGGTCAGCCTCAGTAACTTAGCGAGACCCTGTTTCTCAATAAAAAATAAAAAGGGTGAGGGATGTAGCTCAGAGGTAGAAAGCTTCTAGGTTCAACTCTCAGTACCACAATTTTTTAAAAAATGCGATACTGGGGATGCAACCCAGGGGCATTCTACCTCAGAGCTACACCCCCAGCCATATTTTTTAATTCTTTTTTTTTTTTTTTGGTGGTACTGGGGGTGGAACCCAGAGGCTTTCTACCTCCGGGCTATACTCCCAGACCCATTTCATATTTTATTTGGAAACAGGGTCTCACTAAGTTGCTAAGAGCCTCACTAAGTAGCTGAGGCTGGCTTTGAATCTGTGCGATCCTCCTGTCTCAGCCTCCCAAGCGCGGGGATTACAAGCATGCGCCACCACGTCCTGCTAATTCTTTATTTTGAAACCAGGTCTTACTGAGTTGCAAAGGGCTTCACTAAGTGGCTGAGGCTGTCCGTGAACTGTGATCTTCCGGTCTCAGCCTCCCAAAGGCTGGGATTACAAGCATGTGCCACCATGCCTGGCTCTCAAAAAAATTTTTTATATACATCATAAGCAACCACAGATATTCATACATATAGCCTTAGCTTATTTCTTCTAACCACTGCATAGTGTCCATTTTAGGAATGGACCACAACTTACTTACCTGTTACTCCTCTAAATGGTTGTTTCTGAATACATGTAATATATAACATTAATATTAATACTTTATATTAATATACACATTAATCATATCAACTCAATTATATAATGTTATAAATTAATTATATTAATTATAATTATAGAATATACAATATGTATTAATTGTATTAGTTATAATTATAATTAACACAACATGCATGAATTATATATTGATATATATCATATATTATATATTTATAATATATTATGATTATATTATATATATATTGTTTGTACAAGGCAGCAGTGGGCATCCTTGCCAGTGTTTCAACATATGTGCAAATGTGAGGAGCTTGCTGGATAATAGGCAGGTGACTTAATTTTAACAATGCTGCTAAATTGCTCTCCAAGTTCCACACCTGCCACTAGGAAGAGTTTAGTACTGTGTGTGTGTATGTGTGTGTGTGTGTGTGTGTGTGTGTGTGTGTGTGTGTGTGGTGTGTGTGTTTCATGGGATTGAACCTTTTTATTTTTATTTTTTTATTTATATATATATATTTTTACAGTACTGGGGATAGAACCTTGGGGGCATTCTACCTTTGAGCTACACACCTAGCTCTGCTTTTCTCTTTCTTTTCTTCTTTTCTTTTCCTTTCTTTTCTTTTTCCTTCCCCGCAGCCGGGGCCCAGAACTGGATGGCTTTGGGGTCTTTATTGAGGGGTCTTCACACAGCCTCCTGGGCAGTATTCATAGACACTGCTGTGCTGGGAAGGCGGGGAGTTGCAGGGGCAACCCAAGCGGTGGGCGAGGTCTTCTGGGTCCCCGTAGCCCTCAACCTTGGGAGTGTGAAGGCAGAACACATCCCCAGGATACACAGCCACAGATGCCTTACCGCCCAGATTCACTGTGCCGCCATCCTTGCGGATCAGCAGGTGTAGGCCACGGGCTCCAGGCTCACCGGGGTGGAGACCATGTGGCCTAAAGGCGCGACGCTGGTCAGCACAGACAGCAGCTCCTCCTCCTGGAAGAGGAGCTCGCGAATCAGCCAGGCGGCCCCCAGAGCTGGGCTTCAGCTCAAAGTGGTGCAGGATGACTGGGTACTGACTCTCCAGGATCTCGGGTTGGTGATGCACGTTTTGATCATGTGGCTGTGCACGCCGCTGTGCCTGTGCCAGCCAGCCTGCGCCCTCTGCCAGCCACCGTCTCCTAGTAGCCCACGTGGGCGTTGCCCAGGGTCACATTACTCATGCAGCCCTGAGAGGCTGCACAGGCTCTGAAGGTGCCCAGGATGACATCCACCACTTGCTGCAACATGAGCACATTGATGCCCACCACTGCAGCCTGGGGGACAGGTCCAGAATGGAGCCTCGGGGGATGACCACGTGCACAGGAGCCAGGCAGCTCTGGTTGAGTGGGATGTCACGGCCCACCAGGCAGTGCAAGCAGTAGATTAGAGCTGACAGTGTGCATTACCTATTTCTTCCTAGTTTTTGCATATTAGGGAAAGCCTCTGTTTTTTTTTTTTTTATTGGTGGTACTGTGGTTTCTGGAAACCCTTTTACCATCGGGCTACACTCCCAGACACCTATTTTTTATATTTTTATTTGGAAACAGGGTCTCTTAAGCCAGCGAGGCTGGCTTCGAACCTGCGTGATCCTCCTGTCTCCGCCTCCCAAGCACGAGGATTATAAGCGTGCGTCACCACGCCCGGCCTGCCTCTGTTTTTTTTTTTTTTTTTTAATTTCTGTGGTATTTCTCTGCGTATGCCACACTGCAAGCTCCGATCCCACTCTTGACAGCCCCGGCACTGGCCTGGCCACCCGGCAGGCTCCGATCCCAGCCTCAGAGGGCCCAGCACTGGCCTTGCCTCACTGTGGGCTCTGATCCCGGCCTCACTGGCCCTGGCACTGGCCTCAGTGCTTGGCAGGCTCCGATCCCAGCCTCGCTGGTTCCGGCACCGGCCTAACCCCTCAGCAGGCTCTAATCCGAGCACCCTCTTCACACAGCATGTTGTCCCAAGTTCCTGAGCATACGCGGTGGTAGCATTCTGCCTCTGGGGTTATTTCTTCAAAAGATCCAGGTGTGTTGCATCAGATCTCTGCCTCTCCTGAGTACTGGCCACTGCCATTGCCACTGCCTCCACCATCTCAATTCTTTCCCAAACTCTTCCCACACTGCATGTCGTCCAGTATTCCTGAGCATGCGCGATGGTAGCATTCCACCTTTGGGGTAATTTCTTCAGAAGATCAGGGTGGGTTGGATCAGATTTCTGCCTCTCCCAAATACAAGCCTCCACTGCAACCGCAGCCACCGCTGCCAACACCACTTTCCTCCTAGGTCTCCGCTGAGCTCCCTCCTACAGATGATGTCCAGGATTCTCAAGCATGTAAGGAAGAAGCATTCTCTCTTTGGGGGGAATTTTTCCAAAAGTTCCAGATCCGTTGGATATGTTTTGTCTCCATCTCCAGAATACTGGCTGCTGCTGTGGCCATCTTGACCCCTCTCCAATATTTTTTCTTTTCTTTTCTTTTCTTTTCTTTTCTTTTCTTTTCTTTCTTCTCTTCTTTCTTTCTTTCTTTCTGTTTTTTTTTTTTGAATAAGAGAAGACAGTATGTGTGGTTTGAAGAGGTTGTGGGATCAGGCACTTGGTAGCAATGAATTTTTTCTCCCTTCCAAGAGCAGAGTCCCACAGCCTCACCGCGCAGAGCAGGATCTGCTGTTCTAAGCGCACCATGGCCCGGTGCAGCACAGTAGCACTGAGTTCCTCGGTAAGCGCAGCTTGGCCTTCTGCCCGGCACCGGGCCTTCCTGGGAGCGGGCCAGGATGCTTGCCCGCCCCCCTGCACAGGGCCTTCCTGAGCTTTATTCTTTATTTTGAAACAGGGTCTCACTAAGTT
This sequence comes from Muscardinus avellanarius, assembly GCF_963383645.1. Taxonomy (NCBI): domain Eukaryota; kingdom Metazoa; phylum Chordata; class Mammalia; order Rodentia; family Gliridae; genus Muscardinus; species Muscardinus avellanarius. The sequence goes on along the minus strand of NC_137802.1, from coordinate 21,098,095 downwards.
GCAAAGGGCCTCACTAAGTAGCTGAGGCTGTCCACGGACTGTGATCCTCCTGTCTCAGCCTCCTGAATGCTGGGATTATAAGTGTGCACCACCATGCCCAGCTGAACCTCTTTATTTTTTATTTTGAAACAGGGTCTCACTTGTAGAGGGCCTCACTTAGTTGTTGAGGCTGGCTGTGAGCCTGAGATTCTTCTGTCTCAGCCTCCCAAGTACTGGGATTACAAATGTATGCCACCCGCCTGGCTGAGTTTAGCACGTCTTAGCACATCTGTGTTGGGTGAACATCCTCTTTGTGGATGTCCTTACCTCCTGCCCACTTGGGGGCTCTGCTGTGTGCTGCCTGCCTTTCCATCCAGCACAGTCCTCTGTGGGTCATGCCTACTGGCCTGTGGAGTTCCTGCAGCACCTGGGGTCTTTACAGGAGGGTCTCTGGCTGACACTATCCTTGACTTTCCCCTTTTCAGAAGTCCTGGGAATCCAGAGAGCTCTACCCATCAGACAGGTGGCTGGAGAGTCTGTTGTGGGGCTGACCACACTGATTTCCTAGCCAATTCAAATGGGCTGGATGGGGCATTTTATCCTGTTATGTTTCTTCCTTTTTTATGACCTCCTATTTCATTTCATTTCATTTCATTTCATTTCATTTCATTTCATTTCATTTCATTTCATTTTTGCGGTACTGGGGATGGAACCCAGGGGCATTCTATCTCCGAGCTACCCCCCAGCCGTATTTTTTATTCTTTATTTTGAAAAGGGTCTCACTGAGTTGCAAAGGGCTTCACTAAGTAGCTGAGGCTGTCCAAGAACCGCAATCCTCCTGTTTCAGCCTCCTGAATGCTGGGATTACAAGCATGCACTACCATGCCCGGCAAGTTTAATTTTAAAAATAGAAAAAATAGCCAGGCGTGGTGGCGCATGCTTATAATCCCCGCCCTTGGGAGGCGGAGACAGGCAGGAGGATTGCGCAGGTTCAAAGCCAGCATTGCTGGTTTAAGAGACCCTGTTTCCAAATAAAAATATAAAATAGGTCTGGGAATGTAGCCTGGAGGTAGAAGTCCCCTGGGTTCCATCCCCAAAACAAAACAAAACAAAAAACCCCCCCAAATAACTGGGAGTTGAACCCAGGTGTATTCTATCTCCAAGCTATACCCAATGCCACTCTTTTATTTAGAACAATAGGGTTTATTGTGGCATATTTGTGTGTGCAAATAATACACTTCACAACACATATTCTGTCCTAAGTGTCCCTTGGGAAGCCACAGCTTGGAGCCCAGCTGGACTTGCTTTCCTGCCGCTGCTGAGTCAGCCAGTTCTCACAGGGTTAGTCCAGGGTGTTGCCTGTGGGTATCTAGTTCTAAGAACCAGGGGTGCTTGGGAGGCCTCGAATCAGGCAGTTGGGTGGAAGGAGATGTGAGTTTGAAGATGGCTTCTGTTACCTACATAATCCATCTCCTAAGAAAGGACCTTAAGAACCAGATAAGATGGCTCATGCCTGTAATCCTAGTACTTAGGCCGCTGGGTCGCTGAGACAGGAAGATTGTAGGTTTGAGATTAGCCTCAGCAACCTGAAGAGACTCTGTTCAAACTGAAAAAATAAAATAGGACTGGAGGTGTAGCTCAGAGGTTGAATGCCCCTGGGTTTGATCCCCAGTACTCCCCCTTACCCCCCCCCCCAAAAGAAAAAAAAAAAAGAATCTTAGGACCGCCAGGTGTGTTGGTGCATGCCTGCGATCCCAGTATTTGGGAGGCTGAGATAGGAGGATTGGGAGTATGAGGCTAGTGCACAGTAACTTAGGGACCCTCTTCCAAAGCAAGAAAAAAAAAGGGCTGGGCGTGTCTGGGTGTGTATCTTAAAGGTAGAACGCCTCTGGGTTCAATCTCCAGTACCCTGAAAAGAAAGGACCATCTGGCCTAGGCTCTTCCTTCTGTTCTTCCTTCTTCACTCTGCACCCAGATCCTTCCCCATTATCCGATCCCTCACACAGCCTCTGGTGCGTGTTTCCAGAGGCTCCAGCCCTCGTTTTCCAGTTAAGAAGACAAGAAAAGACGTGTTGACCCTGAGAGGACACATGTGAGTGTGAAGCTGGTTCTCCTGGTGGCTCCTGGCTCTGTGCACACCATCTGCTGGGTCACAGTGCACATGTGCCTTTGTGTACATGCATGGCCCCGTGTGGGTGCACATATGTGCGTGCAGAGTCCAGTGCAGGTAAAGGCAACGACAATGGGCTGAAATACTTGTTTAGAAAACGACCAGCCTGCATAGCAATTAGAAGAATAGTGCGTACCAGATGTCACCTTTTGCCACAGATGTCCACCTTCTTTATTTCTATAGAATCGTAGCAAAATGCTGGGCGTGGTGGCGCACGCTTGTAATCCCCGCGCTTGGGAGGCAGAGACAGGAGGATCGCGCAGGTTTGAAGCCAGCCGCGCGCGCTGGCTTAGGAGACCCTGTTTCCAAATAAAAATGTAAAAATAGGTCTGGGAGTGTAGCCTGGAGGTAGAAGGGCTTCCAGGAACCCCAGTACCTCCCCCCCCCCCAAAAAAAAGAATGGTAGCAAAATAAAGCAAGTTGTAGACACCATGACATATTGCACCTAAATACTTCAGTGAGTATTTCCCTAAAACAGTGTCATTCTCAATAGTGTTAACCGCAGTACTGTCATCACATACTAAAAGATAATTTTGGACTGGGGATTCTGTGGTAGAGTGCTTGCCTAGTGAGCATGGCCCTGCATTTGATCCCCAGCACCTTTGCATTAATTTTTTTTTGTGTGTGTGTGGTACTAGGGATTGAACCAAGGGTCATTCTACTTATACCCTAAGCCCTTTCTATTTCTTTTCTTTTCTTTCTTTCTTTTTTTTTTTGTGGTGCTGGGGATTGAAACCAGGGGCATTCTACCTCCAAGCCACATCACCAGCCCACCCGCTCTTTCTTTCTTTCTTTCTTTCTTTCTTTCTTTCTTTCTTTCTTTCTCTCTTTCTGCAGGGTTCCACTGAGTTGCAAAGGGCCTCACTAAGTAGCTGAGGCTGTCCGTGAACCGTGATCCTCCTGTCTCAACCTCCCAAGTGCTGGAAATACAAGTGTGTACCACTGTGCCTGGCTTTTATTTTTCATTTTTATTTTTGTGGTGCTGGGAATGAAATCCAGGGGCCTTCTATCTCTGGGATACACTTCCAGATGTATTTTCTATTTTATTTGGAAACAGGGTCTCACTAAGTTGCTGAGAGCCTCACTAAGTAGCTGAGGCTGGCTTCGAACCTATGCGAGCCCCCTGTTTCAGCCTCCCAAGTGCTGGGATTACAAGTGTGCCACCACGCCTGGCTTATTTTTTATTTTGAAACAGGATCTCACTAGGTTATTGAGGCCCTTGCTAAGTTGCTGAAGCTGGCTTTAAACCTGCTGTCCTCCTGTCTCAGCCTCCCAAGTACTGGGGTTACAGGTCTGTGCCACCATACCTGGCACATTAATTTAATAATATAATATATAGTCCGTATCTCAAGTTGTCCCCAAGTTTGAAGATGAACTGTATATCAGAATATATTGCTAACTTTTCTTTCTTTCTTTTTTTTTTTTTTTTTGCTGTACTGTGGATGGAACCCAGGGGCATTCAACCTTCAAGCTACACACCCCAGCCCCTATTTTTTATTCTTTATTTTTGGTGGTACTGGGGGTGGAACCCAGAGGCTTTCTACCTCCGGGCTATACTCCCAGACCTTTTTTTAAAATATTTTATTTGGAGCCGGGCGTGGTGGCGCACGCTTGTAATCCCCGCGCTTGGGAGGCGGAGACAGGAGGATCGCGCTGGTTCGAAGCCAGCCTCGCTGGCTTAAGAGACTCTGTTTCCACATAAAAATGTTAAAAAATAGGTCTGGGAGTGTAGCCTGTGGGAGTGTATCCCAGAGGTAGAAGGGCTTCCAGGAACCCCAGTACCACCAAAAAAAAAAATATATATATATATATATATATTTTATTTGGAAACAGGGTCTCACTAAGTTGCTGAAAGCCTCAGTAAGAAGCTGAGGCTGGCTTCGAACCCATGGGATCCTCCTGTCTCAGCCTCCCAAGTGCTGGGATTACAAGCATGCGTCACCATGCCCAGCTTATTCTTTATTTTGAAACAGGGTCTCACTGAGTTGCAAAGGTTCTCACTAAGTAGTAGTTGAGGCTGCCTGCGAACCCAGATCCTCCTGTCTCAGCCTCCCAAATGCTGGGATTACAAGCCTGCGCCACCATGCCCGGCTGTTAACTTGTTGTTAGTGGCCGCTCATTATACCTGGGTGTCACCTCTTTTTCATTTCTTTAAATAGAACAGCAGACCTGGCAAAGTTGCTTTGTAGAATGTCTCACCATTTTGGATTTGTCTGAACATTTCTTTCTTTGTTTTTAATGTTTTCCTTGCATAGTCCTTGATTTTACTGAAGAAAGATGAAATAAGTGGCTTGAATGGGGAAGAGAAAGAGAAAATTTTCTGTTTTATTCATGGAGACAGATTTGTGCTGCCTGTCTTCCCCTTGGGTAGGGCTGAGAGGACTCCGCACATACTGTCCCTGAACCCAGTGGTTTTTGTCATGGGGTGTGTTGGACCATCTGGCTGTTTGGTGCTAGGAAGCAGCTCTAGACCCTCCTCCGGGGAAGGCTTCCTCATGGTCCGCCTTGGGTGGGAACACAGTGTGACCTTCTTACTCACCCAAAGCTATCGTTTTGCTCTTGTGGACTTCCTTGCCCATTAGGTAGAGGCCTGTGGTATTAACTAACTAGGTTACTAGTGAAAAAACTCTTAAATCGACTTAAGAAAAAAGATTTCAAAAGGAAAAATGAAATCCAAGAAAAGGCTTCACTCTTGTAATTGATAAGTTGAAGAAACTGGTTTCAGGATTGGCTGGATCCAGGCGGGTTAGACAATGTCATCATCATCAGGCAAATCTGTTTTCCCCTGTACTTGGCTCCACTTTCCTATGCAGTCTCCTTATTCACATGCACCTTGCTTCTCATGTTACAAGGCAGTGCTCACAGCTCCAGGCTGCTACTTGGGAAACTTTGGTGGGTTTTATCGAACTTTTTCTTTCTATGGTGCCTGTAAAAATTAGGTTAGGTGTTTGCTCTATTTGGACCAACCAGGGTTTCGTGCCCATCCCTGAAGTGATCACAGGGCCTGGTGAGTAAATCTGTTATTGGCCAGGCAGGCCTGCATCACATGCCCACCGTGGATGTCAGGTGTCAGGGCAGGCAGATTGAGAGAGGAACCAACCGCAAAAACCAACCGCAGAAACCACGGTACATCACGGGGCTCCTCAAGGGACAGTCAGGGTGCGTCAAGCAGAGGAAGGGGCCTGGGTACTGAGCAGGTAGAGCAGGCTGCTCCATCTGATAGGCATGGTGAGGCATTGGCTGGCTGGGCTGGCTTCTCTTCTCCTGGGGCCCCAGTCCTCTCCATTCTGGATTTTGTGGGGGTTAGCATCTATGAGGACCATTTGTGTCTGGGTGTCTGTTGTTGTTGTTTTGTTCCTCTTCCTCCTTCTCTTCTTTCCTCTCATCTTCTTCCTCCCTCCTCTCCTCCTCTTCCTCCTCCTCCTTCTTCATACTTGGGATTGAATCCAAGAGTATTCTACCCCTAAGATATACCCTCAGACCTTTTCTGTTTTGAAGCAGTCTCTCTAGGTCTCTGAGAGTCTAAGTTGATGGCCATGAACCTGCAGTCCGCTCATCTCAATTCTAAATGATTAGATTAAGCTGGGCGTGGTGGCACACACTTGTAATACCAGTACTTGGGAGGTTGAGACAGGAGGATCCCAGGTTCGTGGTCAGCCTCAGCTAGGTAGTGAGGCTCCACATCTTAATGAGACCTTGTTTCAAAATATAGAATAAAAAATAAGTCTAGGGGTATAGCTCAGAGGTAAAATGCCCCTGGGTTCAATCCCTAGTACTGAAAACCAAAACAAAATAAACAAACCCTGAATCACAGGTGTGCGCCTGCGTCTGGCTCGTCTCTGCCTCTTAGTTGCTGTGTGATCCTGGATGGGAGGATTACCCTGGCGGGTCCCGGTTTACTCATCCAGCAAATGGTGATGAAATTGACATTCCTTCCTTACAGGGCCTAGAGTGTGCAGAGGAATCCTAGAAGGAAAGTGCTGCACAGTGCAGGATGCAAAGCCTAGGGGTCGGCATTGCCCTGCTAGGTGACTCCTGCTTCTGAGTGAGCAGGGCCCACCTGGACTTGTTCCTGAGACTCTGGGATGGAGACTGGCACCGGCAGTGGATGCTTTGGCACATGGGTGATTGCTCTGCAGGTGTCTGTAGAATTGGGCTGTTCACAAAGGAATTGTCTGTGCCCTTTTCTCATTCTCACAGCTCTGGCTGAGGAAGATAAGTATGTGGAAGTAGCTGGGCTGGTGCAGTGATTCCCAGATTGGAATCAGAGAGGTGAAGTTGGGTGACACCAGGAGGCAGCACGGCCTGTACCAGTCACCAGAGAAAATGATTTATTCCCTTTCTGATTCTTTTTTTTTTTTAATTGTTTTATGGTTCCTGAGGATTGAAGCCAGAGGCATTTTACCTCCAATTTATACCCCAAACTCTTTTTTATTTTTATTATTATTTTTTTTTGGTGGTACTGGGGGTGGAACCCAGAGGCTTTCTACCTCCAAGCTATACTCCCAGACCTATTTTATATTTTATTTGGAATCAGGGTCTCACTAAGTTGCTGAGAGTCTTACTAAGTAGATGAGGCTGGCTTCGAACCTGTGCGATCCTCCTGTCTCAGCCTCCCAAGCGCTGGGATTACAAGCGTGTGCCACCATGCCCGGCAACTCCCTTTTTAATTTTTGGAACAGGGTCTCACTAAGTATCTTTTCTTTTTTTTTTTTTTTTTGGTGTTGGGGATTGAACCCAGGGGCACTCTACCTTTGAGCCACATTCTGGCCCCTTTTTTATTTATTTATTTTTGTGGTGCTGGAGATTGAACTCAGAGGCTTTCTACTTTCAAGCTGCACCCTAAGTTCTATTTTTATATTTTATTTGGAAGCAGGGTTTTGCTAAGTTGCAGAGGCAGGTCTTGAACCTGTAATCCTGATGTCTCAGCCTCACAAGCATGTATGACCACTCACAGCTCTATTTTATTTTTATTTTGAAACAGTTTCACTAAGTTGCAGAGGGCATTTGCTAAATTGTTGAGGCTGGCCCTGAACCTCAGCTTCCCAAATATATTTGCTAATCTCTCCCTCCCTCTCTGTGTTTTTTTTTTTAATAGTATGAGAGGGGGCAAGGTTTCTACCTCTGAGCTCCACTGTCAGCTCTATTTTATTTTACAACCTCCCAAGTGCCAGGATCACAGGTGTATGTCACCATGTTCTGCTTAATCTTCCTCCTCCTCCTCCTCCTCTGTTTTTTTTCTTCTTTTTTTGGTGTTGGGGGTTGAACGCAGGGGCATTATACATCTGAGCTACATTACCGGCACTATTTTATTTTTTTATTTGGGTTCTTAGTTTATTTATTTATTTTTAACGTGAGGTCTTTTTTTCTTTTTTGGCTTTTTGGACTGGGGATCAAACCCAGGTCAGTGAACTTGCCAGGCAAGCACTTTGCCACTGAGCTACATCCTAGCCCTTATTTTTTATACAGGATCTTGCCAAGCGTCTAAGGCTGGCCTTGAACTTGTGATTATCTTGTCTCAGCCTCCCAAGTACTGGGATTACAGGTGTGGGCCACCATGCTCAGCTCCATCTCCTTTCTCTCTCTCCCTTCCTCTCTCTTTTTTTCTATGGTACTAAGGATTGAACCCAGGGACATTCTACCTCTGAGCTAAACCTCTAGCCCTATTTTTTTATTCTTTATTTGCAAACAGGGTCTCACTAAGTTGCAGAGGGCCTCACTAAGTAGCTGGGGCTAGCTGCGAACCTGTGATCCTCAAGTCCCAGCCTCCCAAGTACTGGGATTGTAAGTGTGGGCCAAGTCCCAATCTCCTTTCTTAATAGAGGTGTTCTCGTTCTCAGGCCTTGGGTAGGAACAGTGTTTAGCTAGAATGTAATAGCAATGTTTAAATTTCATCATATTTATTTATTCTTTTTAACAGATTTAATTTGTTAGAACAAGTTTAGATTTACAGAAAAATTAAGACTGCAGAGTTCCCATGTCCCCTTCCCTTCCCTTCCCTTCATTTCTTATGCAGCATTAGGGATTGAACCTGGGGAACAATACCACTGCACTGCCCACAGTCCTCTTTTATTTTGAGAAAGAGTTTCACTAAGTTGCCCATGCTGCTCTGGAATTTGAGATCTTCTGCCTCAGCCTTCTGAGTAGTTGGGATTATAGGTACGCACTGTTGCACCTGTCTGTCTACATCTTACATTAGTAGGCTATGTCTGCTGCAGGTGATGAACCCATACAGATCTCGTGTTAGGAGGCCCAGGCTTCTAAGCTTTCTGTGCTGTCCTGAGCCTGCCAGGACCCCACGCAGCCCGCAGCTCTCATGGGTCCTCAGGATCCTCTCCACGTTGGTGGTTTCTAGACGTGGCTTGTTTCTAAGGCTGTGGCTATTTTGAGCAGTGCAGGTGGTGTATTTGAGAGTGGCAGTCATCAGGATTTTTTGGTCTTTCTTCTTTTGAGGCAGGAGGCCACAGGGCTTGGGTGCCATTTTCGTCGCAGCCTATCAAGCACACACTGACAGTGTGATTTATCCCTGCTGCTGTGACCTTCACCTCCTTGCTGAGGTGGCATTTGTTAGGCTATTGCCAAGCTATTCTTTATCCTGCCCTATTTATACTCTCTGGAAGGATGCCACCACACACAACCCACATGTGAGGAGCAGGGCGTTACTTACGTAGTGACCTCCTATTTATGGAGAACTATTATATCCATATACGATATTAATATGAAGTCTTTTAAAAACACTTATTTAAGTTAGTTATTAAACTCATTTGGGGACGGAGGTGTAGCCCAGCACTAGAGTGTGTGCCTAGCATATGTGAGGAGGTCCTAGGCTCAATCCTTAGTATAATAAAGATGAATAAATAAATAATAAATAATATAAATAAGTGGATTAAACAAAGTTAAAAATAACAATAGAAGTTAAGTTCCTTTAAGAAAAATATTAGGTAGCAAAAACTTTAAGGAAGTGTGTGGACATTTTTAACAACCAAGAAAGCCATCCTGGAGTGAGAGGAATTCTGGGGGCCAGAGAACATGAGCTAGAAAGACAAGTGGACCTCCAGGCTTGGTCCCCCCAGGTGCTTAAGATAGAGAACAGGAGGTAACAGATGTGGCCACTGAGAATCTTAACATAGCCCAGAGCTGTGACCACTCTAGGGATGGGGATTGTGACTTCCTGGAGTCATGACTTTCCCCTTCCCTTCTCTCCTGGGCCTCTGGACTCCATAACATTTTCAGAAGACACATTTCTAGGGGATGGGTGAAGAGATCTGGGAAGGGGAGCCAAGGGCAGCTTCTTGTGTGGACTCAGACGTTGGAGCCTTGAAGCTCTCTCTGCAGCTTGAGGCCAGGAAGGTGGTGCTGTGTGTTGGGCCCTTCCATGCACATATCTGGCTTACTCCACAACCAGGGGTAGTATTAGAAACCTCATTTCCACAAATGAGGGGAAGAGACCTGTCCAGGTGACCAGCGGTCAGGGCACACCTTGAGCAAACTTGCTCTGACTTAGGTCCCATACCTGGGTAAGAGACAGGAACTTGGCCTTCCACCACTGGTGTGAAATAAGATGTAGTTCTTTCCTTCCTTCCTTCCTTCCTTCCTTCCTTCCTTCCTTCCTTCCTTCCTTCCTTTTTTCCTTCCTTTTTCTCTCCCTCCCTCCCCCAGCCCTGTGCTAGAGATCCAATCCAGGGCCTTGTGCATGCTAGGCAAACACTCTACCACTGAGCTACATCTCCAGCCTTATATTTCTACATTTCATTTTAATAGCCCTATTTTTATTCTTTATTTTGAAATAGGGTCTCACTGAGTTGCAAAGGGCCTCACTAAATAGCTGAGGCTGTCTGTGAACCGTAATCCTCATGTTTCAATCTCCCAAATGCTGAGATTACAAGCGTGTGCCACCACACCCAGCTCACTTTGAAGATCTGATAATTTTAGTCTAGAAATAAATGAATGAGACAGATGACAGAAAAAAGAACTTGGAAATCTTACTATGTAGCTGAACATATGAACCACGCACACATTCAGTATGAGATGCGAAGAGGACAAGATGGCTGAACTTCATGCTGAAGTAAATAAAAGGATGGGCCTTGGGCTTCTGGGCAAGGGGCTGGGGCCGGGAGCTTGTGTGCAGCCAGGAAAGGTTATTGTATGATATAGATGAAGTCTCCCAGGTAACAGCCACTTGTCATCTCCGTCTGGGTCAAGTGTCTAACCCCCCACTTCTTCCTGTGGAAATACCTTTTCCAGGTAGAAGAGGGCTATCAGATAGAAAAGCCTTTGCCTACATTTGTTGTTTACTAATGTAGGTAGTATTACAGTGAGAGATGTAGCCACGGGTTCTTGTTCTGAGCTATGTGTAGAGAACAATAGCCTGAACTCTGTAAGCTTAAACGATTTTATTATTACAAAGATGGAAAGATAGAACATAGCTTAGAGTAAAGCACTATGCCATAAAGGGTGACATAGTGGGGTGACTTGAAAAGAAGTCACCGAAGTCTTTAAGACACAGAACCTTTTTATACTGAGTCTTCTGACCTGACTAGATCTGCCCCTTCTTGGGGGCAAGTCTTTTGATGTGGCAATTCCTTCCCGTAAGCCTGCCCTGTCTCAGGTACAGACTCCAAGCCTTTTGTTACACCCCAAAATGTGTTAATTGATTATATGAGTCTGGAATCTCTCGAAGACTTATGCCCCCACCCGCAGATCCTTGGGGAAGTTTGCTTCTTTTAGAAATGTAAAAGACCCTGGGCTTCCTCTATTTTCTTGCTAATCACCCTTGGCACCTGGAACTCTGCAGCCCTTTCCCAATACAGGCACATTAATACATTTTGAAAACCTTTCCCAGTATTGGTACAGGTAGATGTAAATTTCTTTTTATGAAAGGACAGCTTTTCATCCAGGAATGGCAGTGCACAATTGTAATCACAGTACTTGGGAGACTGAGACAGAACTGTAGGTTAGTGGCTAGCCTTAGCAACTTGGTGAGGCCTTCAGCAACTTAGTAACACCCTGTTTCAAAATGAAAAATAAAAGAAGGCTGGGGTGTAGCTCAGAGGCAGAATTCCCCTGGGTTCAATCCCCAACACAGGCACGCATGCGCGCGTGCACACACACACACACACACACACACACACACACGGACAGCTTTTCAGAGCCATTCCTGTGTCTACAGTTTCTCTGAATAACTAACTTGAAATATGCTCAAGAAATCTATTTGGAGTAGGATATATTTTTACTCTTCCACAAGTCCCTGATCCTGTCTTGTGATATTTAGTGAGCATAGGGGCCTGGGGTAGGAAAGAAAATGGATGGAAGCAAAGAGTTTGGAGCCTTGGGGTGAAAAGGAAACTGGTCAGTGCAATTTCTAAAGCTGCTGTGGGATGTGAGGAAGGTTGGGATAACAAGGACTGAATGTTGTTCTCTTTTTCCCCCTAAGGATGGAGAGGGAGTTGCTTACAAAAATGAGTATAGACTAGAGCAGGAGTGATGCAGGCTGGACAGCTGGAAGAACTTTCCCAGTAGAAGGGCCCTGAAGAGGAGGCTTGAGAGAAAACTTTTCAATTTTCTGACTTGCAGCTACCCAGAGCTCTGCTTCAAAGCTGGGAAGGCTGTGTCAACACTGCAGAAGAGCTGTGTGGCGCCTGAGGCTGGGCAGCGGGCTTTGATTACTGCCAGTTCCCTCTGGAAAGAAGTTTACAACCCCCAGTGCTTCAGGGACCAGTGGAAGGAAGAGATTCTTGGTCAGACAATTGGAAACAAGTTAAAGTTTAGAGGAAGTGGGTGGATGGGGCCCCCAACCCATTGCTTTTTTTGGTGGTCCTGGGGACTGAGCCCAGAGCCTCATACATGCTAAGCAAGCTCCCTACCACTGGGCTCTACTGCCAGCCCCACCCTGCTGTTCTTGTTTCCTTTATTTCTCTACTCATTTACACCCCCATTTTATTATTGTTGCTATTATTATTAGCTTTTGTTCTTTCTTTTTTGTTTGTTTGTTTTGGGTACTGGGGATGGAACCCAGGGGCATTCTATCTCCTGTTACAGTGCCCCACATTGGGGCCAAAAACTCTTCTAGTGGGACAGCAAAACTGTACTTGTGTGAGATGTAGTCACAGGTTCTTGTTCTTAGCTATTTTAGAAAATAATAGCCAGAACTCTTTTTCCTGTAAGCTTAAGCAACTTTATTATTACAAAGGACAGAAACTAAATTAAAGCACTACACCAGAGGGGATGTAGTGGAGTAACTTGCAAATAAATTACTAAAGTTTTTGGATATAGAACAGTTTTTTTTTTTTTTTTTTTTTTAACCTCTGGGCTATACTTTTGGACCTATTTTATACTTTATTTGGAAACAGGGTTTCACTAAGTTGCTGAGAGCCTCACTAAGTAGCTGAGGCTGGCTTCGAACCTGTGCGAACCTATACTCAGCCTCCCAAGCTCTGGGATTGCAAGTGTGACCACCACACCTGGGTTAGGACAGTTTTTATAAAGAATTTTATCTCTTTGCTTAACCAATCATCTTCCTGACCGGACTAGATTTACCCCTTCTCTGGGGTAAGTCTTTTGATGTGGGGATTCCTTCCTGTAGTCCTTCCCTGTCTCCCAGTACAGATCCAAGCCTTTTGTTACCCCCTAAAATGTGTGAATTGATTATCAAAGTCAGGGATCTCTTGAAGGCTTGTGGCATCCTCCTACATCCTTGGGGAGTTCTTGCTTGTCTGCTAGAAGTTATCTATTATGTAAAACTTGTCTTTAGAATGCAAAGGCCCTTAAGCCTGGTGTGGTGGCACACTCTTGTAATCCCAGCACTTGGTAGGCTGAGACAGGAGGACTGCACAGGTTTGAAGCCAGCCTCAGCTACTTAGTGAGGCTCTCAACAATTTAGTGAGACCCTGCTTCCAAATAAAGTATAAAATAGGTCTGGGAGTATAGCCCGGAGGTAGAAAAGCCCTTTGTTTCCACTCCTAGTACAAAAAAAAAAAAAAAAAGCAAAGACTTTGGGCTACCTCTGTTGTTCTCCTCAGTGCCAGGAACTCTGCAGGGTTCCTTCTCTGCCTGAGTACCTGAGCAACACCCAAGCTTTGACTATTTTAAAATTAATGCCAAAGCATTTGAAGTCAATACCTGCACACTCCAAGCCACACCCCTGCCCTATTTTTAATTCTTTATTTTGAAACAGGGTCTCACTGAGTTGCAAAGGGCCTCACTAAGTAGCTGAGGCTGTCCTCAAACCGTGATCCTCTTGTCTCAGCCTCCCAAATGCTGGGATTACAAGCATGCGCTACCACAACTGGCTAGCTTTTGTTATTTCTTGAAGTAAAATATACATGCGTTGAAAATGCACAAATCACAATTCTTTCCTTTGGACAAACAGACCCTTTAGCCCATCCTGATGCAAAATACTTACACTGCCCAGAAAAATTTTCTACAACCAGAGGCAGTGACTACTCTATTTTTTTTTTTTTTTTCAGCATAGGTTATCTGTTTTAAAATTTTTTACAAGCTGGGCATGGTGGCTACTTAGGCCCTTTGCAACTCAGCGAGACCCTGTTTCAAAATAAAGAATAAAAAAATAGGTGCTGGGGGTGTAGTTCAGAGGTAGAATGCCTCTGGGTTCCATCCCCAGTTCTGAAAAAAAAAAAAAAAAAACAAACCTTCAAATGGAATCATATAGGAAAGATGTTTTGTGTCTGGCTTCTTTCACTCAGCATAATAGTTTCAAACTTCATCCATGGGACTGTGTATATTAGTATTTTGCCTCTTTTTTTATTGCCGAATGGTATTCTACTGGATGAATGTACCATGATTTGTTGCTAGACACCTGGCTGTTTTCAGATTTTGACTGTTTTTGTAGCATTAGGGATCGAACCCAGGGACACTCTACTTCCAAGCCATTCTACTTCCAGCCCTTTTAATTTCGTTGTTTTGAAATAGGGTCTCTCAGCCAAGCATGGTGATGCAAGTTTGTAATCCCAGTATTCGGGAGGCAGAGACCAGAGGATAGTGGTTCAAGGACAGCCTCAGCTACTTAGTGAGGCCCTCTGCAACTCAGTGAGACCCTGTTTCAAAAACAAAATACTAAAAAAAAAAAAAAAACCAACAACAAAAAAAAAACCCTCAAAACAAAACCTAGGGCTGGGGATATAGCTCGGAGATAGAATGCCCCTGGGTTCCATCCCCAGTATTGTAAAAAAAAAAGAAAGAAAGAAAAAGAAAGAAAGAAAGGTTCTCTAGGTTACTGACAGTCTTGCTGAGTTGCAGAGGCTAGCTTTATGTTACGGTTTGGCGAGAATGTTAGAGCTTAGAGTAAAGCACCACACCACAGAGTGACATAGTGGGATGACCCGAAACAAAGTCAGCCCTGCGTGGGCGCCAAAAGTGTTACAGCTTGGAAGAAGATGTAATTGTTTGGGAAACTGTCCCCAGGGACCTTGTTAGACCCCTGGGAATAACTTCCCCCAAAAAAACCCCAGGAAAAAGAAACACAAAAAACACGGATTCTTGTCCCGAGCTAAGGATAGATATGCAATAGCCTGGACTCTTGCTGAAGATTTAAAGTAGTTCATTAAAAAGATAGAAATATAGAAGACCCTTACAGCCTCATGCCATTCAGAGGTGGCATGGAGGGGGTGCTTCGACCGAATTCACCAAAATTCCCTGGATGCAGAGTATTCTTATAGTCAGCCTGACCAGATCTGCGGCAAGTCCTTTGATATGTAGATATCCTGCCCTATCTCTAGCCCAAGCATCCTGCTCTGTCTCCCACCCAACCAGATCCAGCCCCTCTGGGGCAGGGCGGGCAGGTCTGTCTCTGGCACACCTTTTGTTACATTCTAAAATGCTTAAGTTGCTTATTCGGAATCTGGGATTTCCTCATATCCTGGAGGGAGTTTGCCTCTCTTCAGAAATGTAAAAAGGCCCTTTTTCTTGAACCTCCTGGCTTTCTTTACTACCAAAGATATATTTTAAAATTGGAAATCTTTAGCCGGGCATGGTGGCGCACGCTTGTAATCCCAGCATTCGGGAGGCTGAGACCGGAGGATCACGGTTTGCAGACAGCCTCAGCTACTTAGTGAGGCCCTCTGCAACTCAGTGAGACCCCATTTCAAAATAAAGAATAAAAAATAGGGCAGGGGGTGTAGCTCGGAGGTCAAATGCCCCTGGGTTCCATCCTCAGACCCGCAAAAAATAAAAAATAAAAAAGGAAATCTTTCCCAATACTGGTACATTAATACATTTTGAAACCTCTTCCCAATACTGGTACACTTTAAACTTCCGATCCTCCTGTCTCAGCCTCCCAAGTACTAGGATTACAGATATGCACCACCACGCCTGACTTCAACTATTTTTTTTTTTTTTTTTGGTACAGGAGATTGATTACCCAGAGGTATCTACCTTTGAGCTATACCCTCAACCCAATTTTATTTCTTATTTGGAAACAGGGTCTTCTTATTACATTGCTGAGAGCCTCGCTAAGTTGCCAAGGTCAGCTTTGAATCTGTGATCTTCCTGTCTCAGCTTTCCAAGTACTGGGATTATAAGTGTGTGTTACCTTGCCCAGCTAGACTTTGGCTATTTTGAGTAACAGTGTTGTGCACATTTTCATAAAAGCTTCTTTGTGGATCATGTATGTTCATTTAATCCTTGCAGTGAGCCCAAGAGAAGATAATGTTGCTACCCTTATTTTAGACAGACAGTTAAAGCTGGAGGTGGGATTTTATTTTATTTTGTTTCATTTTATTTTATTTGTGGTACCCAGGATTGAACCCAAGTGCACCATACCACTGAGCTACACTTGCAGACATTTTTTATTTTTTATTTTAAGACAGTCTTGCTAAGTTGCCTAAACTGGCCTCAAACTTGTGATCCCCCTGTCATGTCTTTGCACTGCAGCTGTTTGGGGACACTAACTTCAGGGAAAAGTGGACCTCTCACCTCCATGGTTGTCAGCTTATAATTGCCTTTTAGCTTACTACAGTAATTGATATTGCTAGTGGCCCCCAGTCACCATTGAAAGGTTATGTTAAACATATCTTTGAAAAAGACAACAGTGTATAAGATATTTAGAGCTATTTCTAGCCAAGGTCATTCCAGTAACAGCAAACTAGCAAGCAAGCAAGCAAACACCAATTTTAGCTACTAAAAGCTCGAGTTGGCTAGAAATCTCACGTAAGTGTAATTCGTCATTTCCCAAAGAAGCCAGGTTCGTTACCGGGCATATAAAATAGTATATAAATAATACATGTATAAGAAACAACTCTGTTCTTTGTAGAGCCAAACAGAAGAGGCTTTTGGAGAGTCTGCTGGTTCTTGCTTTGAAGGATGTTGTTGCTAAGCAATGTTGCTAATATTATGGAAAGACGGCATCTCTCCAGACGGTCCACCCAGCCCCAGAAACCCTAGAGCTGGAAGTGGCTTTGAGGGTGGCAGCAGCTGGGAGTTTTGTTAGTCAGTGAGATGGAGACCAGGGGACACTGGGTGTAAGAAGGACCATGCTGCAGGCCCTCGGAACCCCTGATTTTCTGGAGAGACCCTGGACAGTCTCTATGCAAAAAGCACTTTCTCATCAGGAATTTTATACTTAGAATCCTTTCCAAATGACTCCACAGAGGAAAAAATATAGTCATGAAGCTTAGCAGAAATTTAAAAACCTATCAATGACCCCTGCCTTCCAAAGAGAGAAGTAAGCTGGGTGTGGTGGCACATGCCTATAATACCAGTATCTTAAGTAGCGAGCCTGGACAACTTAGTGAGACCATGTTTTTTTTTTTTTTTCTTTTTGGTGGTACTGGGGTTCCTGGAAACCCTTCTCCCTCTGGGCTACACTCCTGGACCCATTTTATATTTTTATTTGGAAACAGGGTCTCTTAAGCCAGCGAGATCCTCCTGTCTCCGCCTCTCAAATGCGGGGATTACAAGCGTGCACCACCACGCCCGGCAGACCGTGTTTTAAAATAAAGTGGGAAGCCGGGCGTGGTGGCTTATGCTTGTAATCCCAGCATTTGGGAGGTTGAGACAGAGGATCACGCAGGTTTGAAGCCAGCCTCAGCTACTGAGGGCCTTTGCAACTCAGTGAGATCCTGTTTCAAAATAAAGAATAAATATATGGTGGGGGTGTAGTTAGGAGATAGAATGCCCCTGGGTTTTATCCCCAGTACTGCAAATAAATAAATAAATAAATAAATAAATAAATAAATAAATAAACAGATAAATATAAGATAAAGTGGGGTTAGCCAGGTGTGGTTGCACTCACTTGTAATCCCAGCATTTGGTAGGCTGAAACAGGAGGATCGCAGTTTGCGGCCAGTCTCAGCTACTACTTAGTGAAGACTTTATAACTCAGTGAGACCCTGTTTCAAAATAAAGAATAAAAAATAGGGCTGGGGTGTAGCTTGAAGGTAGAATACCCCTGGGTTCCATCCTCAGCACCACAAAAAAGGGTGGGGGTGAGATGTAGCTCAGTGGTTGAGCACTTATCTAGAATGTTCCAGGCCCCGAGAAAAAAGAGAGAGAAAAACATTTTAAATGCTTTCAGAAACCAAAGCAATATATGAAGAACTCCTTTCTTCCTCTCTCTACCCACTTTCTGCAACCCCTAAACAGGAACTCTGCAGAGTTCTGATCGACAGCCCTAATTGCCTCAGGCTTCCTTTTGGCAACTATGGGCACCAAATGATGTGCAGCCCGAGGGTGGCATGCCCACCACCGAGTGGGATTTGTGGGTTTCCTTTCCCTGGAGCTCAGAAATGTCATACAAATCACCAAGATCTGTTTCAAAAACCGAGCCAGAATATCATCATATCCTCTGCTTAATAGCATGCAGCTCTGGAAGAGAAGGGCTGAGCTGCATGCAGTTCCTAAGATCTGTTTTGAGGCCTCCCAGCCCTGCCTGGGAGTGCCCAGCCTTCCTCTCGCTGGCACTGTGGGGTGGGCCTTTGAGTGCTCTTCCTGATCTCTGGACGGGGATGTTAGGAGCTGGGAAGTCTGTCTTGGCAAAGAATCTTCCTGTGTCTTTTTCCTTTCAAAATAGAACCCTCCTCCCCCACCTCAAATGACCTTCTCAGTCCCCCCCCCTCCCTTTTCCTTCTCCGGCTCGGCTTTCCACTCTTCCACTATGGATGCAGCACACTTCCAGAGACGCAAGTGTGCTGCATCCCAGCAGGGGGCGCCTGTGTACCTGCCAAGAATGAATGCCAGTTTCCTTCTAAGCCCAGACAGGTGCGAGTGCTCAGGAGAAAAGTGAGGTGTGAAAGGGGGCTTCTGGGTGATTTATCCCTGCACATGAACACATCTTTTGGTCCCTCAAGTAGAAGAGAGTGGGGCTGCTCTCCTGCCTTGTCGAAGCCTGCATATTTATAATTCTTGCATCCTGCCAAAGGTTTTGTGATTCAGAGATCCTACAGGAGGGGATCTGGTGATCATCAAAGGCCCTGCCGTTCGTTCCTGCTCTAGAGCCCATCTTGCTTCCATCTTCCCCAGTCTCAGCCAAGAATGGTTGCCGTGACTTTGCCGCAGAGCAGCGGTGGAGACACCAGGCGTACAAAGTTGGGAGGGGCAGGGAGACAGTGTCTGCCTGCAGGCTGTCTCTGAGAGCCAGGCTGCCCCTGGGCTGATTCCTGGTGACATTGTAAGTGTCTCTTGGAGCGGGCTCCTGGGCACTGTAGGCTCTTTTCTTCAGGCCCAAGCCTGTGTGTGTGTGTGTGTGTGTGTGTGTGTGTGTGTGTATGTGAATCCACTGGTCCCTTAGGAGTGGGTTGTGCAGCCCCCTGCCCTCTGTTCATGATTAACTTTCCTGTTCCCACTCCCACCCAGACCCCCAGGCCTTTGGGTTTCCCCTGCACGGGGGCAGACCTGGTCAGGAAGCTGCCTGCACTTTGTTGCCAGGGACCATGTGGACTATTGTGACTGTTGATTGGGGACGCTGTTGGGAATAGACTGCAGGGTGGTCTGGGGCCTAGAGGAAGACACTTCTCCAACCACTGTAGTTCTCACTGACCTGAACTCTTGCAGCCTGAACATGTGTAGCTTGTTGGGTTCATCCCAAAGTGTTCATGGCTGTGGCCTTAGAACACCTACACATCCATAACGTGAAAATGATTACTTTTCAATTCTCTTTCAGACTGTGATTTCCTCAAGGTATGTCTTGCCTTGGTGTGAGTGTCTTGCTAGTACCTCTCTCTGGCCTATTTTTCTTTTTTCAAGAAGGTGCTTCAGGCTCAGGGTCTTCATCAGGGAATGACAACAAGGTAGATTTAATAACTCTGTATTTGTTTTCATAGTCTCACTAGTAAGTTATCAAGGATTTTTATTTAGAGTGGTAATAATGTATTTTAACATGAAGTAAAAAAGTGAATTGGCTTCGTGGAAGCACAATAATAAGCAGATAATCAAGCAGTATTCACAGAAACTGTAAAGGTTGCACACGAATGGGCTTATCTTCTGAGCCACTGACTGGCGTCATGGTGCCATGGCGCACACTAGCTGGAGATGGCATTGCTTTGCAGTGTGTTAGCCCTGTTGGTTCTGAGCAAGGAGGGTTTTCCAGTTCTCCCTTTCAGCCTAGTCTTGCACAAAGTTGGGCACATCGTGTTAGTAAATGTTGGTGGAGCAGGCATCCCTAGCATAGCTTGGCACCTCTGCCATTGATGGGTTCCTGTGATTTGGTGTTCTGTGGGGGACATTGTATGTGATAGGCCATGGGCACCTTCTAAAGGGAAATACCTAGCTCTAAGGGCCCAGGGGTAGGACCTGAGAGGTTATGCTTCTGTAGAGACAGCCTTGTGTTTTCAGCCACACTGGGGCTGTGGAGGAGCTGAGAGGGTCTGGACCTCAGAAGGAGAATGAATGATGGGAGCTGCTTGGTGGGCCATTTGCACCTTTATCTCCATGCCCTGCTACCTGCTGTGCTCTTGGCCTGAGCAATATGGCTCCATGTTGTATCCACACCCCTTTAAAAAATTTTTGTTTTTGAAATAGGGTCTTGCTAGGTTGCTGAAGAGTCTTGCTAAGTTGCTGAGGTTGGTCTTGAACCTTCAATCCTCCTTTCTCAGCATGCATCACCACACCTGGCTCTAACCTGGCTTCCAGGTAGTAAGGGATGGATGGGGAGGCAGCCTTTCCATGTGTGTATAAAACACCCAGGCTGGTCTGGATCTGTGGCTAGGCCCTCTGGCAGTCAGCTTCCTGTAGTAGGTATTATGTTACATGGGGGTTGGAAGAAGCCCTTGGGCTGTAAGCTGGGGCTCTTCCCCTTTCCCAGTGAGGACACTAATTTCCCAAGTCTTTCCCCAGACTAATTCTAAAGTCACTACTGGTAGTCCTTGCAGCCTGCCTGGCTGCTAATCCCAGCCATGGGCCAGGGTCACTCCCATTCGGTTATAAATAGATGTCCGCGGCTGGCTCTACGATCTCCCACTACCCAGACTGCTTAGGAGGGCCCAAGGCCATTGCTAATGGATGTTTCATAAATAGACCAGAGGCTGTCGTTTGGGAACCACTCTGGGGCTCCTTCCCCTCCAGCCCAGCTGTGCCTCTTGGAGAGGCAGGGCTGAGGCCCAGGCCCTGGAATTCATTTGCCACTCCTTCCCTTCTCCCAGTGGTCCCTTCCTGCCCGGATTTTTTGTTTGCTTGAACACCAGACTGTCTAAAAAAAACAAGGCAAATTGCTTCAGGGACCTCTCTGGCCCCAACAGGACTGTTTCCAAAGATGGACTAATTGGCTTGTTTTAATTCCTGCCAGTCCCCTGCCCGATTCCTTTCCCAGAGGGTGCAAAGCGGGTTAGTTACCCTTCAAGGATAGGAGGGGTCTGGAAGGCCCCGCAGCCCGTGGAAGTGGCTGAGGGGGACTTAGGAGCGAGAGCAGGGACCAGGCCATGGCCCCTTCCCCAGGAGCTGGCGTGACTTTTGGTTCTTCGTTCCTAAGTGAAGGCGGAGTTCGCACACGATGTGCGGGGCAGGGAGGATGGGACCGGCGTGTGCGCGGCCAGGAGGGCAGGCTGTGGGCTGTGGGCTGTGGCGCTGGACCCGCGTCTCTCTGGCAACCTAGTCCTCAATGTGCACTTATCAGCAACCCTGTGAGCGGCCAAACTCCAGGCCCAGGGAAGCAGGTGTTCCGGAGCTGCCCAGCCCGTCCCGCACCCCCACTACCCTCCTTTCTCCGTCCCTGCCTAATCCGAACGCTCCGCGCTCGTGGCGCCCGCTGGCCCTGCTGCCAAGGCAGTTTCTCCTGGACAGAGGACGCGCCTTTCCTCCAGGCAGGTTTTACCCCCCTTTTTTCCCTCGCTGTTTTAAAGACCGTGACAGGTTGGAGACGTGTCCCGCGGGCTGGGTGGCGAGAGCGCGTGGCCACAGCCGGGCGGGGGCGGCGAGCCGGGCCCCTGGCCGGCCGCTGAAGGTCGCGGGAGGCGGTCACCTGACCCCAGCGGGCAGCGGGAGCACCTCGCGGGCGGGGGAGCACCTCTCGGGCAGCGGGAGCACCTCGCGGGCGGCGGGCGGGGCCCAGCGGGCGGGCGGGGACGCGCTGCGGGTGGGCGGCGGCCGCGGCCTCGCCATGTCCCAGCCGGCCGGGAGGATGCGCTGCCGGAAGGCGGGGATCCGGGCCGCCGTGGTGCTCATCGGACTCCTGCACAAATCCCGAAAACAGAATAAAGAGAAGAGGTAAAGCGGCCGCGCCGCCCGCCCTGCCCTCCGCTCTCGGGCCAAAGCCCAGTTTTCTTTGGGGTGGACTTTTCCAGAGGGCGTGGGGCTCAGTGTTGGATGGGGAAAGGAGCCGTCTCCCGGCGCCGTCGCGGAGCGAGTTCCAGGCTTCGCCCCAGACCAGGCAGGACGCTGGCCTGAGGGGTGGGGGGGTGCTGGGGGGGGGTCGTCGGGGTTCATCCTCCGACAGAGGGACACCGAGTCCTTCGCCCTCAGACCTGGCTTTGCCGATCCGCGGCGCCCACCTCAAAGCCTGCAGCTCGGGCAGCATGGATCCGGATCCAGCCGGGCGACGGTGCGGGCTCAGCCCTGTCAGCCCCGGGGGCCGCTTGCCATTCACTTCTCTGACACTTGGCTGAGCCCGCGAGGTGCCGGCGCTCAAGGACCAAGTTTGGAAGCTTCTCACCCGGTCCCCACCGTGTCTCATTTTTGGGGGTTTCCCTCGTCGACTCTGTCCTGTTTGGGTCTGCTTAAAATCGTTTTCTTAGGTTATTTCAGAGACACTTTGAATGACCTGTGGGGTGGGAGGTGTGGCTCGGGGTGCGAATAGGCAGTTTCTTGGGCTCCAGCCCCAGCTGCAAGCTTGACATCCATCAGACCCCAGAAGGCGCCATGCAGGTTGTTGGCACGGTTCTCCCTCTTCTGGTAGGGTGCGTGGTCAAGCTTCCTGCAATTGAGGGGTAGGGGATTCACCACCACAACTTCAGTTACCTTGCTGGACCCTGATTTCTAGAGAAGTTTTGGAGAGGTTAGGACTGTACTCTGCATACAGCAAGGGCTAAGGCAAGGACACTGGGGCTAGAGATAGCTGGGTGGTAGCTGGCAGCCCCTAAGCTTGCTCAGAAGTTGGCTGTGCTCTGGGGAAGGCGTTGGGCAGCAAATTAGGGATTTTGAGAAGACGGTAGGGGTTGCCCTGATGGTAGGATTGTGTTCCATCTCTTGTGTGCCCCCCTTCCCAAAACGTAGTTTAATGAGATGTTTCCTACAACATGGGGTGAGACTCCAGTGAAATTACTCACAGTGTTCAAAGCACAAAATATAATGTGGAGTCACCTAGTGAGAAATTTCTTCCCTTTTCAGTTCTGTACCAATCATGATGATTTCTCCTTCTTTTGTTTATAGTGCTGGGGATTGAACCCAGAGGCATTCTACCTCTGAGCTACACCTCCAGCCCTATTTTATTTTATTTTTTATTTGGAAACAGGGTCTCACTAAGTTGATGTGAGCCTTACTGAGTTGCTGAGGCTGGCTTCAAAGCTGTGATCCTCCTGTCTCAGTTTCCCAAGCACTGTGATTACAGGTGTACACTACCATTCCCAAATGATCCTCATGGTTTCCTCAAGGGTCTCCCCTTTCAGGTTTCAGGTGCGTGCTAGTCTGCCTTCAATGCCTTTTAAACACTTCCTAGTCTCCCTTTTATGACACAGAGAGTGGCACCAGCCCGCTCCAGGTCTTGAAGTGGGAAATGATGCTTACCTAGAATGGAGATCATCTTGTTTTTTTACTTTTTCACTCTTAGGAGCCCCTCCTAGTTATGGCCAGTGGTAGTGGTTTTTTTTTTTTTTTTTACATTTGTGACAGTAGTAGAAAATATCACTTTATTTCTTTTCGAGATGGGAGGTTTGCTTTGTTTCCCAGGCTGGTCTTAAACTCAGAACTCACACAACCATACTTGGCAAAGCATCACTTCAAATGCATGCAGTCATGAGAATGATCCATTTACTAGAAATAGTAAGAAAAATACAAATGATATTGAATATAGCAGAAATCCTGCAAATGGTTTAGGAGTGGCTGATGCTGGGGACACACATGTCTAACAGAAAAAAAAACCACAGAACTCTGAAGCCTAGTGCTCCAGTTCTAGGCCCCAGGCTTGAGTCCCTTCTTTTCCCTGCCATTAGGTATCTAATCTGTAGAGCAGGAATAAACAGGCCCATCCCCTAAGGTCAGAAGGAGAGTGGGATAGCTAGCCTGAGACAACCTGAGGCTGCTTTGGGAAGAAAATATATTCGTTAGAAAGGCAGGTGCATCAGACCAGTGCCTGACGGAGGATGGGCTGTGGTGGCGGGTGGCAACGCCCCTTCCCAGGGTATAGACCTCCAAGTCCTGGCTCCCTTGTGGGCCATGATGTGATAATCTAGATTCAAACTTCCATGCCTCGGTTTCTGGCTGCACATAGAGGGCTTGCAAGACGTTAGTGCACTAATGCAGGTGAAGCTGCAGCTGCAGATTTGACAGTGCTGCTTGAGAGTGAAGGGGCATGCTCAGAACGGCTCTCACTCTCCTCTGGCTGGCCTGTGTCCCTGGTGACCATGGAAGGAAGTCTGCTGGTGGCCGGTAGTGATCAACACCAGCTGTACATGGGCCAAGGAGGCAGCCAGATGGCTGTGAGCTTGGGTGGAGCCTGGGAAGGTACGGTGGGGTACCTGTGGTACAGTGAAGACCTAGATGGGCCAGGATGCCCCAGGGCATAGCATCTTGATCTTTCTGGATGCACTGCGCTCTTCGCTGCTCTGCAGGCAGATGCTGGTGGCTTTCCTAGCACTTGCCTTTATTCTGTTCTTCTGTTGATCCCTCCATCCTAATGACTCTGGCTGGGGACTTAACCTACCCAAGGAGAGAGGGGAATTGGTGTTTACTTTGGTGCTAAATGACCTTTGTGTCCCTTGCTGTAACCTGGAGTTTGTCTTTAAGCATTTGAAGCCAGTTCTGTGCACACTATTGACCCTAGCTCTGCAGGCACCAGCTAGCCCGGCCGGGGTGGGGGCAGAAGCGGGCTGTTGCTGCCAGCCTCTTGTAAGCCTTTCCCAAACCCCATGCTGGGAGTTAGATTTGCTGAGTTTTTCCTTCCTCCCCTCTTACCACAGGGGCAGCTTAGACTAAGGCTCTATTCTTCCTGAAGGCTTGATCCATCCATCGATCTTCCCAGCACCTCTAATTGACAGGCGTGTGCACATAACACTCTTGGCTCCCAGCCTTCAGGGTCAAAGTGGTCGTGTATGGCTGGCAGTGATGTCCCAGTGGTCCTTCTCTATCTAAGCTATATTGGAAATATCACATACTAGGGGGCAGGTAAGTGTGCCAGGGAGGGTTGATAATGAGACTGGTTTCTCACGTAGACTTAGACCCAAGAGAGTTCCAGGCAGTCATCGTAGGTCCCGAGAATTGTGTTCAACACTCTGACCCTCAGTTTGCCTGCTGGGCAGATGGACATGGTGCTCATCAGCCAGGACTCAGCAGGTTTCTGTCAGAGTTGTGAGACAGCCTGGAGGGTCTGCCCCTTTCAGACCATCTCCAGGGCTGCTGCCACACAGGATCCTGCAAGAGCAGTGTTGCACTTGAGAAATGGTTGGTTGTGAGCATGGTTTCCAGGAGGTGCCAGGATGAGGTCCTTCCTTGGACTGCAGTTTGGAATCCACTGAAACAGAATTCCTTTATCACATTTTGATGGAAAAGAGCCTCCTTTCTTCTAGATGTGGCAGATGAGGAGGAAGCCCAGAGTGCCCCTCCATAGGGGTATGGCATGGTGGTGGCATGGTGTTCTGTCCCCATTGGCAGGTGGGGAGTAAGGAGGAATTTGGCAGGAAGGACAGAGACAGAGGAACACAGTCAAAATATTTATGTTCTAAAAGACATGGATAGATAAAGTTAGTGTGGTCTTGGCAGTGACATTTTGTCCTGAGGTCACATAGCATAATGGAAAAAGGAGCGCTCTTCTTATAGGGGCAGTTGTTTTGGGACACATCTCATTCAGGGTTTATGAGGTGGGAAATATGGATTCTTTCATCTTTTAGCAAACACTTGCTGGCAGGCTCTGGGGGAGATTCGTGAATCTGCTGAATGTGATCCCTCTGCTGTGGAGTGTAATGGCTAGTTGGGTCTTCCTACCTGGGTTAGTAGGAAATTGTAGTTTTACAATTTTTAACCCCCTAGCACTAGGGATTGAACCTAGGGACACTCTACCACTGAGTTACATCCCAGCCGTTTTTTTTTTTTTTGTGGTGGTACTAGGGATGGAACCCAGGGACCTTTTACCTCCGAGCTACACTCCAGACCTAATGTGTGTGTGTGTGTGTGTGTGTGTGTGTGTGTGTGTATGTGTGTGTGTGTGTAGGTGGTACTGGGGGTGGAACCCAGAGGCTTTCTACCTCCGGGCTATACTCCCAGGCCTATTTTATATATTTTTTTGAAACAGAGTCTCACTAAGTTGCTGAGAGCCTCACTAAGTAGCTGAGGCTGGCTTTGAACCTGTGCGATCCTCCTGTCTCAGCCTCCCAAGCGCAGGGATTACAAGTGTGCGCCACCACGCCCAGCTTATTTTATATTTTTTTAAATTTGGAAACAGGGTCTCTTAAGCCAGCTGAGGCTGGCTTCAAACCTATGCGATCCTCCTGTCTCAGCCTCCCAAGTGCGGAGATTACAAGCGTGCGCCACCACGCCTGGCCATCCCAGCCCTTTTTAATTTTAATTTTTAAATAGGGTCTCATGACATTGCCCAATCTAGCCTTGAACTTGCAATCCTCCTGCCTCAGCCTCAGTCCTACAGCTGTGCCCAGGTGGGGTGGGGGAAGCTGGGCGTGGTGGCACACGCTTGTAATTCCAATACTTGGGAGGCTGAGACAGGAGGATCGCAGGTTCTCGGCTAACCTCAGCTGCTTAGTGAGGCCCTCTGCAACTTAGTGAAACCCTGTTTCAAAAATAAAATAATAAAATAGGACTGGGGGTATAGCTCAGAGGTATGATGCCCCTGGGTTCCATCCCTAGTGCTATATACAAAGCAAAAATTGTGGAAATTCTCAAGCATACACAAAAGTGTATGAGTAGTCCAATGTGGTACTCAGTTTCAGCCATCACCAGCTCATGGCTGTTCTTGTTTCATTAATTTACCATCCCACTCCCCCCCAAAATTGTTTTGAAGTAAATCCCAGATGTTAGGCAATTTCATTCTTAAATATTCCAATTTGTATCCTAAAGATAAGAATTATTTTAAGAAAGCACTGCTGTAGCTATTCATGAGGCTGAGGCAGTTGGATCACAGATTCAACCCCAGCCTGAGTAACTTAGCAAGACTCTATCTCAAAATAAAATAAAATAAAAGGGCTGGGGATGTAGCTCAGTGGTAGAGAGCCCATCAGTTCAATCCCCAGTACTACAAAAAACCCAAATAAACAAATAAAAATGCATGCACTTGCATGTACACACACACACACACACACACACACACACACACACACACCCATTATCGTACCTTCCCAAATTAATAATATTTTCTTAATATCATATCTAGTGAATGCTTAAATTGCCTGTATTGCCTCATAAAAGTCTTCAAAAGTTTTTCTGAGTCAGGGTTTAAACAAGCAAGTGTGATTGGTGCACATTCCTTAATCAGTAAATTTCCCTTATCCAATATTTTTTCTTGCAATTTATTTATTGAAGAAACTAGCTTGTTTACCTTTTTTCTTGTTGTTGGGTGTGTTTTGTGACTCCTGTGCTAGGCAGTTGTTCTACCATTGACCTGCACACCAGCCCCTGGACTGCTTCTCTTAGGGAGTTTCTCATAGTCAGAATGTTGTGGATTGTATCACTGGTACTATTTAACATGTTCTGCTATCTCCCGTGTTACCCATAAGTGGTATTTAGTTCATGAGGATTTGGGTTTGGATTTGGGTTCGACTGACTCTTTCCTTCCTTCCCTCTCTCCCTTTCTTTCTTCACTACCACCACCATCAGAGGTTGTCTGTTTCTGTGTTGTAGGAATCCATGTGTTGATTTGGTGCTCAAGTTTGAATTGGTGCCGGGGAGATGGGTGTTCTGCCATTGGAGATAGCCCCATGAGCTGGCTGGACATGAGGTCTGAGCTTGTGTCAGGCATCCTGGCCTTGGAGTCCCACAGTCTCAGAGCTGGAAGAGGCAGGGGGTGGGAGCGGATCTACTCTCTGGCTCAGAAACAAATGACACCTTGTTCTCTTCTTAGAAGATGGCTGGGTCCTGCCTTTTCTTAAAGGCTTGTCTCTGCTCACTCTTATCTGATGTTTGGATGCCACCTGGTTGGTTGTCCTTACTTTAAAAAGCGGACATCTCCTTTCTGCCAGATTCCCATTATTAACCTCCCTGAGAACTTGAGGAGTAAGACCCTTGGGGTGTAAAGGACAGAAATTGATGCACAGATGAGTTTAATTTCTCTTGAGCCACTGTTTTAATATTTTCCTTGTGTCCTTGGTTCTAGACCCTTTATCCATTCTCCTACTATGGCTAGAGTGCGATTTAAAAAGTTCCAGTAAACCAGGCATGGTGGTGCAAGCCTGGGAAGATCACAGGTTCCAGACCAGCATCAGGACCTTGGAGATCTACAGCAACTTAGTGAGACCTTGTTGCAGGAAAAAAAAAAAAAAAAAAAAAAAAAAGGCTGGGGGTTGAATGTCCCCAGCATTCTAGAAGCTCAGAGGTAGAATGCCCTTGGGTTTAATTACCAGTACCAATATATACATACATACTTACATACATACATAAGAAGGGCTGGGGGTTAGCTCAGTGGTAGAGCATCCCTGGGTTCAATTTTCAGTACCAAAGAGGGGAAAATCTTCTTTCCTATGCAAAGTTCTGTGTGCTTCCCATTATACTTGGAATGAATCCCAATGACTGTACCTTCTACCACTTCACTCCTCACTCACCACGAGCTCCTGCCCCAGGTCCTTTGTGCCTGCTGTTAACAGTGACTTAACTGGTTGGTGCTTCCTCATCATTGAACTCACAACTCAAATGTCAGCTTCTCCAAAAGGACTCCCTTGACAATCCAATCTAAGTAGCTCCCTCCACTGGTTATTGCTTTAGCCTGACTTTATTCTCCACGACACTCATTAATTGATCTTTTCTAGTTTATGTCACAAATAACTTTTTGGCTGTTCCCTCTCCTAGAATATGAACAGAAAGCTGAGGGTTTCCACTGCCCGGATCAGGACATGTCCAGTAAATACTTGCGATGAAGGGAAGACTTTCTAGAGATTTCTTAGCTTCTCCCAAGTAAAAAGTGTGTATTGCTTATGTCCCCAAGGTCCTCTGAATTCTACAGCACTCTCAGCTGCAAGATTCAAGGTGCCCTCTTCTTGTCTGAGGGAATCTCTCCCTTCCCATTCCTTCCTTGAGGTTTTTTGTTTGTTTGTTTGTTTTTTGGGGGTACTGGGGGCAGAACCCAGAGGCTTTCTACCCCTGAGCTATACTTCCAGACCTATTTTTAAAATATTTTATTTGGAAACAGGGTCTCACTAAGTTGACAAGAGCCTCACTAAGTAGCTGAGGCTGGCTTCGAACCTGCGCGATCCTCCTGTCTCAGCCTCCCAAGCGCAGGGATTACAAGTGTGCACCACCACGCCTGGCTCTTCCTTGAGGTTTTGGGAGACTAATACAAGTGTTCACATGTACATACATAGTTGTTACTTCTCTGACCCCTTCCCTTCCTCGGCAAGGTTTTGGGGTCCATAGATGTGAAGAGCTGGGCTCAGGCCGTCAGAAGACAGCCCTGACTGTCCTGAAGCCTGAACGGGGTCTCAGGGCCATCCTTGGCTTTGGACTCCTAGATCTTGGGTTTTGGAGCAGCCATTTGGGCAGAAACAGGTTCACTTAATTTATGCCAGAGAGGGGCCAGTGGGCGTTTGGATTAGTGAACAGTTGCCATTAGCCTATATATATATATATATATATATATATATATATATATATATATATATATATATTTATATTATATATATATTATTTCTAAATGCAGTTTTATATCTTTGGAGCCCAAGTGTGCACAGAGACAGCTGCTACCAGGATGTTGCCAAATAGAGGGCTTTGCCAAGCATGTTCGGTAAAACCAATGAAAATTGCTTCTGTGCAAATGGAGGCTGCCAAAGAGCCCAGGAAGTTTCTCAGCCATGTTACGCAGATTAGCCCTGCCACCCCCCTCCCCCGAATTCCTTGCCTACCGAATCCATAAAAAGTAAATGAGATCGGCAAGATGACTTCAGGTGGACAAGTGCTTTTTATTTTAATAGCTGTTTTACAAAATGAATTCTGGCAAGCAAGGCCAGTTTTCTATGCCTAACAGTTACATAATACTTTAAATAAGCAAATTTGTTTAAGTCAACAGTTTCAAGTTAGTTGAAAGAAAAGTATTAAGAGAAATCACAGTCAGGTGGTATTAGCATTGGGAGAAAATTGGGAGGATGATGTGAACATTGGCAGAGGTGTGGAACGTGCTGTTGGAAGAAGGGGCCTGTTTCATTTACATAATACATATACATATATACACAGAAAAATGTATGTATGTATGTATGTTTGTTGCATGTATGTATGTACTAGGGATGGAACCCAGGGACATTCAATCTCTGAGCTATACCCCCAGCTTTATTTTATTTATTTATTTTTTTTGGTGGGACTGGGGTTCCTGGAAGCCCTTCTACCTCCGGGCTACACTCCCAGACCTATTTTTACATTTTTATTTAGAAACAGGGTCTCCTAAGCCAGCGCGCGCGGCTGCTTCGAACCTGGGCGATCCTCCTGTCTCTGCCTCCCAAGCGTGGGGATTACAAGCGTGCGCCACCACGCCCGGCTACCCCCAGCTTTATTTTAAAACAGGGCCTCACTAGGTTGATGAGAGTCTCACTACTTGCTGAGGCTATCCTTGAACCTGTGATCCTCCTGTCTCAGCTTCCCAAGTATGGGATTACAAGCCTGTGCCACCTACCTGGCTTCTTATACATTAAACTGGGCCTAGTAGCACCAATGTCTGGGGGTTACTGAGGGTTCAATGGTGGTTGTAAAAACCAAACACATTTTTTTGGTCAGTACTGGGGATTGAACCCGGGAGTATTCTGCCTCTGGACTACTTCACCAACTCTATTTACTTCTTTAAAAACTTTGAGATGAGGTCTCACTAAGTTGCTGAGGGCCTCACTAAATTCTGGAGGCTGGCCTTGAATCTGCGATCTTCCTGTACTGGGATTACAGGTGGGCATCATCATGCCCAGCTAACCCAGCACAATTGAAAATTACTATTCGCTAGACCCAGTGCTAAAGACTTAGATACATATCTGTTCTTATACTACCAGTTATTTTATTAGTTAATTTTGTTAGCAGTGTTGGGGTCCAACCCTGGGGCCTCAGCTAGGCAGAGCTCTACCACTGAACTACACCCCTCAGCTGCTTAATCCTACTAGTTGACTCTGACTCCCAGTTGAGGAACTGATGGCTCTCGGGCTGAGGAGTGTGCTGGGCACAGTCAGATGGAGGAGCTCTTAGTCTGACTCTGGACTTGGTGCTCTTAACTATTAAATGATTCAGAACCCAAGATATGCATCTGTGCAGTGCCTGGTTTATAGTAAGTGCTTAACGCATCAGATGCTGCCATTATGATGATGATGATGATGATGATGATGATGATGATGATGATTAATGTTTTGGGCTGGGGATTGAGACCAGGGACATTCTACCTCTGAGCTACATGCCCAGCCTTATTTTATTTTTATTTTGAAACAGGGTCCTGCTAAGTTGCTAAGGCTTATCTTGAACCTGTGATCCTCCTGTCTCAGCCTCCCAGGTACTGGGATTGCCACAACACCTGGCTGTACACTGCCATTGCTATTATTAATGTATCAAAGTACAACATATATATAGTAACTGCAGATCTTAAGGGTGCAGCTCCATGAATTTTCACACACGTATCCACCTGTGTAGACACCACCCAGACCAAAACATAGACTTTTCCACTTGCAAACAGATTCCCTTGAGCCGCTCCACAGTCCAGTTATAATTAAAGTCAATTTTGTCACCTTGGGTTTCTTCCTACTAGGTGTGTCTGGGTGTATCTAGGGCAGGCTTCACACTCATAGGAATAGACAAATGGGGCTCGTAGTTCTGAAATTGGGATTTCTTCAGGGGGAGGCTTGGTTCACCCATAAGACAATAGCGTCAGAGAACTCAAATTGGTTTCTAGGGATGTGTGAACTCAGTTTGACCTTCTTTTCTCCTTTCAGACATGCTTAGTGGGAACCTGGATCCTGTGCTGTGATTATTCATTGCCCTTGGAGCAAGAGTGGATTGAAAAACTGTCACTTGCTTTAAGCTTATCAGTTGTAAACACTGTTTCATGAAGGCTGGAGCTCCAGCCAAGTCCTTTCTGGAACCCTCCAGAAGCTAGGGACGTCCTTGGAGATGCCTCAGCCCCTGTGTGTCCTGAGACAGCTGGCCCTTCTTGGGTCTCAGTCAGTCTTCTCTGAAGGTGGGAAGGAGCAGAACTTGGTTAGACCTGCCTCTCCCCATTTTTCCCATCCTGTCTTTCTACTTGTTTATTGCAAAGATTTTTTTTTTTGTACTGGAGACTGAACCCTGGTGCAGTCTAATTCTGAGTTACACTCCCAGTCCTATCTTATTTCTTATTTTGAAACAAGGTCTTGCTAAGTTGCTGAGGCTAGTTTCAAACCCGAGATCCTCCTGTCTCAGCCTTCCAAGTACTGGGATTACGGGTATGAGCCACCATGGCTGGCTACTGTCGAGATTTATTTTTTTGTACTTGAGGTTAAACTCAGGGGCATGCTATTTCGGAGCTACACCCCCAGCCCTATTTTATTTTTTATTTTGTAAAAGGGATTTGCCAAGTTGTTGAGGCCGTCTTTGAACCTTTAATCCTCCTGTCTCAGCCTCCAAGTACTGGGATTACAGGTGTGTGACACACACCTGGCTTCTGTCATGATCTTTACCAACTATACAGAATGCTGTGCAGTAGAATCCAGCGCCGAGGATGGTGGTGTCCCTAGGTGCACACTCTCAAGGGTTGAGCAACTCATCACAGCCCCATGAGGGAGGTACATCTTTCATCCTGGCTTACAGACAGGGCCCGGGTTATAGAGTCCCTGGCAGTGGAGGCAGGTCTACTCCTGTTTTTCACAGTTGCCCTGGAGTATCACAGTGTCCTGTCCCTGAGCTGAGACGGGAGCACCTGTTCCACCTATGTGTTTGCAATCTGAAGCCAAGGTTGGAAACTGGCCCCTGCAGACTGCTCAGGTCTCCAGAAAGCATCTGTGTGGGCCAGACCCTGTGGTAGGTGCTGGGAACTCAGCAGTAACAACACAGAATCAAAGCCCTGTGCATGGAGTGCCCCCTCTCCAGGGGCTCACTGAGGTCTGCCTACCTTCCTTTTCCCTTTTAAATTGATGTTTTATTTTTTATTTTTTTTATTTTTTGGTGGTACTGGGGTTCCTGGAAGCCCTTCTACCTCCGGGCTACACTCCCAGACCTATTTTTACATTTTTATTTGGAAACAGGGTCTCCTAAGCCAGCGTGTGGCTGGCTTAGAACTTGCGTGATCCTCCTGTCTCTGCCTCCCAAGCGAGGGGATTATAAGTGTGCGCCACCACGCCCGGCCTTAAGTTGGTGTTTTAAAACTGGAAGGCTGCACATTACAAATCTGTTTTTTAGTCTTCTTTGAGAAGTTGTAGCCCTAGCAACATTGGCTAGGCCTGCTTTCCCTAAAGTGCTTCCTGCTTGCTCACTGCCACCCCACACCTGGCCACACCTCTGCCATCTGCCCCAGCTCTGCTGGGAGAGGTAGACCATGCAGGATACGGTAGGACAAGGGGTAGGAGCTCTGGGTAGCTCTAACACAGGCTGGGGGCTGCAGCCCAGCCCTGCCTGTCCTGGGCTTCCTTGCTTGGGGCAGGTCTGATGTGATTGAAGTGGCAGGTCTTGGCAGCCTGGCTGGGCTCCCTGTAGGAGCTGCGCTGCAGAAGGGCCACTGTGGATCTGCCTTTGAATGTTCCTTCTTCCTTACCTTTCTGTACTACCACCAATAAAATGACAGAAATTATGGGTGGCTTTGTGTTACAGTGTAAGAACTTAGGAATGACAAGAGAAGGGACAGGGATGGGAACGGATAGAGCCCCACTCCAGGCATACGCTGTGCCGCTACCTAAACCTCATTATTTCGGTTTCATTCCTCGAATGACACTTGGTGGCATCATCTCCTTGTTCCATAGAGGAGAAAGCTGAGGTTCAGAAATGGTAGCATATCCAGTGTCATCAAGCTTGTACAGCAGCCAACTTCAATGCCAAAGTCTATGTCTTTTCTCCCACTACTTGGTATGTGGAGACCCTGGCCAAGGTGCTCACCTCTCTGCACTTGGCTTTTATTATGAAGGGGATGGTGCTACAGCCTGGAGCAAACCAGGTGCAAGACAGAACTTAAAAACTTTAAGACCTGGGGCACCTGAGCGGCCCACTTTCCCTACCTTCATCCTCTTCTTCCTCTTTTCCTTCCCTCCCTCCCTCCTCCCTCCTTCCCTTTGTCCCCTCCTCTTCTTCCTCCTTCACCTCTCTCTCTCTTTCCTTCTGGTTGAACCCAGGGACACTCTACATTCTACCTCTGAGCTATACCCCTCAGCTCCTTTTTTTTTTTTTTTTTTTAATGGAACCCAGGGGCATTCTACCTCCTAGCTACAACCCCTGCCCTATTTTTTTTTTTTATTCTTTATTTTGAAACAAGGTCTCACAAAATTGCAAAGGGCCTCACTAAGTAGCTGAGGCTGTACACGAAGTGCGATCCTCCAGCCTCAGCCTCCCAAATGCCGAGATTACAAGTGTGTGCCACCACGCCCGGCTTCCTTTTGTTTTGAAGCAGGGTCTTGCTAGGTTGTTGGGGATCTTGCTAAGTTGTTGAGGCTGGTCTTGAACCTGTGATCTTCCTGATGCCCAAGTACTGGGTTAACAGGCACATAATACCACATGTGGCTCACCTGAGCACTTTCTTGATATTTTTTTTTTCTCTTTTTGTGTGGCACTGGAAATTAAACCCAGGGACATTCTTCCTCTGAACAATACCCTCAGCCCCCCCTTTTTTTTGTGGTACTGGGTGGGGGTGGAACCAGGGGCTTTTCTACCTCTGGGCTATACTCCCAGACCTATTTTATATTTTATTTGGAAATAGGGTTTCACTAAGTTGCTGAGAGCGAGCTGAGGCTGGCTTTGAACCTGTGCGATCATCCTGTCTCGGCCTACCAAGCTCTGGGATTACAAGCGTGCACCACCATGCCTGGCTTCTCAGCCCTTTTTAAAATTTTTTAAATTTTGAAACAGGGTCTTCCTACATTGTTGAGGGTCTTGCTAAGTTGCTGAGGCTGGCCTTGAACCTGTGATCCTCCTATGTCAGTCTCCCAAGTGCTGAGCATGCACCATGCCTACCCTTTCTTGTTGTTTTTAAATAAGGGATGGGATAGGTGTCCAGGGCATCTGGCCTTTTGACGCTCCAGTGTGAGCTGGGGTGGAGGGTCCTCCAGTTGGGGAAGGGTGTGTTCTCTTAGGCCTCAGACAAGCTGAGAGTGTCCTGGCAGCTCAGGCTGCCATCCTCACTAATTAGAAAACAATTTCTCACCTCTTTATGAACAGGAAGGTCCGGGCTGCAGCCTCGGCTACCCACGTCATCTACTTTTTAACAGAACATTTATTTTCGTAAGATATTTAATCAGAGATACAAAGGCAGAAACAGCGTGTAAATCAAGAGGTAACCGAAGCAGGCTGTCTGCAAACTAGGTTTACAAATGTGCCGGGAAGGACTATTGAGCTTGACGTCAACAAAGGCCAATTACTGAGAGCTGAGAAGGTCCCCAGGGACGCGGCCGTGTGGAGGAAGGACACAGGCTGTGGTGCATGTGATGGGAGCAGAAACACCTGGCTTCCCTACCCCCGCTCCCTGGAAAGTGCCACTAGCCCACTCTGTAGCATTGATCCTCTTTCCCCTCCATACCTGTGTATGCAAGCCGCAGCCCTTGCATGCGAATGGGTGCATTCCAAACACTCTTCTGTGCCCCGTCCCAGTCCCAGTCATGGTCTGTGGAGTGCAGGTGCATACCCGGCAGTGGGTTAACAGGACCTGGGGAAGAGCAAGACTCTCTCCCTGCCTCAAGCAGCCTGTGCTCCCGGGGGGAGGCCAGCTGTATCATGTGACCCCACACTGAAGAGGGTGGGTGCTGTAAATGGTTTCAGATAGCCAGGAAGTCAAAACAGAGGACCACCCAAGGAAGTGTGTGTGGAGCTGGTGGCATTTGAGGAGGGCCCTGGGGACTCCACAGGATTTCAGGAGGGAGAGATGGAGTGGGAAGTATATTTCAGAGAAATGAAACAGTGTAAGCAAGGGCATGGAGGTGGGAAGGGCAGGGCTCACATTCAGATCCCAGTTGGGTTGTAGTGTAAAAACACTGGGCAATAGTGGGAGATGAGAGTCACCGGGTTTGAAGCCTTTTGTGGTTAGTGTTGAATGCCAGGGGAAGAAGGGCAGGTTAGTCCATGGGAAGTCTCCTTGCCTCCCCTAAACTGAAGGGCAATTTGGTGCCCACTTAGCATACCAAAGTAGTATTTGCACATGAAAGTTCTGTAACATTTGTTTTTATCGAAATTCTACTAAGCAGAGATTTGAAGCCAGATGGCCTTCTTCCCCCTCTTTCTTTTTGGTACTGGGTATTGAACCCAGGGGCACTTTACATTTAAGCAAAACCCCAGCCCTTATTTATTTATTTTTTTAAATTTTGAAACACGGTCTTTCTAAGTTGCTGAGATCTTCCTGTCTCAGCCTCCCAAGTACCAGGATTACAGACATAAGCCACTGGGCCCAGCTCAGATAGTCTTTTTGTTGGAGAAAAATGGTAGGTGGTACCCCTGAAATGATTCTATTTCTGATTGGTAGTTTAGTTGAATTAATCAGTAACCTTTTGGTTGCAAGTGACAGACCCCAGTTTATTTGTTTTTTTTATTTTTTATTTTTGGTGGTACTGGGGTTCCTGGAAACCCTTCTACCTCCAGGCTACACTCCCAGACCTATTTTTTTTTTATATTTTTATTTGGAAGCAGGGTCTCTTAAGCCAGTGCAGCTGGCTTCAAACCTGCGTGATCCTCCTGTCTTCGCCTCCCAAGCATGGGGATAACAAACGTGCGTCACCACGCCTGGCATGACAGACCCCAGTTTAATGCAAAGAAAAAAAGCTTTTGTTTTGTTTAAGTAACTGGAAAGTTCATGATGGAAGGATTCAGGCATGTCTGCAACCAGGTCTTGAAGGAAGTCCTTTCACACTTGGTTCTCTCTTCCCATCTCTAGATTATGGTTTCCTTTAGGTTGGCTTCATCCTCAGAAAGGTTATCCACAAAAATGGGCAATAGCTGTTCCAGATTTACATTCTGTATTTAGCCACACCAACAGAAAGAGAAAACTTGCTTCTCAGTAATTTCAGCACTATTTCAGCAGTAATTTAAAGCCTGAGCAAGGCCAGTACTTGAGGGCCAGCACAGCCACACATCTGGCAACCTTGCGGATCAGGTTGGATTCAAGGAAAGGGAGCCCCAGGCATATGCTTACTTCTAATGCTGGGGGGGGGGGTATTCCATCCTGCTACATTAGCAAAGAGAGAGGGGAAGGGACTCTCCATGAACAGAGGCAAAGAGGCATCCCTGCAACCCAA
The DNA here is from genome assembly GCF_963383645.1 of Muscardinus avellanarius. Classification (NCBI taxonomy): domain Eukaryota; kingdom Metazoa; phylum Chordata; class Mammalia; order Rodentia; family Gliridae; genus Muscardinus; species Muscardinus avellanarius. Next base: position 21,060,778 of record NC_137802.1, on the reverse strand, counting down.
AGAGGACCAGCAGCTTAGGACAGAGGACAGGCCAAGCTGACAAGGTCACACCACAACCAACACCAACAAGATAAGTCACCAAAGCCACTGGAGTGAACAGATGTTGATTTTCTCCTGCCCAGTTTCTATCCCCTGCTCTTCTGAGAGATATGCACCAAATTTCCTTAGGTGACTCAGCCCTTCTGTGCCCTGAGCCAAGCAACTTTGTCTCTGGAACCAAGAGTAGGCACAAAACCCAGATGTGGTTAGTCAGTATACCCATCTCTCTTGCCAAAGCTCAGGAATGGGTATGTGTCCCTTCTGTCCAGTAAGAGCCGGGCGTGGTGGCGCAGGCTTGTAATCCCCGTGCTTGGGAGGCAGAGACAGGAGGATCACGCAGGTTCGAAGCTAGCCTTGCTGACTTAAGAGACCTTGTTTCCAAATAAAAAATATAAAAATAGGTCTGGGAGTGTAGCCCGGAGGTAGAAGGGTTTCCAAGAACCCCAGTACCACCAAAAAAAAAAAAAAAAAAAAAAAAAAGAACAATAAGTGTGCAGGGCTGTCCACATATTGCTGGCTCAAAAGAATTAGAGCTACACTTATAGTGGGAATAAGACTTTCCTGACTTCTTGATCCTGGAGAAAGGAGACACTGCACTGAGTAAGAGAGTGTCAAACTCCAGACAAAGGAGGAAGCTAGCTTTATTCTTGGGAAGGGTGGTAATGGTGGGCTATAGTGTAGGAATGTTAATTGTCTTTAAATCCATTTTATTTATTTATTTATTTATTTATTTATTTATTTATTTTTGGTGGTACTGGGAGTGGAACCCAGAGGCTTTCTACCTCCGGGCTATAGTCCCAGACCTTTCTTATATTTTATTTGGAAACAGGGTCTCACTAGGTTGCTGAAAGCCTCACTGAGTAGCTGAGGCTGACTTCGAACCTGTGTGATCCTCCTGTCTCAGCCTCCCAAGCGCGGGGATTACAAGCGTGCGCCACCACGCCCAACTTTAAATCCATTTTAAAGATGTGGTTTAACCACAGGTGAGCACTTTCACCTTGAGGAGGGGATAGTTAGTCCGTCACCCCCTGGTGCTGATGAATAGTACATCTCTTCTATGGCTGTTGCATCCTGTATAAACACCTCTGTCTTGTGATAAAGATGAGTTGCTATAGCTGTAAAGAGAACACACAGATGAGGAAATGGAAGAGAACACAGATTATGACAAGTTAACAAGTCAAGGGCTTTGGACATTTGCTGTCTCAATGACTTCTCGACAGTTTTGGGATGTAGCTCAGAAAATAGTTTTTTTTTTTGGTTTTTTTTTTTTTTTTTTTAGTACTGGGGATGGAACCCAGGGGCATTCTACCTCTGAGCTATATCCCCAGCCCTATTTTTATTCTTTATTTTGAAACAGGGTCTCACTGAGTTGGAGAGGGCCTAAGCTTTCCGTGAACCACAATCCTCCTGTCTCAGCCTTCTGAATGCTGGGATTACAAACATGCACCACCACACCTGCCTAAAATCAACAGTTTTATTCTCTGTGTTGTTTGTCCTCAGTCATGGCCAAGATATCCCAGTCTTAATGATGCACCTGCTTTTTTTTTTTTTTTTTTTTGGCTTACAAGAACGTTTGAGAGTGAGTGATAGGGATAGGGAGAGACATATACCAACTTTTTTTTTTTTTTTTTTTTGGCAATACCAGGTGTTGGGAGCCATTAAGGCCTTCCCCTAGATTGGTGTCTCTGACTCAGCTGACTGTCCTTCGCCCAGAGTCAACAAGGTTTGGGGTTATGGAAAGTTCAAAGAGGTCTAAGAGAAGATCAGGTGGTGATGACACGAGGGTACTGATTGACCTATCTGTAATGATGTGTTTTGTATTGGTCTGTATTGTATTCCGGTGGTGGTAGCACGAGAATGTTGATTGACCTGTAGCTGTGTATAAATACCTCTGGGAAAGCCGGGCGTGGTGGCGCACGCTTGTAATCCCCGCGCTTGGGAGGCAGAGACAGGAGGATCGCGCAGGTTCGAAGTCAGCCGCCGCGCTGGCTTAGGAGACCCTGTTTCTAAATAAAAATATAAAATAGGTCTGGGAGTGTAGCCCGGAGGTAGAAGGGCTTCCAGGAACCCCAGTACAGTACCACCACCAAAAAAAAAAAAAAAAAAAAAAAAACCCTCTGGAAAAACAAAGTCGGTGTCGACATTAGGGTTAAAAACTCTTCATCCTCACGCCTTACTTCAGAACCCCTACTCTTGCTGGCTGGCTCCGGCAACCAGGGATTGAATCCAAGGGCCATCTACTTCCGAACTACACCCCCAGACTATTTTTTTTTTTTTTTTGCAGGCCTGGGGATGGAACCCAGAGGCATTTGACCTCTGAGATACACCCCCTGCCCTGTTTTTTATTCTTTATTTTGAAACAGGGTCTCACTAAGTTGTGGAGGGCCTCACTTAAGTAGCAGAGGCTGTCCTCAAACCGGGATCCTCCAGTCTCAGCCTCCCAAATGCTGAGATTACAAGTGTGTGCCACCGCACCCAGTTTATACCCCCAGCCTTTTTATTTTTAAATTCTTTATTTTGAAACAAGATCTCACTAAGTGGCAGAGAACCTCACTAAGTAGCTGAGGCTGGCCTTGAACCTGTGATCCTCCTGCCTCAGCCTCCCAAGTACTAGGATTACAAGCATGCATTACCATGCTCGGCTACCAAGCTCTTAATAGCTAACAAGCTATAAGTTAAAACAGCAGGGGAAGAAGTACATACCCTACTTTGAACAGCTAACAAACTGAGTGTGTCAGCCCTTTGTCCCTGTGGTGGTTCCTGACTGTCTCACACACAGCTTATATACTTATAGATGCTATTTTATTTTATTTTTTTGCAGGTCTGGGGATGGAACCCAGGGTTTTATTTATTTTTTGGCAGGTTGCAATTATTTATTTTTAAAAATTATTATTGGTACATTATATTTATACATCATAATGGGGTAAAAAATTGTGTGGACATACATGTATACATCACTGATTTAACACCTACCCAATTCCCACCTCATTCCCTCCCCATCCCTCCTTCCCATGCTTGGCTTAGTGGTTGACTTCGATATATTTAAGTACTTTTGTGTTTTAGAGAATTTTCTTCTTCCTCCCTCCCATCCCCTCCTTTAGGCTGTCTTGTTTGCTCTTCTTTAGGATTTCCTTTTTCATCTAGAGTTCCTCCTGTGACCCATTTCTCCTTAGCTTTCACCTATTATGGAAAGCATCTGCTTTCTTATTTTTTTTGACTGACTAATCTCGCTTAGCATAATGTCCTCCAGTTCCATCCGTTTCCCTGAAAATGATGCAATTGAGTTTCTTTTATGGCTGAATAAAATTCCATTGTGTATATATCCCACAGTTTTGTAATCCATTCATCTGCTGATGGACATCTTGGCTGGTTCCATAGTTTGGCTATGGTGAATTGTGCAGCTATGAACATAGATACACATGCATTAGTTTGGTTTCCCAGGGGCTTTTGACCTCCAAACTAGACCCCCTGCTCTATTTTTTATTCTTTTTTTTTTTTTTGTGGTACTGGGGATGGAACCCAGGGGCTTTCTATCTTTGGGCTACACTCCTAGACCCCCCCAAGCACCTCAGATACCAAAATCTGAGGATGCTCAAGTGTCTTATCTAACATAGCATGTATAAGCTGGGCGTGGTGGCACATGCTTTTAATCCCAGCATTCGGGAGGCTGAGACCAAAGGATGCGGTTCGCGGACAGCCTCAGCTACTTAGTGAGGTTCCCCACAACTTAGTGAGACCCTGTTTCAAAATAAAGAATAAGCCAGGCGTGGTGGTGCCTGCTTTTTTTTTTTTTTTTTTTTCTTTTTGTGGTACTGGGGTTCCTGGAAGCCCTTCTACCTCTGGGCTACACTCCCAGACCTATTTTATATTTTGGAAACAGGGTCTCTTACGCCAGCGCGGGCTGGCTTCGAACCTGCGCGATCCTCCTGTCTCCGCCTCCCAAGCACGGGGATTACAAGCGTGCGCCACCACACCCGGCAGTGCCTGCTTTTAATCCCAGTGCTTGGGAGGCTGAGACAGGAGGATCATGAAGGTTCGAAGCCAGCCTCAGCTACTTAGTAAGACTCTAAGCAACTTAGTTTGGTCACTGTGTTGTGTAAAGAAACAGCATAGCCAGAGTCAGGTGTAGTGGCCAGCCTCAGCTACTTAATGGGGCCCTCTGCAACTTAGTGAGACCCTGTTTCAAAAATTGGTATAAGCTCAGAGGCAGAGTGCCCCTGGGTTCAATCACCAGAACTAACAAACAAACTGAGAGGAAGGGAGAAAAGGAGGAAGAGAGAGGAAGAGAAGAGAAGAGGAGGGGAAGAGAAGAGAGGGAGGTATGTGTGGGGACCAGGAGAGGGAAACTGCATAACGGTGTGTAAAAATAGTTTCATAGACTAATGAGAACTGGATAGTAGTGATGGAATTAGATAGTGGTGATGGTTGTACAATATTGTGAATGTACTCAATGCAGTTGAATTGTACTTTACAATGGCTAATATGGTAAATTTTGTCACAATTTTAAAAATGTGAAGAGCAGGGCATGGTGGCGCACTCTTGTAATCCCAGCATTTGGGAGGCTGAGACCAGAGGATCACGGTTCGTGGACAGCCTCAGCTACTTAGTGAGGCCCTCTGCAACTTAGTGAGACCCTGTTTCAAAATAAAGAACAAAAAATAGGGCAGGAGGTATAGCTCGGAGGTCGAATGTCCCTGGGTTCCATCCATAGACCTGCAAAAAAAAAAAAAAAAAAAAAAAAAAGTGGAGAAAATCAAAGACCATATAAAAACAATTAAAGAAAGTGGTGTGTGTGTGTGTGTGTGTGTGTGTGTGTGTGTGTGTGTGTGAACCCTTGAACCAGACTACCTGGGTTCAAGTACTGACTTTCTAGGTCCTAGCTCAAGGATAAGTTACCTGATTTCTCAGAGAATCAATGTACTCATTTGTAAAGTATGGATAAGAAAGGAATCTGTATTCTGAGGATTAAATGACAGATAAAGAGTTTGGCTGAGTTCCTGGGGAGCAGTAGGCCCCCTTGTAGTTTGAAGGTGGTGATAAGTACAGTGTCACAATGTTCTTTGCAGCCAGGCTCCCTCCCCTCTGGCTAATTGGATGTTTGCATTTATTTATTGGTATTGAGAATTTAACCCAGGTACAATACCCCCCAGCCCTTTTGTAATTTTATTTAATTTAATTTTATTTATTATTTATTTAAATTTTTTATTGGTGCACTGTATTTATACATCATAGTGGGATACAAAAAACTTTTGTAGACACACATGCACACATCGCCCAGTCAGCCCCCACCGATCCCCACCCCATTCCCTCCCCATCCCTCCTTCCCATGCTTGGCTTAGTGGTTGACATCTAGTATTATAGCAATTTATCCAAAATTAAAAATGATAATCTCACATAACAGTTTCATTTGTATGATACTAAGCTTTTGATAACTTAAAGATAACATTTTAATATTTCTTTTTGCTTTCTTTCTTACCAGAGAATATTTTTTTCTTTTTTTTTTTAGGTGAAACTATCATATATTTATATATTTGTTTTTCAGAAAAAATCTATCCTAATATGTAATATGGACTCTAGATACCCAAAACGATCTCGAAAAAGAACAAAGCTAGAAGATATATATTTTCTAATTTCAAACCATATAAAGCTACAATAATTGAAACAGTGTAGTACTGTTCTAAAGGCAGATATATAAACCATTGGAGTTAAATAAAAGCCTAGATCTAAATTCTTCCCTATATTGTCAAGTTATTTTTGACAAGGTTTCCACGAACATTTGGTGGTGGAAATAATAATCTTTTAACTAAATATTGTTGAAACATAATAATTACATGGAAAAGAATAAAGTTGGAACCTTACCTAATCCGATATACAAATATTAACTCAAAATAGATAATAGACCTAAATATAAATCTTAATACTATAAACTTTTAGGAGAAAATCTGGGTCATAAAACCTCACAACATTGAAATTGGCAGTGATTTCTTGGATATGGTTTCAATGGCACAGGCAACAAAAGGGTATACAAACTCCCTAAAAAAAATATATTGTATATCCAAAAACAATGTAAACAGAGTTAAAAGTTACTGATAGAATGGGATAAAATATTTCCAAATGCTATATCTGAAGGTATATTAATATTCCAAATAGAAATCCTAAAAATTAACAATAAAAGCAAACAATACAATTAAGAGATAGGTATAAGACTAACATAAATAATGAATCTCCACAGATAACTAATCTTAGTTGTCTGTTGGATGGAAAATCTTGTTTCTCTGGTTCTGGTGTGTGTTACCCATTTCTTCTTTGTAGTTAATCTCTTTGAGTATTTTCTCTAGTGCTGGTTTTGAAGACATAAATTCCTTCAGTTTCTGTTTGTCATGGAAGCTTCTTATTTCTCCATCTAATTTGATAGAAAGTTTTGCTGGGTAGGAAATTTTTGGCTGGAAGTTGTTTTCTTTCAGAGTTTGGAATATGTTACTCCAAGCCCTTCTGGCTCTCATGACTTGGTTTGGGAAGTCTGGAGTGATTCTAATGGGTTTGCCTCTGAATGTCACTTGACCCTTTGTTTTTGTTGCCTTTAAGATTCTCTGCTTGGCTTCCACATTGGTCATTTTGACAATTATGTGGCGTGGGGATCCTCTTCTCCGATCCTGTCTAAAGGGAGTCCTATAAGTTTCCTGGACCTGTGTATCGACCTCTTGCTCTATGTTTGGAAAATTTTCTGCTATTACTTCTTTGAAGAGATTGTTGATCCCTTTGGTTTCACTTTCTTTTCCCTCCTCTATTCCAATTATTCTTAGGTTAGCTCTCTTAAAATGGGCCCATATTTCTTCAATGTCAGATTCCTGCTGTCGGATTTTTTTTTCTAGAGTAGAAACTATGCGTTCATTTTTGGAGTGATCATCTTCTAAGAGTGAGATTCTGTTCTCATGTGGTCTAATCGGTTGTTTGTACTTTGAATTGAGGCCTTTACTTCATTAATTGCATCCTTTATCTCTTTTTGGCTCTCTCTGAATTCTTTTTGAAACACCTCTATTATTTCTACAGTTATTTTCCTGATTTGATCTTCTAGAAATCTCTGAATTTCTGTTTTATCGGGTTCTGATGTTGTGGGGTTGTGGGCATTCATTACTCCATTGTTATTCCTCTTTCCCATAATTTCGGGAGTTTGTGACTTCTCTGGGTTCTTCCCTTGGGTCACTACGACTCCACTTAAGGTGCTCTGGATCTCGAGTCTGTGGTATCTCAGTCACCACTACTCCTTTACTGGGTTGTATCACAGAGTCTCAGACCCAGGGAGTCAATAGAGGCTGCTTTAGACTATGGGGGGGTGCCAGGTTGGGCGTTCTCCTATGGTGTGATATCTCTGCCACCACCACTTCCCCACTGGGTCAAGTCCCTGGGAGTCAGTACTGGGATTTATCCTCTGGGGCCCGCAATTTGACTCACTGTTGTTGAATACGCAGATGGAGCTGTAGTGGACTCGGTGAATTCGCTGCTGCTGCCGCTGCCGCTGCCGCTGGTGACAATATGGCGCCACTGCTATGCCCTCGGCCGTGAGGCTGGCGTATTTCTTCTCTGTAATTTTATTTTTAAATCTGGAAACAGTGTCCATGTTGCTGAGGCTAGCCTCGAACCTGTGATCATCCTGTTTAGTTTCCCAAGTACTGGGCTTAGAGGTGTGCCCCACTGTGCAGGGCTAAAATAGGAAAGCCTTTTTTTTCTTTTCTACATTTACATTTAAATGAAGGCCAAAAAACATTCAAGACTCTGGGAACAATGTTTGGAATTTTAGAAAAAAAATATAGCTTCTGTCTTAGGAGAGCTGGCCTTTTCCTGGGGAGAGTTATGATCCTCCATCCTCACCTGGACCAGAGTGCAGTTTGAGTAGGAAGAGGGAAGATGTCAGGGTTAAGGCGAGCAGAAGATTCAGGAATGCCTATCACTGAGAGAGGGGTACCAGGGAAAGGAATGGGTTGGGGGAAATGATCAGGTCATTCCTGGACACTTCCCAGAAATACTCTGAACGCATTAGCAGCCAATCCCTAGCCCCACATTGGAGGCATCTGTGAGGCCCCCAGGGGAGGGTGTTTAAGTGGCAGCAGCCTCCAAAGCTCAGTGGAGAGGCCTGGGTGGAAAATGGCGAGTTGTCCTCGGGTTGGAGGATAAGATCTTGGTGGAGGGTGGATGTGGGTGGCTGGGGCTGTGGTTTTGGGGTGGCACCTTTTTCTCTCTGACCTACCACTGGCACGAAAGCTCCTTAACCAAGACAGGGCCATTGGCTAGGACCCTATCTTGGCTGGTTGAGCTCAGGGCCGGGCCTTGCTAGTTCAGCGGCCCAACTAAGCCTAACTAGGGAAGAACAGGAGCCCTTCCCCTGCAGGAGGCCCTGGGGGTGGGGACCACTGTGGGTTCATTAGGAGGAGGTGGAACATTCTTTGCTTTTGGCCCAGCTGGCCTGCCGGCTGTGCTGGAGCACTTGGGTATCCCTACTGGGCACCCAAACCTGGGTACAGATTCCTCTGGGTGGTGGGATGGCCTTGGACAAGCCACTTCCTTTCTCTGGGGCTCAGTTTCCCACTCATTTAATGGGGTAATAAAAGCGCTCTCTTAATGTAATGGTTGCAAGGGCCAGTGTGCTGGTCTGTGCTGAGTGTGAGTGCTCTCTGGTGTGACACAGTCGCCGTGGGCTCTGACCTGCCCCACTCCTCTTTCCCTGCCCCCTGCATGTCCCTGCCTGGGCCCGCCTCCAGGCTCTTCTCATTTTGAAAGTCCCAACTTCCTTCTTGGCCTTCTCCTTCCACACAGATCAGTCCCCATCACTTCCTCTGACACCATGCATCCAGGCTGTTTCTGGTTGATTTTTTCCTTCTGAGCCTGATGGGAAGCCCTAGGGACAGTGTAATTGTCTGTCCCTGTTCTCTATGAGACTGTGAGGTCCTTGGGGCTGGGTAGGTGCTGAGGATCTGGCAGGCCTGCTCTTGGCCCTCCTGTAGCTCACAGTCCAGCGGGGAAGGCAGACACCCAGTGAGCCCTCACCGCTGAGAGCTGGGGACAGGATGCTGTGAGAGCAGAGAGCATCCAGAACGGACACTGGAGCGTGGTGTTGCGAAGACGTGAGCTTAGGCAGAGACTTTGGTAAGTGGGACGCAGGTGGACAGTGTGGAGTGCAGTGGCCTGGGAGGAGGAGGAGCAGGGAGAGGGGATGGTGCGAGGGAGAGGGTCACCCATGTGAGTGCTGACGCTCCAGACCTGAGTGGCAGGCAAGGAGAAGGAGCAGTGGAGATGAGGCTGGGAGGGGCCCCTGGGGCAGGGACAAGTCAGAGTTGAGTTTGATCCTAAGAAGAAACCATTAAAAGGGGGATGGCATATCCACTTTACATTTATTAATTTATTAATTTATTATATATTTATTTATTTATTATTTATTTTTGTGGTGCTGGGGATAGAACCCAGGGACATTCTACCTCCCAGCTATACCCCCAGCCTGATTTATTTATTTTTGTTTTGAAACAGGGTCTCACTAAGTTTCAGAGGGTCTCACTAAGTTTTGGAGGCTGGCCACAAACCACCATCCTCCTGTCTCAGCCTCCCAAATGCTGGGATTACAAGCATGCACCACCACGCCTGGCTTTATTTTTCACTTTTTAAATATTCTGGTAGAGTGTGGTGGCGCATGCTTGTAATCCTAGCACTTCGGAGCTGAGAGAGGTGGATCACAGTTCGAAGCCAACATCAGCTACTGAGTGAGGCTCTCAGAAACTTAGTGAGACCCTGTTTCCAAATAAAGTGTAAAAATAGATCTGGGAGTATAAAGGAGGTAGAAAAAGCCCCTGGGTTCCACCCTCAGTACCACACACACAAAAAAATAATAAAAATTCTGGTAGAGCCATGCATGGTGGCTCACACTTGTAATCCCAGAATTTGGGAGGCTGAGATAGATGGATCGTGGTTCACGGGCAGCCTCAGTGAGAGGCTTTGTAACTCAGTGAGACCCTGTTTCAAAATAAAGAATAAAAAAAAAAAATAGGGCTGGGTGTGTAGCTCAGAGATAGAATGTCTCTGGGTTCCATCCCCAGTACCACAAAAAAAGAAAAAAAATCTGGTAAAAGATACATGACGTATACCTGACCACTTTTGTAATGAAGATTGAACCCAGGCATTTGTATTCTACCTCCCATATACACCCCAACTCTTTTCTTTTTTGGTGATATTGGGGATGGAACCCAGGGGTGTTATACCTCTGAGCCACACCTCAAGCCCTAATTTTTATTCTTTTATTTTGAAACAGGGTCTCACTGAGTTGCTAAGGGCAACTCACTAAGTAACTGAGGCTGGCTATGAACCTGCAATCCTCCTGTCTCAGCCTCCCAGGTATTGGGATTGCACGTGTGTGCCAACATACCCAGCTACATCTTAACTGTTTTATTATTTATTTATTTGGTGGTACTGGGGGTGGAACCCAGGGCTTTTCTACCTCTGGGCTATACTCCCAGACCTATTTTATATTTTATTTGGAAACTGTCTCATTAAGTTGCTGAGAGCCTCACTAAGTAGCTCAGGCTGGCTTTGAACCTGTGCGATCCTCCTGTCTCAGCCTCCCGAGCGCTGGGATTGCAAGCGTGTGCCACCACTCCCGGGTCTCTTAATTGTTTTAAAATGTACAATTCAGGAACTTCAGTGTATTCAGTGTTGTATGTATAACAATCACCACCACCACCCACCTCCGGAACATTTTCATTATCCAAACAGAAACTCTGCGCTTAGCCATCACTTTCTCTCCCCTCCATCCCCACACTGGCAGTTGGCTATCTCCTTTATCTTCTATGGAGTGTCCCATTCTGGGTGCTTCATAGTAAATGAAATCATATGTCATCTTTTGTGTTTGGCTTCTTTAACTTAGCACAGTATTTTCAAGATTCCTCCATATTGTAGCATGTATCACTACTTGGTTTCTTTTTAAGACTGAACAATACCCCATTGTGTGGCTGACCCACGTTGTTTGTTTTTTCACCCATTTGTGCACATTTGTACCATCTCCACCCTTTGGCTATTATGGAGTGTGTTCCTGTGAACATCGGTGTACACGTTTTTGTTTGAACACCTGTTTTCAGTTCTTCCAGAGTAGAGTTGCTGGGTCACATGGTAACTATGTTTAACTTTTTGAGGAGCTTCCAAGTTGTTTTCCAAAGTGGCCGCATCTCTTTACACTCCCACAACCATGTACGAATGTTCCAACATCTCTGCATCCTTGCCAGTACTTGTTTTTTTCTGTTTTTGTTTTCAATGATGGCCAGCTTAGTGGGCATGATCAGCTTTTCGCTTTAGAATGGTCTCTGTGCCTCTGTCCTGGAGAGTGGATTTGAGGGGTATGCAAAGGATGGAGATGAGTTAGGGTGCAGATGCCATTGTCCACGTGAGAGATGACAGGTGACATGACAGTGGGGTAGAGAGATTGGAGCAGATTAGGGAGGCAGTAAAAATTGAATGATATCCTGGAAGCTTTGGGAGAGGGAACTGAATACCTTAGCATGGCCTATTCATGCTAAGGTCTCTTAATTGTTTTAAATTAAAACAAAAATTAAAAAAAATTAAAAAATTTAAATTGTTTTAAATTTAACTCCTGGGACCCATGTGTCCCAGGAGTTAGTGCTATGTGGGAACATAGTGGGTACTTTATAAATGTGAAGTGAATGAATGCCAGTCACCAGAGGGAAAGAAATGGGTACTTTGGTGCTTACTGAGGGCCCTCCCTTGAGTTCCCCTAACAGTGTCCTTGTTCTTGGGGAGTGGGATAAGGAGAGGTCTTTGGAAGCCTATATTCTGGGGGAGGCTGCAAGGTCACCTTGGGTTAGAGCACCTTAAGTTGGGAAGTGGGCATTGGAGCATCCTGAAGATTGCCCTCACCCTCACCCTCTCCTGGTGCTTTTACGGCACTGGGAATGGAGCTGCGCAGGGGAGGCGCTCTACCACTGAGAGACACTCCAGCCTTCATGCATCAGATCTCTAGCCTGGGCAGACTAAGTGCGTGGGGCTGGGAGTTGGAAAGATGGCCTTTGAGGGTCTCATGGCCGTATGGGTGGGTGTGGTCAATCAAGGGCTGAGTGACACTTCTGAGAGACAGTGAAGCCATTTCTGAGGCCCCCCCCTCAAGGTGGCATAAAAACAAGTTCTGTCTGCAGGTTGGCTTGGGTGCCATGCGAGCCCCTCAGGGGGCCCAGGAAGCTCCCGGTGCTCTCTTCTGTTCCTGACACTTCCATCAGGGTAACAGAAGGGGCCACAGAACCTGGCCAGCCCATGTGTGGTTCTCACTAGCAGTCCCAGGGCCTCCTCTCTCTGTGCCGCCGCTTGCTGGGCCCCAAGGGGCAGTGAAGTGTCTTCAGTCTTAAAGCTTCCCAAATCTCCAATCTGTCTCTTCTCATTCTGTTCTGTAAATCTGTAAAAATAATTTTTTTTGTTTTACATACCTCACTTATATATTCCATCTGTAGCCTGGAGCAGAATAAACGTTGCTTCCCTTTGGGACTGCTGTTGGTGCTCTGGGCTTTGATCGACCCTGTTCCTGCCGGCCACAGAGCACGGAAACCTGTGAGGCTGCCGTAGCTTGGGTCCTTGCCAGCCCTGCTTCTCCTCCTCTCTATTCACCCTTCAGCCTTTGAGCAAGAATAAGGCTGGGATGGGCCACTGCCATGAATTCCTGGCTCTGGTCAGAGGTGACCTCTGCCTGCTGACCTTTGTTCAGGGAGAGTGGACATGTCATTTGCTTGCTTAGTCAGGAATTGATTGTTCAACACAACTGGAGGGGTGTGTGGGCATACAAGGAGGATATGACAGGGTCCTGGAAGCTTCTGGTTTTTTATTTTTTTAATACTAGGGATTGAACTAACTCAGGGGCATTCTACCTCCAAGTTATACCCCAATCCTATTTTTTTATTCTTTATTTTGAAACACGGTCTCACTAAGTTGTGGAGGGCCTCACTAAGTAGCTGAGGCTGGCTGTGAACCTGAGATCCTCCTGTTTCAGCCTCCCAAGTACTGGGATTAGAAGCGTGGGCTGCTGGGTTTTGAAAGCCTCTATTTTGCATTGCAAGTACAAAGCTCTCTTACTTGGCAGAACCTCTCTGGAGCAAAGGAGAGTAAATTAAATGAATTCTCCGGAATGAGGTCGGGCTGGGAGGTTGAAGAGGAGGGGAGTTTAGAGGGGGCCGTAGAGGTCCTCCATTCATTCTTTCTTTCCTTTATCCACCCATTCACTCCTCCGTAAGCAGGGTGGCTCAGCCACAGGCCTTGGAGTTAGAGTTCTTGATTTTGAGGTCAGATTCTTCCAGAGTAGCCATTCTTCCTTTAGCCAGTTGCTGGGCCTCAGCTGACTCCTAAAACCATGCTTGTCAGAGAAGGTTATAAACATAGTTACTGCAAATTATATGTCCTTGGCCCTCAGTATCTGCAAGTCTTGCATGCCCAAAATTAACCAACCATAGATTAAAAATATTCAGAAAAATTGTACTGATTATATATAGACTTTTTCCCTATTTTTTAAATAATAGTACAACTATTTACTAGCATTTGCATTGTTTATGTGCATTGCACATTATAAGTAAACCAGAGAACTGGGTGTGGTGGTGCACGCTTGTAATCCCAGCATTTGGGAGGCTGAGACAGGAGGATCTGGGTTTGCAGACAGCCGCAGCTAATTTAGTGAGGCCCTCTGTAGCTCAGTGAGACCTTGTTTCAAAATAAAGAATAAAAAAATAGGCTGGGGTATAGCTTGAAGGTAGAATGCCCCTGGGTTCCATCCCCAGTAATGCAAAAAAAAAAAAAAAAAAAAAAAGAAAAAAAAAGAAAAAAAAAGAAAGAAAAAAAGTAAACCAGAGATAATTTAAATTATATGGAGCAGGGTGTGGTAGCACACACTTGTAATCCCAGTATTTGAGAGGCCGAGACAGGAAGATTGCAGGTTTGTGGCCAGCCTCAGTTGCTTAGTGAGGTCTTCCACAATTTAGTGAGACCCTGTTTCAAAATAAAGAATAAAAAATAGGGCTGGGTCTGGGGGTGTAGCTCAGAGGTAAAATGCCCCTAGGTTTCATCCTCAGTACTGCAAGAAAAAAAAAAAAAAAAAGAATATGAAACCAGGTGTGGTGGTGCAGGCCTGTAATTCCAGAATTTTGGAGGCTGAGACAGGAGGATCACAGGTTTGAGGCCAGCTTCACCTACTTTGTGAGACCTTCAGCAATTTAGACCATGTTTCAAAATAAGAAAATAGGATGAAGGTGTAGCTCAGAGGTAGAATGCCCTTGGGTTCAATCCTCAGTGCCACAAAAAATAAAATAAAATAAATTAATAAAAGGAAGCCGGGTGTGGTGGTGCACGCTTGTAATCCCGGTACTTGGGAGGCTAAGATCAGAGGATAGGGTTTGAGGACAGCCTCAGCTACTTAGTGAGGCCCTCTGCAACTTAGTGAGATCTTGTTTCAAAATAAGGAATAAAAAAATAGGGCTGGTGGTGTAGCTTGAAGGTAGAATGCCCCTGGGTTCAATCCCTAGTACTATGTAGTCGGAGGTAGATGCACCTAGGTTCAATCCTCAATACAAACAAAAACAACAGCAAAGTATATGGTGGATATACATATGTTTTATGCAAATATTAGGCCTTTTTTGGAATGGGACTTTGGGATTCAAATCCAGGGCCTTGCACCTGCTATATACTATTAGTGAACAACATTCCCAGCCCCATTTTTTTTTTTTCCTTTTTGTTTCTGCTGATAAAACCCAGGGCCTTGTGCATGCTAAGCATAGGCTCTACCACAGAGCTACGTCCCTGCCCTGCCTGCTATTTTATATAAGGGGCTTGAGAAGCTCTAGATTTTGGCATGCACAGGTGAGAGGCACCCTGGAAACAATGCCCTACAGATGCCCAGGGACGAGGGAGCCCTGCACCAATGTCATGTCTTTGTATGAAAAGACATGCTTTGAAGACCCACAGGCTGGGTGCTGCCCTGGGTGCTGTGGGCTACTTTGGGGAGGGTAAGGCAGCCCAGTGGTTGCTGCCTGCTGTGCAGATAGACACATTTCTTGAAGGATGTGGCTGAAAGGTTTTTATCATGCTTTCTTATGGGAGCTTTAACCCAACAAAGCCCCCAAGCTCTTCAGTTCATTCAATGAATTGTCACCGAAGGTCCACAGGAGCCCAGCGATATGGGCCCGTGTGCTTGGAGCAGGTCGAAGGCCAGCAAAGGCAAGTCCAGGCGCCCACTGGGTTTTGAGGCTGTGATCGGCCTCCTATAGCTGCTTCCCGGGTGCTACCACACACACCAAATTCTGTCTCCAAGGGCTCAATGGTGCCTGTTTACTTGGAGGTTTTCTGGCTGGCCTTGGAGTGGCCTCTTCCTGTCACCATTTGGTTTTGCACCCTGGAGCCGAGAGCAGAACTGGGTGGTGGGGACTGAGGCTCTGGGCAGGGACCCTGTGTTCTTAGTGGCTGCTCCAGCTGCCTGTGGAGGCTGCGAAGGCTTCCTGAAGAGAATCATTTTGTGGGGTGTGTGTGTGTGTGTGTGTGTGTGTGTGTGTGTGTGTGTGTGTTCAGGGACAGAGCCTTCCACTGTTATTGATGTTGATACATCATCTTGTTACTTAAGTGGCTTGGGGAACTGGAATTGATTGAGGAGGAAGGCTGAGGCTCCAGTCTCTTCCCACCCAGGGATTCCCTGTGGCAGGGGCCAGGGACCAGGCACTCTGAACGACGATGTACTGCTTTAGAGGAACAGAAAGTAGAAGTAGCCGGCTCCTTCCCACACCCAGGCCCCTTCATTAGGTGCCTCTGGATTCTCTGAAAAAATTTTCCCAATGAGTGTGCATTAATATTTGCAATGAGAATTTAGAAATCAGAATTAGAATGATAGTTACTCAGCAGTATATTTGGAAACAATTCAAGAATGATTTATTTGTGGCTTTTTTTTTTGTAGGTACTGGGGATGGAACCCAGGGGCATTCTACCTCCAAGCTACACTCCCAGCCCTATCTTTTATTATTTATTTATTTATTTATTTATTTATTTATTTATTTTGGTGGTACTGGGGTGGAACCCAGAAGCTTTCTACCTCCGGGCTATACTTCCAGACCTATTATATATTTTATTTGGAAACAGGGTCTCACTAAGTTGCTGAGAGCCTCACTAAGTAGCTGAGGCTGGGTTTGAACCTGTGCGATCCTCCTGTCTCAGCCTCCCAAGCGCAGGGATTACAAGCATGCACCACTACGCCCAGCTTATTCTTTATTTTGAAACAGGGTCTCACTAAGTTGCAAAGAGCCTCACTAAGTAGTAATTCTTTATTTTGAAACAGGGTCTCACTAAGTTGCAAAGAGCCTCACTAAGTAGTAGCTGAGGCTGTCTGTAAACCGTGAACCTCCTGTCTCAGCCTCCCAAATGCTGGGGTGTAGCTCAGAGGTAGTTCCATCCCCAGTACTGCAAAAAAAAAAAAAAAAAGTTTCGCAAAGCATTAAGTAAATATTGGCTGACCTGCTAATGATGCTAATGAAGAGTTCTAATATCCAGTAGAGGAATATAAGGGAAGGGGAATGACATGAGTTTAGATCAAAATGATGGGGTCATGGGTTAACTCTGACTCTAGAGCAGGGAGTTGAAGTCCAGCAACACAGCAGTCATAACTAGACCAATTCAATAGAGGCAAGGTTTGACTAGTTCTTTAGTTCTTAGGATCTGTGAGCTTCCAATCTGGTTGTTTTTTTTTTTTTTTTTAATTCCAGTTCATTCAGTGTTGGGTGCTGTGCCAGGCATTCAGTGGTCAGGTGCACTTGCTAGACCAGCCCAAGGGCAAGGCAGGGGCCTCCACTCTCACTGGGCTGGGAGGTCGGCCTGGATGGGGCTGGGTTCATTGCCTGGAGATCTTGTTTAGGCAGTGGCGGGCCTCCAGCCATGGAGTATCACTTGGGTCATCCATAGCTTCCAGTATGCCCTTGGAGACTCTCACCTTGACCATACCTTCCCTTTAGAATGCTCCTGAGAAGGAGGCCAGTGTTGGGAGCAGGCAGAGGTTTGACATACCTGCATTTGACTCATCGTGGGTGGGTTTGGTAGGTTAGGTTAGACGTGTCACTGGGATGAGATGGCAGGCCTGGTTCCTGTGGGCCAGGTCAGCTGTGCTTCGCCTGTGACATTCATCTTCCAATGTCACAGCAAGAGAGGGCAAGAATGAGGATGGGCCATATGCCCTGTCTTAGTACTGGGGAACAGCCTCAAGTGGTTGTCTTACTTTTTATTTTTTGAAGTGTGGGGGGACTGAACCCAGGGCCCTGCTCATGCTAGGCAAGTACTCTACCACTGTGATGTATTTCTAGCCCCGAGTGTTTGTTTTTTTAATGAGTGAAACTTTCACAGATAGAATAACATTATTAGCTGACTTGTGTACCTTGAAACTCTTTGGTCTGTTCCACTGAGGCAGTTTGAACAATGATGAGACCTCTTGATCTGATATGCCATAACTTAGCAGGATTAAGAATGGAGAGACAGAGTTGAGTGATGGCTTACCAGGGAGGCTGGTCAGCCCTGTGGCAGACTGATGTCTAGAGCTTAACAACTAGTACGTGGTTCCTTAGCATGGATGACTTAACATGCCCCTGTGCTGGGCACCGTGGGAGGGGAGTGTTCCTTTTCTCCTTGGATTTGCCAGAAATTCATTCAAAACATGGGACCTTTTTATATGCAATATGCCCTCTCAATGGCACCATTTTTGGGTTCAACTCAATAGTCAGTGTTTTCTTACTATAACTGTATAAATATTGTTTGTTGAGCTGTGAAGCATGCAATAATTATGTTTTCTTTATTGTATAACTTTTCATTTTTCCCAGAGTTAATGATTAACTCACATTTTTAGGTTTCCAATGTAATATGGTTTTCTATGTACCTATCCTTATTTTCTCATTTATTCTTTATATATATTCTACCGTAAGTTCTTTAATAGTTTCCCTTGCCCCCAAAACTCACTTCTGTTGAGTATGGCGGCACATGCCTGTAATCATAGCAACTTGGGATGCTGAGGCAGGAAGATTACAAGTTTGAGGCCAGCCTGGACAACTTAATGAGACTCTATCTCAAAATAAAAAAAGGGCTGGGATGTAGCTCAGTGGTAAAGCACCCCTGGGTTCAATTCCTAGTACTGCAAAAAATAACAACCACAAAAACTCTCACCTGCACTGGGCATGGTGGTGCACACCTTTGATTCCAATACTTGGGAGGCTGAGACAGGAGGATCACAGGTTCGAGGACAACTTCAGCAGCATAGAGAGACTTTCAGCAACTTAGCAAGACCCTGAAACAGGGCCCTGAAACAACAAAGAAAAAGTAAAATAGGCTAAGAATGTATCTCAGAGGTAGAATGCCTCTGGGTTCAATCCTGTCTGTCTGTCTCTCTCTTCCTTTCTTACACACACACACACACACACACACACACACACACACACACACACACCATATACCTGTTAGATATCTTGTCCATTCCATTTTTTCCATTAGGACACTTACTTTCAGAACTTTCTATTTTCTAATAGATGGTTGATTTATTTTTATTTTTTAAATTTTATTCTCTTTTTCCTTTTTCTTTTTATGTGGATCATATTGAAAATGGCATACATTCAGACTGTGCTTGGTGCCCTTTCCCACTCCCCACCTTCCCTTCCTTCTCCCAACAGTGAGTGTCCCGGTTGACCATGCTACATTCATACTTTACACTTATTCAAATGTAGCTCCTCCATTAATCAACCTCAGCCTTCTTCATCTCCTGCCCTTCCATTTCAGCCTTGGATGGCTGATCTTTAACAGTAGCCTCCCAAGTAAGGGTGCAAGAGGGTAAATACAATTCTTGCATATGTCAGAATAACTTTATACTATTGTCACATTTGGTTGATAGCTTTTCTGGCTATACAATTTTAGATGGAAATAAAATTGAATGTTATTATGTCATTGCGTACCAGATTCTAGAGTTGCCGTTGAAAGTCCGGTGTTGTGCAGACTCTTTGTAAATAATGTGTATTTATGTTCGTTCTCTGAAGTCATTGAAGAGTTTTAATTTACTCACCTGTTCTGAAATTTCCTTAGAGTGTTTCTAGGTGGATCTTGTGTCATTCATGGTGTTGAGCACTTGACTCGAAACCTTTAATTCTGGGAAATTGCTGTATTATTTCTCTAATATTTTCTCATTTTATGGTGACGTACCACCATTTTATTCTCAAATTCTGTGGGTTGGGAATTAAGCTAGGGGACATTTCAAAATGGATGCTTATCTCTGCTTTCACAATGTCTGGGACCTCATTTTGGGTGGCTTGGATCCCAGTTCTTCTCTGGGCCTGAGATTTACAAGATGCCTGGAATGTTGGGAGCTGGTTGGGCTTCTCTATGCAGCCTCTCCATGTGTCTAGCCACAGAATGGCAATCAGAGTAGGCTCTTTTTATGCAGGGTTGCTTTTCCTGAAGTATATGTTCTAGAGATCAGGTGGAAGCTGCAAGATTTCCTATGACTCAGCCATGGAAGCTAAACAATGTCATTTTATGGAAGCTAAATAATGCCATTCTGTTGGTCAAACTTGAGTTATGGGGCCAGCCCAGATTGAGGGACCACATAAAGCATCAATATCAAGAAATATGGTTCAATAGGAGGGAGCTTTGGGTACTAGCTGGTACAGCTCCCTTCCCTTTTCTCTTTTATGGCTATCTGAAGCTTTTTTGGATCCTCTTATATTTTCATTTTCCAATTTTTTTTTGTACTGGGGATTCAACCTAGGGGAAATCTACCTCCAAGCTATACCCCCAGAACTTTTTTTTTTTTTTGGTGGTACTGGGGTTCCTGGAAGCCCTTCTACCTCTGGGCTACACTCCCAGACCTATTTTATTTTTTGGAAACAGGGTCTCCTAAGCCAGGGTGGCTGGCTTCGAACCTGTGAGATCCTCCTGTCTCCGCCTTCCAAGCACAGGGATTACAAGCGTGCGCCACCATGCCCGGCAACCCCCAGAACGTTTTAAAATTTTGAAACAGAGTCTTGCTAAATTGCTGAGAGTCTGGCTAAGTTGCTGAGGCTGGCCTTGAATCTGCTATCCTCTGTCTTTCAAATACTGGGCTTACAGGTATGCACCAACAGGCCCAGTTTCAATTTTTTTGTCTTTTTGTTCTAATTTTTGAGAGATACCCTCAATGTAGTCTTCCAGTCACATTTTTGATTCCTAAGATCTTTATTATACCCTGACCATTCATGGATACAAAATCTTGTCTTTCTTTCTTTTGGTACTGAAGATTGAACCCAGAGGTGCTTTAACATTGAACTACATCCCCAGACTTTTTACTTTATATTGAAATAGGGTCTTGCTGCGTTGCTGAGGCTAGCCTTAAACTTGTGATCCTTCTGTCTCAGCCTCCCAAGTACTGGGATTACAGGGATCCACTGTGCCTGTCTTGTCTTATCTTTCTGAGTATATTAGTTTTTACTGTGTTTTGAAGTTTCTGTTGGTTCCTTACATTAACTGTTTCCTTCAGGCTGCTTTTATTTATTTTGGTGTCTCTCCATCATGGTGGAGCCTGCGTCCAATGTTCGGTCATCCTTGGCTTTCTTTCTGTATCCAGGAAGGAAGTGGACTGGAAGCTGTTGTGCTCCATGCAGGGAGGTGGAGCAGTGGGGCACAATGGTCAGTGTTGGGTAGCAAGCTGCCCTTTCCATTGGAGGAAGCTTGATGTTATCTCTTCTTAAGAATTGTTGTTTTCTCATGGTGGTGAGAGTTGGGGACCATCATCTGACTGGAGGGATCTAGAGACTCAGTGTCTTAAAAATCTATGAGTCCTGTTCCACCCAGCTTTTTGTTCTGCGTCTCAGCCTTGAGAATTCCCGGGGCTCTCCAGGGTGAAGTACCTTCTTTACAGCAGTGCCCCCTGTGCGGACCTGTGGGCTGTGGCTCCCACTGCTCTGCTGGGGCAGTTACACCCTCTTCCCACTGCCCATCTTCTAAGTACCTCCAGTCTCCTGTCAGCTGAATTTTCTGTGGTAGAGTGTGCACGGGGGTGTGGCGTCACTGCTGCCAGGTGCCAGCAAGTGCGTGACGTGACACCTGTTCCTTCTCAAGGGGCTCACTGGGGGCCGTCGGGACACACCCGCCCACATGCCAGGGCTTGTCACTCCTGAATCTTGTGCTCCTCCCCTCTAGGCAGCAAGTTCTGCTGCTCCTCCCCTTCTCCCCAGCACATGGGACTGATGTCAGTGCCCTCCTCTCCGTGGCCACTAGGTACACCCCCCAGCATTCCCCACAGCAGCTGGGCTCTTGTGTTCCTGCCCCCAGATTTAGGTTCAGAGCCTGTGGGGCATTTGAGTTGCCCTGGATTTGTAGACATTCCTGTCCTGTGACTGGCTTCCTGCTTGGCCCTTCCTCCACCATCCTTACTTCTACCAGGTGGCTAGACTGAAGCACTGGCAGCAACCACAGCCACCACTCAGTGCTGGTGGCCATGTACTGTATTTCTGCTGCAAGCATCCTGCACTGTGCTAAGTGCTTCACAGCTTTACTCAAAGCAATGAGTTAGGCAGTGCTGTACTATTTACAGACTAGGAAGCTGAGGCGTTGAGAGGCCAAGCAACCTGACCACAGAGCTACTTAGGAGTCATACTGGAGTTTGGGCCTTTTGGATATGAAACTGGTTCTCCTGAGCCAGGGTACACCTTTCCTGCCTCCCTGGAGGCTGGAGCCTGGCCCTCTGCTCAGCGAGTACCCGCATGGATGGAAAGTCTCAAATGCTCTTCCCACCCACAGGCATACACGGGCACCGCTGGCTCCTGGAAGGAGGGTGGTGTGATTATGCTGTGGGCCATAGGACTCTAGTTGGCCAGGTTGACTTCTCTGGTTATGAACCCCTCAACCTGGTCATTGCTGTCCCTCCATTGGCCTGGCTTGTCCTGTGACCACATAATTCTCTACCACCTGGAGAACTAAGACATGAGTCATATCAAGGAGTTGAGCACCACTTTCTGAGTCCTACAGAGAGGATGGGAGGTGGGAGTTAGCCTGTCCCTTTTGCAGCAGAAATAGCAGGGGCCCTAAGGCCACAAGAGTCTGATTCATCAGGGCTGGATCTAGCTGGCCAGAAGGGCCCCAACTTCAAATTCACCTCTTCTCCCATCACATGTGTTTCTCATGATTTCTTTTGAAGCATTTGATTTTATTTTTTAGATTATTGTTTCTGGTCTCCTTGATTATGTGGAATCGGAGATGTGAAAAGTTAGAACTCTAGGATCTCTCCACATGAATGCTGCAATTACTTAAGTGTTCTCAACGTGGAGCTGATAAGTGTGGCTTTCAGCAGGGGGGTGGTGGTGCATGCCTGTAATTCTGGTACTTGGGAGGCTGAGACAGGAGGATCACATGTTCAAAGCCAGAAACTTGGCGACATAGTGAGACTGTTTCAAAATAAAAAGTAAAAATAGGGCTGGGGGTGTCACTCAGAGGTAGAATGCCCGTGGGGTCAATCTCTAGTTCTGCAAACAAAAGTATAGCTTTCAATGGGGGAATAGAGGAGAAGTTCCACTCAGTAGTGTGAGCTGTTACCCCATCACCTCAGTGAAGGAATGCACACACCTTCAGGCCCAAAGGCAGCTAGAGAGGAAATTAAGCAGTAGCAATGATGAGCCTGCCCAGCCCCTTTTTATTGTTCTTTTTTAGAAAATTGAGATATAATTCACATACCATAAAATTCATCCTTTTAAAGCATACATAATTTAGTAGGTTTTAAGATATTCACAATGTTGTGCAACCGTCACCACAGTCTATCTAGTTCCAGAATGTTTCTGTCGGCTCAGAAGCAGCTCTCTACCTGTTAGCATTTGCTATTTGCTCTCTGCTCCCCCCTCCCCACCCCCGTCCCTGGTGGTCACTCTTTGAGCACTACAATACGTGGCCCTTTGTTTTAGGATGTATTGGTATTTTTTTTCCTTTTTATGGCTGAACAATATTCCTTTCTGGGGAAAGACCCATTGTTTTGATCTCTTCATTGGTTGTGGATGTCTCATTCTTTTTCCTTTGGTTTTCTTGAGAAGCTCTTTGCAGCATCCAGCTGTCTGTATTCCTATGGTTTGCCTATTTGGAAAGCAAGAGAAAGAGTAGCTCATGTGGTGGAGAAAGCAAGAGAAAGAGTAGCTCATGTGGTGGAGTGGCTGGGGAGTTGAGGTGGTAGGAGAAGCCGAAAAGAGACTGTGAGAACTCAGCCAGAGGAAACCTTACACCAGGCCCAGGGCCATCTGCTGCTGGGTGGGTTTTTTTTTTTTTTTTTTTTTTTTTTTTGCTGTTGATTATTAACTAGTGGTTATGATCCTGAGCGGAGATCCCCAGGGCTGGAATTGGAGTTTATTTGAGGTGCCGGAAATGTTTTGCCAGGTATTTAAACAGTTTGGGACCCTTGCTTCTCTTTTTTTGCTCGAGCCTCATTTTAGGAGTTATACAATCAATCGTGGTTCTTGCTGTGACCACCATCATCATGACAGCTGTCTACACTTGTGTAGAGGACTTTGTGTTTTATTTCAGACATTACTTGTAATTCCTCAGAGCATTATTAGCTTCATTTTTGCAGGTAAAAGGAACTGAGACACAGAAAGGTGAGGTAACTTAAACAAGGTCACAAGGTCACATACAGGGTAGCAGATAGAGCCAAACTTGAACCCAGACATCTCTTGATTCCTAGTGTAGGGTGTTCTCCATGGCAGTGTGTGAGAGATGGCTCCCTGTTGCAGTGACATCAGGACCCCAGAGACCTGGGTGCTGTCATAGGGACCTTCCTCAGGGGTGGATCAGCTGCTACTCCAGGCCCTACTTTGATTCTTTCAACCTGAGTTTGCATTTGTTGACTTCACTGATTCCCCCTCCCCATCTGTCCCAGGACTCTCATACTTTTAGGGAAAGAGTGCCATAGCAGGACACCTTGGTGCCACGTGGCCTCAGTGCCTGGGGTGGTCAAGATGCTGAGGGTGTGCTTCCAGGACTCTGCTCTCCTGACCTGCCTAAACAGCCACCATCATGCCCTTTTCTTTTGCTGAGTGTATAATCTTCCTCCCCTCCTGCCTTCTCTCAGCCTCCTTCCCAGGTTGTTTTTATCACTAGTGCTTTTGTTCAGGTTGGTTGGGGACAGTTTTTAAATCTTAGGTGGTGACACATGGCAAGATCGCTGTGGCTCGTAAAAAAAGTTGTCACTTCTGCTAATGATTTACCTTTTGCTTATGATAGGTGAGAACAGATTCAAGGTTGTGCCTTGATATAATCATATCCATTTTCCCTAGTCATGTGTGACTTGTTTGCCAGTGAAAGAAAAGGCTGGAATTGTATAGAGCATGCAGCTCTTACTATATCTTTTATCGGTACCAGCTTGGATCTGGGTCTGGCCTGGCCACCTCAGGAGAGGGTGCCTCATGTAATGCCATTGTCATGAGGACCAGGGCAGGATAGGGTTGAGCACAGCTGATGGGAGCAGCACGGACCTCACCTCCTTAGTCTTGCCCCAGTCACAAGACCATAGCTAGAATTGGGGGCTTGGGCTATGTGTTGTCTTCCTAGGACTGCCTAGGACTAACACAGGGTAACTTAAAGGAACAAACACATATTGTCTCTGGAGGCTGGAGTTCAAGATCAAGATGTTAGCAGGAGCCGGGTGTTGGGGATGCACGGTTGTAATCTCAGTACTTGGGAGGCTGAGGCAGGAGGATCGCAGGTTTGAAGCCAGTCTTGGCAACATGGTGAGACCTTATTTCAAAATAAAAAGTAAATAGGGATAGGAAGAGGAGGAGGAGGAGGAGGAGGATGTCAGCAGGGCATGCTTCCTTGGAAGGCTCTGGGGACACAGCCTTCCTCACTTCTGGCCTTCAGTGGATGGGCAGCATCCTTGGCATTCCCCAGCTGGCAGTGGCTTCACTTCTGATCTCTGTTTCCATACTGTGGGGCATTCTCCATGTGTCTGTGTCTTCCCATGGTTGCCTTCCCTTCTTATACAGCACGGGTCATGTTAAGTTAAAGGCTTCCCCCATGACCTCATCTTTTTTTTTTTTTTTTGGTGGTACTGGGGTTTCTGGAAACCCTTCTACCTACGGGATACACTCCCAGACCTATTTTTTATATTTTTATTTGGAAACAGGGTCTCTTAAGCCAGTGAGGCTGGCTTCAAACCTGCACGATCCTCCTGTCTCCACCTCCCAAGCGCGGTGATTACAAGCACCACCACACCCAGCCATGACCTCATCTTAACTGGATCACATCTGCAAAGACTCAGTTCCAGATATGACCCTGCTTACAGGTGCTGTGGTTGAGGATGTCAGTAGACATCCTTTCTTTAGGAACACTGTTCAGCTCCTAACAGGCAGTCAGTTCTGAAATAGGAGGGAGGGCTGGAGCCAAGAATGAGAATGGTGCAAAATATACCAAGGCAATGTGGTTCTGATTGCAACCAGGGGCCATTGTGTGCTCTGAGTTCTCACCTCTTTGAGGGTGGCAGATGTGCCTTCTGCCTAGCCTGGCTACCCCTCTGGAGTCCTGGACATAGCCTTGGAGCTGGCAGGAGGCCATTAGTTACGGGTGTTCATTTGCTCCTAAGTGCCTCTTGGAAAATGCTACCAACTGGAAGCCACATGTGTTCCCACTTGCTGGGCCTCACCATGTGCTGGGAGACTGGTCCTAGGAGTGTATCCAGCATCCAGGGGAAACAGGCTGGTGTAGGGGATAGGGCTAAGCCCAGGGAGGGCTGGGGTCAGGTGTCTGAGTCTGGGACTCAGTGTCCTTAGACAATAATCTCATCAGTTATGGTCCTATGGATGCAGACACAGAATCAACAGCTTGACTGTGTGCACGAGTGTCCCTTGACCAGCAATGTTAAAGTCCTTCTGGGCTGGGCATGATGACACACACCTATAATCTAGTATTTGGGAGACTGAGACAGGAAGATCACAGGTTTGAGCCTCAGCAACTCAGTGAGGCTGTCAGCAACCTAGCAAGACCCTGTTTCCAAATAAAAATAAAAATAGGGCTAGTGGTGTAGTTTGGAGGTAAAATGCCCCTGGATTCAATTCCCAGCAACACGCACACACACACACACACACACACACACACACACACACCTACCGTTGCTCTACTCTAGGGCTTGTGGTCCTGGAGTTTCTGGACTGTGATGTGTCTGTGATCCATCTCCAGGGGAGTGGGCCTTTGCTCAGCTAAGCATAGGGCAGCCCTGTGCCTCTGGGTTGGAGGGCTTCACTTCTCCCTCTCCCTGTTTGCTTTTCCTTGCCAGGCTCCCAGCTCCAAGGGGAGCTACCTTGATCCTCACCTTAGGGGACCTGTGGACAGTGCTCCCCATCCCCATTATCCATCCTCCCTTTCCTTTCTTACTCCTGGCTCTTGGGGTCCAGGCCTTTGGGGGAGCAGTGGCTGCTGGGAGAGGGTCAGTGGCCAGAGGTGGCTCTGTTGGGTTTGCAGGTAAGTTGAAGGTGGAGGAGCAAGCTGGACTCCACAGTGTCACATCTTCAACCTGAGGTGGAAGGGGAGGTTAGTGGCTCTACGGAGAGGTAGGAGCTGGTGCATTTGCTGGGTCTGTCTGAGATGGCACACATACTGAGTCTTGGCCCTGCTGGTTCTTGTGTCAGTTACAGTTGGTCCAGGAGGCAGCAGACCTCTCTATCCAGCCATCATGGGCTATTATCACTCAGGTCCAGGAAGAGAAAAGAAGAGAGGCATATGGAGGAACAGAAAGGGAGGTGGCCACAGTGGAGGCTAACAAGGCGCGTGGCTCTCGTGCCGCACAATACTGAGCAGGCTCCAGTGAGGGCAGCTGGCTTCAGGGGCGGCTGGGGCAGTTGGGCAAGCATGGGGTGGCCCTGCAGCTCAGCCTGCTGTCTCAGGAGGTTAGACACTCAGGAGGTGCCCCATGGGCCGAGGGGAGGGTGGTGCTGTCCCCAGGGCCAGGGCTTCTCTCTGGAAAGCAGGGGCTCTGTAGTGGGCATGGGCTTCTCTTGTGAAAAAGGCTTGTCATGGATGCTGGCTGGAAGAAAGGACAGAAGCATACTCTCAGGTGGTGGTGGGGTCCTTTGGCCATTCAAGTGAGACTTGAGCCTTGGCTAACTCTCTTGGCTGTTTCAGGTTGGGGCTCTTGTAGAATAAGTCTCTCAGTCCTCATTTTCCCATTTCCCTACTGGGCTTTGGCCAGGGCATGTCCAAGACATTAGAGTCCCTTGCCCGGGCACTCCCTGAGTTCTGCCCAGTTGGCCCTATTTTGTGACTCCCTCTAAAGGCTTCTTCTACCCCCAAGAGACTTTCTGGTTCTGGGACAGAAAACAAGCCCTCCCAGGTCACCAGCAAGAGCCAGATGGGAAGTGGGGAGTGTGTGAAAGTGGTGAACTTGTCACAATCATGTTGCCATGATGACACATCTCTGTTTAGGTGCCTCTCCATGGTCCTAGCCTCTGTGTTGGTACATGCACAGAGGGGCCTACGGGAGATGAGTTTCACATGTGACCTCTGTCCCCTTTTCCTTCCCTGTCCCTAGTCCTATGTCTCTGAGGCTGGCATGTCTGGTGCATCAGAGCACTTGGGAATCCTGTCAAAACAGGTTCTTGGGCCCTGTCCCTGGAAATTCTGGTGTGTGCCCGAGAAGTTGCATTCCTAATAAGTTCCTGGGGATGCTAACAGCTTAAGGCCACCCTTGCCTGCTTTA
Source organism: Muscardinus avellanarius (assembly GCF_963383645.1). Lineage (NCBI taxonomy): Eukaryota > Metazoa > Chordata > Mammalia > Rodentia > Gliridae > Muscardinus > Muscardinus avellanarius. The sequence goes on along the minus strand of NC_137802.1, from coordinate 21,033,009 downwards.
GGTGCTGCATGTCACAGTGGAGGTGCATTCAACTCTAGTATTTTGCATTGCATGTTAGACGGTGTCCCCAAGCCTGGCCACTCTTGAAGCAGAGAGGGAAGGCACAGGCAGGCCCTGGCTCACTACTTCTGTATTCTTTGGTCTCTTCCCAGGAAGCAGGAGCTGGCCAACAGCTCTGATGTGACCCTCCCAGACCGGCCGCTGTCCCCTCCTCTTACGGCACCCCCCACCATGAAGGTAAGAGGCTCAGAGCCATCTCGAAGCAGGGAGGGAGGTATGCAGGAAGTCCTGGGACTGTCTGCGGCTTGTCTCCAGGCCAGCAGTCCTGCCCCATGGGGGCTTGGAGGGCCTGACACCTCTGCAGCCTGCATCTGGTTAAGCTCACCAGAGCAAGAGGAAAGTGTGACTGACACTCCGTGGTGTGTGTATGTGTCAAGGGGCAGTGAAGAACTAGACTGGGGCCGAAATGAATTGGCAGGATGCTTGGTAATTAGAGAGAGGCCTGGGAGTGGTGGGGTTTGGGAACAAGGGGCTCAGGCAAGGGAAAGTGGTGGCAACACAATACAGCTGGGTGTCTTCTTTTTTTTTTTTTTTTTTTTTTTTGTACTTGGGCTTAAACACAGGAGCATTTTACCTCTGAGCTACACACCTGGCCCTATTTTATTTTTCATTTTGAAAAGGGTCTCACCAAGTTGTGGAGGATCTTGTTAAGTTGTTGAAGCTGTCCTTGATCTGTAATCCTCCTGTCTCAGCCTCACTAATATTGGATTACAGGCGTGCACCACACACTCTGCCAATAGCTTGGTGTCTTAAGGAGCTGCTGCCTAGCAGTGTCTGGGACTGGGGTGGGCCCTTGGGGGACTTGAATGGCACTTGTACACTGGTGCACCTGCCTCTGCTGGCCCCCTGGGGGTGGCCCTGTCACCCCAGTCCCTGTGGGAAGGTTGCTCTGGAAGCTGAGGGGGGAGGGTTCAGTAGTTCTTTTCCTATCAGCACTTTATCCAGAAGCCTCTTTTTGGGGGACCACATTCCGGGACCCCAGGCCTAGGACTCTCTTCTTCCTGGGAGGGGGCTGTGCTTTCCCATCACTGTCCTCTTCCTCTTTCACTTTTGTGACCTTCCCCTCCACCCCAGCTGCTGCTCCTGTCTGGGCTTCCATGCATCTCTTCCCCTCACCCTTTCCCCTCCCTGCCCCATGCTTTGCTAGGTGGGGGCCAGCTCTGAAGAAGTCACCTGCTTCCCCAGTCACCTGGAGGGACATGTGGGCCAGCCCTGTGTCTGAAGTCTCACAGGTGGTACTCAGGCATCTCTTCCCAGCTGCCCCAGATTGTTCCCCCTTCCCCCTGATGTGGCAAGATGACATCCCTAAAGGAAGCAGATAAGCGCAGCCCACCTTCCTATTATCATCCACCCTGCCACAGTGCCCACTGAGGGGAACATGAGCAATGGCAGCACCTTTGTTGGTTGGGTTAGGTGTTTGGCAGTGGGTAAGGCCCAGTTTAGGCACATAGCTGGCAGAGTACAGTTCTACTCTCCTTCTGCTGGGGGACCAGGAGGACCAGCCTAATTTCCTGCTGCTATCTGACCCAGCTGCCAGGGCCATTTATTTGCACAGGGAAAGCCAAGGAGTGTGTCACTGTTCGAGTTTCAGCCTTGTGGTCTGCAGAGTTGGGCGTGGGACGCTTGTCTGTGCTTCTGGACAGAGGAGTTTGTGAGAGCTTGAAAAGCCAGCGAGTACTCCTGGCAGCCTTTACTCACACTCTTGTGTAATTCATTCAACACCCAGTATTTATTTGGATGCTGTATTAGTCAGGGCTCTCAGTTGCAAGTGGCAGAAACATAACTCATTTTGGCTTAGGCATAAAAGGAAAATTTTTTGGCTTTGTAACAGCAGGCGTAGATGTTGGGCATGGCTGTATCCTTGAAATTCTCCTCTTTCCCTCTCTATTGTGAGTTGGCTTGGTCTTTGTCAGGATTTGTCCCTGTGGTAGTAGGATGGTGATAGCAGCTCCCACCACTTAAGTAATTCCCATGGAAAGAAGAGTGTCTTTTATTCACCATTTCTTTTTTTAAATATATTTTTTATTTTTATGTGGATCATATTGAAAATGGCATACATTCAGACTATGAGTGGTATCCTCTCCCCTTCCCGCTTCCCCTAACTCCCTCCTAACAATGAATGTCCGGGTTAACCATGCTACATTCATACTTATGCACACATTCAAATGTAGCTTCTCCATTAATCAACCTCAGCCTTCTTCATCTCCTACTCTATCATTTCAGCTTTGCTGAGGCTTCTCCTCCATTATCTGGAGTCCCTCTGGTATTACTGATAGTCCCTATTTGGGCATATTAGAGAAAATGTATGTCCCTTCTCTTTCTGTGCTTGGCTGATCTTACTTAACAATGTTCTCCAGGTCTTTTCATCTTCTTGCAAATGACATGATTTTGTTCTTCTTTATAGCTGAGTAGAATTCCATTGTGTGTATTTCCCATAATTTTGCAATCCATCTGTTGATGGAGACCTAGGTTGGTTCCATATTTTGGCTATTACATATTGTGCTGCTGTAAACATGAGTATGCGTATAGTTCTCTGATTTCAACCCCTTTGGAGAGATACCCAGGAGTGGTATAGCTGTATCATATGGTGGATCTATTCCCAGTTTTCTAAGGACTCTCTACACTGATCTCCATAGTGGCTGAACTACTTTGAACCAATAGTGTAAAGAGCTCCTCTTTCCCCACATCCTCGTCAGCATTTGTTGTTGCTTGATTTCTTTATGCTTGCTACTCTGATTGGGGTTAGATGGAATCTCAGTGTAGTTTTGATTTGCATCTCCCTGATGGCTAGTGATGTTGAACATCTTTTCATGTATCTATTGGCCATTTGTATCACTTCTTTTGTGAAGTTTCTATTCAGTTAAGTTGCCCATTTCTTGATTGAGTTATTTGTTTTGCTAGCGTAGAGTCTTTTGAGCTCTTTGTATATTCTGGATATTAGCCCTCTATTAGAGTGGTGGCTTGTAAAGATCTTCTCCCATTCTGTAGGTTTCCTCTTTAGGTTCTTGATGGTTTCTTTTGATGAGAAGAAACTTTTCAGTTTGATGCTATCCCACTTGTTAATTCTTGCTTTAATTTCCTGTGCTTTAGAGGTTTTGTGAAAGTTACTGCCTGTGCCTATGTTGGAGTGTTGAGCCTATGCTCTCCTCCAATAATTTCACAGTCTCTGGTCAAATTTCTAAGTCTTTGATTTATCTTGAGTTGATTCCTGTACATGGTGAGAGGTAAGGATTTAGTTCCATCTGTCTACAAATGGATAACCAGTTCTCCCAGCACCATTTGTTGAAAAGGCTGTCTTTTCTTCAGCATATGATTTTGGCCCCTTTGTCAAAGATTAATTGACTATAGGTGTGTTGGGTTTGTTTCTGCATCTTCTATTCTATTCCACTCGTCAGTATGCCTGTTGTTTTGCGAATACCATGCTGTTTTTACTACTATTGCTCTATAGTATAATATGAAGTCCAGGATTGTGATGCCTCCTGCCTGGTTCTTATTGCTGAGGATTGCTTTGGCTCTTCTGGGTCTTTTCTTTCTCCATATAAACTTCATGACTGATTTTTCTAGGTCTATGAAGAATGTCGTTGGTATATTGATAGGAATTGCATTGAATCTGTAGATCACTTTTGGCAGAATGATCATTTTGATGATATTTATTCTGCCTATCCATGAGCAAGGGAGATCTTTCCATCTTCTAAGGTCTTCTTCAATTTCTTTCTTTAATGTTTTATAATTTTCATTGTAGAGGTCTTTTACATCTTTGGTTAGGTTTATTCTTAGGTATTTTATTGGTTTTGAGGTTATAGTGAATGGAATTGTTTTCTTTATTTCTTTCATTGTGGATTCTTTGTTGGCATATAGAAAAGCAACTGATTTCTTTAGATTGATTTTATATCCTACAACTTTGCTGAATTGGTTAATCAGCTCCAGTAGTCTATTGTTTGAATTCTTTGGGTCTTCTAGATAAAGGATTAAGGATAGTTTTAATTCCTCTCTTCCTATGTGAATTCCTTTGATTTCCTTCTCTTGTCTTATTGCTGTGGCAAGAGTCTTGAGGACTATATTGAAAAGGATTGGTGATAGTGGGCATCCTTGTCTTGTTCCTGATTTGAGAGGAAATTTTTGCAGTTTTTCTCCATTCAATATGATGTTGGCTTTGGGTTTATTGTATATTGCCTTAATGATGTTGAAATATGTTCCTTCTATTCCAATTTTTGGCAGTGTTTTTTTTTTTTAACATGAATGGGTGTTGGATTTTGTCAAATGCTTTTTTTTTTTTTTAGCATCTATTGATATAATCATGTGGTTTTTGTTCTCAGTTCTATTTATGTCTCTACCACTTCTAACAAAAGTCCTAGGGAGGAAGCTCATTGGCCTGGCATAGGTCACATGTCTAGTCCTGAACCAATTATCATGGCCACAGAGATGGCCTGGGCCTCATGACCAAAACCATAAAAATTCTGAGTCAGTGAAGAATAACTTCTTTTTTAAAAAAATATTTTATTGGTGCATTATATTCAAACATTGTATTGGGGTAAAAATCTTGTGTGTACAAACATGTACACATCGCTGATTTAACCCCTACCCAATTCCCACCCCATTCCCTCCCCGTCCCTCCTTCCCTTGCTTGGCTTAGTGATTGACTTCGATATGTTTAAGTACATTGTGTGTTTTAGAGATTTTCCTCTTCCCCCGTCCTTTCTCCTTCTTTAGGTTATCTTGTTTGCTCCTCTATAGGATTTCATTTTTTCAGGAGTTTCTCCTATGACCCATTTCTCCCTAACTCTCACATATTAGGGAAAGTATCTGATTTCTTATTTTTTGTGACTGACTAATCTCGCTTAGCATAATGTCCTCCAGTTCCATCAATTTCCCTGAAAATGATGTAATTGAATTTTTTTTTTTTGATGGCCGAGTAAAATTCCATTGTGTACATATCCCACAGTTTTGTAATTCATTCATCTGTTGGTGGACATCTAGAAGCGCTGCTATGAGGAGAGTCTATGGCCACACCACCCTGAACACATCGTCTAATATCTTCTGATCTTGGAAGCTAAGAAGATCAGGCTTGGGTTGTACCTGGTTGGGAGAAAAAGAAATGGATGCAGTGTAGGCAAGACCAGCAGCTTTCTATCTGTGCTGATGTTGTGCCAGGCCTGGTGCTGGGTGCTGGAGACCTGGGTGTGAACAAGATACTGTCTTTGTTGTTTTGGAGCTTGTGGTCTCTCTAGAGACAAAAGTTGAAAAACTAATGCCAAAAATAAAGGATAGAGCCTGGCATGGGGGCGAACGCCTGTAATCTACACCCTCCTAAAAAAGTAGAATGGAGAATGGGCAGTTAGGCTTGGTGGATGTTCTAAGAAGTATAGTGTAGCTCAAGAAAATATGAGGTCAGGGCTTTAATCTATTCTGGGAGAGACAGTAGGGCTTATTTATTTATTTATTTATTTATTTATTTTTGTGGTGGGGATTAAACCCAGGACTATTCTACTTTTCAACTATAATCCCAGGCCCTTCCTTTTGTTGAAAGAGGGTCTTACTAAGTTGCAGTGGCTTTGCTAAATTGCTAATGCCGTTTACAAATTTGCAGTCCTCCTGTCTCAGCCTCCCAAGTACTGGGATTACAGGGTGTACCACCATGCCCAGCAGGTAGGGCTTTTTTTTTTTTTTGTGTGGGTCTGGGGATGGAACCCAGAAGCATTTGATCTCAGAGCTACACCATATTTTGTATCTTTTACTTTTGAAATAGGGTCTCACTAAGTTGCAGAGGGCCTCACTAAGTAGCTGAGGCTGTCCACGAACCGCGATCCTCCAGTCTCAGCCTCCCGAATGCTGGGATTACAAGTGTGTGCCACCACGCCCAGTGGGCTTTTTTGAAGAAATGATACTTAAACTGAGCCCCGAGAGTGGACTAGGACTTAGACAAAGATGGGGTCAGAGTGGAGAAGCATGTTTTAGACCCTTGTTTTTCTGATGCTAAGAGACTAGTCACACCTGCACTATTTGGGAACACTTTAGAAAAGCAGAGCTTTGGGCTGTGATATAGTTTTGTGATAGAGCACTTGCCTAATGTGTGAGGCCCTGGGTTTTATCTTCAGCACTGAACAAAACAAAACAAAACAAGAGAATCTTGTGCCCCATCCCAGACCACTTAATCAGGATCCACAGGTGGTTCATATGTACATGACACATGGCAGCTCGAGAGGCAGTGCCTTGGGTTTGTGTAAATGCCCCGGGAGAGAGCAGGTTGCTGAGGAGTCACAGGGGCATCCTGAGTTAGGGATGGAGCCACTAGGCCTGGAACAGATCCTGCAGATACTTGGAAGCTTGGCTAAAGATGCTGGAGTTTTTCCTAATAAAGGGCATCGAAGACACAGGAGTTTAGCCAGAAGATTAAGATAATGGGATTTTAGAGCAATCGTTCTGGATATTATGAGAAGAATGGGTGGGAGGGAGGAGAGTGGAAATTAGAAGGTGAATCAGAGCCCTCCTGCCAGAGTCGGGCAGAGGATGGGGCCTGACTGGGGCACCTGTGGGGTATGAAAGTGGTCAGAACTCAGATTTCCCAGGTGGTGGTTTGATGATGTAAGAGGATTTGAGGATAAAAAGGAGGCAAGAATGGCCCAGGGTCAGAATGGCTATTCTTTGAGACAGGGTGACCCAGGAGGGAGGATGAGGGTCAGGTTTTGAGTTCTGATTTGGGCATGCTTGAGACAGGTATGGGAGTGCCAGTGAGCATCTGGGTATTTGGGGCTTAGCTTTCCTCAGAACTAAGTGGGTGTGCCTGAGGAGTGGTTCTCACGGAGAAGGGAGTTAATCCTTTGGGATGGATGAGCTCTTCAGTAAGGGGTGGAGTGTGAAGAGAGGTCCCTGGGGGTGGTAGCTCGAGGCTGGTGTTGGGGCCATTATAGGAAAGGCTGGGCCTTGGTGTGGAGTGGGGAATATTTCACAGCTAGGGATGGCAGCAGGGTTGGCTGCTTTAGAGAGGCCAAGCATAACATAGAGTACGCAGTGGCCTCTGGGCAGAGGGGCCTGGTGGTTACTGGGATATAACTGAGACCAGTCCTGGAGAGGGCTGAGGTGACAGGAGATGTCAGGGTGTTGGGGAGTGAGTGGAGGCAGGGAGTGAGTCAGAGTGTGTAGACAATCCTTGTGAGCTGGGGAGACCCAAATGTGTGCATGTGTTGAAAGGAGGGAGCCTGCAGGTGCAAGGAGATGGTGATCAGGAGCTCAGAGGCAGAATGTCCCTGGGTTCAATTCCCAGCACCAAAATAAATAAAACCACAATTTGCTCACTACAGAGGGCATGTCCCTTTGTGACTGCACTCAACCAAATAATGTTGCCTCTCCTTGCTACTGGTTGTCCTGTTCTTCCCCTACCTTGAGTTCCTTGAGTGTAGCGACTGTCCTGGTTGTTGTTGGGTCTGCAGGTCTGGCCTGTGGCAGGTGCCTGGGACATGTGCGTTGACTGTACAGGGCAGTCAGGTTGGAGGAACTTGTTCTGGCCCTCATCCTCCAACTCCCCTGCATTTCCCATCTGATGTATCAGCACACCCTGGGCTCCAAGAGTGAACTCAGGACTCTGCTTTATTGATAACCTCTTGACCTTCCCTGGCCATTTCTGCACATTGAGACTTGAAGCACCCTGGGGTGGAGGCAGGGCGCCCCCCCCTTCTCCCTCTCATCTCTGGCTCTGGAAGTTCATGAATTGGTCTTCTACCTCCTGAGTATCTGGAAAGCTGGGGAGGGCCTCACCTGGTTCCTTTGGCAGTGCAGGCTTGGGATGGGGCTTCAGGGATATCTTTTTCATTGATCAGCTTGGGAGTCAGAATGTCAGGAATGGATAATACATTTTCTGATTAGACAATCCAAAGTCCCAGAAGTGGAATGGCTTGTCCAAAGACCCACTGAAGGTAGTCATGTACCCCTTGTAGTCAGTGAACTAAATTTTAAGACCCCAGCCATTTTGGGTCAGTTACTCGTCTCCTCCCACATTCGGTGTCTAGGGACAGTCCCTCTTCTAGTTGTTTCTCCCATGATAAAGCATGGGGATGCAGCAGCTGCCTCCAGCTCCAGAATTGCCCTGCCCCCGTGCCTGCTGCACCTGTCCTTCACACCCTCCACCACCTCATCACTATTTGTGTTTTTCAAAGGGAGTTTTCCCCTAATACGAAGCTGAGAAAAAGCAACCCAAGAGATGCTGAGCAGATGGGCTGACAGGGAGTCCAGTTCCCAGGCAGAGCTCCATCAGTGGATGGATGTGGGGGCTGGGAGAGGGGCTGGGGAGCTGCCTTCCTGAGAATGCTGTGGATTGTTTCCAGAGCCACTTTTTTTTTATTTTTATAAATGTGGTTTTCTGGCCCAAATGGATCAATAGGTATTAGGAGCACTGACTGTGCCCAGTATCCTGCCAGCCCACAGGGTGGGGCTGAAGCAGCAGTTGTTGGCCTTCAAAGAGCTTACTGTCTACAGAGGGCTGTAACTGAGCAGAAGAACCTGTATGGTTGAGGAGCACTTGAGGAGGCTCACTATGAAACGAGGCTCCTCGGTGGGTTGGAGCACTTGAGGAGGCTCACTATGAAACGATGCTCCTCGGTGGGGTGGAGAGGAGCCGGGGGTGAGGTGGGGAATTTGAAGGGGGCCCTAATAGAAGCCTGGGGACTGGGATAACCCCCAGGACCAGAGACCTACCTTTCTGGGCTGGGGTGTGTGTGTGAAGGAGTTGGCATTGACCTTCTATATTCTTTATTATCAGGGCATTTTGTTCAATATGACTATGCTGGGACTTGATCTGACTTGTCCCGAATTGTGAGACATGTCCCTGGGGCCTCTTAGGCCCCGGGCTGGCCTGGTCAGCTGGGAGGTGACCCTCTCTCAACTTCTTATGGCTCTTCTGAGAGTTTAAGGGCAGCCCTCTGTCAGACTTTCTCCTTTTCAGCAGAGGGTAATGGAGGCATGGGGTTCTGTCTGTAGGGACAAATGACAAACAGGAAGTCTTGTTTCTACACTGTTTCCCCTTTTTTGTGGTACTGAGGATTGAACCCAGGGTCTCACTAAGTTGTGCAGGGCATCACTAAGTAGCTGAGGCTGGCTGAGAACCTGTGATCCTTCTGTCTCAGCCTCCCAAGTACTAGGATTACAAGTGTGCACCACCATGCCCTTTTCTTAATGGTGCTGGGGATGGGATCCAGGGCCTTGTGCATGCCACCCAAGTGCCCTGCCACTGAGCCGCACCCCACCCACCTACTTTACTGTGCTCATGAATTGCTCACAAGCCAGTCTCTCTCCCTTTCCACTGCCCCAGTCCTAAATCTCTCTCTCCACTTTGCTCCTTCTTCTCGTCCTCACTCCCTGTCTTAAGTCAGTTGCTCACTGCTCTGGGGCTCCCTGTCCCCTGGCCTATAAGAAGTCAAAGGACGGCTGGGAAGTGGCTCCTGAACAGACAGTGTGGGTCCCAGCTACGCCTGGGGCAGATGACCTAAGTGGGGTCTCTGGGAAGGTATTTTGTGGGGAATTCTGGGGCTGATCAGGATGGGCTCCAGGACATTGGCAAGGAGGCCTGTGTTCCTCTCTTCAAGAAAAGCTTGACGGAAACCTGAGAGAGCAGGTATTTGTCCCCCCCATTACCATGGCCAGAGGGCAGCCAGCCGGTACTCTGCTTGAGGTCACCCACCTCTTCAGGGTGAGGGTGCCCCTTGGGGGTTTGCATGTGCCCCTTCTGCATGAATCCACCTCCTTGTGTGTGTACACCTGTGAATGGGCATATTTTCCTTGATTTTTTTGGGGGGGATACTGGGGATTGAACCCAGGAGCATTGTACCTCTGAACTATACTTCTTGCCCATTTTATTTTGAAACAGTTGCTCAGGGCCTTACTAAATTGCTGAGGTTGGCCTTGAACCTGTAAGCCTCCTGTCTCAGGCTCCCAAGTATTGGCATTACAGGCATGTGCCTCTTATTTTTCCTGATTTTTTAAATGTTTTTTTTTTTTCTTTTCAGTACTGGGGTTCCTGGAAACCCTTCTACCTCCGGGCTACACTCCCTGACACCTGTTTTTTTTTTTATATTTTTATTTGGAAACAGGGTCTCTTAAGCCAGCACAGCTGGCTTCAAACCTGCATGATCCTCTTGTCTCCGCCTCCCAAGCGTGGGGATTACAAGCGTGCACCACCATGCCTGGCTTGTTCATGTTTTAAGGACAACTAGCTTATATGCCTTTCAAATTAGGTATAACTTTAGGTATAACATAATTTAAAAAATTATATACATGCAAATGCCTAAATTTTCTCTATATTTTTATTAATGAATACACCAGTGTGACCCAAACTCTGTTCAAGATATATTTCTATCACCCAAGAAAGTTTTTCCGTGTTCCTTGGTGGTTAGTCCCAATTGCCCTCTGCAGTGTTCTGATTTTTTTTAATCATAAATTGTTTTGATACACCTTGAATTAACTTCCTTTGTATTTTCCTAAAAGAATTAAAGTTAGAATACTATACCTATGCATATATATCCATGATTATAGCAGCACAATTCACAATAGCTAAATTATGGAACAGATGTTCATCAACAGATGATGGATAAAGAAAGTGTGGTATATACACATAATGGAATTCTACTAAGATATAAAGAAGAACAAATTATGTCATTTGCAGGAGAATGGATAGAACTACAGAAACATTATGCTTAGTGAGATCAGCCAGTCTCAGAAAGTCAAGGGTTGTGTATTCTCTCTCCTACGTGGAAGAGAAAATAGGAAACATAAGGAACTTTAAATAATGTAGAGAGAGACCTGGAGAATAGTGGAATGGGACTGGGGAAGGGAGCTGAGGAGGGGGAAAAGGAGGACTGAGGAAGGAAACAGTTTAAATAATACTATGGGAATATATTAAAGAATTACTATCAATTTCATTAACATTTATGGGGAGGAGGAGAGGAGGAGGGTCAGATACCAAAGGAAATACACCAAGAACTGTGTGCATGCATATTTTTTTTATCATTTTGAACCTTGCTATGATGTATAGTTGCAATACACTATTAGAAGTATTGAAAAAGGAAAAAAAAATAGCTTTGTCTATTCTAGAACTTTTTTTTTTTTTTTTCCGGTACTGAGGATGGAACCCAGGGGAGTCTACCTCTGAGCCACATTTCCAGCCCTATTTTTTAGTCTTTTTATTTTTTGAAACAGGGTCTCACTGAGTTGTGAAGGGCCTCGCTAAGTAGCTGAGGCTGTCTGTGAACCGATCCTCTGGTCTCAGCCTCCCGGATGCTGGGATTACAAGCATGTGCCACCACGCCTGGCTTTCTAGAATTTAGCTTAAATGGAATCATATAGTATATACTTTATTGTGTCCAGCTCAGTGTAGTTAGTTTTTGTGAGACTTTCCCATAAGGCTGAATGTAAAAGTATTTTGTTCCTTTCTATTGTATAATATTTCATTATATAAATATTGTTTGCATGTTCTCTTATCAAGGGAGATTTGAGTTGCTTCATTTTAACCTACAAGGAATAGCCAAATGCTATGAACATTCTGGTGTAAGTTTTGTTGTTTGGACATGTATTTTCATTTTTCCTTCTGGTTTTTTTTTTTTTTTTCGGTACTGGCAATTGAACCTAGGGGCATTTTACCTCTGAACTACACCCCCAGCCCTATTTTTATTCCTTATTTTGAAACAAGTTAGTTTCTAAGTTGCAGAGGGCCTCACTAAGTAGTGGAGGCTGGCCACAAACCTGTGATCCTACTGTCTCAGCCTCCCAACTATTGAGATTATAAACATGCCTCACCACACCCAGCTGTGTTTTCATCTTTCTTAGGTAAATATTTGGGAAAAGAATTGCTGGGTCAGGTGAATGTTTAACTTCATTTGAAAGTGTCAGACTATTTGCCAACAGTTGTACCACTTTATATTTCTACCTGAAACATCCTTAGTTTTGGCTCGTTCACGTCCTCTTGGGTTTGCCTTTGTTAGTCTTTTTAATGTTAGCCTTTGAGTTTTTAATTTTCATTTTCCTGATTACTAATAATATTGAACCAATTGAGATCCATCTCTGTTTAACTATGGATTCATAGTGTAAGGTCCAGGTCTACTTATTCCCATATGGAGATCCCATTTTTCCAGCAGCCTGTATTGAAAAGACATTTCTTTCCCCAGTTGAATCACTTTGGCATCTTAGTAAAAAATCTACTGGCTATAGATGTGCACTTGTGTAGTGTCTCTACCAGCCATAGTGTTTCTGTAGATTAGGGACAGATCATACGTGACATTTGTATCATCACTCCACCATCTGCCCCGTGACAGATATTAGTAACTGATTGTGGCACTGTTTCCCCAGAGCTTAGATGTGGTCTCAGAATCCTGTCCAATAAAGCACAGTGGCAGCCCCTGACAATCATTTGGAATTGTCATTTGAGACGGATTACTTGTGGCATCGCTGACTGAAATTGTCATACGAGGTTGAGTTATTTGCTCCAGTTTCCATAGCTGGTGAGTGGCAGAGACCAGATGGGGCTCAGGTCTGTCTGTGGCCCAAAGCCTGTGCTGTGGTAACTGCTACTTCATGAGTCTTTTGAGCAAGTCACTCGGTCTCTCTGACCTCCAGTCTCTTCATCTGTATAAGAGGGACAGTGGCCATGTGGAGGAGTGGGTTTGAGCCAGACTGGAGTAATCCACAAAGTATCTAATGGAGAGCCCAACACACAGTAGGTACATAGTGATGATGGTGATGATGAGACCCTTGTCTTTGAGAAACAGCTGCTGTTGCAGCTTGTTGCCTGCCTGCTTTCTTTCTTTCTGTCTGCTCTTTCTTCCCTTCTTGTTTTCTTGAGCTGAGGATTGAACCAGGGACATTCTACCTCTGAGTTACACTTCCAGCTCTATTTATTTGGAAACAGTCTCTTGCTAAGTTGCTGAGAGGTTCACTAAGTTGTTGAGGCTGAACTTGAACCTGCGATCCTCCTGTCTCAGCCTCTCATGTACTGGGATTACGGGTGTGCACCACCATGCCCAGCTCAGAGCTTCTTTGTGGGAGCCCAAAGATACTAGCTCCTGGAACCCTTGCCTGTTCCCATGTGTTTTTGTGTCCCAGTCCTCCTGAGCTGGAGGTCCCAGAGGGAAGCCCTGCTGCCTAGAATTGTTGATAGAGCCCAGGCCTCAGGTCTTGCCCTAAGTGTCCATCCACCTGGGCCTTGTATTTTTTTCTCTTATGTGTATGAAGAACAGGCTGGCTGGGCCCTCAGAATTTTCTCTGGGAACCTTCTTCCTCTCTCCTGTAATTCTCCAGCCCATCTCGCTTACCTTCATGCTGGCCACAGGATCTCCCCTCCCATGGACACTTTATTCATTTCTTTCAACCCGGTCCTGACTCCCCGTGGAGTGCTTCTTCAATGAGATGAAGCCACATAGAGAAGCGGTTGAGGATGGGTTTCTGGAGCCAGCCTGCCGGGGGTTAGGACCATCCCCGCTTCTTACCTGTGCAGCTTCTCTGTGCTCACTTTCCTTGTGTGCAGAACAGGGGTCATAAGAGTTCCTGCCTCATGTGGTTGTAGGGAGAATTAGTTGAGATTCTGTGCATTTATCACTTAGAGGCATGTAGCATGTACTACATAAATATTCTTCTTCTTCCCCCCAAAAAAACCTTTGTTTCTGAAAGATAAACTTCATTTCTAAGATAGCCATGTTTAGAGAGAAAGTTTGGAAGTACACAGTTTTTCAGTTGTTAATGTTAGTTTCTCCTTAGGGCTCCCTGATTTTTGCCTTGCCAGGCACCCACAGCATGGAATGAACAAGAATTAAAAATTGCATTTGGTGTGAGTGTCTCCATGTGAGTATCAGACACCTAAGCCCTGCTTGATCAGTGTGGCTGACATTAAGAGTGTCAGAGAAAGGCCCCAGAAGAGGATCTGGCAAAAGAGGATCCAGCAAATCAAGACAGGCCTAGAGGAGGGACCTTGGGGTGGGCATCTTCCTGGATTAGGCTCTTCACTCTTGTTTTCTGAGTCAGGCTGCCTTGACCTAAGCAGGAGTCACAGGCCAGGTGGTCCCCATGGTGACAGGAAGAGCCTGTGAGGCCAGTATCCCTCTGAAGGTTTTTGGGATTGAGTCATATAGAGACTTGGATAATTCAGGGCTATGGAGAGTTCTGAGGCTGGCCTTCAGACTCATTTTATGATGCTTGTCCCCACCAGAATTTCCCTTCCTAATTATTTTTGGCCGAAGCTACTAGTTAAAATGAGCCTAATATTTCTGGGACAGACCCTGACCTTATGGGGAACATTGGAAAGCAGGGTGATGCAAGGCCCTGGGAGGTGATCTGGGGTGCAGCCACCCTCTGGGGTCTCTGGAGGACTGGCAAAGGTGCTCTGTTGAGGGACCCTTCTTCCTTAGGCTTCATCTTTCTGCTTGTTGGTTCAGGCTCAACGTGGCTCACCTCATTCAATCAGTAAGACCTGGACAGAGCACTGGGCATTCTGGGTACTTCCCTAATAACACTTCAGCCATCCCACCCAGAATCTAGCACCTGGATCTGTGACATCCCCATTTCTTTAAGATCCTGCTTTCCCCAGTAAATTGTACTGTTTGGGCATAGAGCCTTGGTCCTGGTCCTGTGATTTAGTAACTGCCTGCGGTTCAGTTCTGAGGTTCTGCCAACCTCAGAGGCTCCTTCTTTTGTAGACCTGAACTCACCAACTAGCACTGCTATTGGATTAAGTGGGAAGTGAGTTGGCAAAGGGCATCATAAAGGACCAGGCACAATATAGGTGCTCTGCATTGGTACAGGCAATGCTAGTGGCTGTCATGATACATAAGCCAAATGCTTGCTGAGTGGCTTTATTGATAATCCTGCCCTTCTCTTCCAGCTGCCATAGACACTTTACTGAGACAGCTCAGCAGTAGGTATTGCTAGATTCTGTGTCCAGCCTGGGGGTCAGATAAATGAGTATCATTTGTGTCACTCATTTGAGGCCTAGTGTTTGGCGCTTTGGGGCCACTGGATGGTGGGTTCTGTGTTTGTTGGAAGGGAGGTCACCTGTGCAGTTTGGAGCCTCAGCAGGTACTTCCCACGTGGCTCCCTCCTGTTGACTCACCCAGACTGTAGGCAGACTCTCTGCTCTTGGCTGAGTGTGGAGCTGGAGTTTCAGGCTTTGGGTGCATATTTGTTTCTAGGGCTGATATAGAACAAATTACACCAATTCAGGGGAATTTATTAATAAATAGGAATTTATTTTCTCATGGTTCTGGAGGTCAGAAATCTGAAACGAGGGTGTCATCAGGGTCTTGCTGCGGTCTCAGGCCCCAGGGAAGAATCCTTGCTCATCCAGCCTCTCCTGGCTCCAGGCCTCCTTTGGCTTGGGGTGCCTGACTCAGCTCTCTGCCTCTATATTCACGAGCCTTCTTTTAGCCCAGGGCTAAGTCTCTGTTTGTGCATCACTGGATATTTCTAGATTACCACTTGGGTAATCCAGAATGATGTCCTCCTCTTGAGATTCTTATCTCAATTGTATCTGGTGTGTCAGTCCCTTCGGCTTCTGTAACAAAATGCCTTGGCCTGGGCCATTTATAACCACTAGAAATTTATTTCTCACAGCTCTGGAGGTTGGAAAGCCCGAGATTAAGGTGCTGGCAGATTTGGTGTCTGGTGCAGGCTTTCTTTCTAGACCTTAATCCTGTTCACAATGATAAAGCCCTCATGAACTGAATACTTCCCAAAGGCCCTGCCTTCTGAAGCCATCAACTCAGGTTTAAATGTGAACGTATGAAATTTGAGAGGACCTATTCATTTATACCATAGCATCTTCCAAGACCTTTTTTCCCTAGATAAGGTTACATTCACAGACTTTTGAATTTGGACTATCTTTGGGGGATAGCATTTAACTCACTACAGTGTCAGGGCTGTCCTCCCCTGGGAGCTCCATCGTGGAAGACCCTGAGCTCCACCAGCACCTTTCTTCCTTGTGCAGTAGACATTACGCGTGACTACAAAGGTGCTTGTGTTTGGGGCACGGCATTGCAGAATCCGGAGAAACCCACTCCAAATGGCTGCGGTTCACACAGACTGAGCACCACAGAACCCGGTATGTAAGGTGCCCACAGTAAGTGCTTAATAAATACTCACAGTAGGTGACCGATTGTTGAATCCTCATTGATGGACCTTAAGAATGTGGCAATGAGCAAAAAGTATTTTCTTAGAGAATTTTCCTAAGATTTCTCACTTTTATAAGTAAACAGCAAAACACTTGAAGCAACTTTTAATAAAATGATATATGCTTATTGCAGAAGGTTTAAACAATTGTAAAATACAAATAAGTATCTTATTAAAAATTAATAACTCCCTAGTAATCCTGCCATCCAGAAATATCCATTTTTAATCATTTACTAGTCACTCAGGTATTTTGTCATTGTACACAGTTAGAGGCATACATAAATGAGATAGCCACGTGCTCCTTTGTAATAAAAAGAGTTCAATTAGATTTTCCTTGCCTTTAACTAAAGTTGAGACAAGCCAAGCGGCTAAGAAGGAATTGCTAAAGTTTTGAGAGATAATTTGTCTTTATAAGAGATATTAATTTTTTATGAGTTTCCTAAAGATGAGAAAAAAGGTTATTATAAAAAAGAATCAAGCTGTGAAGACCTGTAATCCCAATACTCGGGAGGCAGAGACAGGAGGATTACAGGTTCGAGGCCAGCCTCAGCAGTTTAGTGAGGCACTGTTATTTATTTATTTATTTTTTTTTGTGGTACTGGGGGTGGAACCCAGGGACTTTCTACCTCCGGGCTATATTCCCAGACCTATGTTATATTTTTATTTGGAGACAGGGTCTCACTAAATTGCTGAGAACCTCACTAAGTAGCTGAGGCTGGCTTCGAACCTGTGCGATCCTCCTGTCTCAGCCTCCCAAGGGCAGGGATTACAAGTGTGTGCCACCACGCCCGGCTTAGTGAGGCACCGTTTTAAAATAAAAAATAGAACCAGGCATGGTAGAGCATGCTTGTAAATCCCAGTATTTGGAAGGCTGAGACTAAAGGATTGTAGGTTCAAGACCAGCCTCATGCAACTTAGACTTTTGAGCAACCTAGGAGACTGTATTTCAAAACAAAAGATAGAAAGGGCTAGTGATGTAGCTTAGAGGTAGAATGCTCCTGGGTTTAATATGCAGTACAAAATATAGAGTAAAATAAAAGAAAATTAAAAAATAGAAAAAGTGTTAGGTGTAGCTTGAATGTAGAATGCCTCTAGGTCCCATCTCCAACAACAACAACAACAACAACAACAACAACAACAACAACATCAACAACAACATCAACAACAGAATCAGCCTTCAAGTTTAGAATTAATTAATGACAAAAATAAAGAATTTCAACTCTGTGTTGTAATTGGCTCCCTGCTTTGAAATATGAGATCTAGATAGTTTTTCTTAGGGGGTACTGGGGATTGAACCCAGGGCACTCTACTTCTGAGCTACCCCTCAGCCTTATTATATTCTTTTATTTTGAAACAGTCTCACTAAGTAGCAGAAGGCCTCACAAATTGCTGAGGCTGGCTGTGAACCTGTGATCCTCTTGTCTCAGCCTCCTAAGTACTGGGATTATAAGTTTGCACCACCATGCCCAGCTGAGATCAGGGAGTTTTGGAGGGGGATGGATGGTGTAGTCTGTGTACCTGGCATACAATGCACATTGGAGAATGTCCTCTGTATGAGGGAATTGCTATCCCAGAACAGGAGGCTGGGTAGCAGGGTCTGTTGTCTAGCTACATGGAAGAAGCCTTCTAGAACCCAGGCTCAGTAACATGTGGAAATCAAGGTGAGCCTATCTTGGGAGTGAATTGGGCTTGTGAGCAGATGATGACGGCTGAGCTGATTTGATTTGGCATTGGGGCTGAGAAGTCTCTGAACTGTCAGATGTAATATGACGGCTGGCTGGCTCCATGGGGAAGCCAGAAGGGAGGTACGGATGTCTCTTGGTGTCATCCATTATAGAAGAGGTCTTTGGGAGAAAGCAGATAGAAAGGGAGGAAGGTAGAAGAGGTAAGGACTCTGAGAAAGATGGTGGAAGAAGGAAGGAGAGAGGCCAGTGGTGGCGGTGGAGAAGGAGAGGGAGAGGTGCGAGAGATGAGGAGGAAGAGTCAGGTTTGTATCATTGAGGATTATGACGTAAGTGGTGGGCCTGGGCTGAGTTTGTTCCCACATTGGCACAGTGGCTGCGAGGAATCAAGAACCACAGAAAGCACCTTCTGAAAGAGACATGAGAGCACATGGCCTCCACAGCGGTCCAGGTCTCTGCTTGGGTGTTGAGGCAAGGGAGGCCCAAAGAAGCTGAACAAGTCAGGAAAGCACTAGGTGATTCCCTGCCTGTTGTTTCTCTAAGAGTTATTGCTTCTGAAGTCCCCAGGGAAACTTTCAGGCCACAGGGCTTTAGAGTAAGTCCTTAAAACACAAGAATAGCAAAACAGAAAACAGGGGCAGAACACGTGAGGAGCAGGAAGTGGGCCTGCAAACCCTGGGAGGGTCCAAGAAGCACTGGGGCTAGGCCAGGGCTAGAGTGAGGCTGAGCCAGGCGTCCACAGGCCAGAGGGCCCTGAACCCTGTGTGGGTGGTTGAGGCAGAAGCTGGAAGCTTCCCGGGCCAGCAACCCAGCCTGAAGTGGTGTGTGGGCAGCTCCGCCTCCCAGTGGCAAGTCCAAGCTCTGTGACCTGTTGAGGCTTCTTGCTGCACCAGTTCTGGGCTCAGTGGAGGTCAGGAGTCTACATGTCCTTTCTTTAAGGCTCAGTGCTTCATGCCAGACTGTGGCTAAATGTCACAGGGTATTTCCTTTTTTTTTTTTTTTTTTTTGTGGAACTGTGTCAATCCCATTATAATCCAGGGGTACTCTACCACTGAGCTAGCTACACATCAGCCCTTTTTATTTTGAAGCAGGGTCTTACTAAGTTGTCCTTGTACCGTGGCTCCTGGCCCCATTCCTCTGTTTTAAAGGCTAGCAAGTCTGGGCTATCTCTGGTTCTCTCTCTTCTGCCTCCTCCTCTTAACTATAAAGACTCTTTTGGTGATGCTGGGCCAATCTCGATTACCCATGCTATTCTGCCTATGTCTGGGTCAGCTGATTGGCAACCTTAATTCTTGCCTTTTTTTTTTTTTTTTTTTTTTTGCACTGGGCATTAAACACAGGTATATTCTACCTTTGAGCTACACCCCAGCCCTATTTTTCTTTACTATTTTTTTTTCTTTTTTGGTGGTACTGGGGTTCCTGGAAGCCCTTCTACCTCCAGGCTACACTCCCAGACCTATTTTTTTTTACATTTTTATTTTGGAAACAGGGTCTCCTAAGCCAGCGCGCGGGGCTGGCTTCGAACCTGCGCGATCCTCCTGTCTCTGCCTCCCAAGAGCGGGGAATACAAGCATGCGCCACCACGCCCAGCCTTTCTTTACTATTTTGAAGCAGGGTCTTGCTAAGTTGCTAAGGCTGGTGTCAAAACTGTGATCCTTCTGTCTCAGTCTCCCAAGTACTGGGATTATATCCTTGTACCATCTTTCCCAGCTAACCTTAATTCTTTCTGCAATGTTAATCTCTGTAATCTCACATGTTCATAAGTTCAGGGGTCAGGACAAGAGAACCCTGGGGTCGGGAAGGGTAGGCAGATTAATCTTACTCAGCCCATCACAAGGTCAGGCTACCTTCAGGGTTCATTGGGAGAGGCTGGACCTTGTTCTGACCTGGGTGCCTCAGCTATAAAATGGACATCTATACCTGCTTCTTAGAGGGCCCAGCACACAGCAGGTCTTCTTTCAGTGGGGTTTCATGGTCCTGTGATGGCTTCTCCACCAATCTGATTTCCTTGCTTTTTAAGCCGGTGAGTGATTATACAGTTGTGCATACCCTCACCCTGATCTCACAGCCATGGGTCTGAGGCATGTCTGATGTCCCTAAGTTTTATAGAAGAGAAAAGAAAGCCACACAACACTCATGTTGTCAGTGTGGAGTTGAGATGACCTTGATTTTTCTAATCTTCAGACAGCAACTTGCAGATGCACCATCTAGGTAGAAAATAACGAGAGAAAAAAAATAAGAAAAGGGGGGAGGAGGAGGGGGAGGAGGAAGAAGAGGAGGATGAGGACGACAACACCTGTGAGCTTTATTTGCCCAACCTGGTTTTGGACTTGTCCATTCTTTTCTTGAGAGAAGGTTGCTGTCACCTGCCTGTAATCACACATTGTCATCTTCCTCTGATCTAACCTGAATCTCTCTTGCTGCAATTTCAGCCCATGGCTCTCATTTTAGTCAGTAGGGAAACAAAAGCTACACACAAGCTCAATAATGACACCTAATCCCAGGGATCTGCTTCTGTCAGGTTTTAATAATGCCGCCACTTGGGTTTCAAGGACTGGGATCACCCTTGGCTGCTTCTTGTCAGCAGGGGGGTTTGTGGTGGAGGGTGTGTGGGTCTGGAGTCACTGGGGCAGCATGGGAGGGAAGGAAGGCACTTCATTCTGCTTAGGCCAGCTGTACTTAGATAACCCTCCCCAGGTGACTCGCCTGGCACAGAAAGTACCCCTCCTGGTCCCCCAGGTCAGATAGCGTTACCTGGTTACAGGGAGGCTCCAGCAGGGAGAATAAACAGGCACACATGTTTAAAATTCAATATCACTGCCTGGCAAACTCTGCAGAGCCTCCCAGCCCACTGATAACCTCTCATTCTCCTCACTCCCCCTGTGTGTGGGCTCTGCACCAAAACTCAGGTGGTCTTCTTGGAATTGGCCATCAGCCGTTGTGAGGGACAGCGTGGGGGTGGGCTGGTCACAGCTTGGGCCCTATGAGGGTTGTCACCCTGGTCACTCTGGCAAACTCCCATGAGACCCTGGGGTTGGCCTGGAGGCCTGCTGGGGCAGCTCATCCAGATGCCGTGGTGATCTGTCTTGGCTGTGGTGATCCTGCCTGGGATGGGGAAGCATGGGGCCTCCAGCAGGCAAGAGTGAGGGACGAAGTCTAGCCAAGCCACAGCCCTGAGTGATGGCATCTGTCCAGAGGAAGGGGTCACTTTTTCTAACTGACCCACCCATTGAGAGCAGTGCCCTTTTCCAGTTCACACAAAGGCACCCCGTGGGCTAGCCTTGTTCCTGCTAAATGCAAGTTGGTCAGATCCTGAAGATCACGTGCAGGCTGCCAGGCATCATGTTGTAGGTTTCCAGGCAGCTTCAGTTTCTCCCGAACGGGAATCTTCTCCCCTGGTAGAGGAGCAGGGGAGGTGGGCAGACCCAGTTTATCTGTTTGGGGTGGGAGAGTGGGCCAGCCCCTCTTAGCTGGAACTGCACACATGAGAGATCATCCAGCAACATGGGTGTCTAGAGCAGGTCAAGCGGGTTGCTTTCCTTGTATGGGCTTTATGCACACTCTTCTTCTGTAGTCCTGGATTCTCTTCCCACCTCCATCGCTGTACCACAAAGCTCCCCTGCTTTTATCCAGATCCCACTCTAAGGCACAGCTTGGATGCACCTCCCCAGGAAGCCTTCCCTGTTCTGCTCCAGTGGGCACCTCTGATGCTCCCTGTCCTGCACAGAGCTCCTCACTCCTAGGAGAGCGGGGACCATCCCTTCATTCACTTTGCAAGTACTTGCAAAGGTTCTGCTGAGAGCCTGGGGCACAGGGCAAACCTGATCTGCCCTCATGAAACTTACCTTTCAGTGAGGGAAATGGGTTATAAATCTAAAACCAGACAGCAGTTCTGAAGGAAAGGCATAGGCATGGCATTTGGTGCTTGTGATTTCAGGGTACAATTCGAGAATATTGGTGTCTGCGGAGGGAGAAATGGTTTTCTGAGGGGGGCCAGGCAACATCCTTGGAGGAAACAGTGGGTAAACTGTGCCCTGAAGGGGGAGAAGGAAGGCTGTGTGATGGGCAGGCAGTATGTTCTGGGCCCAGGGAAATAACAAGTGCTTCATGTCTGCCCCTGGACTGGAGAGCAGAAAGGCCAGTGTGGCCACGGGGGTGTGAATGGGGGAGGACCCAGCGAAGAGCACATGGTCTACTTGGAGTTTGGGAGGATGCTTGAATTCTCATCAACAGAGTGATTTGATTTTTGTCTGGAGGCCACTTGAGAATGGATTATACATCAGTTGTGGGAGGAAGGTTGAAGGTCCATAGGAGGCTGTGGCTGGAGTCTGGGCAGAAAGTGGAGGGGACTGGCTGGACGCTGATGTGAAGATGGTGAGAAATGGGCAGACTGAGGTACAGTTGGGAGTTCAAGACCATGAGGTGGGCTGGTGTGTCACTGGATGTGGAGGTGAGGGAGAGGGAGGCTCCAGATATTTAGTCACTGTAGACAGGGCTTGAGGCAGTGGTGGGTTCTGGCTTTTTTTTTTTTTTTTCAAAATGGAGATACCTGGGGTGGGGCAGCTTCCATAGGATATGTCAAGTTGAAGTACTCCTGAGATAGCTAAGCAGAAACATCAAATATGTACTGAGAGATGCTACTTTGGAGCTCTGAGGAGAGGCCATGGCTGGAGGTTCCTGTGTGGGAGAATCAGTGTAGAGATGATATAAAATCCATGGGAATGGAGGACAGTATGTCTAGATACAAGAGGAGGGCCTGGGCTGAGTGTGGGACTCTCTGCCCTTTAGAGCTCATACAGAGGATGAGACTGCCAGGGGGCTGAAGGACAACCAGGGGAGTGGGGCTGTCGAGATGCCGAGGGCCAGCGTGCTTCTGGGCTTCAGCCCAGTCACTGGGGACCCTGGTAGCTCTAGCTTTAGGGAGCTCTGGAACCAAAGGCGGCAGGGAGACTCTGCCACTCAAGGTACACAAAATTCCACAGAGGATGGCTAAATTGTTGGAAGCCTGAGACTCCATCCACTCCAGCAATGGGCATGTCTCCCACATGCTCCCAAGAGCTAAGTCCCCATGACTGCTGCCCTGGGAGGGCAGGGGCTTCTTTCTCAGCTCAGGGACCCTGTTTCCCAGAGAAACAGGCCTGATAGCTCCAGGAGTCCATGAACCTGAAGTAGAGGCCAGCTTAGTCTCCAGGCTGTGGCCTGATCACCTGCGCCCTCCCTTCCGCAGTAGATGCGTGCTGCTCCTCAGTATCAGGAGAGAAGGGTCATGATTTCACATCCCTGGTGGGTCTTTCAAGCTACTCCCAGGGCTCCAGTTCTCCCTTCTATCTGCACAGCTGTGTGGCCAAAGGACCTCCCAGTTGGGTGAAAATGGGTCTATGTCTTGGGGACCCAGCCTGTCAACTACCCTTTGGGGAGATGCAAGGACCCTGGACGCATGTCTGGGATTGTACAAGGCCAGAGCTCTCCCTGGCCGGATCTGCTTTGTAACCAGTTGATGCTGCCTCATGCTCTGCTCTTTCTTTGGGAAGTGATTTGAAGCTTCCATTGTCCCAGCTGCAGATCTGGCCCCGTCTCTGGACTCACCAGGCCCCCTTGTGGCCAACATGGCAGGGGAGGATGGGGAGGGTAGAAAGCCCACTAGCTGCCTATTATGCTAGCCAAGTGGATTCTGAATCAGGCTGTGGGAACAGGGCTGCCACTGTGTCCGTAGACAGCCTTACTACGCAGAGAGCCCTGAGGCGTCCTCAGGCTGGGCAGGAGTGGGGCCACAGCAGAATGAGGCCTCTGTGGTGCATCCTTGGTTCCTTGTGCAGGCTTCCAGCTTCAGTCCCAAGTCTGGAAGGTAGCACCCACCCTGCGGACTGCTCCGGGTTCTGCTTCAAATGCATAGAATGGTGGTACATTCTTGTAATCCCAGTACTTGGGAGGCTGAGATAGAGGATCTCAGGTTTGAGGCTAGCCTTAGCAACTTAGCAAGACCCTCTTAAAAATAAAAGATAAAAAGAGCTGGGGGGTCTAGCTTAGAGGTAGAATGCCCCTGGGTTCAATCCCCAGTACAAAACAAAACAACATGCACAAGAGGCCGATCTCTCTCTCTCTCTCTCTCTCTCTCTCTCTCTCTCTCTCTCAAGAAATGGTGTGGTGGTGCACACTTGTAATCCCAGTACTTGGGAGGCTGAGATAGGAGGATTGCTGATTCAAAGACAGCCTCAGCCATGCACAGAGGCTCTCAGAAATATAGTGGGACCCTCATTCTAAGTAAAGAAATATAATCAGGCTGGGGAAGTAGCTTGGAGGTAGAATGCCTCTAGGTTCAGTCCCCAGTGCCCAAAAAGAAATTGGACAGGAGAAAAAGACCAAGGTCTCTATCCTTGCTCTCCTCTCTATGTCCCTCCCTTTTTGTCTGGTTGCCTTTGAGCAGGGGCCACTGGACTGGCAAATGGGAAACAAAGGCAGATGATAACTGTTTGTAGCAGGAGGGTGTGTGCAGCTGGTTAATGGTCCTTGCCTTTGGGGTTCTTAAACCTCACTAGGACGTGTGTGTGTGTGTGTGTGTGTGTGTGTGTGTGTGTGTGTGTGTGTAGGGGAGACTGCTAATGCAAATATTTTCTTTTTGGGGGTCTGGGGATGGAACCCAGGGGCATTTGACCTCCGAGCTATACCCCCTGCCATATTTTATTTTATTTTATTTTATTCTTTTTTTTTTGTGGGTCTGGAGATGGAACCCAGGGGCATTTGACCTCCGAGCTACACCCCCTGCCATATTTTATTTTGTTTTATTTTATTCTTTTTTTGTGTGGGTCTGGAGATGGAACCCAGGGGCATTTGACCTCTGAGCTACACCCCCTGCCCTATTTTTTATTCTTTATTTTGAAACGGGGTCTCACTGATTTGCAGAGGGCCTCACTAAGTAGCTGAGGCTGTCCGTGAACCGCGATTCTCCAGGTCTCAGCCTCCCAAATGCTGGGATTACAAGTGTGCGCCACCATGCCTGGCTTAATGCAAATGTTTTGAGTGGCTTTTTTTGTGTCGCCAGTGTGTTTTGGATGTCTGGGAGTGGATGGCATGGGACTCCTCATTGCTTTGAATGTATTTGTAGCTCTGAATGGTTCCCCCAACCAGAACAGCTGGGCCTGGGATGGACAGACCAGTGTCCCTACCGTAAACCTGGTTAGGGTCTCCATTTGCCCTGGCACCCCATTCAGTAGACACAGCTGGCAAGAGGGGGCAGGGCAGTTGTGTTATTTGACATATGGTTTATGGAGAAGAAAGCTGTTTAGTGTCAAAGTCTTCATGTGCTTGTCAAGTAAAATTAGTCTGTTGGAGCTTGGGGACTGAAACACTTATTTAGGTAATCATTAGCTAGAAGATGGGGAAGGAAAGGAACATGCAATTTTCAGACACCCCCTTCCTGTAGGTTAACCTAGAATGAAGCTCACAGACAGTGGGATCTGGAGCCCCCAGCCTTCCTCCTGCTGCTGCTACATGGCGAGGGGGAGGCTGGGGTCTTTTAGGGACAGTCAGGCCTGAGTTTAATTTTTTTTTGTGGTACTTGGGGTGGAACCCAGAGGCTTTCTACCTCCGGGCTCTACTCCCAGACCTATTTTATATTTTATTTGGAAACAGGGTCTCAATACGTTGCTGAGAGCCTCACTAAGTAGCTGAGGCTGGCTTTGATCCTCCTGTCTCAGCCTCCCAAGCGCGGGTATGACAAGCGTGCACCACCACGCCCGGCTCAGGCCTGAGTTTAGATGACCCAGACGGCATCTCTCAGGCACCTCTGGAAGCATGAACCCCTAAAGTTACCGGTTCCTCAGGATCTCTTCCAACACCACTCATTGCTAGGCCAGATCCAGTGGCATATACATTTATTTATCAGTCCAGTGTGTGTGTGTGTGTGTGTGTGTGTGTGTGTGTGTGTGTGTGTGTGTTAGTTATTGGAGATGGCAGGGGCATTCTTCCTCTGAGCTATACCCCCAGCCTTTTTTACTTTTTTTGAAACAGAATCTGGGTAGGTTGCTGAACGTCTCACTATGTTGCTGAGACTGGCCTCAAATCTGCAATCCTGATCCTGTTTCATCCTCCCAAGTACTGGTATTACAGGTGTGTGCCACCACGCCTGGCTTCAGTCCAGCATATTTACTGAGTACCTACTATGTGTATGGTAAGGGCAGGCTCTAGTGAAATCCCAGAAGCCTGTCACCCCTGGTGAAGGAGGGTAACAGGAAGAGCCCTGGTCACAGACATTCTGGCTTTCTGATTTCTAAACCTGCATTCTCTACTTAAACAGTGCTGATGTGGGCATGGGGGCTGGGGTGCTTCACTTTTCTTCTTTGCTCGAAGCACAGGGCGCACAGCTAGGAGCATCCCTGGGAAAGGAGGGTGCTCAAGGGCAGCTAGCCTGTCAGTGGTCTGCTGCTGGTGATATGGTACCTAGTGGCTCCTCTGGGGACACTCGCAGCCCTGATAGAAGGGAGAGGAGGGAGGCCAACTACACACCTCATAACAAGTGTGGAAACTGATGCAGAGAAAGGAGAGGAAGGCTGTGGGGTTGTGGTGTCTTGGATTCTGGTAACTCTTTCCTTAGAAACAGTGTGGGGTTTTATACTTTGACTCAGTCTCCTTTGAGTGGCTCTGGGAGGGACTAGATAACGGACTAGGATGAATCTTCATGTTGGAGGCCATCAAACTGAGCTGGGCTCACAGTCATTACTGGCCTGATCTGGACCCCTCCCTATGGCCACTGGGTTCATGGTCCCTTGAGATGACACTAGGCTCTGTCTGGAGGGGTGGGGCAGTGGGAAGGGCATAGCTCTACCTCTGAGCTATATTCCCCAGCTCTATTTTTTATTTTTATTTTTATTTATTTATTTTTTTTTTTTGTGGTACCGAAGATGGAACCCAGGGACATTCTACTTCTGAGCTACACCCCAGTCCTATTTTTTATTCTTTATTTTTAAACAGGGTCTCACTGAGTTGCAGAGGTCCTCATAAGTATCTGAAGCTGTCCAAGAACCACGATCCTCTTGTCTCAGCCTCCTGAATGCTAGATTACAAGCGTGCGCCACCACGCCGGGCTAGGGGATAGCTTCTGAGTAGAGAGGGCAGTGAGGGCTAGTGGGCACAGGTCCACACATGGCTTGCCACAGTTCCCTTAGGGTGGTCAAGCTCTGCAGCTTCTCTACCTCCTCCCTCCTGTAGACAGGACTCTGTGGGCCAGGATGGGCGAGGAGCTCCACAAGCCTGGCCTCTCTCTGGGCTTGGTGGTGGAGGTGTGGGGAGAGACAGTGGCAGGCTCGGAAGGCTTCTGTGCTGCTCCAAACCCAGAGTCCAAGAGTCAGCACAGCTGGCAGCTGCTCTTTCCATTCTCTAAGAGCTGGCTGGAGGAAGTGGGCAGGAGTGTGGGGAGCAGGGAGGGAGAGGGAAGGAAGTGGAGTAACACGAGGGCCATGGAGTTGGCAGAGCTCTGGTTTATGTAGGAACATTGCCCGCTGAGCCTGGACCACCACAGTGTGACGGAGGGAGGGAGCCACACCTCCACCACATCCCGACACCCACCTAGTGGGCCACAGGGACACAGCCCTTGGCCCCTGCCATTTTCCAGTGTAAAGGAGCTTGGAGGGAGGCAGAGATTTGGGGAGGGCCACACCACCCCTGGGTCCACCCCCTTAGCCTCAGTGCTCTCTTCCAGTCTTCTGGGAGAGACACAGCAAAGAAGACTGGGCCACAGGCATGGCCACTGGTGGGAACAGAGCCCACCAGCACTGGCCTAGGCCTCACCTTTCTGCTCTGAGCCTTGATTAGGTTTCTACTCTCTCCCCCACTTCTGAGTGCTGGGCCTGCCAGTTGGCCCTGCTACAGGTCCTGCCAGGTTGGTCTCAACCTGATGAGATTTCCAGAGTTGTTTTTCCAATTCCACTACTGGGAGGCTTGGCTCTGAAGCCAAATCTCACTTGGTGGGGAAGACTGAAAGTTTCAGGCCATAGCCTGGATCCAGACTGGGAGCTCTGTCCACTGATATCGCAAAGCCTTGTTTGGAGAGTTTCCATGGTGTAGAAGCCTGGACCCAACCAGTGCTGGGCAGCTGGAGCCCCAGTTGTTTCCTGGGAAATGGAGCTAGTGTCACAAGGGCCACCTTGCTCCTTGCAAACACCCAATGTTCTGTCTCCATAAGCACAGATGGTCTCTGTTAGTCTGGTGTTCATTACTATCATTACTAGTTCATTACTGAGGCTAGGTAGCTTTATATAGAGGTTTATTTTTTATTTCTTTGTGGTACTAGGGATGGAACCCAGGGGGCATTCTACCTCTGAGCTATACCTTCAGCCCTATTTTTTATTCTTTATTTGAAACAGGGTCTCAATGAATTTCAAAGGGCCTCACTAAGTAGTTGAGGCTGTTTGCGAACCCAGATCCTCCTGTCTCAGCTTCCCAAATGCTGGGATTACAAGTGTGCACCACCACATCCGGCTCAAGAGGTTTATTTTGATTCACTCTTTTACAGGTCCAAGGCAGAGACCCTAGCTGGCAAAATCCTAAGCTGTCACGAGCCATCACCTGGCAAGACTTAGGGAGCACCATGTTTCTCTTCTGTTTGTCCCTCCATCTCCCCACACAGGGGATTGGACCCAAGGGTACTCTACCTCTGAGGTACACTCCCAGCCCCTTTTATTTTATTTTATTTTATTTTTTATTTTGAAACAGTGTCATTACGTTTCTGAGGGTCTCATCAAATTACTGAGGCTGGCCTTGAACTTGCAATCCTACTGTCTCAGCTCCCCAAGTACTGGGACTATGGGCTGGGCCCAGTTTCTCTTCTTATAAAGCCATCAGTATTCCATCATGGCAGCTTCACCCCATGGCTTTACCTAATCTTAATCACCCTGTGTGGCTCTATCTCTAGACAGCACAGGCAGATTAAGTCTCCATTCTCAATATGCCACAATGGGGATCAAAGTTCAGCATTTGAGCCCTGGGGGCACACTCAAACCACATGCAAGCCTTAGCAGAGTCCACTGTCATCCCATTTATACTTTGTGTTGGCACAATGCTTTACAGTTTATAAGTCACTTTCTTGAACTCTTTTGATTCTCATAGCTACCCTGCAAGGGAAGAATCATATTCCCACTTGATAGCCGAGGAAGCTGGAATTTAGAGAGATAAATGAAATACTTTCCTTATTGCTGGTAAGGCACAAACCTGTCTTAGGATTCCAAGTTCAGTGTTTTTTCCACTACCCCAAGAAATAGTGACTGAGCTGCCTTTGGCCTAGCAGTTTAACTCTTGGCCTTGGTTTCTATAACTACAGAGTGGGCTTGACAAGAGTGCTCCCTGCACTTGGTCACGAGGGGTAGTTAAGAGAATATATGCAAAGTGTTCAGGCAAGGGCCTGGCACAGGAATGAGCAGTCAGTGAATGTCAGTCCTGCCCCCTGCCACACCCCCATAAAATTAGTTCTATAAATTCAACAGATTTGGAACTGGCAGAAACTTACTGACCTACTGCACATCTCTGGAACCCCTGGGGGCTGGGCGGGGTTCATCACTCCAAGTTTACCATAGAAGACTGAGGCTGAGGTTGCACAGCTGGCTGAGCTGGCTATGACAGTGGATGCTGGTCTGTGTGACTCAGCTAGTGATCTTTTTCTTGGACTACAGCTGTCTGAGAAAATCTTAGGCAAGGAGACCCTGCCGACCATGACCTCAGGGCTTTTTATCCTCAAATCATTGCCTTTGGGCACCCTCAATGGTGGGGTTTGTGGTTTGGAAGGAAGAGGGTCTCATTCTGAGCTGCAAAAGGCTGATTTGACAGAAGACTGATTTGAGCAGACCTTAATCTCCACCTCCATGGACAGTGGCCAGTTTTGCTTCAGAGGAACCTGGGCCTGATATGGTGGTATATACCTGTAATCCCACTATTTGGGAGGCTGAGACAGGAAGATTGCAGGTTGGAGGTCAGCCTTAGCAATTTAATGAGACTCTATTTCAAAATAAAAAAATAAAATAGGGTGGGGGTGTAGCTTAGAGGTGGAAGGCCCCTGGGTTCAATCCGTGTGTGTGTGTGTGTGTGTGTGTGTGTGTGTGTGTGTGTGTCTGTGTGTGTGTGCGCGCACAAAGGCCACCCGTGTCTCTGGCCCTCCTTCCTTCTGTGCTTGGCTGTCCTCAGGGCTCTGAGAATGTGGCCATACTACCACCTCTGCTCTCTCCTCTGCAGGGCTGAGGGCCTCCTAGGCTAGCCAGGGGTGTCCTTCTAGCCATCGGAGAGTGACATAGAGGAGTACCTTACTTTCTCTTTCCACCCTTTCTCTCCTTTTCCTTTCCATCTTCTCCACCTTACCCATCTTTCACTTAGAACACTTTGCTACTAATATAGGTTGTGTGTCCTTCAGCAGTCCGAATAGTTTCTCTGAGCTTTAGTTACCCCCCCAGGGGAAAAAAAACAATTTGAATCATCATGAGAGTCAAAAGTGAGGTGGGAGAATGTGTCCTGGACCTGGATATTTATTCCTATTCTCTCCTGTGTGTCCTTAGATGCTGGACTTTTTTTTTTTTTTTTTTTTTTTTTAGTACCTCCACAGCCTTATTTGCAAAATATGGGAAGCATAATTCCCTCCTGAAAGTCCTCCCACCACCCTTTCTTTGCAGTCCAGCCTTTGTCCAGGCCGCAGTGTGTCCACACAGGCTTTGGCCATCGTGTTCCTGTTGTTTTTTATTCTGCGGTAGTATTTGCACTGACCATCTTAGTCACTAGATTGGAGCCAGTCTCTTTATTCAGTTATTCATCCAACAAGTGTTTACTCAGTGCCTGCATGCCAGGTGCCAAGGTTCTGGGTGAAGTGGGGAAAGCAGACAATTAAACGAGAATGTACAGAGGGATAATGACTCACCAGGCCCGAGTAGGAGGGATAGAGACTAGGAAGGCTCACTGGAGGAGGTGATCTTCAAGGTAAGACCTAAAGAACAAATAAGAAATCAACCCAATAAAGTGAACAAGTAGGAGGAGAGGGCCCCAGGCTTGTCTTTCATGGTCTCTAGCTGCAGCCAGTGCCTGACCTGGAGGAGGTTGGTGATTTAGTTTTCCACTCCTGCTGTTTGCTGCCTCTCCTCTCGGTGGTTCCTATGCAGAGGTGAGAGCTTGCACCACAGGGATGCTGTTCACAGGGCTTCCAAATATAGCATGTTCTGCTAGCCCAGGGCCTGCATGTTCCTGGGGCTAGAGCTGTAGGAATGGGCTTGGCAGGTTGGGTTGGGGGTGGGGTTTTACTCAAGGACTCCTGGGCTCTGCACAAGGGTGGAGATGAGTCAGAAGGAGGTCTGGGAGGCCACAGGTGGTGCTAAGGATGCAGTCCTATGTTGGGTCCCTGGGCTCAGCAGGGACAGGAAGCCCATGAACTCGACTCTCACCGCTTCTCCCAAGATGGTCTTTTATGTCAGAACTTTAGGAACAGGAAGGGACACTGAACTTCTCAGTCAGGGGCCTCTTTCACACACGGTTCCCCCCAAACGAGTGAGGTAGCCTAATTACTTCTAGAACTCTGCCCTCTCCTCCCCACCCCTTCTAACTTCCAGTGTTGTTTCAAGCCCCCAAGGATGAACCTGTGCCAAAACCTTTTCTGCCTGATCTTGATTGAGCTGTGCCCCCAAGGGCATTTCCTCTGTCCTCCATGGGCCCTGGCAGGCTTTCTGGAGCAGCAAAGGCCAGACAAGCTGGAGAGACGAGGTGAGCAGTGTGTTTGGAGGCTGGCTGAGCCAGGAGTAGGGCAGCAGGGACAGATGGCCTTCTGGTGGATTCTTTTCACATGGTGTTGGGGACCAGGGAATGAAGAACGAGCTTGGAAGTTGGAGGAAAAATGGGTGATTGTCACAGTTGTGTTGATGGAAGCTATTTCACAGTTCCTTTTGCAACAAAGACTTTTCTTGCACCACATCTTACTCTATAGCTGCCCTCAAAGTGGGCCATGTTTCTCTACAGATGTGGAAACTGAGGCTCCAAGGCTGAGTAACCAGCCCGTGCAGCTCAGCAACTGTGAAACCAGGAGCCGAAGGCCTGTTTGCCACGCACTAAATCCCGGGCTCTATCCACCGCATTACACTGCTTTTTTGAGGGATATAACAATTGATGCCTTTTTTTTCTGAGCCAGGGACATCACTTTCCTCCCAGAGGAACTTAGGCGAATGAAGGTGAGTGAATGAATGGATGTGGAGTGTGACATTTAGTAGTGTTGGAAAGAGACTCTGAGACCCAGGTAGGGGCCTGGCTCCTTCCTCCCCACACTTTGTTCCTAACAGAACTGCTTGGGCGCCTTGGGCCCTGAGCCATAGAATCTCCCCAAGACATTCATCTTACTTATTTTTAATTGTTCTCATGGGATAGCCTTAGGGCATGAGGACAGCAATCTCTTTTCTCTGTGTTCTCTCTCTGTCATATGCATTAAAAATAATTTTAAAACAGAGTAGTGCATGCAATATATTAAAAAGAAATCAGATTCTTTCTGAAAGATTAGTCCCCTACACCTGTGCCCCCTTTCCCACATGATCCCTTGGGCTATCTTTTCATACCTTTGAAGAGTGACGTTTGAGGCTCTGTGTGATCCACAGGAATGCCTTCACAGATGCAGGTACCTGGGCTGTCTTTTACTTTGTTCTTATTTTCCTCACACATAGGGCTTCCCAGTTTGCAGACAGGAACACCGAGGCCCTGGCCAAGTCCATGACACCGGAGACAATGCAAGGGGAAGAATGCTCTTCACCTTTGACTTTCCTAGGCCCCAGGATGTGTCTCCTCTTAGAACTTACTGGCACGGTGCCTCTCCCTTGGGAGGGACCCCTCATCCTTATGACATATGACAGGTGGTGGCTTTACCAGCCCTGGGCTTCTTAGAAGAACAGCCAGCAAAAGAGAGGTCAAGGGTCAGTGCTAGTCAATGTGAATCAACAACTCCGGGCAGACACCCAAATCCTGCAGTTCCTTGTTTGATCTTAAGGAAGTTGTCCAACGTCAGCAGCTGCCCTGGCCACCACCCTGGCCGTCACCAAGGGGGTAGCCTCACAGCAGTGGCACTGAGGCTGACAGTGCCCCTGACTCACAGGGGACAGGCACAGGCAGAAGATGATGGATTTCTTCAAGAACATTTTGGTGAGTGTCTGGGGATGTGGAGGAATGCTCACTCTGTCCTGCTGCTAGGAGGGGATGGGGGTGTAGCTCCTCCTACTGCCACCTGGCAGGGAGCCCTGAGTGGCTGTTTGCCTACCATGGGGCTTAGAAGACTGCTGCCATTCAGGGGAAGGAAAGCAGAGGTCAGAGACTGAGGGGACTGTGTGTGTTGGGGTTGGGGGGCAGGGACAGAGTTGGATATCAGATATCAGGCCTGGTCTCTCTGGCCTGGACATTTGAGGTGGGATCCAGCTGTACATTTGGACAGAGCTCACTTGTGTGCTCTTTGAAGGCTCTTGGGCCCCATGCCAACGCCCAAGGGGGCCCGCTGCCAACTACAGGTCACACCGCAGGTACAGGAAGGGCCTCTCTGTGGCGTTCCCACCTGGCCTCTGTACTCGGAGGGGGCCTGCCCAGGCCTATGGCTCCAGCCCCTCTCTTCTCTGTGCTGTGGTCTTGGTGAGGCCCTGCTAGGGGACTCTGCCCTATTACGGAGCCACAGGTTGTGATTAGTGTGGGGCTTGGGTGGCAAGTGAGAGAGCTACATTCTGTGCTGCCCAACCACACTGTCCCTGGAGGCCTGGCGGATCCCCCTTCAGCTCTGCCAGGCCATCTGTGCTCCCGGGGGGCATGGCATCAGGCTGATGAGCCACAGGCAGTGCTGGCCCTCACATCCACACACCTGCTGCTGCTGCTGCTGGAGACTGGCTGTTTTCTTGACTTTTTCCCACCGTGACTGTGTCATCCCTTGTCTTCAGGGAGCTGAGGGTGACAGTTTAGGAATGGATGTGGGGAGCGATGAGATGCTTATCTGGGGGTCAGGCCAAGGAGTTTCCGTCTTATGCCACTGTGGGCTCCAGGATGGTGTTGTGAGTGGGTGACCCTGTTATCAAACAGAAGTAACCCAGTGCCTCTAAATCATAGCAGGGTGGTAATAAATTGGAGGCTTTATAGCAGGGGGCAGATGTCATCAGATTTGTCTTCCAAAAAGACCATGTGGGTGTTGTATGGGAAATTGATGTCAGAGCGGGGAGTAGTGAGGCAGAGAGTCCAGGGAGGAGGCTGTGGAGTGGTCCAGGAGGGACAGTGTGATGAAGGAAGCATGGAGGTTGAGCACCTCCATCAGACCTGGACTGCACTTTACAGGGAGACTTGTGGGATTGGATATGGGAGTGTGGGATGGAGAAGTCTGTGAGGACTCAGGTTTTCATCCAGAGCATGGGGTAGGTGGAGGTACTATTCATTGATCTGGGCTAGCTGGGGCAGTGGAAGGTTTATGAGGGAAGAAATTAATCAGAGTTGTGCTTTGGCCTTGTTAAGCTTGAGATGTCAGTCAGACATGCAGGTGAATGGTTGGGTTGGCAAACCCGGATAGAACTGGACTTGAATCTGGTTCTACCTCTTCCAAGCATGTTCACTTTGGGCAAGTTGTTTAACCACCCACGACTCCAGCCCTCTGCCCGCCCCTTCCTCCCTGGGTGCATCTGTAAAGGGCCTGCTTCAGCGCTCTGTGCTTGGCGCATCAAGGCTCCCCAGTGGAGGGTACCTGGAACTTCTAAAACTTTTCTTATATCACCTTATTTCTCAACTCGGGCATAGTAATCAGGCATACTGATGTCCAGAACAGAGATTATTAATATGTTTTGTGGGCTGATTTTGGCTCATAGATTTATTGTTTGGCCAACATAGAGATTTTAAACATTGAGTTGATTGATAATGGGTTGATGGTCAATGTGTAAAAATTGAGAAACCTCACATAAAAATTTAGATTTCTGGCTTACCTTGAAAACAAGCTATATTGAGCTTGCATTTCTACTTGGCAGCCTAGTCAGAAATAAGTAGTGGCTATTCCTTTTGGTCATTTAACATTGTCTTCCTGTCTGTCTGTCTGTCTGTCTGTCTGTCTCTCTCTCTCTCTCTCTCTCTCTCTCTTTGAGGTGAAATTTATATATCATGAAATTAATCATTTCAAAGTAAACAGTTCAGTGGCATTTGGTACATTCACAATCTTGTGCAACTGCCACCTCTAGTTCCAAAATAAAACCCCATTAATGGTTACATCCCACCCTCTCCTTCTTCGTCCCCTGCCCCTGGCAACCACTACTCTGTTTTCTGTCTATCTAGATATTTTACAGAAATGGAATTGTTTGCTGCTGTAGAGCAAAAGAAGCAATCAGCAGAATGAAAATGCACCCTACAGAATGGGAGAAATTATTTGCAAACCATATATCAGAAAGGGGATTAATTCCCCAAATCATCAAACCAAAGTTCTTTAAGGTTGCCTCTATGGGGTTATGCCATCTGATAACAGAGACGGCATCACTTTTTTCCTTTACATTGTGGCTACGTTTTATTTCTTTACTCTGGCTAGTATTCTAAATAGCAGTGGTGAAATCAGGTCGCCTTATCTTGTTCCTAATTTTAGAGAGAAGGATTTCAGACTTTCAGTATTGACTATGCTGTTAGTTATAGGGTTTTAAATGCTCCTTTATCATATTGAGGAAGTTCTTTTTTATTTTTAGTTTTCTTTTATTGTGGTACTGTGGATTGAACTCAGGAGTATTCTACCTCTGAGCTACACTCCAGCCCAATTTATTTATTTATTTATTTATTTATTTATTTATTTATTTATTTATTTAGTACTGGGGATGGAAACCTTCTAACTTCGGGCTACACTCCCAGAACTATTTTATATTTTATTTGGAAACAGAGTCTCTTAAGCCAGCAAGGCTGCTTCGAGCCTGCGCGATCCTCCTGTCTCAGCCTCCCAAGTGCTGGGATTACAAGTATTCACCACCATGCCTGGCGTATTTTTTGTTTTGAGGCAGAGTCTCACTAAGTTGCTGAGGGCTTCACTAAGTTTCTGAGGCTGGCCTCAAACCTACGATCCTCATGTCTCAGCCTCTCAAGTACTGGGATTACAAGTGTGTGCCACCACATCTGGATTTATTTCCAGTTTTCTGAGTTTTTTTTCTTTTTTAAATAAAGAAAGGGTTTTGGTTTTCGTCAAGTGCCTCTTCTGCATCAGTTGAGCTGATCATGTTCTCTTCTTTGTTTCTATTAAAGTGATGTATCACGCCGATTCTCTTATGTTGATCTAAGCCTGCATTACTGGTTAAATACTACTTGGTCATGATATATAATATAAAATCAAATCCATATAACAGATTTGGTTGGGTGGTATTTTATTGAGGATTTTCTGTAGTTTTCTTATGATTGGTTCCTTTAAATGGCTTCAGCAGTGTTGGCCTCATAGAATGGGTTAGAAAGGGTTCTTTCCTCTTCTGGTTTTTAATTTTTGAGGAGTGGGTCAGAGTTGTTAATTGTTTTTATTTTATTTTATTTTTATTGGTGCATTATCATTTTTTGAAAGAGCTTCAGAGGATTTGCGTTAATCATTCTAATTCTTCTTCTACTATTACTGCTCCTGGGCATCTGCTGTGTGTTGGACACTCTTGGCTGAAGGAAACAGCAGTGAGTACCATAGACCAAGAGCCTCGCCCTGAAGGGGCTTCTGTTCTGTGAACGATTTGTGGTCTCGTGGGAATAGCCCTGGCATTTCCTGTAGGCATCAGCAGATGGGCCAGCAGCCCTGGTCCTCATTCTGCTCACCCTGTGGGTGGGGACACCTGAGGCAGCAGCAGGGCTGGGGAACATTGCGTACATACTCCATGATCAGGTGGATCATCAACGCAGCACATCTGCTCTGGCGCCTCACAGGGTGTATGCTCTGGGTGTCTGGTTCCCCAGTTTCCCCAAAACCTCATGGTGGTGCACACCTGTAATCTCAGTACTTGGAAGGCTGAGACAGGAGGATTGTAGGTTTGAGCACAGCCTTAGCAAGTATCAAGAATGTCAGCAACCTAGTAAGACCCTGTTTCAAAATAAAATATAAATATATCTGGGGCTGTAGCTCAGAGGTAAAATGCCCCTGGAATTAATCTCCAGTGTCCAAAACAAAAAGAAAAAAGCAAAAACAAAAAACAAAACAAAGAAACATACACACACACACACACACACACACACACACACAAAAGAAAAAAAAAAACCAACAAAACCAACCTAACAGACCCCAAAACCTTTTTATAAAACTCCAGAAATCCCTTTTTTGATGCCTGTCCTTTTTGTGAGGACCAGAAAGTTCCTCCTACCCAGGTTTTCTTCTCCACTCTTGCACTGTGCAAGCCACTTCTCCACCAGGATTTCCCAGGGTTCATGTGGGTGGGAAACACCTCCTTCACCCTTGTCCTGCTGAGATTTTCTCTTTGCTTCTGGTGTACCATTGCCCCTCAGTGTGTCTCCTGGACCAAGGCAGGCAAGGATAAGGAGGAGATTGCTATTGGGCATGGAGTGTGTGTTGGGTGCCATGGCTGCACACGCTGACTGGTGTGGTTGTAGCCCAGCACTGGGAGTTGATGCTGTTATCAGCCTCATTCCAAGATGCTCAGATAGCACTTTCCCCTCTGTGAGCTATGGTATGTGGTACCTCTCAGGAGCGGTGTAGCAAGGCTGCTCACACATAACACACCCTCTGGGAGTGGAGGAGTGGCGCCCAGAGTCAGGGCAGGTTGCCTAGCAGTCACATATGAGCTGCAGGTGGGTGGGCAGTGGGTGTCTCTTCTCCAAGAATGTCAGAGAGGAAGAGGAGTGAAAGGGGAGTTTATTTGTAGGAGTCTACTGGGATGGGTTGCAATGTAGTGGCTGTCCATCTTCAGGGAGAAACCATGTCCATGAGTAGGCTGCTGTGGACCAGAGGGCAGGGAGCAGGTAGGGTTGCTCCTGCCAGCAGGAGAGGCACATGTGCTGAGATGGTTGCCATGGCTGCCCTATACAGTTGGACCCCTGCATCTGCAGGGTTTGCATCCATGGATCTAACCAACCTCAGATTGAAAATACTCAAACAAAAAATTGTGTCTAGCTAGGTATGGTGGCGCAGGCCTGTCATCCTGGCAATTCTTGGGAGGCTGAGATAGGAGGCTCACAGGTTCATGGTCATCCTCAGTAACTTATAGAAGCCCTAGAATAGCCCTGGGTTCAATCACCAGTACACAAAAAAAAAGTGTCTATACTGATATTTTTCTCACCACTATTTATTAAAAAATACAGCCAGGCGTGGTGGCGCACGCTTGTAATCCCAGCATTTGGGAGGCTGAGACCGGAGGATTGCAGTTCGCAGACAGCCTCAGCTACTTAGTGAGGCCCTCTGTTTCAAAATAAAGAAGAAAAAAATAGGGCAAGGGATATAGCTTAGAGGTCAAATGCCCCTGGGTTCCATCCCCAAACTCGCAAAAACAAAACAAAACAAAAAAACAACAGTATAATTATTTACATAGCAACTGTATTGAATTAGGTGTTATAAATACTCTAGATATGATTTAAAGTACATAAGATGTGCATAGATTATATGTAAACCCTACCGTATTTTTATATTAGGGACTTGAGCACCTGCAGATCTCAGTATCCACAGAGGTCCTGGAACCAATCTCCCCAAAACACCAAGGACAACTGTCTCAGACAAATGCTGTGTTCTTTCTATTGCTCCTGTGTCTTCACCACCTGGGCAGGGGACTGGCACCACTACCTGCAAGTAGGAGCATCAGGAAAGATTTCTTGAGATTTTTCAAACCTAAGTTATGAGAGTATCTGAGTTCCTGCTCCTGCCATCTGAGCCTCCAGCATTCTCTTCCACAGACTCACTCTGCCCTGAGGAGGGAGGGCCAGGCACTTTCTATATTGGGAGGTGGCAAGGACAGGATCAAACTCTGGGGCTCAGCCTATGATGCCCTTGGCTGAGCTGGCTCTGATTATCTCACGGCCTATTTGAGCGGCTGTTCAGGCAGAGCCCCGGGGGAGACACTGGCAGCCATTCTGATTTGGGTGGCAATAGCGGCTGCTAATAATAAATTAGGCAGCTGAGCTTATGCTGCTGTTGAGGAGGAGGCCAGATTACATTCCTCTGTGATAGTCCAGGGACTGGCTTCCTGATGGAGGGAGATCCCTTTCCTAAAGGATGCCCTGGGCCTGCCTGTCTCACAGCCTGCGAGACATTGCCAGTGAGTCAGTGAGCGTTTATTGAGTGCCTACTGGATGCCCTTGGCCATGTCAAGTGTTCTTAGGGTGTGTGGACAAGGGTGGGTGTGAATGGCTAACAGCTGCCATTCCAGGCAGGGCTGAGTCACTCTGCCTGCTTCTGGATGAAAAAGAACTTGCTTTTTTGCCAAGGCTGGAACTATCCCATTGAAAAGTTCAGGGAGTCACTAAGAAGTAGAGCCAGCCAGCTGAGGCCACCCAGCCACTGGCTGATTCCCGCTCCCAGGCACTGTGCACGTGGGAATCGTCTGCCCAGCGTGCTACTGATGGCCAGGGATGAACCAGCCCTTCTTGTTTCACCCACACCAGCCTGGAGAAACATGCAGCATCTTCATTCAGGAAGCACACGCTCATTTTAAATGGCAGTCTAAACTTTGGCAAGACCAGTGATGTCGAGAGCTAAACAAAGTACCCTAAAGCTGGTAGACCATCTCCCAACAGGGCAAAGCATACTTCCACAGGGAGCTTTCTAGCAGCTCTTCTAGCAGCTGTTTTTGACCATGCATTTGCTGTAGAATGTCCAGCAAGGCACTTTTTGTACACATTCTTACTTCATCCCCAAAGAGCCCTGAAAGTCAGGGTCTTTCTGATTCAGTTTTCAGGTGAGGAAGTTGGGAGAACCAAGATAAATTAACTTGTGTGATGTCACATAGCTGGGTGGGTGCTGGTCAGCCATTCCCTAGAGCAGACTTGGACTCTCAACTCTGTGCTGATTCACTCTTGTCTTCCTGCTGTGCCCAAGCCTAGGTGGCTCTGCTCAGCCATGCAGATTGAGCTGAGTTCTGGCATTCAGGCTCTCAGGCTCAGATCCCAGCTCTCCTTCAGGATGACTGGCCCAGAGGCCAGTCGAGTGGGGCTGACCTGCTCACCATTCTTCACATGATGCTCTTCTTCCCTTTCTACCATTGCTCACACAGTCCCCCTGTCTGGGTACCAGGTTCTCTTCATCTCTGTCCACCAAGTGATGGCTCTCTGTCCTTTGAGGTCTGCCTGGGATGCTGTGTCTTGCAAGAAGCCTTCCTTGATATGTTGGTTTTAAGCTATGTTCACATATTCTTTGATAGTTCTCTTCTCAAGAGATGGAACCCTATTCCCCTCCCCTCCTCTTGAGTTTGGGCTAGATTTAAACACTTTTTATTTGGTTAGTAGG
The DNA here is from genome assembly GCF_963383645.1 of Muscardinus avellanarius. Taxonomy (NCBI): domain Eukaryota; kingdom Metazoa; phylum Chordata; class Mammalia; order Rodentia; family Gliridae; genus Muscardinus; species Muscardinus avellanarius. The sequence continues at coordinate 20,992,734 of NC_137802.1, read as the reverse complement.
GATCAAACCCAGTAGCATTATACCTCTGAGTTGGACCTCCAGTCCTTTTTTATTTTTTGAAACAGGGTCATGCTGGGTTGCAAAGAGTCTTGCTAAGTTGCTGAGACTCTTCTTGAATCTGAAATCCTCCTGTCTCACATTCCAAGTTCTGGGATTGCAGGTGTGTGCCACCATGCCCAGCTGCATACTTGCTTTTAATAAACTGGAGGTAATGGTATATGCTTTTTGATTAGGTGGTAACAGATATTACAGTTTCCTCTGTGCCCTCTCTTGGATTGCTCCTTCTGGAGGAAGTTACCTGCCATGTTTTGAGACACTCAGGCAGCCAGTGGAGAGGCCCATACAAGAGGAACTGAGACCTCCTTCCTATGTCCCAGTGAGTATGCTATCTTAGAAGTGGAGGCTCTGGCCCATGAAACCTTCAGGAGACCACAGCCCCTGCCTGTGACTGAGAATCCCTTATCCAGAACTGTGCCAGTAAGCTGCTGAATTCCTCTCACAGAAATTGTTTTGAGCCACTGAGGCTTGGAGTAATCTGTTACACAGCAATAGAGAACTACATTGATGTCTCAGAAAGTGCTTTGTGCCTACTCTGAGCCATGATAGTACTGACCATCAGTTACGTGACCCTGAAGAACATTGTCTCATAATTAAGATCATGAGCTGGATTTTGGGTGATGCAGGAGAGCATCTTAGTTTACAACATACAGAGCCAGGGATCCACTTGAGAATGAATTGGCCTGAATCCAAGGTCTTTCTGCAAGCACCAAAGGCTGGGTGCTGTGTCCCTGGACATACCCTGTTACGAAGCTTTGGGTAACACCTGGAGTTGGGGTTGGGAGAAGCATAGAAAGGGCTGCCAGGGCCTCCACTGGGTGTCACAGTCTTCAAAACATGAATTATATGCAAAAGCTCATTTATAAAAATGCTGAAAAGAAAGGAAGAAAGAAAGAAAGAGAAAAGAAAGAAAGGGAAAAAGAAAAAAGAAAGAAAGAAAGAAAGAGAAACATCCTTAACTCCTTCTGGCATTTGGCTTTCAAAATATTTTTCTTTGGAGGGATGATGCATGCACTCATAATCAGACCTATACATAGATACACAAACATCTTTATACATTTAATTGAAAAATCAGATAATCATGTTGTCAACACTATTTTTCTCACTTCATAATGCATTGTAGATCTTTGTGCTAGCATAATTAACAAAGATCTTCTTTTTTGATATTTTGTTGTATGGACATATTCCTGTGTACTATTTGTTCCTCCCCTCACTGGTGGGTACTCTATTCCTACTTTTTTGTATATAAAGAATGCTTTCACAAGCACCCTTGTATAGGGGTCCTTGTGCGGCTGCTCAAATATTGTGTCAAATTCCTTGGAACAGGTTTATTGGACCCAAAGAATGTGAACATTATTAAGATTTAGGATACTTAGTGCTAAATTGCCATTTAGAAAGAGTATACCTAGTACATACACTATATAGTTTCTGTGTCCCTGACTTGCCCAAATTGGCCAATCTGATAGATGGATAATATTATTATTTATTATCTTGATTTCTTCAATAACTTGAGAGGTGGGGCATGTTTTATGTGCTTATTGATAATTTTATGTTTCTTGTGTTCATGTCCTTTGCATATTTTTCTGTTTCTCTTATAAAAGTTATTTATTTAAAGTTTAATTATGAAAGGAGTATGGGTCTACAGATTCGTGAAGTAGGCCAAATACAAAGCACAACTTCCATTACCACTCTCATCTTCCTTCTCTTTTTTTTTTTTTTTTGTGGTCTAGGGATTGAACTCAGGGATCTTCTACTTCTGAGCTATAACCATGCCTATTTTATGTTATCTTTAAATTTTTTCTTTTTAATATATTTTTATTGGTGCATTGTAGTCAAACATCATAATGGAATAAAAAACTTGTGGAAATATACATGCACACATCATCCAAGTAGCCTTTATCCAATCCCCATCCCATTTCCTCTCCCTCCCTTGTTCCCATGCTTGGTTTAGTGATTGACTTCGATATGTTTAAGTACATCATGTGCTTTAAAGAGTTTCTATTTTCCTCCCTCCAATCCTCTCAGATAGGTCACCTTAAGTGCTCTTCTATAGGGCCCCTTCTTCAACTAGAGTTCCTCCTATTACCCATTTCTCCCTAGTTTTTGCGTATTAGGGAAAGCATCTGGTTTTTATTTTTTGGGGTAGATATCCATAGATAGTATTGCTGGGTCATATGGTAATTTCCTTTTCATTCCTTTTCATTCTCTGAGGATCTTCCATGCTTTTCAAAGTGGTTGCACTAATTTGCAATTGTACCAATAATGTATTCAAGTTTCTACTTCTCCACACCTGATCAATTATAGTTTATCTCTTCCTTGGAAGTCCTACTTTTATTTTCCACACTATTTCCCATTTACTGAATCATGGCAGCCAGAAGGTGAGTGACTTTGATGAGATGATCCATTCACACCATATTTTTTAATAGAGGTGACTTGGATCTGGAGATCTGCTGAGAGATGGGGTGAGGCAGTGGCAGCTTCAAGTGCTTTCTGACCACGCGATTGCAAGGACCCACTGGCCCTTCACTGTGCAGCAGGCCCTGGCATCAGCCTCACTGCTTGGCAAGCTCTGATCCTGGCCTCACTGGCCCCGGCACCATCCTTGCTGCTAGGCAGGCTCTGATCCCAGCCTCGAGAGACCTGGCATCTGCCTTGCTGCTCAGCAGACTCCAATTCCAGCCTCGCAGGCCCTGGCATCGGCCTTACCACTCAGCAGGCTCCAATCCCGGCCTTGCAGGCCCCCGGCACTGGCCTTGCCGCTCAGCAGGCCCTGATCCTGGCCTCATTGGCCCCGGGACCAGCCTTGCTGTGTGTCATGCTCCGGTCTTTGTCACTGTGGGCAGGTCATCTACAGAGGTTCCCATTTTTTCTTCCATTTTTTTTTTCTAGGTAGGAGAAAATAATACGTGTCCTTTGCAAAACCTGGGAGCCTGAGTATCTAGTAGCAATGCATTTTGTCTCCTCTCCAAAGTCGGTGGTCCACAGGTTCACCACAGAGAGCGGGTTCTGCTGCTCCAACTACACCCCAGCCCCCAGCGCTGTGCAGAGGAGCACAGCAGCCATGAGCACTGTTGTCTCCCGGGACGCGCAGCAGGCTGGCTGACCCTCTGATGTGGGGATCCCTCTGGTGCACCCTGAACATTTTTCTTATATAGTATGTTGTCCAGAGTTCCTGAGCATGTCAGGAAGGAGCAGTCTACTTATGGGGAAATTTCTTCAAAAGTTCAAGGTGGATTGGATTGGATGTCGGTTCTCTCTGGAACATTTTTCTTACATAGTATGTTGTCCAGAATTCCTGAGCATGTGTGGCTGGAGCAGTCTACTTTTGGGGAGATTTCTTAAAAAAATTCAAGGTGGATTGGGTTGGATCAGTCTGCCTCTCCTGAGTACTGGCCACCACCACCGCCCCCATCACTGCCATCTTGGTCTCTCCTCTTCAATTTTTTTTTTTTTTTTTTTTTTTTTGCGGTACTGGGAGTGGAACCCAGAGGCTTTCTACCTCCGGGCTATACTCCCAGACCTATCTTATATATTTTTTGGAAACAGGGTCTCACTAAGTTGCTGAGAGCCTCACTAAGTAGTTGAGGCTGGCTTCGAACCTGTGCGATCCTCCTGTCTCAGCCTCCCAAGCACGAGGATTACAAGTGTGCGCCACCACACCCGGCCCCTTCAACATTTTTTTAATAAAAGAAAATAGTATGTGTCTTTTGCAGAAGCTGGGACTCTGAGTACTTGGCAGCAGTGGATTTTATCTCCCCACCAAGAGTGGAGTCCCAAAGCTTCACCACAGAGAGCAGGCTTTGCTGCTCTGAGCACACCACAGCCCCAGCGTGGCATAGAAGAGCACAGCAGCTAGGAGCACCGAGGCTCCCGGGACACACGGCTGGGCATCCCAGCCTGGCCATGCTGGGCTTCCTCCAACGCGCCCCGAATATTTTTCTTACAGAGTATGTTGTTAAGAATTCCTGAGCATGTGTGGCAGGAGCAGTCTACTTCCTGATCTCTTCTGGAATGTTCTTCCAATAATCACTTTTCTTGCAGTGACGGGCGTCACACTGCCTCTAATTCCCCCATTTTCCACTCTCTTATATTTTAGATAGGAAGTCATAACTGAAAATGTCTCCGTATGTGGTCCCAATCAGATATTAACCCAAAATCTGTTGTCCAGGGTTTCTTAGAGGAATACATGTCCTATCCAGCCACTGCCAACTGTTGCCGCTGTGGCCGCAACCGCTGCCATCTTGGCTGGAAGTCTAATACTCTTAAAATTTTAAACAGAGTCTCATTAAGTTGTCCAGGCTGGCTTTGAACTTTCAATCCTCCTGCCTCAACCTGAGTTGCTGGAATTACAGGTGTGCACCACCATGCCCGGATGATAAAATAACTTTTTGATCAAGTTCTTTTCTCTTTTCTTTTCTTTTCTTTTCTTTTCTTTTCTTTTCTTTTCTTTTCTTTTCTTTCTTTCTCTCTTTCTTTCTTTCTTTCTTTCTTTCTTTCTTTCTTTCTGTTTTTTTCTTTTTTCCTTTTTTTTCTTTTCTTTTGCAGTACTGGGGATGGAACCCAGGGGCATTCTACCTCTGAGCTACAGCCCCCGGCCCTATTTTTTATTCTTTATTTAGAAACCTGGTCTTTCTGAGTTGTAGAGGGTCACTAAGTAGCTGAGGCTATTGGAGAACCAGGATCCTCCTGTCTCAGCCTTCTAAATGCTGAGATTACAAGCGTGTGCCACCACGTCTGGCTTTATTCTTTATTTTGAAATATGGTTTCTTAGTTGTAAAGGGCCTCACTAAGTAGCTTAGGCTGTTGGAGACCGATGATTCTCCTGTCTGAGCCTCCCAAATGCTGGGATAACAAGCATGCACCAACATGCCTGGCTGATCGAGATATTTATATCAGGTTATTTTTCTATGCAAGGTATATGCATACATGTAGGTCACCTTAGATTGTGTGTGTTGTGTGTGTGTGTGTGTGTGTGTGTGTGTGTGTGTGTTTTCACGGTACTGGGGATTGAACCCAGGAGCCTTCTACCTCTGAGCTATACCCTAAGCCCAATTTTTTATTTTTTATTTTGAAACAGGGTCTCACTAAGTGGAGGAGGGCCTCACTAAGTAGCTGAGGATGGCCGAGAACCTGAGATCCTCTTGTTTCAGCCTTCCAAGTACTGGGATTACAAATGTATGCTATCACACCCAGCTATTTTAGATTGTTTTTAAGGTATTTTTTAAAAATAAGAGTAGGATCATATTCAATGCAGTGTTCTTGGATCAGCTCTTTTCCCAACTTCCTCTTCAGTGTAACTTGGAGAGACCTTTGTTATTGAATGATTGCATATTTTTTTTGAATAGCTCTATTGAGATAATTTAAATATCATAAAGTCACCCATTTAAAGTGTACAATTTAGTGGTTTTTGGCATATCCACAAAGTTGTGCAGTTGTCACCACAATCAATTTTTAGAATGGTTTTCTCACCTCAAAGAGAAACCTGGTATCTCCCAGCCCTCAGCCTCTAGCCTCCCAACCCCCTCAGCCTTAAAGAACCACTAATCTACATTCTGTTTCTATGGATTTACCTGTTCTGGACATTTTATATAAATGAAATCATAGGATATGTAGACTTTTATGTTTGTCTTTTTCCATTCACTATAATATGTTCAGAGTTCTTCCACGTGGTAGCTAACATTAGCACTTCATTCCTTTTTACGGCTGAATGTTTTTCCATTGTACGGGCATGATAAATTGTGTTTACCCCTTTACCTGTCAATACACATTTGATTGTTTTTAATCTTTTACCATCTTAAGCATTCATGTACAAGTATTTGAGTATGTTTTCAGTTCTTTTGGATTTATACACGGTAGTATAATTTCTGGGTCATGTGGCAACTCTGTGTCTAACTCTCTGAGGAACTGCAAAATTATTTTCCACAGCAGCTGCACCATTTAAAATTTCTACTAGGGGTGGCTGGATGGCATCTAAGCCTGACCTAGTGTCAGACCATTCTTAAGGATCCTCTGTTTACCAGACATCTTAGAAATGGTGGGGAGATAGGCCTTTAGAATTAAGTGAGGGTGTTTTGGAGATGTTTGCCTAAGAAAAAATAGATCCTGCAGGGTAAAAATAAGGATCTTCGTGGAGTTTTTAGATTTAAAACTATAATCTTCCTTTTCTACCTTACTTGTCTCCTTCTTACCTATTTTAATTTTTCTGTTCTTCCTCATGTCTGGTTAACAATCACCTACCAGATGCATAGAAGTAACGTTTAGGGCTTTATTATCTGCCATTAGAACAGAGTGAGAGAGCCTTTCAATGTTTTCTAAAGCCAGTCTGGGGAAAAAATCACTTGGGGGTAATTGTAAAGAGTCTTGGCTTTAATACGTGTGGTGTAACACTCTTGTAATCCCAGTACTTGGGAGGCTGAGACAGGAGAATCGTGGTTCGCGGACAGCCTCAGCTACATAATGAGGCCCTTTGCAACTCAGTGAGACCCTGTTTCAAAACAAAGAATAAAACATTGGGCTGAGGGTGTAACTTGGATTTAGAATGCGCCTGGGTTCCATCTCCAGTGCCTCAAAAATAAAACAAAATAAAATGAAATTTCTACTATGATTATATGAAATCTCTTGATTTCTTTACATCCTTGACCACACTGATTCTCTGTTTTTTATTTATAGCCATCCATAATGTGGTTTAGGTTTTTTTAAAAATTTTTTTATTGGTGCATTATATTCATACATCATATTGGGGTAAAAAACTTTTGTGGACATACATGTACACATCACCCATTTAACCCCTACCCAATTCCCACCCCATTCCCTCCCCATCCCTCCTTCCCATGCTTGGCTTAGTGGTTGATTTCGATATGTTTAAATACATTGTGTGTTTTAGAGAATTTCCTTCTTCCTCCCTCCAATACCTTCATTTAGGTTGTCTTGTTTGCTCCTCTATAGGATTTCCTTTTTTTATCTAGAGTTCCTCCTTAGCTTTCACATATTAAGGAAAGCATCCTCCAGTTCCATCTATTTCCCTTAAAATGATGTAATTGAGGTTTTTTTAATGGCTGAGCAAAATTCCATTGTGTACATATGTGTTCAATTTTGGAGTGATCATCTTCTAGGAGCAAGATTCTATTCTCCATGTGGTCTAATTGATTGTTTATACTTGAATTGAGGCCTTTACTTCAATGATTGCATCCTTTATTTCCTTTAGACTCTCTCTAAATTCTTTTTGAAGGTCCTGTAATATTTCTACAGTTATATTTCTGATTTGATCTTCTGGAGATCTTTGATTTTCTGTGTTATCAGGTTCTGATGTTGTGGGGTTGTGGGCATTCATTGCTCCATTGTTATTCCTCTTTCCCATGATTTCAGAAGTTTGTGTCTTCTCTGGGTTCTTCCATGGGTGACTACAACTTCATTTAGGGTGCTCTGGATCTCAGTCTGTGGTACTCTCAGTCACCACTACTCCTTTCTTGGGTTGTATCACAAAGTCTCAGACCCAGTGAGTTAATAGAGGCTGCGCAAGACCATGGGGGTGTCAGGCTGGGTGTTTTTCCATGGGGAGCTGCGGTAGGGTGTGGTATCTCTGTCACTGCTACTCCTTCACTGGGTTGGACTGCAAAATCTTGGACCCAGGGAGATTATCAAAGCTGTGCAAATCCCTGGGGGTGCAGTACTGGGATTTCTCCCTTAGGGGCCGCAATTTCACTCATGGTTGTTGAGTGCGCTGATCTGGAGCTGTCACAGATCTGGTGGATTCACCACCTCTACTGGCAATATAGCGCCACTGCCACACCCTCTGCTGTGAGGCTGGCATATTTCTTTTCTGGTTTTGAGATCCATTCTGAGTCTCTGGAGGGCGTGCTGAGCTTGGCTACTGGGAGTTTTAGACGTTCTTTGTACTGAAAAACTGCTGAATTATACCCAGATGATCCGCAGCTGCTCACTTCAGCTCCTTATTTACCTTTCCTCTCTGGAGTCTGGTGGGTTGTTGAGTGAGCCAATCTGGAGCTGTTGCGGGCACTGTGAACTTGCCACTGCTGCTGGCTATATGGCTCTGCTGATGCGCCCTCGGCCGTGAGGCTGGTGTATTTCTCTTCTGGTTTTGAGCTCTGTTCTGAGTCCTTTTCTTCTCTGGAGCCTGGTGCTGCGAGGGAAGATGGCGCCAGAGCGGCTCCACCACCGCAGTGCGGGCTAGTTTCTTTTCTGGTCTCTGGATGTTCTTCTACCCTTCTTATTCTCTGTCCCTTGTACTTACAGTTTTTATTTCTCTGCTGATGGTGTTTTCTGGCTATAAAAAGTGCTGATTTTGTGGCAATAGAGATCAAGTATTAGCAGGACTTGTAAACACTGCTTTTCTCGGTCACCATCTTCTCAAAAGTCTGGATTCTGGTTTTTAATCCATTTTGCCACTTTATGTCTTTTTATTAGGGAATTGAGGACATTTACAGTTAGTGTGATTTTTGAGAGATAATTTTTAATTCCTAACATGTTAAGATTTTATTTCTGTTTGAAATACTGTTTATTCTTCTTTGCTTAGTTGTCTGCTGGATGGAAAATATTGTTTCTCTGGTTCTGGTGTGTATTACCTATTTCTTCTTTGTAGTTAATCTCCTTGAGTATTTTCTTTAGTGCTAGTTTTAAACACAAATTCCTTCAGTTTCTGTTTCTCATGGAAGCTTCTTATTTCCCCATCTAATTTGGTAGCTAGTTTTGCTGGGTAGAAATTTTTGGCTGGGAGTTGTTTTCTTTTAGAGTTTGGAATATGTTACTCCAAGCCCTTCTGGCTTTCATGACTTGGTTTGGGAAGTCTGGAGTGATTCTAATTGGTTTGCCTCTGAATGTCACTTGGCTCTTTTTTTTTTTTTTTTTTAATGACTTTCAGATTCTCTGCTTGGCTTCCACATTGGTCATTTTGACAATTATGTGGTATGGTGAACTTTTACTCTGATCCTGTGTAAAGGAAGTTCTATATGTTTCCTAGACCTGTGTACTAACCTCTTGCTCTATGTTTGGAAAATTTTCTGCGATTACTTCTTTGAAGAGATTGTTGATCGTTTGATTTCATCTTATTTTCCCTCCTCTATTCCGATTATTTTTAGGTTAGCTCTCTTAAAATGGGCCCATATTTCTTCACTGTCAAATTCCTGCTGTCAGATTTTTTTTCTAAGTTATAAATTATACATTCGTTTTTGGAGTGATCGTCTTCTAGGAGCGAGATTCTATTCTCCATGTGGTCTAATTGATTATTTGTACTTTGAATTGAGGCCTTTATCTCAATGATTGCATCCTTTATTTCTTTTAGACTCTTTCTGAATTCTTTTCGAAGGTCCTTTATTATTTCTATTTTTGATTTTTTTAAAAAAAATGTTTATTGGTGTATTGTAGTCATATATCTTAATGGAGTACAAGATGGCATACATGCACATATCACCCATTTAGCCCTTACACAATTCTATCCTGTTTCCTGCCTCTTCTCTCCTTCTTATATTTGGCTTAGTGATTGACTTTAATATGTTGGTGAATGCACATCTTGTGCATTAGGGAATTTCTCTCTTTCCCCTCCCATCCCCCTCAGTTAGGTCACCTTATTTGCTCATCAATAGTTTATCCTTCTTCATCTCAAGTTCCTTTTATGACCCATTTTTCCCTAGCTTCCTCACTTTAGGAAGAGGATCCAATTTCTTATTTTTTTTGTAAATAATCTCACTTATCAAAATTTTCTACAGTTCCACACATATCCAGGTAAATTATGTAATTTTGTTCTTTTTTATTAATTTTATTGGTACATTGAATTTATACATCATAATGGGGTAAAAAACTTGTATAGGCATAAATGCACACATCACCCAGCCAGCCCCCACCCAGTCCCCACCTCCCTCTCTCCCTATCCCTCCCTCCCATGCTTGGTTTAGTGGTTAATTTCGATGTGAATAAGTACATCATGCACTTTAAAGCATTTCCCTCTTCCCACCTCCCATCCCCACAGTTATGTTGTCTTCTTTGCTCCTCTATAGGATCTCTTTTTTCACCTGGGGTTTCTCCTATGACCCATTTCTCCCTAACTCTCACATATTAGGGAGAGCATCTGATTTCTTATTTTTTTGTGACTGAGTAATCTCACTTAGCATAATGTCCTCCAGTTCCATCCATTTCCCTGAAAATACCACAATAGTATTTTTTTAATGGCTGAGTAAAATTCCATTATATACATATCCCACAGTTTTGTAATCCATTCATCTGTTGATGGATATCTTGGCTGGTTCCAAAGTTTGGCTATGGTGAATTGTGCAGCTATGAACATAGATACACATGCATTAGTTTGGTAGTTTGGTTTCCTATCTTTTGGGTAGATACCCAGAAGTGGTATTGCTGGATCAAATGGGAGATTTGTTCCCATTCTTCTGAGGATTCTCCATACTGTTTTTCAAAGTGGTTGCACTAATTTGCAATCCTACCAACAATGTCTTAGATTTCCCACTTCTTCACATTCTCGGCAGCATCTGTTGTTGTTTGTGTTTTGAATGATTGCCATTCTAGTTGGAATTAGGTGAAATCTCAGGGTAGTTTTGATTTGCATCTCTCTGATTGCCAGTGATGTTGAGAATTTTTTCATGCATTTATTGGCTATTTGAATTTCTTCTTCTGTGAAGTGTCTATTTAGTTCACTTGCCCATTTTGTTATTGAATGATTTGTTTTCTTAGTGTTGAGTTTCTTGAGTTCTCTGTATATTCTAGATATTAGTCCTCTATTGGAGGGGTAGGTGGCAAAAATCTTCTCCCATTCTGTTGGCTCTCGATTGAGGTTCTTGACAGTTTTCTTTGCTGAACAGAAGCTCTTCAGTTTCATGCAATCCCATGTATTGATTCTCCTTTTAATTTGTTGTGCCTTTGGGGTCTTGTTGAGAAAGTGTTTATCTGTGCCTATGTGTTGCAGTGTTGGACCTATGCCCTCTTCAAGGAGCTTCAAGGTTTGATTTCCAAGTCTTTGATCCATCTTGACTTTTGTACAGGGTGAGAAAGTGGGATTAATTTCCAATTTTCTGCATATGATTAACCAGTTTTGCCAACACCATTTGTTGAAGAGGCTTTTTTCATTGGATATTTTTGGCCCCTTTGTCAAAAAATCAATTGGCTGAAAGCATGTGGACTTGTTTCTGGGTCTTCTATTCTGCTTCATTGGACTATATATCTGTTCTTTTGCCAGTACCATGCTGTTATTATTACAATGGCTTTGTAGTATAGTTTAAAGTCAGGTATTGTGATTCCTTCTGCATGGTTTTTGTTGCTGAGAACTACTTTGGCTATTCTGGGCCTTTTGTTTTTCCAAATAAATTTAAGGACTGATTTTTCTATGTTTGTGAGGAATGATCTTGGTAGTTTAATGGGCATTGTGTTGAATCTGTAGATCTCTTTTGGAGTATGGCCATTTTGATAATATTTATTCTGCCTATCCATGAACATGGAAGATATTTCCATCTTCTAAGATCTTCTTTGATTTCTTTTTTCAGTGTTTTATAATTTTCTTTGTAGAGATCTTTTACTTCCTTGATTAAGTTTATTCCTAAGTATTTTATTTTTTTTTGTGGGTGATCTTGAGTGGAATTGTTTTCTCAATTTCTTTTTCAGTGGATTTATGGCTAGTGTACAGAAAAGCTTCTGATTTTTTTAAGATTGATTTTGTATCCAGACTGTTCTATAAGCATTTTGGTTGAGTTTATTGGGTTTTCTAAATATACTCTCATGTCATCTGCAAATAGTGAAAGTTTGAGTTATTCTTTCCCTATTTGTACTTCTTTGATTTCCTTATCTTGCCTTATTGCTCTGGCTAGAGTCTCAAGTACTATATTGAAGAGAAGTGGTGATAATGAATACCCTTGTCTTGTTCCTGTTTTTATGGGGAATTCTTGAAGTTTTTCCCGATTTAGTATGATGTTGGCTAAGGCCTTATTGTAGATTGCCTTTATGATGTTGAGATATGTTCCTTCTATTCTGATTCTCTGCAGTGCTTTTATCATAAATGGATGTGGATTTTATCAAATGCTTTTTCAGCATCTTTTGAAATGATCATGTGATTTTTGTCTTTGGTTCTATTTATATGATGAATTACATGAATTGATTTTCATATGTTGAACCAGCCTTGCATCCCTGGGATGAACCCTACCTGGTCGTGATGTATGATTTTCTTTATGTGTTTTTGAATGCGTGTTGCTAGTATTTTGTTTAGCAGTTTTGCATTCAAATTCATCAAAGATATAGGCCTGGAGTTCTCCTTCCTTGAACTGTCTTTATTTGGTTTTGGTATTATGTGATGTTGGCTTCATCTGTATTATTTCTACAGTTATATTTCTGATTTGATCTTCTGGAGATCTCTGAATTTCTGTGTTATCAGGTTCTGATATTTGGAGTTGTGGGCATTCATTGTTCCATTGTTGTTTATCTTTCCCATGATTTCAGAAGTTTGTGCCTTCTCTGTATTTTCTCTGGGTCACTATAACTTCACTTAGGGTGTTCTGGATCTTGAGTTTGTGGTAATCTCAGCTGCCACTTATCCTTTACTGGATTGTATCGCAAAGTCTCAGACCCAGTGTTAATAGAGGCTGTGCGAGACTGTGGACGTGCCGGGCTGGATGTTTTCAAATGCTGCTCCTGCTGCTGGCAATAGGGTGCAGCTGCCATGCCCTCTGCTGTGAGGCTGGCATATTTCTTTTCTGGTTTTGAGCTCCGTTCTGAGTCCCTGGAGGGCCTGATGAGCTTGGCCACTGGGAGTTTTAGACGTTCTTTACGTTGAAAGAACTGCTGAATTACACCTGAATGAACTGCAGCTGCTCACTTCAGCTCCTTATTTAACTTTCCTCTCTGGAGCTTGTTGCTGTGAGGCAAGATGCCGCTGCCACAGCTCCACTGCCGCAATGCGGGCTGGTTTCTTTTCTGGTCTCTTGTTGTTCTTCTAGTCTTCTTTTTCTCTGTCCCTTATATTTATAGTTTTTATTTCTCTGCTGATAGTTTTTATTTCTCTGCTGCTCTTCTAGGTCTCCATCTTCCCGGAAGTGGTTTAGGTTTCTAATTCCTGATGGATAATGATGTTGAATGTCTTTTTATGTCCTTATTGTCCATTTATGTGTCTTCTTTACAGGAACTAGCTATTTGGATCTTTAGTGTGTGTGTGTGTGTGTGTGTGTGTGTGTGTGTGTGTTTGTGTGTGTGTGTGTGTGTGTGTTTTACTGAGCACTGAACCCAGGGGCCTTATACCTCTGAGATAAACTCCTAGTCCGTTTTATTATTTTTTTTGAAATATCTGAGTTGCAGAGGCTGATCTTGAATCTGTAATACTTCTGTCTCAGCCTCAAATACTTGGATTGCAGGTGTGTGCCACCATGCCTGGCTGCCTTTACCCATTGTAAAATGGAGTTGTATTTTTATTATTGCTGTTATAGTTCCTCATCTATTTCTAGCTCTGAGACCTTCTTTGGATATATCATTTGAAGGTCATTTCTCCTAGCCGGTGGGCTGCCTTTACACTTGCTTGACTATGAAGAACAACTATTAATTCTTCTTTAGATAGGTTTTGTTTTTCTGATACTGAGGGTTGAACCCAGAAGCTTTTTACTTTTTATGGAGCTTTTTACGGAGCTATACCCTCAGCCCTGTAAGAACTTACAAGTGAGCCAAGCGTAGTGGCACACACTTGTAATCCCAGTACTTGGGAGACTGAGACAGGAGGATCACAGGTTCATGGCCAGCCTCAGCAACTTGTGAGGCCCTCTGCAACTTAGAATGCCTCAGGGATCCATCACCAATAACACACACACACACACACACACACACACACACACACACACACACACATACACACACACACACATTTACCAGCAAAGCCATCTGGGTTTGGGCTTTTCTCTGTGGGTAGTTTTTTGATTGCTAATTAAGTCTCTGTATTTATTATATGTGCTTTTAGATTTTTGATTTCTTTCTGAGTCAGTTTCTATAAATTTGTGGTTTTCTCAAAATTTGTCCATTTCATCTAAGTTATCTAATTTGTTGACACAGTTGTTTATAATATTTGTGATTTTTTTGTTAAGGTAAGCTGTGAATCTAGCTTACTGTATTTTCTATAGATTGACATTTAAGTTGTTCACATTTTTTTCCTGTTACAAACAACAGGAACATTTTGAGAAAGTTTGTCTTTGCACACACATGTTAAGTGTGCTAGAAAATAGATTTCTAGGAGTGTAATTGTTGGTTAAGAGGTCTGTGTATTTAAAACATCAATATTTCTGTTCCCTTGTCCTCTTTCTGCTCATCTTTTTGTCTTTATTGATTTGTACCAATTCTTTATATCTGGTAATCTTAGTCTCCTGGAGACTAGAGTTGTTAAGAATGTATCAGGGCTGATGCATTTGTACCTAGAGCAAACAGGAAGGGTAGGTTGGCTGTTTGGTGGGTGCTTTTGGTCAAGGGCATTGGGTGTGGGTGCCCTAAGCCTACTTGTGTACATTCACCTGTGGGGTTTGCAGACCCAAGACCTTGATTCAGGATCAGGACTTGGATTCTGCAATAGGAATGGACCCTTCCTGGTGACTCCTTGGGGTCCTTCCCTGGAGGCTCCCTCCTGAAGAATTCTGAGACCAGTGAAGGCCCTGGGCAACTCTGGCTCATTGGTGCTTACAGAGAAAGACCGTCCTGATGGCACATACAGAGAAGGAGGAGGGGCGGAGGGGTAGGATGCAGAGGGAAGGAGATGTACCAAGTGATGTGTGCCTGAATCACATTGACTCTTACTACGTTGTATAATTACAATATACCAATTAAAATATATGGAAGTGACAAAGATAGGTATGCTACTCCTGGGCACTGCTCTGGACAAACCATGTGTCTAGGGGTGTCTCTGTTTTGGGCACTGGTAGACTCCTGGCTTGCCAGTGCCCAGATATAGGCAGTGATGTTAATATAGTAAAGTGGAACTGTTTTCCTGGGGACAGAGACCCTTATTTGTCCCTTGCTAGGGTGGAGCTTCCAGCTCCTCAGCCATCCATTCCACATCCCACCTCTACCTGGACTTCACAAAGGTGACAACATAGTAGGTTAAAGGTTTGGACAGATACAGTTTGAGATTTTTACAGTAATCCATCCAGGTTCCCCGGGGGCTCAGCTGAATGCGTTTCAGGCTTGGCTTCACAAGCACTAGGGCCCCCAGTGGGGCCTGGAGCAGGACTGAGGTATCTGCTGGGGGCACACCAGGCTCAGGCCCCTGTGGCTGCCCTAACTGGGGTGACTTCACACACTGGGTTTCTCTGCCAGGGTATGAGGTTTTGTAGGAGACAAAGCCTGTGGTGCCGCACGTCGCCTTGTGCTGGACATCTTAGTTCCATTGCTGGGCTGAAAACATCCTAACTTGACTCCTGCTAGAGGTTCAATCTGCATGGGTGTTTGAGGAGACTGCTTTTTTCCCACTGTTCCCTTTCCCTCAAAAGAGGCCAAGTGGCTGCTCCCTGACACAGCCATTTGCCAGCCAAAGCCTGGTTTTTCTCTTTGCTTATGTGTGGGATGTTCTGACCTCCAGTTCCGCAAGGATGAAATCAAATTATCTTCTATCTGGACTCAAATGAATCTTGTCCCTGGGGATCCCTGGTGTGGTTTATGGACAGGTGGTGAGGAGGAAGCTCCCGGCCTGCTTCCCAGCTGATGTCTTTTTCTCCCTGCCCTCTTTGTGTCTTTCAGTCAGCGGAGTTCTTCGAGATGCTGGAGAAAATGCAGGTGAGCACCCCCAAAGTGGGGAAGCAGTATAACCTGTGGTTGCTGCTGGTGCCTTGGAAGGAGCTGCCCCTCAGTCTGCGGCTGTCTCTCTGTCTGGAGCAGAGGAGAACTTGGGAAGGCTTCTGCTTGAGGACAGAGAGGAGGCCTGGAGGGCGAGGAAGGGCCCATTGTTCCTGGATGTATTGGAAATAAAACCTAGAGTAGTGTATGCCTAAAATTCCAGTGCTTGGGAGGCTGAGATTGGAGGATTGCAGTTTTGAGGCCAGCCTTAGCAACTTAACGAGAATCTGTTTCAAAATGAAAAATAAAATAGAGCTGGAGGTGTGGCCTTTTGATAGAATGCCCCTGATCTAAAAATAAAGAAAATGACTTACTGAAACGGAAGTTCGGGTGAAATGAGAGAATATTTCTGAGTACTTAGTGGGCACTATGTTAGTGTCAGGGTTCAGTGCCTTTACAATCACAGTCCTATCCTCAAGTTCTGAATCCACAGATTAAACAACCTTGGATGGGAAACATTTTGGTGAAAAATGGCATCTGTACTGAGCACATGCAGAGATTTTCCTTGTCATCCTCCCTGAACAATAGTATGAAGAGTTCGAGATTTGCCCACCTTCCCAAATAACAGAGAACACACAAGGGATGTAATTCCAAGCAGGGTTTATTGCTGCAGCGTGTTCCTCACCGGCAAGGGGCCTTCCCGGATCGACGGCACTCACCCGTGGGGAGAAGGAGTCAGTTGTGGTCTGGCGGCCCCTAGCCTCTGGTTCCCTCTAACTTTATAGCCGGAGTAGGGGGTGGGCACACACACCAGAGCCCGCCAAAGAGAAGCCCGCGAAAGATACATCCAATCAATTAAACTGGTAAACAGGTACAACCACTAAGTTTAAAGCAATCACACATACATTTGAATTACAGCAAATGGTTTCACAGAGCTGCCTCCCCACGTCATTGCCCGCCAAGGGTCTCCTTTGTCTTCCCTATGGGGGGATGTGCGCCCATGCTTCAGGAGCCGCCCCTAGCTGGCAAATGTTTCCCGTCAGATAACTTTTATGGCTTCCAACATTCCTTCCGTATCACCCCTGTCTGAAACAAATGGCTATCTCCTCTGCTTGGACAAACGGCTATCTCTTGACACTTATCTCCGGTACCTCAGCCAGGGTCTTAAGCAGGTTATAACAGAAGTAAGAAGTTTCCCATTTATTCAATTCACTGCTTACACAAACTGCTACCTTCTTATCCTTATATAATATTCCCTTAACTCTAATATTGGAAAGGGCTTCCTTAACTAAAACCTCAGGCTGGGGAAGACTTTTCTTCCTGCATTCCTACAAGTATAGCAACTATTTACATAGAGTTCATATTGTACTTGGTAGGATATTGCAGATTTGTGAATTTAGCAAGACCTTCAGCAACTTAGCAAGACCCTGTTTCAAAATAAAAAATAAAAAGGTCCGGGGATGTAGGTTGGAGGTGGACTCCTCCTTGGTTCAGTCCCTAGTACCCAAAAAGAAAAGAAGCCCAATTGTATTAGATAGAATAAGTGATCTACAGATGATTTAAAGTCTGTGGGAGAAGCTTGACATGGTGGCACAGGCCCGTAATCCCAGGACTTGGGAGACTTGAGACAGGAGGGTCACAGGTTCTTAGCCAGCCTCAGCAACCTGGTGAGACCCTGTTTTCAAATAAGAAATAAAACAATTGGGCTGGGGATACTGCTCAGAGGTAGTATACCTCTTTGTTCAATCCTCAGCACCACAATAAAAATAACTAAATAATAACTAAAGTCTGTGGGAGGATGTGCAGTGTCAATGCAAATAAGATGTGATTTTATATAAGGCTCTGAGCATATGTGGGTTTTAGCTGAGGGGTCCTGAGGCGTTGCTACCTGGGGAATATGAGCAGAGGCCCAGGTTTAATTGATTGGGAGGAAAAGTGGGAAGAGGAAGCTGATGATGGAACTCATATTTCAAGCAGTTCGGAATTAACTGGGCTCAGAAATTAACAGGTGTCATTGCATCTTGACCAGGCCCTTGGAAGGGGGTACATTGCTATCATCACCCCCGTGTCACAGGTGAGAAAACTGGGGCACTGAGCTGTTAGAGCACTCATGAGTGCATGGCTGGTAAGTAGCTTCAGAGTCAGAGGACTTAGCCATTGCACTATGAAACTTTTACCCTAAGTAGGGGAGGTAGACTCTAGTATGGGTCTGGAAGCACCAGGAGGAGGGGCAGTATGGCACCCAGGGCAGTTCTGAGGTGCCGGTGGAGCTGCCAAGTTTTCTGAGATTGAGGAAGGGGGCATTGTTGGAGGGAAAAATGCTGTTAGTGGCTGTATCGTTACTATGTGCAAATCATTAAGATCCTCCTCTGCCTAGCAGTGTGTGGTTTACAAACTCATTTTATATGCACTTTGGACTTATAATCAAGTGTGGAAACAGAGCTGGTGTGTACGTTATATGAGGTAGGAGACGAGGTATAATTAAGTGCTCAGTTGCTTGAAGCAAAGCTGGGATTTCCCCCTCAAACCAGTGGAACCCCAGCACTCTGGCAAGCTGGGGGATTTGGTGCCCCCCCATCGCTCCCACAGTTCTTCCTCCTCACTCACAGCTGGAGTCCCCCTCCCCACATGGTATGAGCACATTAATTCAGCTCCTCTTAACTGGCCTCATATTGTTCTGTTTTTAGAGGCTGCTGAGCTCTTCTCAGATTGGGAACCTTTCCTGGGCAGCAGGGGTCCTGCTTTTTTTTTGGACTGGGAATTGAACCCAGGGCTATTCTACCTCTGAGCCACACCCCCAGCCTTAAAAAAAATTCTTTTTGAAATTCTGAAATAGAGTTAAGTTTTTGAGGCTGTCCTCAAAGCCTGTGATCCTGTGTTTCAGCCTCCCAAGTGGTGAGGTTAGAGGGTGCACTTGGCCAGGGCGTGTTTCCACTCTCCCTCTATCTCTGACATCTGACACCACGGTGGCTTGCTGCTTCCATCTCAGTTGAGCCCCTGGAAGGTAATTTCCAGTGTGGGGCTCTGTGGTGCCACTGGGCCTGGCCTCAGAAGCAGCACAGTTATAGCTACTCTTGGTGGGCGAGCGCCTCTTCGGGCAATGCAAAGTCCTGCATGCTGTGGTGTGTTCTGCCCTGAGCATGGGCTCTACTATCTTCCTCTTAAAGTTGTGGAAACAGCCTCAGAACAATTAAGCGTCCTGGTGACTCTGCTGGTTGTGAAGAGCTAAAACTAGGATCCTGGCTCCCTGATTCCCAGCCCCAAAGTCTAGGGATTTGAAGAAGGACACAAAGCCCTGTGAAGCCAGTGTTAAGTGTGCACACTCTGAACGCTTCATTCCTGGTTCAGGTCTAACCCTGATACCTTCTTGCTGGGTAACCTTATCAGCTCCCTCTCTGAGCTTCCATTTTTCCCAGAGGAAGGGTGGGTGCTGAAGGTTCCTGTTGACTTGGATCCTGTTGGCTGTGATCTCAGACCTGCCTTGAGGCTGTTGGTTTTGGGACAGTGGCTCTGTTGGGGAGATGGAGGGGCTGAGAGGAGCTCTGTCCTCCAGCTCCAGGGACTGTTTCCAGACAGGGATGACTAATGAGGACAGACAAAACAAACTCCTGGTGTCACTCCTCCACCTCCACCGGCCTGGTTGCCACTCCCATGGGGTCTGCAGGGCCACCCAGGTGGTTTTTGTCCCTGTGTGAGAGGAACACCTGTCTGGTGGGAGGGGCTCTCCCACACTCTACTAAACAGTGCTGCTGGTGACTCAGCCCAGAGGAGTCTAGGGAAGCCTCATCTACACCCACCCACCCACCCACTTTGTAGCACTGGTGTCCTGGGAGGGTGGGGTGTGGTCATGCTCTTGGAAGACAGGTGGCCTGGCATCAGATCTGAGCCCTGCCACTCTCTAGCTGGGTGACTTTAGGCATACTACTTGTTCTGGGGCCTCAGTTTCCTTGCTGTGAAAAGGTACTGTGAGCTTTGAAGGAGGCCAGGGGAGAGCTTGCCTTGGAAAGTTATGGTCTCATGTGTCATTGTTATGACCAGGCAGGGGCTGCTTCTGGACTCCTGTTTCCCACCAGCTTGTACCCTCATCTGACTGATTCAGGTAGCTGTGGGACACCAGGTGTTTCCCTCTCACATAACCCACTTAAGTCAGAAACTAACTATAGGACTTCTGGAAAAGGCACTGGTCCCAGAAGTAAATTTTTCAGACACCTGCAGACGAATCCCTTTAATCCAGTCCTTTTTAAAAAATTTTGAAATAGGGTCTTGCTAAATTGCTACGGGTGGCCTTGAGCCTACAATCCTCCTATCTCAGCCTCCCAAATACTGGTATTACAGGCATGCACCACCATGCCTGGCTCTCTTGAATCTTTGAAAATGGATGGGTGGGTGGAGATGGCTTAATCCTCATTTTACAGATACAGTTAGAGAGGTTCCCAGGGTCACAGATAGGAAGCTTGCAGCAGAGTGGACCTGGGCCAGGTCTCCTAGCCATCATGCATCAGGGAGAGGGTGGAGCTGCACACGAGGACCAGAATGCTGGCTCTGACACCAAGAGGCATGGGTCCCTAAATCCCCCCTCACCTGCTGGCCTGATGGCCCTAAGGATGATACTTAAGCTCTGGGATGATAACATTGCTGCCCTGTAGTGATGATAACCCGGGACTCCAAGGGCTTCATCCACTATTAATCTCTAGCCTTCACAGCAATGGTAGTGCCATCTCATCCCCATTATGTAGATGAGGACATGGAGTCACAGAGAGCTTTCTGTGATTTACCCACAGACACTTTGCTTCCACAGACACTCTTCCTTGTTTCCACAGGGGATTAAGCTTGAAGAGCAGAAGCCAGGACCCCAGAAGAATAAGGTGAGTGGTGGCCAACGTGGTAGCAGGTGGGCAGGGTAGCAGGGAGGACATGAGGTGCAGCAAGCATGCTGGGCACTTCCACCAAGAGCCACTTAAGTGACTGTACCCTTGTTAGGTTTATGCCTGGTGGGCAGCAAAGGGGGCTCTGGCTTGGTACCTTTAAGATAGCTTTAGCTGGGTGTAGTGACGCAGGCCTGTAATCCTATTACTTGGAAGGCAGAATCAGGAAGAATGGCAGATTCAAGACCAGCCTCAGCAATGTAACTAGACTCTTAGCAACGTAGCAAGACCCTGTTTTAAAACAAAAAATTGAAAGAAGGGGGCTTAGGGGTGTATCTTGGAGATAGAGTACCTTTGGGTTGAATCCCCAGTACTGGAGGGGGATAAAAAAGGCAGCATTGGAACAGGCTGGGGCAGAGCCCCAGGATTGGTGGCCTGGCCTGCCCCCCACACCCTGCTTTGCATGTGTCCCTGCACAGTATTTGGGGTGTCAGACTCTGGGTTCTGAGTACCATCAGTGCTCAGCTACAGGCTCTGCCTTCAAGTCCCAAGGGTGCAGCTCATCATGTGGAGAGGGCTTCTGGGTGACTAGGGTCATCGCCCTGTTTCAGTGCCCTGGGGTGAGAAGCTGGTCTCACAAGGGGTGACAGGGTCAGTACCTGTCTCACTGGTTTTGCATTCAGGTTCTGTCAGTTTGGAGATTTGCTCAACCGATATCCTGTATGTAGCCTGCTAGGCCCCTAGTGCACTCTCCTTCCTAGACCTGGGAGATGGCCACAGGAACAGTGACCTGGGCATTCCCAAGACTAATGGTGTGCCGTCTGGTTTGTCTTGCAGGATGACTATATTCCGTACCCCAGCATTGACGAGGTAGGAGCCCCCCTGGCTGCATTGCAGCCTGATCTGGATCCCACCCCTGGGGAGATCACGGTCCTTTCCAGCCCCTGCCTGTGACTCTGGGGCCATAGGGTGGGCCAGTGAAGCTGGAGATGCTGTGGAGCTCAGAGGAGAGATTTTTTTTTTGTTATTATCTTTGGCCTTAAACACCAGGCTCCTCCTTGGAGTAGTTCAAAGGTGGGAAAAGACCCCACTGGCACCCCTCCCCTCTTCTCCTCTGCACCCCCAGGGCAGACTGCAGGGCAAGATCTTCCTTCTGCTTCCAGGTTGTGGAGAAGGGAGGCCCATACCCTTTGGTCATTCTGCCCCAGTTTGGGGGCTATTGGATTGAGGACCCGGAGAATGTGGGCACACCGACATCGCTGGGCAGCAGCATCTGTGAGGAAGAGGAGGAGGACAGCCTGAGCCCCAACATGTTTGGCTACAAGCTTGAGTGCAAGGGGGAAGCCAGAGCCTATCGCAAGTACTTCCTAGGGAAGGTGAGGCCCTGGGAAAGGGCCCTGGGGGTCAGGGGTTCTTTCTTCAGTGCCCTTCTGTTTCAATCAGCATTCTCACTACTGTGACCCAAAATATCTGGTGAACGGAATTTAGGGCAAGGAAGATATTTTTGCTCACAGTTGGGTTCAGTCCATGTTAGATCAAGTTACATCTGTGGTGCTCAGGGCATGGTGGTGGGAAGTGAAGACAGAGAGCGTGCAGGCAGAAGGGTGCAAAGGCTCTGCTCTCACTACATGGAGGCTGAAAGCAGAGAGAGCTAGTGAAGGTCTGTAGACATGTTCATAGCCCCCAAGATCACACCCCTGTGACGCATTCCCTCCTGTTACACTCCACCTGCTCAGGTTGCTACCCAATAAATATATTACAATAGATCCATCCACTGATGAGAATAAAGCCCTCATGATATCACCTGTGAACATCACTACATGAGCTTTTAAGGGGACGTTCTATATCTAACTATAGCACCCTCTATTCTCCCTGTTCTTCTCTTCAGGTCTGTCCCTTTCCTAACTGCCTTCCTCTCTCTTAACTGGAGAGGTCTGACTGGCAATGTCCTGGGGCAGAGGGCAGTGCAGAGCGCCTCTGATGGGTCCTTGTGGGGATCACCTCAAACAAATGTTGTAGGAGGCGATGAAATGGGTAGAGATGATGAAATGAGTGTGTGTGTGTGTACGTGTGCATGTGCGTGTGTGTGTTTGTGTTTATGTGAAGGAGGGTGGGGTGGAGTTTTACCTGCTCTGGGAAAAATACATCCTCCCACCTGAGAGTCTCCATTTCCACCTACATGGTACACATCTCTCACCTCCTCATTTGGGCAGGTCCACTGAGCACTTGGACTGCATGGTGTGTTGCTGTGAGCCTTTGATGGCTTAAAAGTGACAAAGTTAGATTTCTTTAAATATATTCTGCCCTTCAGCTGGGCATGGTGGCAACACTTGTAATCCCAACATTTGGGAGGCTGAGACCAGAGGATCACAGTTCACAGACAGCCTTAGCTACTTAGTGAGGCCCTTTGAAACTCAGTGATAACCCTGTTTCAAAACTAAAAAAGACTTAAAAAAAAAAAAAAACAGGGCTGGGGAAGTAGCTCGAAGGAACAATACCCCTGGGTTCCATCCCCAGTACTGCAAAAAAAAAAAAAAATGTTTTTTCTGTCCTTCAAATTTGTTAGATTCCTGCTGGGTGTGGTGGCCCACGCTTGTAATCCCCATGCTTGGGAGGCAGAGACAGGAGGATCATGCAGGTTCGAAGCCAGCCTTGCTGGCTTAAGAGACCCTGTTTCAAAAAAAAAAAAAAAGTATAAAATAGGCCTGGGAGTGTAGTCCGGAGGTAGAAGTGTTTCCAGGAACCTCAGTACCACCACCACAATAAAAAAAAAAAAAAAAAAATCGCTAGATTCTCTAAGTTCTAGGACAGATTCCAGAGCCTTACTTGGAGGAGGCTGCATCCAAACCCCTGAGCGTAGGGGATCTTGTTAAGTGCAGATTCCAGGGCCCTGCCCTAATTCAGTCAGTGGGTCTGGAGTGGGCCCCAGGAAGCTGCATTTGTAGCTTCCTGAACAGGCGACTAGTGCAGAGGACCACTCAACTTCCCTGGGGTGGAGGTGCTGAGTGCCTCCTGGATTTTTCCCTCAGAGTCTGTTTTGGTGAGGGTTGCTCCCTGGGAACATCTGGTAGTGAAGAACTTGGGTTTCATGGTGGAAACAGATGTGAATTTGAGCCCTGGGTCTGTCCCTCATTGGTTGTATGACCCTCAGCAGTTACTTAACCTCCCTAAACATTGTTTCCTTATCTGTGGAATGGGAACAATGACATCATCTCCCCCATAAAAAGTCATGGTCAGGATTAAAGAAGATAATGGAGCTGGTATGGTGGTGCATGCCTATAATCCCAGTTCTTGTGAGGCTGAGACAGGAGGATTCCAAGTTTGTGGTACCTCTGCAACTTAGCAAGACCCTGTTTCAGAATAAAAAATAAAAAGGGCTGAGGGTTCAGCACAGTGGTAGAATGCTTCTAGGTTCAACCCCTAGTACAAAAGAAAACAAAAAAGGAAGAAAGAATAAAAGATAATGGGTAATGGGCACAGTACCTGGAACATCAAGAGAACTTGGTGGTTGGGGCCTGTTGATGTCTCCTTGTTGTCGTCATCCTTTTTCTTCTCCTCTCCCTCCTTCCCTCCTTTATCATCACCATCTCCATCACTACCACCATCACTACCACCATCTCTAGTAGCTGCAGCAGCAGAACCCTTTGCCTCCTCCTTTCTCTGGAGCCCCTCCCTCCTAGTGCAGGAGGTAGTTTAGGTGACCTGTCTGGAGGCTTTCCTCCTCTCCGCTCAAAACTGCTTTTTGTTTCTAGGATCATCTAAACTTTTACTGCACTGGTAGCAGCCTGGGGAACTTGATCTTGTCCATCAAGTGTGAGGAAGTGGAGGGGATCGAGTACCTTCGGATCATTCTCAGGTGGGGCTTTGCGTGGTCCAGGCCATGCCTCTTCCAGGGCTGATGTCAGTGGGGAGGGGGAAGAAATACCAGTCTGAGAAGCCTGGTCTAGGTGTGCTGGAAGGACAGACCTGCTGGAATTGTGGGGGTATATATGAAGTTGTTGAACAGCAGCACCCAGGTGGCACTAGCTAGCTGATTCTCAAAGTCACCAAGAGCAGACCCTAACCTACCTCTCTTCTTGTGATGGACTGTGCCTCTGTGGAGGATGGGAAGATAAAAAGGATGGCTCACTGTGGCTCTTCAAGCTGAGACCCCACTCAAGGTCCCTGGAGAGGGTTGGCCAGCATACTGCCCATGGCCACTTGGTCAGGGAATGTGGATCC
The DNA here is from genome assembly GCF_963383645.1 of Muscardinus avellanarius. NCBI lineage: Eukaryota > Metazoa > Chordata > Mammalia > Rodentia > Gliridae > Muscardinus > Muscardinus avellanarius. Next base: position 20,967,841 of record NC_137802.1, on the reverse strand, counting down.
CGAAATGTCTCTCTCATATGTTGGCTTCCTGGAGCTGGAGTGGCATTCATGACAGCAGTGCTGATTTGTAGCTAAAGCCAACGCACCTTTCTCTGGATTGTGACCTCCTCAAGAGCAGGGACTGAAGCTGACTTCTCTTTGGTTCAACTAACATGTTTGTATCTCTCTTATACCAGGAAGAGGGACAGGTGCTGGAAACGCATTGATAACTGAAACTTGATCCCTGTTCACTAAAGGCTTATGGTCTATCAAGAGAGAAAAATGTATATTTCATAGGTATTTCAATCATGTATCCAGGATTCTTTGGGAGCCTAGAGGAGAATTCAGAGCTAGGCATGGTGGTTCACTTTATAATCCCAGCATTTGGGAGGCTGAGACAGGAGGATCATGGTTTACGGACAACCTTAGTTACTTAGTGAGGCCCTTTGCAACTCAGTGAGACCCTGTTTCAAAATAAAGAATAAAAAGTAGGGCTGAGGGTGTAGCTCAGAGGTAGAATGTTCTGGGTTCCATCCCCAGTACTGCAAAAAAAAAAAAAAAAAAAAAAAAAGGAGAATTCAGGAAGGCCAAGGGCTGCTGCTACAAACCTGTCAAGGTTTCAGCCCATATTTGTTGAATCTAATTGTACCTTCTTGAAGTATTTGGAAGAGAGCAATAACATTTTTATCTACTCCAACTTTGAGATAAATAAGAAAGAGAACAAGGACATATAACCCTGCTTTGGCAGAGACAAGAGAGGTGTGATCATCAGCCCCCATCCAACCTTGCTTTGTTTCTTATATAGAAAGGAAGCAATTGTCTTTACAGAGGTTCAGTGAGGTAGACATCTTTTTTTTTTCTTTTGCGGTACTGCGGATGGAACCCAGGGGCATTCTACACACCCAGCCCAATTTTTTATTCTTTATTTTGAAACAGCGTCTCACTGAGTTGCAAAGGCCTCACTAAGTAGCTGAGGCTGGCTTGGAACCTGCATGCTCCTCCTAATTCAGCCTCCCAAATGTTGGGATTACAAGCGTGTGCCACCATGCTTGGCTTAGATATCATGTTTTAAGGGCATGGAAAGTCAATTAAATAGAGAGGGGATTTTGGAGAGATAATACTTGGATCTATATCTCCAAATAGAATTTCTAGGTAGAAAATTGCTTCCTTTCTTAATAAAAATCAGACCCCGAGTGCGGGGAACTTTTGCGTAAGGTGACAGTTGACCACACTAGCTCCCTTTGCTAATGCTATACCCTATCTGAAATGCCACGTCAGGACTGGATGCTAGAGAAAGGTGCCAGGTGCAGCATACACTTAGTTGGTTTTTCTTCAATTGTAATCTATGGGACAGTTAGGATAAAAATGTAGATGATAATTGAGTTGAACCCCAGTTCATCTTCTTTAGAAAGCAGTGTACGTTGGGCATGATGGTATGCTTCCAGTTCTTGGGAGGCTGAAACAGGAGGATCACAGTTTATGGCTAGCTTTAGCAACTTAGTGAGGCCCTCCACAACTTAGTGAGAGCGTGTTTCAATAAAGTAAAATAAAATAAGATAAAATAAAATAAAATAGGGGTTGGAGTGTAACTCAGAGGTAGAATGCCTCTGAATTCAAACTCCCAGTACCAAAAACAAAACAAACAAGCCAAAAGAAAGCAATGTAGGGTGGGAATATTGCCTCAATTTTTTTTTTATCTGTAAAATGGCATTGATAGTATCTCCTTAAAATTATTGAGTGATTATATGCCATAGTGGGTTAGGGTCTAATATATTGTGGTTACTCAATAATGCAATAATGGGAGCTGGTCTTATTATTATCACCAATATTATTGCCTTAGGAAAACAAGAGGAAGGAATTAACAAAGACAAAAGTAGAAATAAATTAGAAATTAAAAAACATAAGAATTGATAAATAAATCTAGGCTTCTTTGGGGGAAAACAAAACAAGATAGGGAACCAGCTAGTCAACGGTAGATAAAAAGAGAAGATTAAAATGCACCAAATTAGGCACAAAAGACATATAACTGTAGAAAGAAAGATTAAATAATTATTAATGGTAGATACTGTGTTCAACTTGTGTTGTTAAATTGAAAAATGTTATTTGAAACAGATGCCCTTCTAAGAAAGTATACATTACCAAATGTAACTCAAGATGAGGTTAAAAAACAACAAATGCACAAATGCAGCAATAAATTAGAAAATTCTCAAAACATTATCTCTCCAAATGTTTCTAGATCTGGATAGTTTTGCAGGTATATATTTTAAACTTTAAAGGAACAGATTTTGTGTTATTTAAACTATTCAAGAGAATAGAAAAACATGGAAAATGTCCCAGACAATTCGATAATGTTTAGGAGATCTTTATAAAAATAAAAAAGGCTGATGACATGCAAATAAAAAATAAAGAAGGTAGGGTCAGATATTTCTTATGAATATAAAAGGATGTTTTAAGTGAAATATCAACCATAGAAACTCAGATCTAAGCAAACTATTAAGAATAATTTACTGTAGTCAAGAAAGAATTATTTTAGCAATGCAAGGATGGTTATTATGAGGAAATGCATTATTCATTGTTTGTTTAACCAAGGCTTAATGTGTGCCACTTTGTCTAGTGGTAGAGATACTGTGAGGAATAAGCTCTTACCTTGTTTCTAGGTCATAGAAAGCATTCACTTCCTTCCTTTTTCTTTTCCCTCCTTTCCTCTTTCCTTCCTCCTGTACTGGGGATTGAACTCAGGAACATTTTATCTCAGAGTTACACCCCCAACCTTTTTATATTTTATTTTCACGTAGGGTCTTACTAGATTGCTGAGAGTTCTTGAAATTGTGAGCCTCCAGACTCAGCCTCCCAAGTACTAGAATTAGAGGTGTGTGTCACCACACCTGGTTCTTTCCTTTCCTTCTTTTCATTTTGCAGTGCTGGATATCAAACCTAGGGTCTTGAGTATGGTAGGCAAATACTATACCACTATACCCCTCATTTAGATATCTTCTTCTTAGTCTTGCTTATCTTCTTAAGGACATGGCTCATTGTAGGGTAGTGAGGGTAGTGCAAAAGATAGATGGTATGGGAGAATTCAAAGAAGTCCAAAGTGATTTAAGTGAAGAATTTGTGTCTGAGAGTATGTAGAGTTGAGAGATCGTTAGGAAAAGCTAGATCATATACAGATGATGTTTAGGAGCTTGAATTAGGAGAGCTATGGGAGGGAGCCTGTCATGATCCTATCTCTAAAAGTGTCACTCTGACTAGAATAAGGTGAGTGGCTTAGAGGAAAGGCAAGGCCGTGAGCTGGAAGTTGAGTCAGGAGGCTGCTACAAAGGGCCAAGTAATGTTCACAGGTGATGATCGAGGCCACCAGATTGCATAACGTGAATTTTGCTACAGAGCTGTGTAAAATAACAGCTAAGATGAACCAGGATGGCTTGTACTGAGAATAGAGAAAAGTGGGTGGAATATTCCAAGCACCTGGGGAAAACTGACATTAAGAAAGACGGCCAGAATGTCAACACATGGGAGATGGATTTACTGCTGATGAAATGCAAATAGTGGTAGGCTTTAAAAATGACTTAAGCATATTTAAGGTCTGGGAGAGACAAAGAATGGTATCTATAAAATGGACACTCAGTTGTAATACAGAGAAAGGGGTCAAGAGCACATGGCTGTATAAGGAAAGCAACTGGAATTTTTAGGGATAAAAAATAGTTGCAGAAATAAACACAGAGAATGAAATGTAGTTTGAATTCCTTGTCCCAAGGAATTCATCTAGAATGGATCACAGATAAAGAGATTAAGTATATAAAAATGAGATATTAAGACTGAGCTGGCTTAGAATTTCTCAAAGGGGTTCTAGAAGGAAAGAATAGAGATTAGTGAGCAAATATCCTGAGGTAATCACTGAGAATATTTCAGAATTGAAGAAAGCACCAACCTACTGCTGAGCACAGTTTTAAAATAGAACAATACTTCTAGACATCAGAAGCATCAGGAATCAAAGATTAAAAAATATTTTACGGTTACTTGAGGATAAAGCCAGATTATATTTGAGGTAAGTGACAACTAGGTTGAGAACAGATTTCTTCTCAGCTGTAATAGTTGTTGGAAGACAATGGAACAGTATCTTTAGAGTGTCGAAAGCAAGCAAGGAGAAAGAAAGAAGAAGGAAACCCTCTTAACCTGAAATTCTACACCCAGAAAAACTATTAGCATAGACAAACTAAAACTGTTTTCAAAGAAAGAAAGAAACAAACAAGCAGTGTACTACTCATAATCTTCCTGAAAGAATTACTAAAGGATGTACTTCAGCCAGACGAGAACCCAGAAGAAAAGATACAATTAAAAATTAATAAGGGCTTTTTCAAAATGGTGACTGGGGGACACAGCACTTCTCAGTAGCTGAAACAAATAAAGTTCAAATACTTAGAAAGCAGTGTCTTAATCAACAAAATAAATACATACCAGGAACCAAAACAGATCCAGGTACCTCGGCAGAACCCTGAACTCGAAGAAGAAGAACAAAGATCGGACATCGGGCCTGCTGCAGATACAATTGGAACACCCGCCGGCGGGCTGCCTGCCTGAAATTACTGTGGCAAGATAATCCGGGACTGAAAACGGACATAGGACCTCATCTTAAGCAGCGAGCAGCACCCACGTCAGAATTCTGTGTGCTCACCAGCGACTGGATCACAACAGCACAGAGACTCCCACGGAAGCCTGAACCAAGGAAGCCAGGTACCTGAGTGTGTCCACGGAAAGTGTGGGTCCTAGTGTGTGCCCCAGCCCCAACCCCAGCACTGCCTGGGGCATCTGTCCCACGCCTCAGAACCCAGGACTGTCCTCGCGCACCCTGTCTGCGCCCCGGTCCCCTGCTAGTAGTCAGTTCCTGCACCACCATCACCCTTAAATTGGAGCCTGCCTTGTGTGTCTAGCTCCCGCCACCTTGCCAGAGCCTGCCTTCCAGGCAGCGAAAGCTCTGTGTGCCCCGGAAATCTCCTCGCCCCCCACCCCCCAGCTTCTACGTCCCGCGGGAGGCAGAGATCATTGTTGGACACCACGCACTGCCTGTGCACCCGGACCCTTGAGCACCTATCCTGCACCTCTGGCTCACCACTGGGAGTTCCCACCTGCCCGGTAGCCCGATGCTTAGTTCTAATAGAGAACACAGCTCAATACATCTTGGAAGAGCATAGCAGCAGCAATAGGCAGCTGCATCCACTCACACCTAGGTCCAGTAATAGCAGCGCACCCAGCCTGCACTCTGGGAATAGGCAGAGCTCTGGCAGTAAGTGTGGGCATCCAGGAACTGGCATCCCTTTGCCCAGGGTACATCTTGGGACCACACCGGCTAGCCCAGTTGGAATTTCCAGAGACACAGGAAAATCCATCGAGACACAATATCTGCACAGGACCTCAGGGGGAGGTTCCAATTATACTTTAGACATCCTCCACCCCTGCTGTAGGAAAGCACAGGCAGGAGTCTAGGGTGGTGAGTGCAGAGGTGCTGACTATAGGTTGGAATTTCATAGAACCTGTGAATTGTACAGAATCAAATAACAGTGAAACCAGACATCCGGACACATAAACCCAAAGCAGTTAAAGGAGAGAAAGGTGTCCAAACACCCAGAGTGACCTAAGAAGATAAAAATAGAGTACAAAGAAAACTAAGAGACATTGGATTATATTCTGAAAGCTACCAAAGCAATCAGATATGCACATATTATATGGACCTGACCCCATATTCATAAATAAGTAAGACTGTTTGTTTTACTTTTAATGTGAATGTTTTGTTTTATTTTGCTTTTACAGTGCTTTTTTTGGTATGGTTATTGTTGTTTTATATTTTTTTCTTAACCCACACTTCTTTTACTTTAACTTGTTTTTTTATATATATATTTGATAGTTTGCCTTATTTTCTGATTTCACACAGCTGCTAGTTCCTTTTATTTTATTCTTGTTCTTTTTTCCTCTTTCTTCCTTTTTTCATTCTCCTCCTTTGATTGGTTTTTCCTTTCTTTTTCTTGGATTACATAATAGTCTTGGTATCTTGTGTGGATTTTTTTTTTATGTTTGTCTGCTCCTTCCATCACCCCTATTTACAAACCTTCCCACACTAACCTACATACTTTTCTCCCCCAAAACTTTTCCCCATAATATACCTCCTGGTTTAATACTCAAAGTATTTCATATATCCATAATTACTCTACTAACGACAAGAGTCCTACTACTTAACTCTCTCTCACTCCTAGCAAGATATTACCTTATCATACTTAAAGTCTTTCTCAACCTAAACATATCCTCTACCTAATCCGACTCCTTTACCCATCACCCCAGCTCCTCCCACATCACCCACCCTCAACACTGGAAAGGCTCTGCTGACTTGCTGATACCCCTAAACTCCTAATATTAAGATTGGACTAAGCATAATACTCACGAACGATGGGTAGAAATCAGAAAAACAGGACAGAGAGCGCTATAAATATGAGAACCAGGAATTATGAAGAGACAGCAGAAATCACGAATACTGACCTACTAGAAATGCAAGAAGGGGAGTTCAGAATCTTGATGTTCAATATGATGAAAGGATTTAAAACAAGTCTAGAGGAGGTTAAAGGTGAGTTAGAAACCCTAAAAAAGAATAAGAAAGAGGTCTGGAATGAAATGAAAGAGGCAATAAGTGAAATGAAGATAGCAATAGAAAGAAATTCTGGAAGATTAGATGAAATGGAAAACAGAATATCAATATTAGAAGATAGTACATCCCAAACTGAAAATACAGTCAGCGATATACAGAAATCTTTACAGCAACAAAACCTAAACATCCAGCAATTATGGGATAATATGAAGCATCCTAATTTACGGATAATAGGCATTGAAGAAGGGATAGAGGTACAGACCAAGGGCATCTGTAATATCTTCAAGGAAATAATGTCAGAGAATTTTCCAAATATGGAAAGAGACTTGGACCATCAAGTCCAGGAGGCATACAGAACTCCACTGAGACAGGACCAAAGAAAGACCACTCCACGCCACATAATAACCAAAATGACCAATATAGAGGCTAAAGAAGGAATCTTAAATGCAGTGAGAACAAAAGGACGGGTGACATATAAAGGCAAAACAATAAGAATCACCCCAGACTATAAAACACAGGTCATGAATGCTAGGAGAGACTGGTACAGTGTGATTCAGACCCTGGAAGAAAATAACTTCCAGCCCAAACTAATCTATCCAGCAAAACTACTATTCAAGATCAATGGTGAAATGAAAGTCTTTCAGGATAAACAGAATCTCAAAAAAATCATGAATTCAAAGCCAACACTAGAGAAAATTCTTAAAGAAATAAACCATAAGGAAGAAAAAAGAAGCAGACTTCAGAATCAGAGAAGAGAGGAAGTTAATAAGTGGGCCATTTCAGTAAAGAAGAAAGATCACACCACCCAAGAGTAGACAGAACACAAAATGGCAGAAAACAAAAATTATATTTCAATAATATCTCTTAATGTCAAAGGACTTAACTCACCAATCAAAAGACATAGACTGGCAATGTGGATTAGGAAACATAATACAAATATATGCTGTCTGCAAGAAACTCACCTCACAGCCAAAGACATTCACAGGCTGAAAGTGAAAGGATGGAAAAAGATACCATGCCAACGGTGACCAAAAAAGAGCAGGGGTAGCAACCCTGATATCCAACAAAACAGACTTTAAAACACATCAGAAGAGACAAATCAGGGCACTTCCTTTTATTAAAAGGAACAATACACCAGGAAGATATAATGATAGTAAATATTTATGCCCCAAATGTGGGTGCAACCACATTTGTAAAACAAACCCTTCTGGACATAAGATCCCAAGTAGACCCAAATACAATAATTCTGGGAGACTTTAATACACTTCTCACACCACTGGATCGATCTTCAAGGCAAAAGATGAGTAAAGACGCTTTAGAACTAAAGGAAACCATAAAACAAATGGACCTAATAGACATTTTCAGATTATTTCAACCAGGAACCACAGAATACACTTTCTTCTCAGCAGCCCATGGAACCTTCTCCAAAATAGATCACTTCCTGGGACACAAAGAAAATACCAGCAAATTAAAAAAATGTAATATAATTCCTTGCATCTTTTCAGACCACAATGGAATAAAAGTAGAAATCAACAACAGGAAACTCAAAAGAAAGTATTCAAATTCATGGAGAATGAATGATACACTATTGAATGATGAATGGGTAAGAGCAGAAATTAGGGAAGAAATAAAGAAATTTATGGAAACAAACGAAAACAGAGACACAACCTACCAAAATCTATGGGACACCATGAAGGCAGTATTAAGAGGAGAGTTTATTGCACTGAGTGCCCACATAAGAAGGACAGAGAACCACCAAGTAAAGAACCTAATGACACAACTCAAGGACCTAGGAAGACTGCAACAGTCTATTCCCAAAGCCAGCAGAAGGCAAGAAATCATTAAAATTAGAGCAGAAATAAATGAAATAGAGAACAAAAAATAATTCAAAGAATCAATAAAACAAAAAGTTGGTTCTTTGAAAAGATTAATAGAATTGATAAACCCCTGGCCAACCTAACCAAATGAAAAAGAGAATCAACTCAAATTATCAAAATTAGAAATGAAAAAGGAGATATCACCACAGGTAGTGAAGAAATTCAAAAGCTTATCAGAAACTACTTTAAAAATTTATACTCCAATAGACTTGAAAACATGGAAGAAATTGATAGATTTCTAAGCACAGTTAACCTTCCTACACTCAACCAAGAGGACATAGCAAGCCTAAACCAACCAATAGCAGCCAAAGAAATAGAAATGGTAATAAAAATTCTTCCCAACAAAGAAAAGCCCAGGCCCAGATGGGTTTCCAGCTGAATTCTACAAAACCTTCAGTGAACAACTAATACCAATACTTCATAACATGTTCCGGGAAATTGAAAGAGATGGAACTCTCCCAAATTCCTTCTATGAGGCCAGTATATCACCTTAATCCCCAAACCAAATAAAGACACCTCAAGAAAGGAAAACTACAGACCAATATCCTTAATGAACATAGATGCAAAATTTCTAAACAAAATACTAGCCATCCACATTCAAAACTATATCAAGAGAATAATATATCATGACCAAGTTGGTTTCATCCCAGAAAAACAAGGCTGGTTCAACATATGCAAATTCACCACATAAATAGAACCAAGAACAAAAACCACATTGTCATAGCAATAGATGCTGAAAAAGTATTCGACAAAATTCAACACCCATTTATGTTAAAAATACTGCAGAAAACTGGGATAGAAGGAACATACTTCAACATCATTAAGGCTTTGGGTTTACACCAACATTATGTTGAATGGGGAAAAACTGCAAGAATTTCCGCTACAGTCAGGAACAAGACAAGGATGCCCACTATCAACACTCCTTTTCAATATAGTCCTTGAGACTCTTGCTGCAGCAATCAGACAAGAGAAGGAAATCAAAGGAATTCACATAGGAAGAGAGGAATTAAAATTATCCTTATTCGCAGATGACATGATCCTTTATCTGGAAGACCCAAAGAACTCAACCAAAAGACTTCTGGAGCTGATCGACAAATTCAGCAAAGTCGCAGGTTACAAAATCAACCTAAAGTGGCTTTTCTATATGCCAACAACGAATCCATAATGAAAGAAACAAAGAAAACAATTCCATTCACTATAACCTCAAAACCAATAAAATACCTAGGAATAAACCTAACCCAAGATGTAAAAGACCTCTACAACAAATACTACAAAACATTAAAGAAAGAAATTGAAGAAGGCCTTGGAAGATGGAAAGATCTCCCGTGCTCATGGATAGGCAGAATAAATATCATCAAAATGGCCATTCTGCCAAAACTGATCTATAGGTTCAATGCAATTCCCATTAAAATACCAGTGACATTCTTCATAGACCTAGAAAAATCATTCATGAGCTTCATATGGAGAAAGAAAAGACCTAGAATAGCCAAAGCAATTCTCAAACAATAAGAAACATGCAGGGGGCATCACAATCCCAGACTTCAAACTATACTATAGAGCAATAGTAATAAAAATAGCATGGTACTGGCACAAAAACAGATATACTGACCAGTGGATTAGAATAGAAGATACAGAAACAAACCCACACATCTTTAGTCAATTAATCTTTGACAAAGGGGCCAAACACATACACTGGAGAAAAGACAGCCTTTTCAATAAGTGGTGCTGGGAGAACTGGCTAACCATTTGTAAAAAGATGAATCTAAACCCCTATATCTCACCAAACAGGAATCAACTCAAGATGGATCAAAGACTTAGAAATTAGACCTGAGACTGTGAAGTTAGTAGAGGAGAGCATAGGTTCAACACTACAACATATTGGCACAGGCAGTAACTTTCTCAACAAAACCTCCAAAGCTCAGGAAATTAAAGCAAGAATAAACAAGTGGGATAGCATCTAACTAAGAAGTTTCTTCTCATCAAAGGAAACTATCAATAACCTAAAGAGGAAGCCTACAGAATGGGAAAGGATCTTTACCAGCCACCACTCTGATAGGGGGCTAATATCCAGAATATACAAAGAGCTCAAAAGACTCCACACTCGTAAAACAAACAACCCAATCAAGAAATGGGCAAATGAACTAAAAAGACACTTCACAAAAGAAGAGATACAAAGGGCCAATAGATACATGAAAAGATGTTCTTCATCACTGGCCATCAGGGAGATGCAAATCAAAACTACACTGAGATTCCTTCTAACCCCAGTTAGAGTGGCAAGCATGAAGAAATCAAACAACAACAAATGCTGGCGAGGATGTGGGGAAAGAGGAACTCTATTACACTGTTGGTGGGAATGCAAACTAGTTCAACCACTATGGAGATCTGTGTGGAGATTCCTAAGAAAGGTGGGAATAGATCCACCATATGATCCAGCTATACCACTCCTGGGTATCTTTCCAAAGGGGTTGAATTCAGAGAAATACAGCAACATATGCATACCTATGTTCATAGCAGCACAATTTGTAATAGCCAAAATATGGAACCAACCCAGATCACCATCAACAGATGAATGGATAGCAAAACTGTGGGAAATACACACAATGGAATTCTATTCAGCCATAAAGAAGAACAAAATTATATCATTTGCAAGAAGATGGAAAGCCCTAGAGAACATTATGTTAAGTGAGATCAGCCAAACACAGAAGGAGAAGATACATAGGTTTCCTCTAATATGCCCAAACTAGGAAACACAAAGGATACCAGTGGGACTCCAGATAATGGAGGGGAAATACTAGCTAAGTTTGAATGGAAAGATAGGAGAGGAGGAAGGCTGATCTTGATTAATGAGGGTCTACACCTGAACATGTGTAAAATTATGAATAATACATGGTTAACCTGGACAACCATTGGTGGGAGGGGGAAGGGAATACGGGGGCAGGGGAGAGAGGGCACCAAATATAGTTTAAATGTATACTATTTATGTTCAATAAAAATTGTTAAAAATAAATAATAAAAATAAAAAATTAATAAGAAATAGATTAAAATATGTTGATAAATTTAACTAAAGACTAGAAGAAAGAAGTGATTTTTTTTAGTTCAAGGAGGCTTGAACTAAATTTACATATAAAAGTAGCAAGGATATGAAGAAGGGGAGAGTTCAATGTATAAAGCATTTTGTTATTTTTCCTTTACCTCCCTCTTAGGGAGGTAAAACAATTTAAAATTTTATTTGAAAAATAAATATGTACATTGAGAGAAATAAAATTTATAGCTCCCAAACTAACAGTGGGAAGAGAATAACAAAACAAAACAAAAAATGCCCATAACTTTATGCAGTTAAAGTCAGAAAAGGAAAAAAATGCCACGGGACTAGAAAATATAAAATGATAGATTAGAAATAATTTCAAATATGATAGTAGTTGCAATAACTATAAATGGATTAAATTAGCCTACAAAGATACCAGACTATCAAATTAAATCTAAAAATGTAGCTATATGCTGAAGGTGGTGGCACATACCCATAATACCAGTACTTAGGAGGCTGCTACATGAGTATTGTAGATTCAAGACCAGCCACAGAAACTCAGTGAGACTCTGTTTCAAAATAAAAAATAGGCCAGGCTTGGTGGTGCACGCTTGTAATCCCAGCATTTGGGAGGCTGAGACAGGAGGATCACATTTCAGACAGCCTCAGCTACTTCATGAGGCCTTCTGCAACTCAGTGAGACCCTGTTTCAAAATAAAGAATGAAAAATAGGGCTGGGGGTATCTCTTGGAGGAATAATGCTTCCTGGCTCCATACAGGGGGGGAAAAATGCCCAAACTAACAGGAATGTAGGGAGAAGTAGATAAATCTTCAGTTATAAAAGGAAATTTTGCTAGCATTTCTCAGAAAAAGTAGATCAAGCAGACAAAAATTGTGCAGATACAGACTTGAGAAAAGTTGATCTTATATATCTCTGTTCTCTACAAAAGAAAAAAATACATCCTTTTCAAGCCCACATGGAATGTGAAAAAGAATAAAGGTCCATATGTTAAGTCAACAAATTTTAAATAATATCATATAGATTATATTTCTTTCTTTTTTTTTTTTTGGTGGTACTGGGGTTCCCGGAAGCCCTTCTACCTTCGGGCTACACTCCCAGACCTATTTTTACATTTTTTATTTGGAAACAGGGTCTCCTAAGCCAGCGCGCGCGGCTGGCTTCGAACCTGCGCGATCCTCCTGTCTCTGCCTCCCAAGCGCGGGGATTACAAGCGTGCGCCACCACGCCCGGCTCATATAGATTATATTTCTGAAGAGAAGACAATAGTGAATGTCAATAGTGAAATGTTGAAGGAAAAAATTGTATTTGGAATTTTTTTAAAAAACAAACTCTTAAATAACTCTTGGGTTAAAGAGAAAATCACAAAAGAACTGACAAAATATTTAGAATTACGTGACCGTAAAAATACTACCTATCACGTGTGGGATGCAGTTAAAGTGGTACTTACAGAGAAATGTGTAGTTCTAAATGCACTTGTAAAAAAAGAGAAGAAAGATTAAAACGAGTAAGCATGCTTTCTCCAATATTGAATGCTAGGGAGTATTCAGGATACCATTATCCTTTAGATAATAAAGAAAAACTTCAGTGGAGCCTGGGAGGAAAGGGGGAGAGGAGAGGGAGGATCAGTAAAGGAATCTCTTCTATTGACATTGTACACATATGTGAGACTACCAATGCCAGTCTCAATACCCTGTATGGGAAAGTGGGGGGAAGGGGAGGGGGCTGGGGAAAAGCTGAGTGCTGTGTGCATGTGTGTCACTACCACTATGAGCTACATTATGATGTAAGACTATAATATGAGACTCTAACGCACCAGTGAAAGTAAATAATTAAAAAAAGAAAACCATATGATTATCTCAGCAGATGCCCAAAAGCATTCAGTAAAATCCAACACTTTTATAATGTGCTAAATGAATCAGGGGAGCTGGCTAAATTTAGAGTTTTATGATGAATCTCTTTATAAAGCAGACTCCATCCCACTTATATTTTGAGTAAATCCAGATTTTCCAATATTAGATTATATTTTTTTATACAGGATCATTTGCATGTCAAAATCAATATGTTACCCAGAACTGGGCCCAGTTCTTTTGGAGAACACAGAAAGCCCAGGAACCAACCAAAAAAAAAAAGAAAGGTGATCTTGAAGGTGGGGCTAATTGCATTTCCTGTATTTCAGAGGCAGACAGCTTTCCCAGGCATGCTCTTTGAATTATCCACCTCCCCGCGTTCCCATTTTCCCAACATTTGAGTGTGGTGCCCCGAACATGGATTGGGTGAAATGAGGCAAGATCCTGGGACACCTGGATTGAGTCCCCCTGCTGTCGTGACCCCAGCCACCATCCTTATTGATTCTGTTTCTTGTGGTTGCACTTGTCTCACCCTCTTCCATGTGTGTAGGTCCAAACTGAAGACGGTGCATGAACGGATCCCCTTGGCTGGACTGAGCAAATTGCCCAGCGTCCCTCAGATTGCAAAGGTGAGAATCAGCCCTGGAGAGAAGGACATCTCTTCATTCCAGAGCTAGCCCCTGGGAGTGCAGACACAGGCTCTGCCCTTGGGGAGGGGGAGGCCACTTTTCTTTTTAGGCATGAATGAGAGTAGGGGACTTTTGGCAGCTGCCTTCATCTTCCCACCCCTCCCATCTCACCCATGAGACCATGGGTGCCCCAGGTAGACCAGAGAAATGGAAAGGTGGGGGCTGACAGTGGGGATGGCTAGAAGACTTCAGAGGAGGAGTTGGGAAGGGAGACCAGGGGGCCTTCACAGAGGAGGAGAGGCCTGAACCAGGTTGAAGGATGCTCCAGACTCCACACCACCTTGAGTGAGGATGGTCATTTGGCAGAGGGGCCCATATTGCTGTTTGGGAATACAGGGAGCTTGGAAACCAAGTCAGCAAAGTAGGGTGAGAAGGGTGGCTGGATGGGTTAAGTTGGACCCTCACGTGGGAACAGAATCCTGGCATAATTGTGCCTAATACCTTTGGTGGAAATTGGAGAGTAGATAATGTTTTGGTCTTTTTGTGTGTGTATGTATGTGGTACTGGGGATTAACCCTGGGGGGAGGGTTCTACCTTCGAGCAACACCTCCACCCCCATTTTTATTCTTTATTTTTGAAACAGAGTCTCACTAAGTTGCAGAAAGCCTCACTAAGTAGCTGGCTTCAAATCTGTGATCCTCCTGTCTTAGCCTCCTAAGTACTGGGATTATAAGCATGCACCACCATGTTCTGCTGCGATCTTGTATTTTTAAATTTTTATTATTTTTTAAGGTTTTGTGCCACTGAAGATCAAACCCAGGGATGTTTTTCCTCTGAGATATATTCCCTTTCCTATTTTATTATTATTTTTTTTAAATTTTGAAACAAGGTTCTGTTTGTTGAAGGTCCTGCTTCCCAAGTACTGGGATTCCAGGTGCATATGACCATGCCAGCTTTTGGCCTTGTCTGTAGGTTAGAATAAAGCTAAGTCTCAGATTATATCCTGTTCTTCCCCTTACTTCATCAAAAAAAAAAAAAAAAAAAAAAACCCAGACAGGGAACTGGCCTGGGACACACAGTAGCAAACTGCAGAGCCAAAATTGGACCCCACCTCCCAACCCCATGTGTTCTGCCTTCCCATGGGTGCAGGGTGCTGGCTGCACTCCACAAACTCTGTGTTTCTCTCTACTCAGGCTTTCTGTGATGATGTCATGGGGCTGAAGTTCAACCCTGTTCTGTACCCCAAGGTAAGAACCTTCATGCTCCCTTGGGCAGCTTGGTGTAGATGTGGGGAGCTCTCTTCATCGTGGTTGGGTTTTGTGGGGCTCCATAATAAACCCCCACATCTGTGTCTCTCCCTGTGTACCCTCTCACAGACTGGTTCACTGGAACCCACCTCAAGCATACCTGGGTCTCCAGCCCAGCCCAGTAGGTCCCTAGCCTCTATGAAGGTGGCAGAGGGTAGCAGTTTTTATTTTTTTTTAAATATTTTTTGTTTTTCTGGTATTGGGGATTGAACCCAGGGGCATTATACCTCTGTGCTACACCTCTAACCCTATGTTATTTATTTTAAAACAGGGTCTTTCTAAGTTGAAGATGTTCTTATTAAGTTGCTGAGGCTGGCTCTAAACCTGTGATCCTCCTGTCTCAGCCACCCAAGTACTAGGTTTACAAGCATGTACCACCATGCCTGGCTAGAGAGTAGAGATGTTTAAGCTTCTCTGTCGCCAGTGCTGAGGCGTTTCATGATTCTCCCTGTAGCTGGGGACTGCTGCAAATTCATTCTGCCATCATGAAGGGGTGGAGGATACAGAATACCCTGAGGAAGTGAAAGACCAGGTCTTTGCTCTCTATTGCCCATGTTTGAACACTGCAGATCTGAGACTTTACAAGCATCTGCTGGCTTAGTTAATAAATTGTCTGTTTCTTTGGTATCATTGTCCTTAGGATTGGCCTGATATTGACCCCAGTTATAATATAGGGGTTTGAGTGGAAGAGCAATAAAAACAAACCAACAAACCCACTTAAAAGCAATTATGGCTTGACAGGTCTTAAATCATCCATGGACAGAGAATTTCTTAAAATTTGCCACAGGAAAAGACTGTTTCTTCTTAAGTCCCACAGTCTGGAGGAAGAAAATGGAAGCAGAGCTATTCTCTGAGCTTCTGTGGTGGCCACCGTAGTGGTAGCCAAGGCTTTCTAGGGTCATGCCTATCCATTCCCTGAGGCCCAAGTCTGACTACAAGGAGCCAGGAGATGAAATATCTGTTTGGAGTTGGGTGTGGTAGTGCATGCTTGTAATCTCGGTGCTTGGGAGGCTGAGAAAGGAGGATCACAGGTTTGAGGGTAGCCTTAGCTACTTATTGAGGCCCTCTGCAACTTAGCGAGATCCTGTTTCAAAATAAAGAATAAAATAGGGCTGAGGATGTGGCTTGAAGGCAGAATGCCCCTGGGTTCAATCCCAATACAGCAGGCACACGCGATCGCGCGCGCGCACACACACACACACACACACACACACACACACACACACACACACAAAATCTGGGAAGAGAGATCCCCATCCTGGCCATACATTCAGAACCGCTTGGAAGAAATGCCTTAATTGTTCACAGCTGGGCATTCTACTCATAGAAGGAAGCATTAGCCTGCCCATCTGCAGGCCAGAGCAGCAGAGTCCTCTTCCACACACAGCGCTTTTCCAGAGGTTACTTGTTAGCCCTTTTAATGCCTGTAGGCACTTACCAGTAATGTGCTGTGCTCCACTGAGCATTTTCTGTCATTCAGACTGACCTTCCTTTATGATTAAAGTTGAATTAGAGAGGTTTAACCACATACTAAAACCCAGTCATAAAGGCCTAACTGAACCACAGGTTTGACAATTTTTGTTATCAAAATCACATCCATTGTGAGAGCTTGAGGATGTGCATTTACATCATTTACATAATTCTTGCTAAACTTAAGAAAGCTTCTGGCCTGGCCGGGCGTGGGGGCGCATGCGTGTAATCCCCGCGCTTGGGAGGCGGAGACAGGAGGATCGCGCAGGTTCGAAGCCAGCCGCGCTGGCGTAAGAGACCCTGTTTCTAAAATATAAAATAGGTCTGGGAGTATAGCCCGGAGGAAGAAGGGCTTCCAGGAACCCCAGTACCACCAAAAAAAAAAAAAAAAAAAAAAAAAGAAAGCTTCTGGCCTTGGTAATAATGGAAGAACAGCTGTATTTTCATGTTTTCTGTATTTGAAAGATTGCTGAAGTCTGGCTGGGATGTAGGTCTGGCTAAGAGGTGTGTGTGTGGGGGGGTATGTGTATGTGTGTGTGTTTAAAATTCAGAGTTTAGAACATTCTTGGAAGGTCTCCATGACCTTGTGCCTCTCCTTGGCTTTGACTCATCCTAGGCAGGGGTAGAAGGCTCCCTCTAGGGTTTGGCAGCGGGGCTCATCCTGAGGAGGCTTAGTGTCCATTTCCTCAGGTAACTGAGAGCCTCAAAGAGATATGCAGTGAATGGCAACCTAACATGGGCTATTTGTTCCAGCTAGCAAAATTTGCCTGGGTTGTTCTTGCCCTAATATGACATATCAATAATATCTTCTTCATATTGCATAGAGTATCCAGTAGCATCCAAATATTCCTCTCTCCCAACAAGTTGATTCAGCTCTGATCTTTCTGGAGGGTTATATAAAGCATGATAGTGGTAATGATGATAATGGTGCTGGTGATGGTGATAATGAAGGTGGTGGTGGTGATGGTGGTGGTGGTGATGAGAGCTGCTCTGTGCTTAAAACTTTATGTACTAGGTCTCATTGGGTCTTCATAACTACACATTTCCTTTTAAGAGGGAGGAAGCTCAAGTGCAGAGATGTGAAGAGTCTTCCTCAAAGCTATATGGGTAAAAGCAGCAGATTCAGAACTAGAATTTCATGTAACTGACCCCAGATAGCAGCTCGATGAGGCAAAATTGAAAATTAGAACCAAGGGTTAGGTTTTTCTTTATCTTTTTGCATCTTATTAGTGTGTATGTGTACTTCCATAGAGACCATTCATTTTATGGATAAAGAGGTTGAAGTCTGGAGAGGAGCAGTGATTTGTTCAAAATTATATTGCTGAGAACGTTCTTTGGAAGGTCTAGAATTAGAACTAGAGCTGTCCTTGCTGACAGGTTTTGGGGTTCTGGTTTTTACACCACAAATGAAATACTGGGGTAAAGTCAGTTCCCTGAGTTCCACTTAAGTGTCCAAGCAGTGGCTGGTACCTCTGAAAGAGAACAGAATGGATGATGTAATTGCAGTTTGGTTAATTCTGGGGGTAGCAGGTGCTTGGAGCTGGCTAGGTCCTTTGGTACTGCATCCCAACTGCCTGCTTATTAGTTTTCTCTTCCTCTCTGGATCTCTCACCAGGGCCACATTATCTACCAAAATGGGTCCTCCCCCTTCCTTTTACCTTTTCACTTGTCACCATATTAACCAATGATCTTGATTTTTTTCTTTTTTCACACTTTACAGGCCTCTCAAATGATTGTGTCCTATGATGAACATGATGTTAACAACACATTCAAATTTGGGGTCATTTATCAAAAGGCTGGGCAGGTAAGCACCATGAATCCATACTGGTCTTATATCTCTGGCTTCTCATTGAGGACTCTATTTCCCCCACCCTAAGCACAGGGGCCCTACACTAAGTTTCTAAAACATTCTGAATACATTTATCACATTTAAAGTATGAATTGGACTGGAGGTGGCAGAATCCTCAAGATAGTCTACTCCTTACAAAAAGACCTGTAAGTCTTTTAAATGGTAGTGTAGGTTTTCATACAGAAAAGTTCATTTTTTTCTGGCTGTTTTCAACTTATGTTTTTATATATTTTATATATTTCTGTCAGTCACAAGAAAAATCAAGCAAAATTGGTGAACACCAGGGTTTCTAGTTCTTCCTTTTGAGAGCCAGTTGTGAAATCCACTTGTAAGAATTTACCAGCACACCACTGCTGGTGGTCATTTACCAGAAAGTCAGGCAGGTAAGCAACATGGCTCTCCCCACCATGGCAGGTCAGAGTCCCTGTAGCATGCAGGTGGGGCTTTGGGGCTAGCTGGCCACAGTATTTCTCAAAGTGTGATTTCATGAGATGCTGGTCTGAAGAAGTTTTCTGTGAGCAAAGAACATGGGAAAGGAATGTCTGTGATGTAGGGACATTTAAAAGGCTCTGAGAACCCTCAAGGTAAAAACAACAACAACAACTGGACTTCTGGGAAGATGGTGACCGAGAAAAGTAGCATTTACGAGTCCTGCTAAAACTTGATCTCTATTGCCACAAAATCAGCACTTTTCATAGCCAGAAAACACCAGCAACAGAGAAATAAAAAATGTAAACACATGGGACAGAGAAAAAAAGACTAGAAGAACAACCAGAGATCAGAAAAGAAATCAAGCCCGCAATGCAGTGGCCGAGCTGTGCTGGCACCATCTTCCCTCACAGCACCAGGCTCCAGAGAGAAAAGGTAAACAAGGAGCTGAAGTGAGCAGCTGCGGATCATTTGGGTGTAATTAAGCAGTTCATTCAGCGCAAAGAACGTCTAAAACTCCCAGTGACCAAGCTCATCACGCCTTCCAGGGACTCAGAACGGAACTCAAAACCAGAAAAGAAATATGCCAGCCTCAAGGCTGAGGGCGTGGCAGCAGTACCATATTGCCAGCAGCACCAGCCTCACGGCCGAGGGCATGGCAGTAGCACCATATTGCCAGCAGCGACAGCGAGTTCACTGCACCCTGCGACAGCTCCTGATCAGTGCACACAATAACCGTGAGTGAAATTGCGGCCCCTAAAGGAGAAATCCCTGTATTGTACTCCCAGGGACTTGCGCAGCTTTGATAATCTCCTTGGGTTTGAGATTTTGCAATCCCACCCAGTGAAGGAGTAGTGGTGGCAGAGATACCAACCACACCCTAGTCACAGTTCCCCGTGGGAAAACACCAAGCCCGGCACCGGTCTCGCACAGCCTTGATTAACTCCCTGGGTCTGAGACTTTGTGATACAACCCAGTAAAGGAGTAGTGGCAGCTGAGAATACCACAGACTCGAAATACAGAACACTCTAAGTGAAGTCGTAGTGACCTAGGGAAGGCACAAACTTCTGAAATCATGGGAAAGAGGAACAACAATAGAGCAATGAATGCCCACAATCCCATATTATCAGAACCTGATAACACAGAAATTCAGAGATCTCCAGAAGATCAAATCAGGAATATAACTGTAGAAATAATAGAGGACCTTTGAAAAGAATTTAGGGAGAGTCTCAAAGAAATAAAGGATGCAATCATTGAGATAAAGGCCTCAATTCAAAGTACAAATAATCTATTAGACCACATGGAGAATAGAATCTCGCTCCTAGAAGATGCATAATTTATAACTTAGAAAAAAAATAAGACAGTAGGAATCTGACATTGAAGAAATATAGGCCCATTTTAAGAGAGCTAACCTAAGAATAATCAGAATAGAGGAGGGAAAAGAAGGTGAAACCAAAGAGATCAATAATCTCTTCAAAGAAATAATAGCAGAAAATTTACCAAGCATCAAGCAAGAGGTCAATACACAGGTCCAGAAAACTTATAGAACTCCCTTTAGATAGGATCAGAGAAGAGATTCCCCACACCACATAATTGTCAAAAAGACCAATGTGAAAGCCAAGCAGAGAATCTTAAAGGCAACAAAAACAAAAGGCCAAGTGACATTCAGAGGCAAACCAATTAGAATCACTCCAGACTTCCCAAACCAAGTCATGAAAGCCAGAAGGGCTTGGAGTAACATATTCCAAACTCTGAAAGAAAACAACTCCCAGCCAAAAATTTCCTACCCAGCAAAACTAGCTACCAAATTAGATGGGGAAATAAGAAGCTTCCATGACAAACAGAAACTGATGGAATTTATGTCTTCAAAACCAGTGCTAGAGAAAATACTCAAAGAGATTAACTACAAAGAAGAAATAGGTAACACACACCAGAACCAGAAAAACAAGATTTTCCATCCAGCAGACAACTAAGATTGGTTATCTTTGGAGATTCATTATTTATTTTAGTCTTTTACCTATTTCTGAATTGTTTTGTTTGCTTTTATTGTTGCTAATTTTTAGGATTTCTATTTGGAATATTAATATACCTTCAGATATAGCATTTGGAAATATTTTATCCCATTCTATCATAACTTTTAACTCTGTTTACATTGTCTTTGGATGTACAATACTTTTTTATTTTTTAGGAAGTTTGTTTGTTTATTCTTTTGTTGCCTGTGCCTTTGAAATCATATCCAAGAAATCACTGCCAATTTCAATGTTGTGAAATTTTATGACCCAGGTTCTCTTCTAAAAGTTTATAGTCTTAAGATTTACATTTAGGTCTTTTATCTATTTTGAGTTAATATTTGTATATGGTGTTAGGTAAGGGTCCAATTTTATTCTTTTTTCATGTAATTATTATTTTTCAACAATAGTGAAAAGTTTATTTCCTTCACCAAATCTTCTTGGAAACCTTGTCAAAAATAACTTGACCATATATGGAAGAATTTATTTCTAGGCTTTTTATTTTACTCCACTGGTTTATATATCTGCCTTTATAGCAGTACTACACTGTATCAATTACTGTAGCTTTATAAGGTTTGAAATCAGAAAATGTACATCTTCTAGTTTTGTTCTTTTCTGAGATTGTTTTGGGTATTTAGAGTTCATATTTCATGTTAGGATATATTTTTTTCTGAAAAATAATAAATAAATGTATGATAGTTTCACCTTAAAAGAAAAGAAAAAATATCCTCTGGTAAGAAAGAAAGCAAAAAGGAATATTGAAATGTTATCTCTAAGTCATTAAAAGCTTGATATCAGACAAATGAATCTGTTATGTGAGATTGTCATCGTTAATTTGGATAAATTGCTATAATATTAGATGCCAACCACTAAGCCAAGCATGGGAAGGAGGATGGGGAGGGTATGGGGTGGGGATTGGGTAGGGGCTAACTGGGCGTTGTGTGCATGTATGTCCACACAAGTTTTTTTTTTTATCCCATTATGATATATGAATACAGTGCACCAATAAAAAATTTAAAAAAGAATAAAAAAATAAAAGAAATAAGATCTCTGTAAATTGCTGAAGGTCTTGCTAAGTGCTGAAGCTGGCCACAACCTGTGATCCTCCTGTTTCAGCCCCCCCCCCCAATTCTGCGTTTACAAGTGTACACCGCCATGTCTGGCTCATACTTTAATTTTGAAATTTCTTCATTGTCTTTATTGGCATCTGGGAAGACAAAAAAGATCATTATATGCACCCGCTCTGCCATCTTTACCTGGATTTCTCACTGTGATGTATTAGACATGGGTTTGAACCAGTGGGCTTGAGCAGAAATGAGAAAAGTGAGACTCAGACTGGGAGAAGCCAGTATTTAAAGTATTCATTATGTCCTAAAGCTGCCCTCATACATTTTAAGCTTGGCTTAAAAGTTTTTCCATATGTGGAGAGCTGTTACTTACTGAACATGCAAGCACCAATCTTTGTAGAAGGGGCTGAGGCCCAGCTATTCACAAGCAGCCAACTGTCCAAACCATGTTCAAGATAGATGTGAGCTATAACCAATCTGGCAGCCTCTGTACCTCACTGCCCTTTTCTGTAAGACACTTTCTGCTCCTTGGCTATAAGTATAACCTGTCTGTGTGATGGAGTGGGGCATTCTGAATAATTGTTTTTTGTTCAAACTGCTACCCTATTCTAGAATAGTAAAGTCTGTTAGGACCTGCAAAAAACAAAAACAGAAACAAAACAAAACAAAAAAAACAACAACTATAACTTTGTTGGACCCCTCATTTTCCTATTTATTGGACCACAAAACTCTAATATCCTGTTTTATATTATGAACATTTATTAATGTCCCAGCAGGATGGTCATGAGCCAGACACACTCATGTCTCCTCACTTAGGTTCTATGAAAAGAACTTTCCACAAACTTTTTATTTTTGTATTATCCTAGAGCCTAGCATGGTGACCTTATATAAATATCCTAATTGTTATGTGAATTATGGATTAATTAAAATTTTGGCCCTGCTAATGGCAGGTCAGTGGGGTTCTTTGATATTATCTGTGGCTTTTTTTTTGCATGACAGGCTTTTTTTGTTGTTGCTTTTGGCTATATAATAACTGATTTCCTTATCTGAAGCTATTAGACCATAAGAGACATAATGTGAAGAGTTTAGTATCCGAAAGACCAACACTGATGATTCTTATGATTTAAGGGAGATTATTCAGGTAGCCACCCAAATTATTTCCACATATTACATTTTTTATTTTGCACAGCTCGGCTAATATAACCCCCCAATTAAAGTTCTTTGCTTGCAAATTTTACCAAAACAGATCTTAAGGTAATTATAATCCAATGTTCCAGCAAAGTTATAATTACTAACATTAACCATCTACCTCTGAGAAGGAGTCTTTGTGTTGTTTATGTACCTAATGCTACTGTAGGGGGAAAAAATCAGGAAGACAAAATTCTTATTTGGAAAAACTAGGCAGATGGTTGTTTTGCAAATCTACAGCTGGGAGACATTTAATATGAACATTTGTTTTATAAAAACCCTATACTGGTCTTTGGATATTAATGGCAATGACTAAGACCCCTTCCTGGAGTACATGGCCAAGCTCAAGGCCAGCAAAAAATAATGACAGTGCTGATAATACCAGCTGGGTCTCAATCCTGGAGTAGAGGTGCATTTCCCAGAACATGCACTGGATTGTTTTCCTAAATGAGATGCAGATTTCCTGGAAGCTGTGGCTCTCAGGCTTCAGGATCAGATCAAACATGACCAAACATGACCAGGATGCTTGGCTAGAGTTACAATATCAGGGATCATCAAACTTTTTATGTAGAGCCGGGTGTGGTGGCGCACGCTTGTAATCCCTGCACTTGGGAGGCTGAGACAGGAGGATCGCACGGGTTTGAAGCCAGCCTCAGCTACTTAGTGAGGCTTTCAGCAACTTAGTGCAACCCTGTTTCCAAATAAAATATAAAAAAGGTCTGGGAGTATAGCCCGGAGGTAGAAAGCCTCTGGGTTCCACCTCCAGTACCACCAACAAAACAAAACAAAACAAAACAAAAATACAACTTTTTTTTGTATAGGACCAGAAAATAGATAATTTTGGACTTCTTGGGCCGTGGGTGTCTCTGTCACAAACACTCTACTCCACCTTTGTTGTATAAAAGCAGCCATAGACAATATGTAAATGAGTTGGCCTGGTTATGGGCCAGTAAGGCTTTATTGATGAAAACAGGAAATGTACCAGACGTGGCCCAGGGGCCATAGTTTGCTGATCCTTGCTAGAGAGCTGTGTTTGTTAAACCTCAGATATTAACCGACCACATTAAGATCTGTATCATAACATTTGTTCCACCATAGGCCCCTGTCACAATTTTTTTATCACATCTATACTACTATCTTTTATAAAGATAAATAGGTATTTATTTGTTTATTTATTTATTTATGGTGATGCCGGGATTTAACTCAGGGTTTTGTACATGCAAGGCAAGTATTCTACTATTGAGCTACAACCCTAGCCCCCAGTGTGTTTATTTTCTTTTAAATTCTAGATCACAACTCTAACTAGAAAATCAGTATAACTTGCCATGAAATGGAAATGGTTCTACAAAGAAATAAAATTAAAATAAAAATACAATTATTGAAATCTGATAGAGGCGGTTTCCTGTTGAAGACTTAGAACTTGCAGTCTGCTCCTATTTGTCTTAAAGCAGTAAAAGTTGGGCTGGGGATGTAGCTCAGTTCTGTTTGGCATGAGCAAGGCCCTGGGTTCAATCCCTGTCATCCCCTGCCCCCCAATAGCAGGCATGAGGAGGATGTTAAAGAAACCTATTAGAGACTTTATCTTTGAAGTGGCCGGACAAATTGCAGCCATTTATTGCAGACCTTGCAAGTTTACAGAGTCTTCAGCTGTTTGCAGATCCTGCCACTGCAAGGTGGCCTTGTTGGTTCAGCAGGACTAGTCAGGATTTAGAGCTTAGCACTTTGCAGAGCTTGCTACTGTTTCCAGCTTTGCCTTTTAAAAAAAGTATTAAACTTTTTAGTTGTAGATATGTATAGGTTCACAGTTGTAAGAAATAATATAGAGATCTCATGTACCTTTTACCCAGTTTCCTCCAAAGGTCATGTCTTATAAAAGCAATATCATAACCAGGATATTGACAATGATACTACCCATAAACATTATTCATATTTCCCCAATTTTCATTGATTCCTGTGTGTGTGTGTGTGTATGTGTGTGTGTGTGTGTGTGTGTGTATGTGTATTTTATGTCATCTTGTCCACATGTAAGTTCCATAGTCAAGAAATAGAAGAATTCCACCACCAGGTCTCCCTCATAATATACTTTTATAACTATGCCTCTTGCTCCTCTTCCCTTTCCTCTCTCTAGTTCCCAACCCCTGGCAACCATTGATCTGTCCTACAATTTCAAAAACTTTATTTCAAATTGTTATATAAGTGGAATCATACAGCATATATCTTTTTGGGCTGCTTATTTCAGTTTGGTAGCATAAATCTAAGTTCTTGAGCATGTCACTGGTTTGTTCCTTTATATTGCTTAATAGTATTCCATGTTGTGTCTGTTACCAGGTTTTTTTTGTGTGTGTGGTACTGGGGGTGGAAACCAGAAGCTTTCTACCTATGGGCTATACTCCCAGACCTTTCTTATATTTTATTTGGAAACAGGGTCTCACTAAGTTGCTGAAAGCCTCATTAAGTAGCTGAGGCTGGCTTTGAACCCATGTGATCCTCCTGTCTCAGCCTCCCAAGCGCGGGGATGACAAGCGTGCGCCACCATGCCCTGCTCACCAGTTGTTTTTTTTTTTAACCTTTTACCCACTGAAGGTTGTCTGGGTGTTTCCAGTTTTTGGCTATTATGAATAAGGCTACTATGAACATTTCCATACATGTTTTGGTTTTATTTGAACCTAAGATTTTATTTTTCTGGGATAAATGCCTAGGTGTACAGTTGCTAGTCATATGGTGATTGTATGTTTTGTAAGAAACTGCCGAACTCTTCTCTAGTGGTCACTTCCACCATCTGTATATGAATGATCCAGTTTTTCTATCTCCTTGCCAGATTTGGTGTTGTCACTATTTTTTAAAATTATCTTATCAATTCTGATAGATGCATAGTGTTATTTCATTATGGTTTTAATTTACATTTATCTAATGGTTAATGATGTTGAACATCTTTTCATGAGCTTTTTTGCCATCTGAATATACTCTTAGGTGAAATATCTGTTCATGTCCTTCAACCACTTTCTAATTAAGGTTTTCTTTTTCCTGTTGAGTTTAAAATTTTTATAATAGTTTTATTGAGATATAATTCTCATGTCATGCAGTTCACAATAGTATGTGAATTATATCTTCATAAAATGGTTTGTAGTGTAATACACAGTGGTACAGCAATAGATATCTAATTCCAGGACATTTTCATTACCTCCCAAAGAAACCCTATACCCTCAGTGATCACTCTTAAGATCTATTCCTTTTATCTCCTGGCAACCACTAATCTGCTGTCTGTCTTTGTGGACTTGTCTGTTTTGGACCTCTTATAAGTGGAAGCATTGAGCTAGGCATGGTGACTCATGCTTGTAATCCCAGTACTTGGGAGGTTGAGACAGGAGGATCATGCAGTTTTGAAGCCAGCCTCAGCTACTTAGCAAGGCTCTCAGCAACTTAGTGAGATCCTCTTTCCAAATAAAATATAAAATATGTCTGGGAGTGTAGCCTGGAGGTAGAAGAGTCCCTGGATTCCATCCCCAATACTGCAAAAAAAAGAAGTGGCAGCATATGATACATGATCTTTTGTGCCTGACTTCTTAGCAAAATGTTTTCAGGGTTTACCCATGTTGTAGTATGCATTGTATTTATGTGTCTTATTTGTGGACAAATACCACATTGTATGAATATATCAGTTTTTTATCCATTCAATAATTGATGGCCATTTTGGTTGTTTCCAGTTTAGGGCTGATAATCATAGTACTTCTATTAGCATTCATGTAAATTTTTGTGTGGACATAAGTTTTCATTTCTCTTTCATTTCATTCCTACACTTAGGAGTGAAATTGTTGGGTCATATGGTAACTCCATGTTTATCCTTTTTATGTTTCCATAAGCTATGTTTGAAGGTTCTGATTTCTCTGTATCCTTATCAACACATCATATATATGTATATGTATATACATGTATATATGTGTGTGTGTATATATATTTATTTATTTTTTGGTGGTACTGGGGATGGAACCCTTCTATTTCCTTCTATTTCCGGGCTACACTCCCAGACCTATTTTTATATTTTTTTATTTGGAAACAGGGTCTCTTAAACCAGTGAGGCTGGCTTTGAACCTATGCGATCCTCCTGTCTCCTTCTCCCAAGCACAGGCATTACAAGCGTGCACCACCACGCCCGAAATATTTTTTTTTTAAATAGCCATCCTGGTGAGTGTGAAGTGGTATATTATTGTGGTTTTAATTATTGTAGAGTTTTGAGAATTCTTTACATATATTTAATAAGAGTCTTTGGTTAGAAGTTCAGTTATAAAATTTCAATTTGGGATCATGTTTTTGATACCAAATCTGGGAATTCTTTTTCCTCAGCTTTGCCTTTTGTTCTAACCTTTACTTAAATAGAAAGGCATCATTAACTAGCTCTGAGGATCCAGGTCTGTTGAAGGATCTTTCACTAGTCCATTCTCCAATTGATGACAGCTATGAGAGCTATATATTGGGAAAGAGGTAAGAAGGAAGAAAGGGCCAGGTATCTCATTGGAAGTTGTTTTCTTTTAGGGCTTGGAATTCATCATTCCCACATATCCTGGTTTTGAAATTTGGTTTGAGAAATCTGGAGTAATTCTTATTAGTTTACCTCTTACTGTGACCTGGCCTTTTGATCTTGATACATTTAAGATTCTCTCCTTGATGTGGCACAGGGAGATTCTTTTTTGATCTTGTCTAATTGGGGCTATGAATGTCTTTTGCATGTGAATATTCATATCATCTTTCAGGTTTGGAAAATTCTCAGTACTGTGTCTCTTAAGAGGTTTTTTATGCCCTTGGTTTGTATCTCCAGGCCTTCCTTAATTCCAAGGGATTTGGTCCCTTGATGCTTTCCCAGGTGTTCTGATTATGGTTTCTTAATGTCTTTTGTGTATTCTATTTAAATATACTATCTTCTAAGCTGGAGACTGTGTTTTCCATATGGTCTAGTCTGTTGGCAATACTTTGTATTGAATTTTAAAATTTGATTCATTCAAAATTTCTGTTTGGCTTTTTTTTCTTGAGAATTTCAATTTATTTATTGACATGTTCTCTTTCGTCCTGTATATTCTTTGAGTTCCTTCCTTAGATCTTTTTTTAGATATTTGATCATCCTAATAATCAAACTTCTGAGTTCCCCACTGGTATTTTCAGCTTCTCTATATTTGTAAACTCCATTTTTGGGGTTATGGTTATTTATTGTTGATTTGTTGGCCTTTTCCCTCAGTTTATCAAGGTTCTTTGATTTTTTTTCTCTTTCTGTAATAGTTTCCCTTCTAATTTCTTGGTGTTGACTAGTGTAGCAAGGTGCAATATCTCTTAGCTGGGCTAGAGCTATAGTTCAGTAGCTGACAACTTGCCCTATGAACTCATAGTGTCACTCAAGATTCCAGTATCACAGAAAAGAGGAAAGTAAACATCTGGACAACCCTTCTTTCAGCACCAAAACAGTGTTTTCTAATACTTACCCCTGTTCCTATTTCCCTTCCAGACCTTGGAGGAGGAGCTATTTGGGAACAATGAGGAAAGCCCAGCTTTTAAGGAGTTCTTGGATCTTCTAGGAGACACAATCACACTGCAGGACTTCAAAGGGTGAGTTTTAGCCAAGGAATAGCTGGATCTCCATTAATGAGACCCTAGAGGAAGGTCCAGGGGAAGATAGCTCAGTCCTCAGGGATAGCATGTGAGAATTAAAAAGTATTCAAGGAGCATAAAACTGTTTTTCAGCCTCTGATCAATACGCACCTGCATTCCTAAAGAATCAATGTTCTAAGAGATAATCCATCATGACAGATTATCTGAAAGGCACTGGCTTTTGGCCTTAGGATATGTGATGAGATTGTTCCCCCTGAGATTTTCCTCCCTAATTACATTTGGCTCAGATAGAGTGAAATAAATCTGCGTTCCCCTCTTCTCACCTGCCAAGCTAGAGTTTTCTGTGCGTGGAAGGAAATGATCTATTTTAAATAATACACAGAAATATATAATTAAGAGTTGGTATAAATATAATAATCCTATACAGGAATCTGTGCAATGGTGTATAGTTCTTTAAGTGGACATAAAGGTAGAATATTGGGACTATTTGTTGGAATATACTGACTCTTGGTTTTCCCTGGTAAAAGCAACATTTAGAAGTATTTCAGACCTGGCCAGCTAAGTAGCAGGCACCTGGCTGAGGGCCCTGTAACTCACAACCCCCACCTTGGGAGCCAAAATAACAAGAGCTCCTAACATCATGTGTAAAAGTACCTAGCCTAGTTGTCTGGTGTGCAGTAGGTGTTCATTAATTGCTTTTTTCTCTGCTTCCTCCCTTCCCTGCTTCCTTCTCCTTCTCCTTCCATCTTCCTTTGTATTTTCGCCACTTCAAAGTCCACTGTTGTCTGAAGTCAATCACACTTGGGTTAAACCCAGCTCTGCTACTTATGAGCATTAAAACTTTGAACCAGTGACTTTACCTTGGCCTCAGTTTCCTCATCTATTTAAAAGGATATAAAAAATTACCTTACAAGGTTGCTGGAGGATTGGAATAGATAATTCACCTGAAATACTTAGTCTAGTACCACACATAATTGTTACTGTTCTTATTGTTATCATCTTTCATTGACTTTGAGGTGCCATTATTTATTATAAGATGTATCCTGATTTTGGTGATATGAAAATGTAAAAAAATATGGGTCTTAGAATAGACAAAGTATACTATATCAATCCCAGAAGAACCCCAAAGATCATGTAATCTCATCCCTTCATGTTATGGAGAAAGGAAACTAAGGTCTAGGAAGATTAGGTGGTATGCCTAAGGTCCTACGGTGATTTAGTGCCAGAGCAAACTGAGAACCCAAGCCCATGAAATGCCCTTTCCATGCTGGGCTGAGCACACTTTCTGGCTTCTATTAAGTGCTAAGAGACTAATTTCAGGGTCCATCTCCATTTTATTTAAGGAACCTGCATTTGCATTTTCTTCCCCTTGCTGAAGAACATGGTCCAAGGTTGGCCACCATGTTTCTGTAAAGGTAGAAGGGATAGATTCAGGAAACATACCAGTTCCTTCCTGTTTTTCTTTTTTACCTGTGAGGAGAGAGTCTGAGAAGAGACTGCCCCCTGGATACTCCCCAGCTGGGTGCTTTAGTGTGGTTGGGCCTCCAAACCAGGGACTAGCTGGGTGGAAGCCAAGTATCTGTCACTCTCCTGGCTGGATCCAGGTGCTCCTATGGAGCTAACCAGCATCCAGCAGGATGGCGGGTTGTCCTGGCTCTTGGATGTGGCCTTGCAGAGAGCAAAGGCCCATGTTTAGCCTTGGGGCCTCTGCAGCTGTGATGAGCACTTGTCTGGGGTAATAGATAGAAGGCTTCCCTTACCCCATGACCTGCAGGGTGGCTTGAAGCAGAAGTGCTGCCTTTGTCTCTTAGACAGTGGGTACATGTTAGAAGCCCAGGACTAGTCTCAGAGGAACACACCTCTTGGCTTTCTGGCCTCACAGTCTCCTCTGTCATCAACTCTTGCTCTGCTCCTGCCCGCCAGTTGCAGAGTCTTAAGGAAGTTTGCACTGTTGCCTGTTGCACCTCATGCTTTCACTCCCAACTCTTGCTCTGTTTTACTGACAGTTTCCGAGGAGGCCTGGATGTGACCCATGGACAGACTGGAATGGAATCAGTGTACACGATATTCCGGGACCGGGAGATCATGTTTCATGTCTCCACAAAGCTGCCCTTCACCGAGGGTGATGCCCAGCAGGTAACCTGTTTGGGAAGGCTTTGGGAGCCTGGTTATGCCTACCTGGTGAAGCCCTGCTCCTGGGCAGACCTGCCTGGGGGACTTTGAGGGGACCTGTTTGCATAATTATGAGGCTAGTTCTATTCAGTTACCTATCATTTCTTGGTCAAAGCCAATATTCTATCATATTACCTCTTCATGGAAGCAGCTCAGTGGCCCAGTGCAAGAGGCAGGGCAGGGCATGGCTTCTGGTTATTCCCACTTTGTTGGACAGGGAAACTGCAGCCCAGGGCAGGCCCTTACATGACTGACTTGAAGGCTCCAGTATAGCTCAGTGGTAAGCATCCTTGAGGCCCTGGCTTCCCCCTAACATCAAAAGAAAAAAAAACCTCCTCAGGGGCTCCCAGTCAAATAGGGTGGAGCTGGAAGAAGAACCCAAGGTCTTGATCATGTAGGTAAAGGGCATGTGACAGTCCGCAGGTGGCTCTTGAAATCAGCTGAGCCACGTAGAAGTGTGTTGACTCTGGGTAGCCAGTTACCCTTGCCTCATTTTTCTTGTCTGTGGAATGGGGATAGCAGCACATATGTCAGAGTGTTGTTGGAAGGTTGTATAAGTTTCTGAGTGATTAATGCCTGACATGTGGTTGCTTCCCATGTAACAGCTGCTCCCTGTCCAGGCCATGGGTCTGTTTGCCTTCCTCCCCCCAGATCACCTGGTCTCACAGCCTCACCTCTGCTCCCCTGCCCCCAACCTGGGGCTTTGGCTTTTACCTGTGTTGCCAGTGTTCTCTTGTGCTTCCTCGCTGTCTCTTCCGTTCGCTGTTCTGATAGGCACGTCCCTGAGGAGAGCCTGACCCTTCTGAAATGAGTGGCTCATCCTGGTGGTGACCACATTGTTTGCCACATCCCACTTTTCACACTTCTCCTATCTCTGGAAAAGCAAGGTCAGACGGGCCTTTGCCTAAACTCTGACCTGTTTGCTTCTGAGCAGGGAACTGGGGAGGGACAGAGATGTAAAATTGTAAACATAGTGCTGGCTTCTTAGGAAAAAAGGAAATTGGCAAATGAAATTATGACTTGGCTTTCAAACAATTACTGAATGTTCTAGAAACAAATGGGAGCAATGTTCCTTTTGTATCCAGAGTAGGTTTTTTTTTTTCTCAGCATCTCCCTTTTAGTCTTGGTTCCCTCCCCATCTCCCTCACCTGCTGTTTGTTTTCTGGGGGCCACTTTAGCCTGACATATATAAAGTAGGATGTATACCTTGGCACAAAGCTTGGCTCTTGGCAGACATGGAATAAATATTAGTTTTCTCTTCCTAAGAAGTGAGAGGATATGTGTGGAGTGAGACATTTGCATAAAAGTACCCGGCACAGTGCTTGGTATATATCAGATGCTCAGTAAATGAGAAACTCAACATGAAGGGGCTGCATGCCTTAGATGCTTAATAAAGAACCATGTGCATAGGTGTACATGAGGGACTTAACATTTGAGATCATGCATGTGAATAGCCCAACATGGTTCCTTCACACAATAGATGCTTAGTGACTGGGGTCACATGCAGAAGTATCCCGCACCACTTGGCGAGGGTTGGGCACTGCCTCCCCAACTCTCCGTCCTCAGCCAGAGGACTCGAGCCTAAGTACAGCTCTTCTCTGCCTTGGCAAAACAGCCTATCCCCTCCCCCAGCCAGCTCATCTGCTTCCCATTAATGCCCCTCCCCCATCTCCTCTTCCGGGAAGCCTTCCTAGGTTGCCATCAGACCCTCTCATTTTGCCCTTTCCTCCGTCCTCAGAGGTCTTGGACCCTTGGACACTTTACTTGCAGAGCTGACTTATCACTTGCTGGCTGGCAGCTTTTCTCAGAAGGCTCCTCTGGATTAATTACAGCTCTCTCAGCTCTGGACCCAGCCTCATCTTTTAAATAGTCTCCCTGAGTCCTGAGTTAGGGTTCTATACACGGTTGAACTCATATCATGCTTGCTAGCTGCAACCTGACAATTCAGGCACCTTCCCTATTTTTTCTTTCTGGTGGCTTCTGAGGGTTAAAAGAAGTAGCCCCCTAGAGAGCCAGGCCTCAGAGCTCCAGGACTTATATACAAAGGTAAAAATGACCAGGAACTTCCTGTACAGACCTCTTCTATTTTTAAGATGTTCCTAACTGGCTCATAATGATGGAACCCTTTCTGTTTAGCTCCAGAGAAAGAGACACATTGGGAATGACATCGTGGCTATCATCTTCCAAGAAGAAAATACTCCGTTTGTCCCAGACATGATTGCCTCCAACTTCTTACATGCCTACATTGTGGTGCAGGTTGAGAGCCAGGAAACAGAGTCCCCATCGTACAAGGTATGGAGAAGGCCTTGTTGGAGATTTCCTGGCCCCAGACTCTGCCCCGTGTTCAGTGGACTCCAAATATCAAGACACCAGTGTTCAAGAATACTGGAGTTTCTTGGAGTTGTCAGGCTCTGGGCTGTGGAGCTTGACTCTTGGTGGAGAGCACCCTCTGAGGTCACCTTGTCCATCTTGCTGCCTGCAGGCTCTCTGGCATCTATCTTGAGGGTTCAGGAGCCCTGACTGCCTTATTCAGAGATTATGAATAAGTTGATGTCATTTACTAGAGCAAAGCAGAGTGGGAGAGGAAAGGGGATGGAGCAGGAAGTCAGGAAGAGGAGGGGAGGAAGGGTGGAGCAAGCAGGGAAGGAAGGCAAAGGGGTATGTTGATGGTGAGAAGGATGGAGGGGAAATGGTAGGCCCTGGTCCTCTGGACCGATGAACAGTCTTAATTGAGGACTTCAGTGAGGCAGGGGTGCAGGACTGGGGTAAGGCTCCTGGCTAGTGAGTGGCCTGTCAGTCAGGCTCCTGGTCCTTACCAGTGTGGATGAGACACACACACTGCAGCTGTTGTCCTGGCAGCCCACCCCTGCCAGCCGGCACCACTCCAGCTTTCTCCTCCTCTTCTTTCTGAGAAGCAATTCTCACCTGTTGGGCAGCAGTTTCACTGTGTCACAGTAGTTTAGGGGCCTGGGGCCAAGGGAGAGAGGCTGATGCAGGAGTTTTAAGTTGAATGTTAGGCTGCCTTTCCTGGGAAGAGAGGCTAGAGCTCAGATTCTCAAAGGGCTCCCTGCTCCATGAAGTGTCAGGAGCCACCATTCTATGGGAGAGGAGGCAATGAGACCTGGAAATGTTTCCTAGAGAATAGCTAGGTGGATGCTGAGTCCAGGGGCTCACTACAGTGTAGCACTTCAGGCTATCTTCAAAAGTATCAACTTTAGTAGATATGGTTATGTTACTCATACATCAGTACAAACCTAGATGTTGCAAGTACCACATTCATATCAACTTAAAATCAAATGTAAGACTTAAAAAAATCACCCAGAAAACAAAAACAATGAACAAAACCCCAATCCCTCTGTTGAGATGAACTGACTCCTTTACATGCACATGTCCATGTTCCTCAGCATTGAGCAATTTTAGCTGACGGGGTGGTTGTGGCATGGGCATTTCCCAGAGGCCTTGGGATTGCCTGCCTTGACTGCCATGGGCATCACTTCACAGCCACCTAGTTAAATTGTTGGTGGAAGCTGGTCTACTCATTTGGTGCTTACTGTGTGCCAGGCTTCATCAAAGGCATGGCGTAAAGAATTGGCCTGCAGGGCCTTGCTGACCTCACACAAGGTATAGGGGGGCAGAAGTGTGGTTCAGCCAGTGGATAGACCAAATAGCCAGCTGGTTCTTTGAACCCATAGAGGAGCTCCCAAAGAAAGCTGGGTGGTGGGAAGGGCTTGTAGCCCCCACTCCCCAGGTGGTTGTCTGCAGGTGGCTTGTCTGCTGGCGGAATGAAGCCTTTGGTGGATATTTAGAAATTGCTTTCTGTTCCTTATAGGAAATGGATCTCAGTTAACTGACGTCTCCACTTCCCTAAAAGCTAGTGTAGGGGTGCACCCATAAAAAGAAAAAACAGATCCAGAAAGCACACCTGTCTTCAGCTTTGATGCTGGATGACTTACCTAGTTTTCAAGCCAACGTCTGGGGTCCAGGGCAGAGAACTATCCCCAGAGGGGTGTCGAGGATCAGAGCTGAGGCCCCAGGTCTTGGGACCTTGACCTTGCTTTCCACTTGCCAGGCAGCTCTGCCAATAAGAATGGGACCAGAGACACAGAGCAGAGAGAGAGGCCATCCTTGGAAAGCACTCTCAACATGCTACCCACTCGCACCCCTAGAGGTGGCCTGGTGGTGTGCTCACTGTGAGGGGGGCCTGCTGAGGTCCCCAAGGGAGTATGGGTGAAAGGGGGCCCTAGCCAACCCCTGGAGACTTAGGAGTGAAGGAGGCTGGGATTTGGGATTTCCCCAGAGGCTGAGCAGTGCTGAGGAGGTCTCTACTGAAAAGGAGGAAAAGGAGAAACAGGAAAGTAGAGGTGAGGAAGGATGGGAGAGGTATTGTACAGGGAAGGCTTCTGTGCCTCTTAAAGGTGCAGTAAAAGTGCTCTTTATTGTGGGGAAACTGTTCCTGGGGACCCCTGTTAGGGTCCCGGACCCCATTTCCCTCAAACCACAACAAACCCAAAACAACCAAAACCAGAAAATTACCGCGGGTTCTTGTCTAAGCTAAGAATAAATATGCATAGCTTGGACAGTTACTGAAGATTTAAAGAAGTTTATTAAAAGATAGAAATACAGAGGATAGGTACAGCTCTACACCAGACTGACATGGAGGGGTGACTCGAATGAATACACCAAAGGGATCACACGGGGGACCGGACTTTTTATACCCATGACCTCCATCTTGTTTACGTAACTCTGACTTAGTGAATGTCCCTGTAAGGTACCTCCCCCAACAAGGTGTGGCAAGGTGTCTCCTTTCATGAAGGTAGACCCCTCCTAACATTTTAGCTAGTGTGTCTAATCATGTAGATCTGTCTTTAGATAGAGAAAGGCCTAGTTCTCCTCTCCTATTGACTTGTTAATTACTTTTAGCTAGATTAATTTACATTGGAATAGTTGCCTGCTTTTAGGCAGAAACCAAGTCCTTGCACAGATTTGCCCCTCATCCAATTTTTGAAATATATTAATAATCATAGCTTTCTCAAATCTTCCTAGGCCATTCCCAATACTGGTACATTTATTAGGTGTAGTTCAGCAGGGAAAGGAAAAATGCACTAGGCTGTGGTGGCCACACCTGCTCCTACCAGGAGCTAAAGGACAGTCTCATCCTAACAAGCTGTGGTGACGCCAGGCCTCTCAAGAGCCTGATGCTAGAGAGAGCAGATTGAGGCTGTTTCATCCCCTGTGGCTGAGCCAAGTAGCTGTGGAGCTAGAATCCCTCTCAGATCTACCTGTGGAGCCACTGGGGTAGGTGGGAAATTGGTTTCACAAACCTAGCTGTGCAAGAAAAGTCACATTGGGGTTTTATTCAGGCAGAAATTAAGTCTCCATCCTGCCATATTGGAAGAAAAATCCAGCTCGGTCATCCCTAGGATCCCTCTTCTGTGGGGGCACCCTGCCTCTACTCCTGAAGTCCTATGAAGGCTTCAGGAATCTTCTGTGAAGCAGACTGTCATGGTGTGTGTGTGGGAGGACCTCCCCTTTCCCATCAGGACTCCTCTTGTTGATTGGACAATTCCCCATGGTCCTCTAAGGTGGCAGGCTGCACCGATGTGGCGACGTTGCCACGTTCTGAGCCCTGGGCCCCCTAACCTGCAGGGGCACCATCCTGGCCCCACACTCTGTGCTTGCACACTTGCTTTGGCTGCTGCCTCTGAATCCTGGCTGGATTTAGAAACAGGAAGGGGGTGGTGCTGTGTTCAGGTGACT
Source organism: Muscardinus avellanarius (assembly GCF_963383645.1). Lineage (NCBI taxonomy): Eukaryota > Metazoa > Chordata > Mammalia > Rodentia > Gliridae > Muscardinus > Muscardinus avellanarius. The sequence continues at coordinate 20,930,985 of NC_137802.1, read as the reverse complement.
TCTGCTTTCAGAAGCAACATTCCCAGGACAAGAGAATATCAAAGGCCTGGCTGCCTCATAGGAGTGGGGACAGGATGAGAGGGAGGATGAATGGTTCTGGCCAGTGCTCTGACTGCTGCTGCAGTGTATTTATTTGTCTGCTGGGAGACTCAGGTGGATTCAGGGCATGTCTAAACCTGTCAGCACAGGCCACTCTATGCAGGCCTGAGAAGGAAGGGAAGAGAAACAGGGGAAAGAACCAGGCCTGTTCTAGTCTCTGTCCCAGGTGTCCTGGAGGCCTGAAGTTGGCAGCCCCTCTGTGGCCATCCTACCTGCACACCAAGTTCTGGCTCCATGGGGGGAATTCCTGACTCAGACCATGAATGTGTGGTGGGTGGTGGTGAGGAACGGTGTTCGGCAGCTGGAGTGTATCCAGAACTCATGTCAGCAGACACATTATTTCCTGACTCCTGGCATTGTGATTGGTAGTGTGCAGACAGCCTCAGGCTTTGGGGAGAGAAAGCCAGTACTGACCAACTCTCTCCTGTTCCCTCCCCTGGACCCTGGCAGGGCCTTTCCTTGGCTGAGCCTGCTTACCCGGTCTGGCAGGCTTTCTGCATCTGCCCTACTTTACCAGCCAGGGGGGTTGGCGGTAGGCCAGGGCCCTCTCACATCAGTGGCTGCTGGAGCAAGGGAGAGGGCAGTGTCCTGAGGACCCTGTGCTTCATGGGCTGAGAATGGGTGAATCCAGGGCACTTCCATGCAGAGAGGAGCCCTGTGAGTGTGCCTGCTGATCCTTGTGCCCAGAGAACATCTGGATGCTCAAGCCCCAGTTAGGCCTTACTCAGGCTGGTCGGAGCTGGGATGTCCTCCTATCTCAGTTCTTAGCCTTGGCCCTGGAGATCGCTTAAGTCAAGGCTCAGCCAGACTGACCAACCCTGTGTGTGGGCACAGAGCTCCCAGGCTGGTCCCAGAAAGCCAGGCATGGTGGCACACACTTGTAATCCCAGTACTTGGGAGGTTGAAACAGGAGGATCACAGGTTTGAGGCCTGCCTCAGCAGCATTGTAAGGCTGTTAGCAACTTAGTGAGACCCTGTTTCAAAAAAAGAAAAAAATATATTTTTCTTTCATATATATATATATATATATATATATACATATATATATATATATATATGAAAGAATATATTTATGATCTATATCTGCTGGAGATGTAGATCAGAGGTAGAATGCCCCTGGGTTCAATCCCTATTAACTAACACACACACACACACACACACACACACACACACACACCTCCCATGAGCTTGAGTTTCCTATCAAATCAGTACTTACTATTTATTTATTTGGTGGTACTGGGGTTCCTGGAAGCCCTTCTAACTCCGGGCTACACTCCCAGACCATTTTTTTTTTTAATATTTGGAAACAGGGTCACTAAAACCAGTGCGGCTGGCTTTGAACCTGTGCAATCCTCCTGTCTCTGCTTCCCAAGCGCGGGGATTATAAGCATGCGCCACCACGCCCGGCAAGTACTTACTTTAAAAAAAATTTTTTTTGTGTGGTACTGGGGATTGAACCCAGGGGCATTCTATCTCAGAGCTATACCACAGCTCTATTTTTTATTCTTTATTTTTTAAATAGGGCCTGGGGTTACAAGCATATATCCCCACACCCAGTTTCAGTACTTACTTTTTAAATACTGGAAAGGAGTCTGATGTATGGCCAGATTTAGGAGACACTGTGATACAAGAACCCCAAATCTAGGTCAGGAGAGGTCTGGGCTCTCTTTTTCTCTCTGTGGATCTGTGTGACTTAGCAAGATTTACTCTATGTCCCTGAGCATCTGTTTTCTCATCAGTAAAACAGGGATAATAATTCCCTTTGTGCCTTCTCTGTGGGATTAACATAACAGTTGAGTGAGGCAGTGATATCTCTTAGGCACTCTCCCATTCTTGTGATCAGGGTCCCTGCTGTTCCTCACCTCTGTCCAATCATCTTGCCAAACTTGCTTCTGGCCCTCAGGAAGCAAAGGAGATTATGTGGATGTCTCTGTACCTCTTCCAGCCCTGCTTTTAGGAGCAGTGACCCCAACATGCTGGTGACTCTCACAAGGACATTTTATTTGTATTCTGGGGTAGAATGCAGGGAGAAGGTGAGTTCATTTGCTGTACATAGGGTGGCCCCCTGAGGGGCGGCACTCATCTCTTTCTCCCTGCCCACATGTCAGGTCTCTGTCACTGCTCGGGAAGATGTGCCTGCCTTTGGTCCACCTCTGCCCAGCCCCCCTGTCTTCCAGAAGGTAAGAAACTCTTGTCCCACTCACATTCAAGACCTCAAGTTTCCATTGAGTGCAGTGTTTGCATGGACAGTTTGGGCTGGGAGCATCAGGGAGGCCCTTTCGCAGGCTTGGGCGGCACCTCCTTGCCTGGTCTCTTCATCCACCCCCCACACTGGCAGACTGGCCCAGCGCAGGGTCACTCATTGGGTTGCTTGATGCTGGGTGCCTTCCTGATGGGGGGTGGGCTTTGGTACCATGCCTTGGTCCCAGGAGCCTTGGGCAAGAATGGCCTGTGTGTGTGTGTGGGGGCTTTGCCAGGACCAAAGGAGACATTTTCCATGTTGTCATATCAAAAGGTGGGCCTGGCCTGGGCTGGAAATGATCAAATGTCTGAAGGGCCTTTTACTGACTCTAGGGCTATATCGAGCCCCCTGTAGAGTCTGCTGCTACTGTGGCCCAAGCCCTTTTGGCAACAGCTGAGTGCAGGACTGTTCAGGGCCTCCTGTCTGTTTCAGGGCCTGGAGTTCAGGGAGTTCCTGCTCACCAAGCTCACCAATGCTGAGAATGCCTGCTGCAAGTCAGACAAGTTTGCCAAGCTGGAGGTGAGAGGTTGTTTCTAAAGGTCTTCCTCCTGGCCCACCCTGACCAGCTTCCGTCAATGGGGTCCCCTTTTGGGGACTGTTTAAAGTGGGGAGATCTCTGGCCTCAAAGCCCTCAGCCCTATGTTGAGGATGGGAACTCTCTTCTGTGGATGCTCCATCTAGGCTCCACATCTCATCAACCATTCATCTGTTATTTATTGAGCACTCACCATAGTCCAGGTCGTGTTCTGTTTCCTGGAATTCGGGGATAAGCAAGACAAAATCTCTGACCTTTGGAGCTCATGGCTACTGGGAAATGCTGTTTAGAGTCAGTTTAATTCAGCATGTCAGCCCTCTGCCAACACTGAAGAGCACAGTGACTGGTTGGGGAGGTGGCGTGAGGATGTGTTCAGGGAAGGCTTCTTGGAAGGGTGGCTTTGTAGCAGCTGAATCTAAGTATCTGTTGTGCCCTTTGTCAGGATGAAGGAATGGGGAAGGGTATTTCAGGCATTGGGGACCATGTGCAAAGCCAGGCAGAATCAGCGTGTGGCCCCATGAGGCCCCCCGAGGGTCTGCTGTGGCTGAGAGGAAGGCTTCATGGGGCCAGGAAAGAAGCACAGTTGCAGATGTGGTTGCATCAGACGAGGAAGGGCTGTGAGCTAGAGGTGATGGGTGCTACGAAGTTCTCAGGCAGGAGTGATTTGTTTTGCATAGTGGGTTTATTCCTGGTGGTGAGGGGGACAGGTTGAAGGGGAAGAGGGAGGTCAGTGGCCACTTAGAGGCAATCAGCAAGAGCCAGGAGTGGTGGCAGTACTTGGGAAGCTAAGAAGGGAGATCACAGGATCAAGATCAGCCTCAGCAATTTAGTGAGACTCTCAATAATATAATGAGATCCAGTTTCAAAGCAAAAATAAAAAGGGCTGGAAAGGAAGCTTTCTGCCCTACAGGAGGAAATGGCTCAGGTCAGGAAGGCATGAGAGACTCCTGGAAGTGACAGGGGTGGGGGGAGGTGAATGGTAGGGTGATTCTTAGGCTTTCAGCTTGGCTCCATGGTGACATGGGGCCCACTAGATGAGTTCTGTTAGGGCCAGCTCCTCTGGGGATCTGTGTGTCACTATCTGTGTGAGTGCACCCCTGGAGACTACATGTGGGTCTCCTGGCTGAACACTGGCTGGAGAAAAGCCACCGGCAGTGGGTACATGGATATGGAGGCTGGACAGAGATCTAGACTACAAGTTACCAGGTTGGAACAGTGGGATGACCCAGGGAGAGGGACAGAGGGGTAGGAGCAAGGGGCCAGGCCTGGAACATTTTCTGGAACTGTAGCATTTGTTTTTTTTTGTTGTCGTTGTTTCGTTTTTTTATTGGTGCATTGTAATCATACATCACATTGGAATACAAGACTTGAGAGGATATACAAGCACACATCATCCAATTAGCCCTCATCCAGTCCCCATCCCATTCCCTCCCCCTCCCTCGATCCCATGCTTGTTTGGTGATTAACTTTGATACATTTGTTTACTTACCTCCTGAGTTTTATTTATTTATTTATGTATTTATTTATTTATTTGGTGGTACTGGGGTTCCTGGAAGCCCTTCTACCTCCGGGCTACACTCCCACGGGCTACACTCCCAGACCTATTTTTTAACTTTATGTGGAAACAGGGTCTCTTAAACCAGCGAGGCTGGCTCCGAACCAGCGCGATCCTCCTGTCTCTGCCTCCCAAGTGCGGGGATTACAAGCGTGCGCCACCACACCCGGCCCTACCTCCTGAGTTTTAAAGAGGCTCCATCCTCCCCTATCCCATACCCTCCGATTGGTCACCTTAATTGCTTCGCTATAGGGCCCTTTCTATACCTCGACCTCTTCCTGTTACCCCTTTCCTCCTAGTTATTGCTGATTAGGGGAAGCATCTGGTTTTTATTTTTTTGTGGTGCCGGAGCCAGCGAGTCCGGGGGCAGAGCCTGCCTAGAGGCAAGGCCGGTGCTGGGGCCTCCGAGGCTGGGATTGGAACTATAGCATTTGGAAGCATGAAGTCCAGCCTCGCTATAGGTCCACACTGGGCTGAGATGTGGATACAAGAGTGGCCCCTGGGCCAGGTATATGGAACATGAGGAGAGGACAAATCTCTTGTCAGCCCTAGTTCTCCACCTCTACCCTCTTTCATTCCAGGACCGGACAAGGGCTGCTCTCCTGGACAACCTTCATGACGAACTCCACTCTCACACACAGGCCATGCTAGGACTGGGCCCAGAGGAGGACAAGTTTGAGAATGGGGGTCACGGGGGATTCCTGGAATCTTTTAAGGTATGGACACAGAGGTGACTGGGGGTTGCTGTGGCAGAGAGGGCTGGGGCAAAGAATGGAAGTAGTCTAAAGTGGTTGGGCTCCCAACATTGGAGGAGCACAAGGCCAGCTGCAGGTAAGGGCATCAGGAGCATGAGAGGCTGGAGCAGCCAACAGCATCTCCAGCATCTTCCATGTCTTTCTGTGGCCTGAAGTGTCTTCTCCTAGCTTAAGAGTCTGACAAGCAATAGGTAAAGAGTTAAAAGTCAGTAGGGCGTGGTGGTGCACATTTGTAATCCCAGTACTTGAGAGGCTGAGACAGGATCGCAAGTTCCTGGCCAGCCTCAGCAACTTAGTGAGGCCCTCTGCAAGTTAGAGAGGCCCTGTTAAAGAAATAGGGCTGAAAGTGCAGCTCAGAGGTAGAATGCCCCTGGGTTCACTCCCAGGGAACACACACACACACACACACACACACACACACACACACACACACAGAGTTAGCTGTTTGAAGTCAGTGAAAACCAAAAAAATGTTGCTACTTTCATCTGCCTTCTTCTGGGATCAGGGAGCCCAGGCAAAATGGCCAGAAGAAGGACACAGGCTTTTAGGGGTCTTTAGCCGATGCTGTTGTGGGGGTTCTACAGTGATTCTTTCCAGCTGGCAAGAGCTTGGGGGGGCCTGGCTAAGCTGGTGGTCTGGAGTTACAGGCTTTGCAAAGGGAAGAACTCTTTAACTAGAACAAACTACTAAAGGAAGCAGTGGGTTCCCTGTCCCTGGAAGTATTCAAGTGGGATGTGGACAGCCATAGAACTGGTGTGGAGCAGAGAGGGTGGGTCGTGTGCTGGCTAAGTGCTTGTTGGTCCACATGGTACATACAGCTGGCAACGGATTTGAGCCTGTGAACCTGTGCAGTCGGCTGGAGTGTTATTTCTTATCATTTCCGTGAACACACTTGAGGGAGGCCACAGGACTGCTCGGGACCTTATGCCTCGGATGTAGATCCTTGATGGAAAGACAGGTTTCAGCAATCTCAGGTCAAGGTCCTTCTGGACAGTGGTTCATAAAGCTAAGGTTAGGGTTGGATCTGCCTACTTTCAAATCTCAGCTCTGGGCAAGGTCTTTAGGGTTTCTAAGCTATGGTTTTGTTGTTAACAACACAGGACTGATAAATTGGAGCCCTGGCACAGTGTGAGAATTCATAGAAATAGCCGGAAAACACATATTGACTGCAACATAGTAAATGTTCTAGAGTGTCAGCTGTAATTATTGTATAAAGTGAAAGCTTAACACACATTATCCTATCTTAAACCTCCCAACTGCCCTCAGTGCCTTGTGGAGGTTATTATTATGGATGTAATAATTTTGATATAATAATTCAGACCCAATTTTAATAATTATGTGCATAGTTTTACATGTGAAAAAACTAAGACTCAAAGAGACTTAAATGATTTCTAGGCCACCCACAGTCAGAGTTGAATTTGGATATCCCGGATGGATTCCCAAAGCCTCTGCTTTTAACAGCTACATGATACTCCCTCCTAGCTTTGGAATCAATTAAGAACCCACACTTATTGGCCTAGGCCCAGATAGGCCTGCAATCAGCCCTCAACTGCCAGCTGAGCTGTTAAGGGCAGGGCATGGCTCCTCTGGCCCTTGCTGGAGCCAGCTGCTGAGGAAGTCCTCATAAGAGCAGAGGAGGAGTCCAACTGCTTGTCCAGGCTAGTAGGAGATTCCTGGGGCATCTGTTTTAGTCCTGATGGAAAGTGTCAGCCAGTGTGAAATAGGAGAAATTGGGAAATTGAGATGCAAGAGGGACAAGAGAATAAAGGGGGTGGGAAGGTACAGCTGGATGTGGTAGTCCAAGAGGATGTGAGACTGAGTAAGAGGAAAATGAGCTTGAGTCTGGGGTATTAGACCACTTAGGGCCACTCAGAGGCCTTCTGAGGTTCTGGACTCTCTGGAGACTGTCTTCTTTCATAGCAAGCATACCAAAGTGATCCACAACTTCCAGTCAGCTTTCTGTTGCTGTGACAAAATACCTGAGAGAATCAACTTAAAGGAAAAAAGTTTAGTTTGGTTCCTGGCTTTAGAGTTCTCAGTCCATGGTCACTTGGCTCTGTTGATTCTGGACTTGTGAGTCAGAACATCATGGCAGGGACAGCATGGTGGAGCAGAGCTGCTCACCTCATGGAGCCAGGGAGTAGAGAGAGAGGGGTGACAGGGAGGCTGGGGACAAGATACACCCTTCTAGGGTGAGGCCCTAGTTACCTGCTTCATCCTACCAGCCCCCCCCCAACAGTTTCCACCATCTCCCAAGAGTCTATTAACTTATAAACCAGACAATGTTTTAAGTTAAGTCAGAGCCCACATGACCCAGTCACTTCCCCAAAGCCCCACTCCCAACCTTGCTGCTTTGGGGACTAAGCCTTCAACACATAAGCTTTGGGGACATTCAAATCCAATCATAGCACACAGTAAGTATGATTTCTACACTATCAGAGCTGAGTGCAGCTGAAAAAGCCAACATGTATTTTATAGTCATCCAGTGAAGCATTTGTTGCTTTGGGCTTTGCAGGTTTCTTTTCCTATATTAGAGTCAACAATTGCTTTGTCATATTTCAAGATCTGCCTGAGGTTGTAGACACTCTACCTATGGTGTCCACCTGATAAGTCAGCCCAGCTAAATGTAGGCAGCAGGTCTACAGGACAGTGGACTGAGGTCCTTCTGCCAGTGCTGTTTCTGGCAGGAGTAGCACTTGATCTGTGTTCAATTCCGGAGTATCTGACATATTCCTAAGGGGTTTTTCTAAGAGAGAAGGAAAGTCCAGGCCATTGAGTCAGTAACCCACAGGATTTTTATCTTCTGTTGTAAATCCTTGTGACTGGGTTGAAGAGAGAACTTTCTTCATTCTGCTTTGTCTCTGAATTTGTGCTGTGGGGATACAATCAGTCACAGTGCAGATCTCTGATGATCATGATCAGCATTTTCTCCTCCCCACTGGGGGTGCAAATGCTCCTGTCCTTCATTATGGCTCTCATATCTCCCACATGGAGGCCTGCACTGGGGCAGGGTAGCCTCTTGTCTAGCTCAGGAAACTGTCTCAACCCCTCCCCATAACAGGTGTCTTAGGCAGGGCTGTGGTGTCAGAATTATTGGCGTGCCTGGTGGAGTTCACCCGAGACTTCATGTGATCCCTTGTGAAAAACTTGAGTGTTTAATCTTCCTGTCAAAATCCTCACCTCACAGGCAGATAGGGACATAATTGAGAATTCTCAGGGCCCAAAGCAATCTCAGCTCTCGCCTCTCCAGAGCTTCCTCTTCCCTCACCCTGAAGAACTACATTTCCTGAGTTTCCCCAGACCCACTGTGGGCTCCTGGGCTCTGCTGCCTGATGCCTCATGCCCATTGTGGTGGTTCTTCACATCCTGCTCCAGTTCCTCTGACTGGGATTGAAGCTTTTCCTCCATGAGACACAGATTAATTGGTTTATGGCCCTATAAACCCGTTTTTCAAACTGAGTTGCTTGGAAATATTCTTAGGAACCAGCCAGTTCCACCAATACTTTTAAAGTTTACATTTTCACTTAGATCATAACCTAAAATACATAAATTTCCAATGATAAAGACTTTTATAATGATGAGTCACAATTAAATGATGTTTCTCTGGTGGGTGCTGTGGTGCATGCCTGTGATCCTAGTACTTGGGAGGCTGAGACAGGAGGATTGCAGGTCTAAGGCCAGTCTTGATGACTCAGTGAAATCTAATATCCAAATTTAAAAATAAAGCCAGGTAATAACATGCCTGTAACTCCAGTACTTGGGAGTCTGAGACAGAAGGATTGCAGGTTCAAGTACAGCCTCAGCAACTTAGTGAGAGCCTGTTTCAAAATAAAAAATAAAATAGGGCTGGGGCTGTAGCTCAGAGATTGAATGCCCCTCAAGTCAGTGCCCCTCCTCTCTAAAACACACACACACACACACACACACACATACACACACACACACACACACACACAATATATATAATCTGGAGGTATAGGTTAGTGGTAGAATGCCTTGGGTTCAATGTCCAATACTCCCCCACACACAGATGTTTCTGTGGAGTAAGTATGCCACTCACCTTTGACAGATACCGATTAATGCTCTCAAATGCCATGTTCAGCCACTGTCAGCTGTTGACAAGGTTTTTATTGGTCTGTAATAAAAAGGAAAAGTGCCGATGTGTGATGCACCCATGTGATATGGGCACAAGTCACATGTTTGCCATGTTTCCGGAAGCGCTGAGCTGGCCCAGCCCTCCATTGACTTTGTCATAAAGGAGCCAGAATGGAGGACAAGAGAACAGCACTGGGGCCATAGCAAGTAGCTCATTTCCTCCAGCCTTGGAGAGCCTGGTAGTTAATGTGTTGGTCTGACCTGACCTCTAGTGGCAGGAGAGGCCACAGGTATCCTGGCAGAGTCTCTGATGTCAGTAGAGGCAGCACCAAATGTGAATGGAGCCTGGCAGGGCAGGCGGGATCCCCAGCCTTTGGCATCTTCCCCCAATTTTTTCTCCTGAGATAGAAAGTTGTAGTATTAGAGTGGCTGCACTGCTGTTGTGGGGTGCAGTGAGAACGCTCAGGCTTTGAGCATGCCCTGCTTGGAACTGTGTCTGTGTGAATAGCTCCATTGAGCTTCTGCACTGTACCTGCCCTGTGGGAAGGGACAGAAGACCCTGTTCCAGACCTAAGAGCCATCTCCAAATGCAGAAAATTAGCACATTTTTTTTTTTTTACAGGGACTGGTTAGGCAGGCATGTTCCCTTTGGTGGTGGTGGTGGTGGTGGTGGTGGTAGTGGTGGTGGTGGTGGTGGTGGTGTGTGTGTGTGTGTGTGTGTGTGTGTGTGTAGGGATGGAACCCAGGGGCATTCTATGCCTGAGATATACTCTCAACCCTATATTATTTTTTATTTTGAAACTGGGTCTCACTAAGTCTCACTAAGTTGAACCTGGTAACAAATCTGTCATCCTTCTGTCTCAACCTCCCAAATACTAGGATTATAGGCATGTGCCACCATGCCTGGCCTGGCGCTCATCTTGAATTTTGCCCCTGAAGTTGAGTTTGTTAAATTGAAACAACTCACAGAACCCATGGTTGGTGAGGGGTTTGGATGATGGGAAGGAAGTTGCTTCCTCTGTGATGTTAATTGGCGCTCAGACTCAGGGATGAGGTGAAGTAACGTACACAGATAACAAGTGACATCATCTCTCTATTTTACTCCTTCAAAGGTGAACTTGTTCAAAGGTAAGCAGCAAGGTGTGCTGAGGTCTGGGAGGCTGTAGTGATTGAGGGAGGTCTGCAGAACCAGGGAAGGTCAGCTGGGAGCACAGCAAGGTGCAATCATGTGAAACAGTGGGAAAATCTGGTCTGAGACTCCAGGGTCTAGGCATGGGTAAGGCTTTAGCTGGGCACACAGGGATCAGGCTGATTGGGTGGCCTTGAAGGCGGGGTTCAGATGCCCACAGAGGGTGCATGCTTTGCTGGGGGGGGTGGGGCAAAGGGCTGAGCAGAGACAGTTCATGTTGCCCCTGGAGTCCTGCTAAAGCCACTTGCCATCCTCTACCCACCTTCCTCTTTCCATTATCACCACCCTCCTGCCTTTTCTGACTCTTCAGGCCAGTTTGAGAAAACCAGCACTCTGTCAAGTCATCCATCAGACTGCAACATGAAATTCTTAAGACCATGTCCCTTTAGACATGACAGCTCTTCCTGGCAGGGACCATCATCGCATTGTGCACAGTGTCTCAGAGAGGTACACACCCTAGGCAAAGGGAGACCAGGGCTCAGTGTCTTCTTGTTGCTTGGAGCAGTGGACTACAGCCCTGCGCATTCCTGGAGTTTGTCAGCCTGTTGTGTCCTCAAACTTAACCCCGCTGACCCTGACAGCAGACCACAGATGTCTTCCCTCACATCAACCTCTGAGATTTTTTTGTGGGGCCTCTGAAACTTTCTTATTTCTATTTATCCTTATTTCACCAGTCAGTTAAGTTATATTTTCAATCTAGGGGCACAGGCTCTTGGTTTGGGCCCTGGCTCTGTCTCTCATCTGTTGTGTCAATGTCCAGGGCCCCAGCACCTGGCATTGTAAGGCTAAGATCATATAGGTGAAGCCTATCACCAAACACCATCTCTCAGGGCTTATTACCCACATTGAATCAGTTCTGGAAATGAGACAGCGAGGCACAGAGCAGCATGTAAGTGGTGAGTTTGAAGTGTCATTGATAATGATGACAGTGGTGGTGGCAGCCTGTGAGGGCGCGAGGAGAGTAAAGGGGCCGAGATTCATGGAACACTTGCTTGTTTAGGAAGCTCACGGTTTGTCCAGGGACATGGTGGTACAGCTATACCTTTTCTGCCCCCAAAGGAGACGTGTTTACAATGCTGGATGATGCTGTGAATCAATCATGCTGACTGTTTCAACCATGTCTCAGAAATACATGAGACTAGGTGACTCTGTTCTGTGGTCTAGAGATGCAGAAGGATGATGTCCCTCAAGGACATCTTTGACTTAGACTAGAGAGGCCAGATGATATCAGGGGTATGAGGCTGGGGGGCTCTTTGCCTTGTTCTGAATAGTTCATTTTGAGGGCTGTCTTATTTGCTAGCAGCCTTTTTAAGCATGCATCTCTTGTCAGGATAGAAAGGCAGGCGGATTGAGGCCCTTTGCAGTTTCCAAGCCTGAATAATTCCTATCTTGAAGATTCGAGGGAGACTTATGTAGGCTGGAAGGTATTCATGCTGTTTTCCTAGGAGCGTCTTGCCATAGGCTGAGCTTTTCTTTGGACGAGAGAAGGGAAGGGGGCTTGATTTTTCCTGTTAAGACTTGTATAAGCTGGCACATGGGATGCATGCATAGGAATGAGTTTGGAGAAGAGGGATACAGGCCAGAGCTTAGTCTTTCTGCATCAGTTTTCTGAAGCAGGGATTGAGAACAGCTTATCTTTTCAGGCTCACACCACGGTAAGGAAAGTCCATTATTAGCTCACATAACCAGAAGCCCCTGGTGGGTTGTGACTCAGTTAGTCATGGGCATCCAGGTTTTTTACCTCCTACCCCTTTGCCATCCCCAGCTCATCAGCTTTGTCTCTCAGGCCTCACCCAAGATGGTTGCTGTGGTTACAGGTGCAGATGTGTCACAGGCCATATCTCTTTTGGGAATTTTGGGAAGCCTTTCCCCAATGCTCCCAGAAGAGGCCACTCATGCTACATTGCAAGGGGAGGGGTTAAGTGTCTTAGACTGATCATTTATAACTCTTTGACCAAACTGTGGTTCTGCCAGCAAGGAGAGTTGGGGTGTTGGTACTTGTTTATTCTTTGTATGTGTGTGTGATGGTACTGGGGATTGACCTAGCGACATTCTATCTTCGAGCCACACCCCTAGACTTATTTTTTATTCTTTATTTTGAAATGGTCTCGCTAAGTTGCAGAGGGCCTCACTAAGTAGCTGAGGCTGGTTGTGAACCTGCAATCCTCTTTTTTCATTTCCCAAGTACTGGGATTACAAGTGTGTGTCACCATGCCTGGCTTATTTTTTCTTTATTGTTTTGCATTTTACCCAGGGGCGTTCTACCTCTGAGCCACACCCTTTTATTTTCAAAAAGAGTCTAGTAAGTTGTTGAGTCTGGCCTTGAACCTGCAATCCTCTTGTCATAGCCTCTCAAGTACTAGGATTATAGGCATGTGCCACTGTGCCCAGCTTGGTACTTATATGTGAGCCACTGCTCTGTGTCCAGAAGTCTTTGCCCATGGGATCCCTGGAAGACTAATTTACATAGATGGGGTGCCTCTGCAAGCTTTGTGTCATACAGCATTGACCCAGTTTTAGGGAAATGTCTACTTCTTGGGTGCAGGGATCATGTCTCCCACTTCTTTGGCTTTAGACTGCAGTATTGGGCACATAGGAAGCACATGACAAGTGAGGTTGGATGCCTGGATGAGCAGGAGCTCCTCACACAGCTCCATCAAAGGCAAATACAGACCCAGGTGTATAAAGCACACTTTGAGATGACAGTAGAAGTTCATCTCAGTGTATACATATGAACGGAAACTTAGTTTTCTGGAAAAAGAATCCAGTTCTGGCCTTACCTGCATCCTTTGTGGAAGGTATAATTCCCATTGTGAGATGAGGATGCTGTAGCTCAGAGAGGCTGGTAGGGAACCAGTGTTGCACAGGCCTGCGGGCTCCAAGCCTACTCCTCTTATCTATAAGATGAAGATAACATCCTTGATCTACCTTGCAGGGGCTGGGGCACTGCCCAGCTTCCTCGTGCCTACCTTGTCAGAGCATGGGACAGAATATGCAAAGAAGACACTGTAAATTCTAGTGGCCATGGCGTGGGCCTGTGCGGCTGTGTGTGCAGGCGTACGTGTCAAGGCAAGTCACGTGGAGGGACCAGGAACTGCCTCACCAGCCTTTCTCACTATCCCCTTTCTCTTTGCAGAGAGCCATCCGCGTGCGCAGCCACTCCATGGAGACCATGGTGGGCGGCCAGAGGAAGCTGCATGGTGGGGGCATCCCTGGCAGCCTTAGTGGTGGCATCGTCCACAATAGCACAGAGGTTACCAAGACCACTTTCTCGGTGAGTGTGGCAGGCCCTGGGCCAGCATGCAGGACTAGGGCAGGGTTCCTGATACCTATGAAAGAAGTGTCCCTGCACAGGCTTAGGCGAGGCACCCTGAGCAGGCAAGCCTGGTGCTGGAGGGAAACTGAAGCCACCTAGGACAATCCATACTCTGCTCTCTGACCCTTGGGTGCAGCTGTCCTAGGTGGCACTTGGGTCGGCCTGGACCAGAAATTCACTGGTTTGTGGTCTCTGAGATTCCTCAGAAACTAGGTCTTCTGCTTTGGGCTCACCCTACAGAATAGTCCTGGGATGCATTTCCCTGCCCAGGGCTGGGGACCCATGCATAGATGAGGACTGCTCTTGCTTTGTTAATGACAGCAGTAGCCACTTTAGCTTGCTGTGCACCAGGCACTGATCTCAGCAGTCCACAGATAAGATCTTACCTCACCCCAACCCAGCTGCCTGAGGAGGGTCTGAAGTGACTTCCATTCCACTTGAGGAAAAAGGCTTAGAGAGGTTAAGTAATTTGCTAAAGGTTCCCCAGCTAAGCAGAAGAGCTGAGACTTGAATGCAGGTCTGCCTGACCCAAGTTACCCTCTTCATGTAACAGTTACTCTCTTCATGTTACAGTTTACCCTTTTTAGGTAACTCTCTACAGGGTTCAAGGAGAGAAGGCCTGTGCCTCTGTGAGCCTGGGCCCAATAGACTTAGTCCAGGTGCTAGCAGGTGAGGGAACCACATTGCCAGTCCCCTTTTAAAACTAAGTGGCTTTGGATTTGTTTGGATTATGATTTTTGGTACCTATGATTTGTATTGTAAATGGCCTTGCACAATTAATTTAATTTATGAGATGTTTTCATACCTGTTATCTTATTCCTTCTAGTAGGCCTGGAGTGTGCAGAGCAGGGCAATTGTCTCCATTCTGTAAATGGAGAACTGAGCCACAGCAAGTCTGCATTTGCTCAAGATTGCCCAGCAAGTGGATGGCAGGAGTTGGGGCATGGGTTAGAGGCTCTAAAGATGGGCTCCAGACTTCCATCTGTCCTTCCTTACACTGCCACCCCTCTTTTACCCTCTGTGAGGCCAGGCAGCTGTCTGAAACAGAAGCCTGGACTGTTTGTCCATGGTCTAGTGTAGAGTGTAGACCTGGCTGAGCAGTTCGTTTCCCTCCTGTTACTATGACTCCTGCCTGGGTCCATTACTTGTGGGCACTGGAGGGACAGATGGGCACTGGGCTCTCATCCTCATCCTGCCAGTGATTTTCTGGCTATCTTGAAAAAATCATTTCCTTTTCAGTTCTCAGCATCTTCACTGGTGAAGTAAAAGGTTGACCCAGGTCACTTGAAGGGCTCCTGAGATTTGTGGTTCTCAGTCTGTACCCCCTCAAGGGCTCCTGAGCTTTGTGGTTCTCAGTCTGCGTGCTCTCAATCATCATGACCTTCTCAATGTGTGGGGCCAGCAGCCTGGCTGAAGAATATAGGAAAAGAGCTGGGAGTCACTGGAGTCTTGGGGGGTCTCAGCTCCTCTTTCCTAGGTCTCATCCTTCCTAGTGGTCTTACTGTCTTCTGGGGTCCCCTGCAGGCTGGGGGCCATCTGTAGAGCAGAGGCAGGGAGGGAAGAGACCTGGGTTTGGGGCATGTGCACTCACATTGGTGGTTTTGTTGGCAGCCTCCAGTGGCCATGACGACGGTGAAGAACCAGTCTCGGAGCCCCATCAAGCGGCGGTCAGGGCTCTTCCCCCGCCTGCACACAGGCTCCGAAGGCCAGGGTGACTGCCGGACACGATGGTAACTGTCAGGGGCCCATATCTCCAGCCCAAAGGTAGGGCCTGGCAGCTTCTTCCACCCTGCTACTGTCAGATGCCCAACCTTGTGAGAGCTTTGCTCAGCTTGGGGAGATGGCACCCTCCAGTGCCAGCCTTCAGGACACCACCTGCATGCTTCTTCATTCATAAGCTCTTTATCCACGGAGTCCAAGTCAGCTGTTCCCTGTAGGGAGCTCCAGATTCCTTCTTGGAGCATTTTGACCAGGCTAGAAACATTATTTGGGTTCTGCCCTCCTTCTCTCCCTCACTTCCTTTTTGTGGTACTGGGAGTGGAACCCAGGGCATTCTACCTCTGAGCTACACCCCCTGACTTATTTTTATTTTTTATTTTGAAACGGGCTCACTAGGTTGCTGAGGCTGCCCTCAAACTTGTGATTCTCCTGTCTCAGCCTCCCAAGCACTGGGATTACAGGGGAGTGTCACCATGCTACACTCTTGGCTTCCTTTGCCTTCTTCTTCAATGCTCACTCAAATGTGCTTCCCCCCTTTTTACCAATGCTGAGGATTGAGCCTAGGGCCTCCTGCTCTTAGGCCATTGCTCTGCCACTGAGCTATATCCTCATCCCTAAATGTCATCGCTTATGGATGTTTTCTCTGATTCTGCCAGACAGAATTAGTTGAACTTTCCTTTGGACTTCTAGAATGCTCTATTTTTTAAACAACTCTTATACCATACTTAACCTACTCATGCTAATTGTCTTCATGATCATTTGCTCTTTCATTCAGCACGTAGCATTTAGTCTCTGCCATAGGCTGAGCACAGTGCTCAGTGGCTCAAACATGTGCTACCCAAGACACAGACCTGTCCTCTAAAAGCTCATGGTCCTGGGAGGAAGAGGAAGACATGTAGGTTGACTTCCAGATTTCTGAGCTGTCTGTCTATAGCCTTGGTCCATCCCCTGAGCTAGGCCATGCAGACAAAGGGCAGGTTTATGGGTGAGGATGAGAAGCTGTTTGGAACCTGTGGTTGTGAGTCTCACAGGCCACCCAGCCAAAGGATCCAGCCCCTGTGCTTCAAAGAGAGAGAGACTGTGACTGGAGGAGGTGAGTTAGGCAGCACTAGGATAGAGGTGCTGGTTAAAGATCGATGAATGAAGGAATATGACTAGTCCTAGAGGGTGCATAAAAACCCTGTGTTCAAGGGCAAGTGGAGGTCAGAGAGCCCATCAACAGAACTGGAAAGGAGAAGAGAGGAATGGGAGAGTCTATGGAGTATGTGGGGTCTCTGATGCCAAAGGGTCAGATGTGTAGGCAAGTCAGGGAGAGCGGTCCAGACCCTTACATTAGTCATCAGCGAGGAGGTCGCTAGCAACCTCATCAAAAGTCCATTGAAAGCCGGGTGTGATGGTGCACACTTGTGATCCCAGCATTCGGGAGCCCGAGACTGGAGGATTGTGGTTCGTGGACCACCTCAGCTACTTAGTGAAGCCTTCTGCAACTTAGTTAGACCCTGTTTCAAAATAAAGAATAAAAAATAGGGCAGGGGGTATAGCTTGAAGGTCAAATGCCTCTGGGTTCCATCCCCAGACCTGCAAAAAAAAAAAAAAAAAAAAAAAAAGTGCATTGAAGGAGGCATGGTGGTGCATGCCTGTAATCCCAGTATACCATAAAACTGTGACAAGTGGATCACAAATTTGAGGCCAGCTTCAGTAATTTAACAAGACACTCTCAAAACTTAGCAAGATCCTATTTTAAAACAAAAAAATAGAAAGTTCTTGGGATATAGCTCAAAAGTGCATTGAGACACTTAACATCTCTAGTGTGGCTAGGGTCAAAAATACATATAACAACAAGTATTGGAGAGGTTATAGAGAAATTGGAGTCTTCGTTCAATGTTTGTGGGGATGTAAAATAGTGCACCATCTTTGGGAATCAGACTGGCAGTTTCTTAGAAAGCAAAACATAGAATTACCCAAGAGAACTGAAGGCAATTGCCCATTAAAAAATTATTACAGTGGTATAACTTGGTACTCAGATGTTCATCGCAGCCTTACTCATAATGGAAACATAAGGTGGAAACAATCCACATGTCCATCACTTGATGACTCAATAAATAAAATGTCATCCAGCCACAAAATGGAATTTATTTTGCAATGAAAAGTACTGAAATGCTGATGCATGCTACAACTTAGGTGAACTTTGAAAGCATATGCTAGTGAAAGGAGCTAGGTGCATAGACTAAAATATATTGTGTGATTTCATGTATGTGAAATGTCCAGACTAGAAAAACAGAGATGGAGAATGGGTTACTAGTTGCTAGGAGGTGGGAGAGAGGAGGCATAGGCAAAGATTATAAATGGGGCCAGAGTTTCTTTTAGGAAGTCTGAAAATGTTCTAAAATTAAATTGTAGTGATGCTTGCACTATTATGTAAATATACTAAAAACTACTTAGGAGAATCAAAATGGCAACTATGGGACACAGCACTTCTCAGTAGTTGAAATAAATAAAGTTCAACTACCGAGAAAGCAGTGTCTTAACCAACAAAATAAATACATCTCAGAAACCAAAAATGATCCAGGAGCCTCGGCAGAAGATATCCAGAAACCCCCGAACTGCGGAAGAAAAGAAAAGAAAAAATAAAAAGGTCGAGTATCGTACCTTTATACCAAGAGGAAAATTCCCTCGGGGACCCAGGCTGCCAGCGAGCCAAGCCACCTCCGTGCCGGACCGTCCTCTGCCAGTAAGCCACCTCCGCGCTGGACTGCCATCTGCTGGTAAGCTGCCCCAGGGGTCCCGAGGAGGCTAGAGCTCCGCTCACCCCGTGCCCCTTCGGCACCAGCCCTGAGCGAGCACTTTCTCAGCTGCTGCAGCTGAGATCCAGCGTAGGCTACATCACAG
Source organism: Muscardinus avellanarius (assembly GCF_963383645.1). Lineage (NCBI taxonomy): Eukaryota > Metazoa > Chordata > Mammalia > Rodentia > Gliridae > Muscardinus > Muscardinus avellanarius. The sequence goes on along the minus strand of NC_137802.1, from coordinate 20,912,591 downwards.
ATCCAGACAAAGCCCTAATCTGCGCAGCCCCATCCGGAGGATCCGAGGCCCAGCCACGAGAGGGCACGGCCCAGCCCAACTTACCTCCCCAAACGGACTCAGACTACTGCAGAAGAGACCCAGGAATTCTGACCTGCAAGAGTCCCCACAACATCCACAAAAGGTGCCATATCGAGCCGCCGACCCAAAAAGGGTTTTGGGGAACGGCAACACTGGCAGCCCTGTGAAATAAGAGTCTGAAAGTGTTCATAGAACTTTAACATCCCAATCTGCAAGAGTAGCTGAACCCCTGAGCGGCACAGTTGGCGCAACAGAAGAGGCACCCACAGAGACACTGGGAGACCTACAGGGTCCCCGACACGGACTTGTCATCCCCCAGATATGGATATACTGCCTGCCGTCAGAGCTTCCGATTGGACGGCCAGGTAGCAGCACGCTCAGATGAACTATGGAGCCAGTGGGCACGCAGTGAGTGTCACTAGACATGACGACAACTGAGGTGCCAGTGTCCGCACAGGATAATGCGTTCAAACCCACTGACAGAGCAAGGGCGCTTAAGGCGTGACACTTGCACAGAGCCACACGGCATGTTAGTAAAATAGTAGGACTGTTTCCTTCTCTCTTTTTTTTTCTCTTATTTTAGTATTTTAGGTTTTTATATTTTCTTCCTTTTTGATGCCAATTTTGGCTTTATTGTTGTTGCTTTTTTCCCCTTCTTTGGTTTTGGAGTCTTTTTCTTTTTCCGGTTTTTTTTTTTTGGGGGGGGGGTGCACGCTTTTTTTTCTCTTTCATTTTGTTTTTCTTTTCTTTCTTCTTTTTTATGATTATTTGGGTTTATTGTTTGTTTGGATCTTTCACTTTATATCACATGGTTGTTTTACTTTGCCTTAGGTTTATCCTGCCTACTCTCTTAACCCTTCTTGCTCCCATCTGGTGGTCCATTATTGTGTTGTCAATGCTGCTGTATTTACTTGATGTATAATAGTCTTTCTACCTTATTTTGTTACTTTATCCATTTGTGTGTGAGCCTTCCTCCCACTCCCTCTACAAAACTCTATAGTTCAGACTATCAACTAGCTTCCTTCAAATCTTTCCCCTTGTCCCCTAACTGAACCTCTCTCTTTAACACGCAAAGTTCCTCACATCTCCATACTTAAATATTCTAATAAATACAAGGGTCCTACTATTTAACCTTCTCACATTCTCAACCTGATTCAACCCCATTATTCTTAAATTCATCCACAACATACTTATATTCTCTCCTGCACCCATCACCCTAGCTACTCCATCATCATACTTCGTTATCACCCAACCCTCAACATTCGAAAAAGTACTGCTAACATGTTGACTCTTCTAAATTTCTACTACTAAGACTGGACTATACACAACAACCACAATCAATGGGAAGACAACAGAAGAACAGGCCTGAGAACTCTGAAAATATGAGAACCAGGAATAGTGGAGAAACGACAGAAGTCATGAATACTGACCTACAAGAAATGCAAGAAGCAGAGTTCCGAATCTTGATTTACAATATGATGAAAGGATTTAAAACAAGTCTAGAGAAGATGAAAGATGAGTTAAAAATACTGAGAAAGAATCAGAAAGAGGTCTGGAATGAAATGAAAGAGTCAGTAAGTGAAATGAAGATGGCAATAGAAAGAAATTCTGGAAGATTTGATGAAATGGAAGACAGTATCACTTTTGGAAGACAGTACATCCAAAACCAAAAACACAGTCAGTGACATACAGAAATCTTTACAGCAACAAAACCTAAACATCCAGCAAATATGGGATAATATGAAGCATTCTAACTTACGGATAATAGGCATTGAAGAAGGGATAGAGGTACAGACCAAGGGCATCCGTAATCTCTTCAAAGAAATAATTTCAGAGAATTTTGCAAACATGGAAGGAGACTTGGACCTTCATGTCCAGGAGGCATACAGAACACCACTGAGACAAGACCAAAGAAGTACCTCCCCATGCCACATAATAGCCAAAATGACCAACATAGAAGCCAAGGAAAGAATCTTAAAAGCAGTGAGAACAAAAGGACGGGTGACATATAGAGGCAAAAACATAAGAATCACCCCAGGTCATGAATGCTAGGAGAGACTGGTATGATGTGATTCAGACCCTGGAAGAAAATAACTTCCAACCAAAGCTTATTTATCCAGCAAAACTACTATTCAATATAAATGGAGAAATCAAAGTCTTTCATGATAAACAGAATCTTAAAAAATTCATGAATTCAAAGCCAACACTAGAGAAAATTCTTAAAGAAATAAACCATAAAAAAGAAAAAAGAAACAGACTTCAGAACCAGAGAAGAGAGGAAGTTAATAAGTATGCCATCTAAGTAAAGAAGAAAGACCAAACCACCCAGTAGTAGACAGAACACAAAATGGCAGAAAACAAAAATCATATTTCAATAATATCTCTTAACGTCAAAGGACTTAACTCACCGATCAAAAGACATAGACTGGCAATGTGGATTAAAAACATAATCCAAATATATGCTGTCTGCAAGAAACTCACCTTATAGCCAAAGACATTCACAAACTGAAAGTGAAAGGATGGAAAAAGATATACCATGCCAACGGTGACCAAAAAAGAGCAGGGGTAGCAACCCTGATATCCAACAAAACAGACTTTAAAACACATCAGAAGAGACAAATCAGGGCACTTCCTTTTATTAAAAGGAACAATACACCAAGAATATATAATGATAGTAAATATTTATGCCCCAAATGTGGGTGCAACCACATTTGTAAAACAAACCCTTCTGGACATAAGATCCCAAATAGACCAAAACACAATAATTCTGGGAGACTTTAATACACCTCTCATGCCACTGGATTGATCTTCAAGGCAAAAGATGAGTAAAGACTCTTTAGAACTAAAGAAAACCATAAACCAAATGGACCTAATAGACATTTACAGAATATTTCAGCCAAGAACTACAGAATACACATTCTCAGCAGTCCATGGAACCTTCTCCAAAATAGACCACATCCTGGGACACAAAGAAAGCACCAGCAAATTTAAAAAAATGTAATATAATTCCTTGCATCTTTTCAGACCATAATGGAATAAAATTAGAAATCAATAACAGGATACTCAAAAGAAATTATTCAAATACATGGAGATAATACACTATTGAATGATGAATGGGTAAGAGCAGAAATTAGGGGAGAAATAAAGAAATTTATGGAAACAAACGAAAACAGAGACACAACCTACCAAAATCTATGGGACACTATGAAGGCAGTACTAAGAGGAAAGTTTATTGCAATGAGTGCCCACATAAGAAGGACAGAGAACCACCAAGTAAAGAACCTAATGACACAACTCAAGGACCTAGGAAGACTGCAACAGTCTATTCCCAAAGCCAGCAGAAGGCAAGAAATCATTAAAATTAGAGCAGAAATAAATGAAATAGAGAACAAAAAATAATTCAAAGAATCAATAAAACAAAAAGTTGGTTCTTTGAAAAGATTAATAGAATTGATAAACCCCTGGCCAACCTAACCAAATGAAAAAGAGAATCAACTCAAATTATCAAAATTAGAAATGAAAAAGGAGATATCACCACAGGTAGTGAAGAAATTCAAAAGCTTATCAGAAACTACTTTAAAAATTTATACTCCAATAGACTTGAAAACATGGAAGAAATTGATAGATTTCTAAGCACAGTTAACCTTCCTACACTCAACCAAGAGGACATAGCAAGCCTAAACCAACCAATAGCAGCCAAAGAAATAGAAATGGTAATAAAAATTCTTCCCAACAAAGAAAAGCCCAGGCCCAGTGGGTTTCCAGCTGAATTCTACAAAATCTTCAGTGAACAACTAATACCAATACTTCATAACCTGTTCCAAGAAATTGAAAGAGATGGAACTCTCCCAAATTCCTTCTATGAGACCAGTATCACATTAATCCCCAAACCAAGTAAAGATACCTCAATAAAGGAAAATTACAGACCTATATCCTTAATGAACATAGACACAAAAATTCTAAACAAAATACTAGCCATACATATTCAAAATTATATCAAGAGAATAATACATCATGACCAAGTTGGTTTCATCCCAGAAAAACAAGGCTGGTTCAACATACGCAAATCAATACATATTATTCACCACATAAATAGAACCAAGAACAAAAACCACATTGTCATAGCAATAGATGCTGAAAAAGCATTCGACAAAATCCAACACCCATTTATGTTAAAAACACTGCAGAAAATTGGGATAGAAGGAACATACTTCAACATCATTAAGGCTTTGGGTTTATACTGTACACCCAAAGCTAACATTATATTGAATGGAGAAAAACTGCAAGAATTTCCTCTAAAATCAGGAACAAGACAAGGATGCCCACTATCACCACTCCTTTTCAGTATAGTCCTTGAGACTCTTGCCACAGCAATAAGACAAGAGAAGGAAATCAAAGGAATTCACATAGGAAGAGAGGAATTAAAATTATCCTTATTCGCAGATGACATGATCCTTTATCTGGAAGACCCAGAGAACTCAACCAAAGGACTTCTGGAGCTGATCAACAAATTCAGCAAAGTCGCAGGATACAAAATCAATCTAAAGAAATCAGTGGCTTTTCTATATGCCAACAATGAATCCACAATGAAAGAAACAAAGAAAATAATTCCATTCACTATAACCTCAAAACCAATAAAATACCTAGGAATAAACCTAACCAAAGACATAAAAGACCTCTACAACAAAAACTATAAAACATTAAAGAAAGAAATTGAAGAAGACCTTGGAAGATGGAAAGGTCTTCCATGCTCATGGATAGGCAGAATAAATATCATCAAAATGGGCATTCTGCCAAAACTGATGTATAGATTCAATGCAATTCCCATTAAAATACCAGCGACATTCTTCATAGACCTAGAAAAATCAATCATGAACTTTATATGGAGAAAGAAAAAACCCAGAATAGCCAAAGAAATTCTCAGCAATAAGAAACATGCAGGAGGCATCACAATCCCAGACTTCAAATTATACTATAGAGCAATAGTAGTAAAAACAGCATGGTACTGGCACAATAACAGATATACTGACCAGTGGATTAGAATAGAAGATACAGAAACAAATCCACACATCTTCAGTCAATTAATCTTTGACAAAGGGGCCAAACTCATACACTGGAGAAAAGACAGCCTTTTCAACAAATGGTGCTGGGAGAACTGGCTAAACATTTGTAGAAAGATGGAACTAAACCCCTACATCTCACCATGCACAGGAATCAACTCGAGATAAATCAAAGACTTAGAAATTAGACGTGAGACTGTGAAGTTAGTAGAGGAGAGCATAGGATCAACACTACAACATATTGGCACAGGCAGTCACTTTCTCAACAAAACCTCCAAAGCTCAGGAAATTAAAGCAAGAATAAACAAGTGGGATAGCATCTAACTAAAAAGTTTCTTCTCATCAAAGGAAACCATCAAGAACCTAAAGAGGAAGCCTACAGAATGGGAGAAAATTTTTACCAGACACCACTCTGATAGGGGGCTAATATCCAGAATATACAAAGAGCTCAAAAGAATCTACAGTAGCAAAACAAACAACCCAATCAAGAAATGGGCAAATGAGCTGAATAGACACTTCACAAAAGAAGAGATACAAAGGGCCAATAGATACATGAAAAGATGTTCTACATCATTGGCCATCAGGGAGATGCAAATCAAAACTACACTGAGATTCCATCTAACACCAGTCAGAGTGGCAAACATAAAGAAATCAAACAACCACAAATGCTGGCGAGGATGTGGGGAAAGAGAAACTCTTTTACACTGTTGGTGGGAGTGCAGATTAGTTCAGCCACTATGGATTTCTCTGTGGAGATTCCTAAGAAAACTGGGAATAGATCCACCATATGACCCAGCTATACCACTTCTGGGTATTTTTCCAAAGGGGTTGAATACAGAGAACTACAGCAACATATGCATACCTATGTTCATAGCAGCACAATTCGTAATAGCCAAAATATGGAACCAACCCAGGCCTCCATCAACTGATGAATGGATTGCAAAACTTTGGGAAATCCACACGATGGAATTCTATTCAGCCATAAAGAAGAACAAAATCATATCATTTGCAAGAAGATGGAAAGTCCTGGAGAACATTATGTTAAGTGAGATCAGCCAAGCACAGAAGGAGAAGATACATATGTTTCCTTTAATATGCCCAAACTAGGGAACATAGAGGATACCAGTGGGACTCCAGAAAATGGAGGGGAAATACCAGCAAAGTTTGAATGGAAGGATAGGAGAGGAGGAATGCTGAACTTATTTAATGAGGGTCTACATCCGAATACGTGTAAAATTATGAATGTGGCATGGTTACCCTGGAAAATCATTGGTGGGAGGGGTGAAGGGAAAATGGGGGCGGGGGGGGGAGAGGGCACCAAGTATAGTTTAAATGTAAACCAAATATGTTCAATAAAAAATTTGTAATAAATAAATAAAAAATAAGAAAAAAACTACTTAGTTGTCCACTTTAAATAGATGAGCTATGTGGTATGTGTTTCATATCTCAATAATGCTGTTATTAAAAAAATGCATTAAGGATGGAGCCATCATGTCCCCAACAGCTGGCATGGGGTCAGTGGTGAGCACTGGTACATGGTCATTACTAAACTATGGGAGAGCGGAACTCTTGGATCCTGGGACTGAGGGTAGCACTCTTCCCCTGGACCCAGGGCTGCCTTGTCACATAGAATCCAGGGGGCTCGTATTGTAGTGTGTATGTAGCATCCCAGTCATACAGCAGTTGGCCCTCCTAGCACCTTCCAGAAAATGTTTACCGGGTTGTTTCCTTCACAGAGTCCCCTCTCTGCCCTGTGGGGCCCGCTCTTGACACAGTTCTGTCAGGTGGACTGGCCAGCTTGGACAAGGGGTGGAGGCTCCTGCTTGATAACTCTGGACTTTTGCCCATGAACCAAGAATAACCTTTGCATAGGTCATCCAGGCTGTTGTTTACTGCACTCTGAGGGGCTGGGGTGGGAAAGGAAACCCTGGCAGCCATGCTTTGTAGGGCTATTTGAGCCCCATGGTCAGTGCTCTGTCTTGGGCCTGGGGTGGACGGGGCTTGGGAGCTGGATCCATGGCCTCACTCCTCTTCATTCCTGTTCTCCCAGTGACAGTGCTGCCAGCACCCCCAAGACCCCGGATGGTGGACACTCTTCTCAGGAGATAAAGTCTGAGACTTCATCTAATCCCAGCTCTCCGGAAATATGCCCCAACAAAGAGAAGTAAGAGCATTCAGGCAAGGGAGAGGTCGCATGTGCCAGTTGGAGCCTTGATGCATGTGCTCTGTCTCCAGGCAAGCCCAGCCTGTCTTGCCTTTGGGACTCTCTGGAGTGTCTGTTGGGCCAGCCCAGCTCTCAGCCTGGGAAGGGCCTTGGGTTGACAGGGTTTTGGCGGTGTGTAACCAGAGCTGGCCTCGCTCTCTGTTCTCCGCAGGCCCTTTGTCAAGTGGAAGGAGAATGGCCGGGCCAACATCTCCCGCTCCTCCTCCAGCACCAGCAGCTTCAGCAGCACCGCGGGGGAGGGGGAGGCCATGGAAGAGTGTGACAGTGGGGTAGGTGTACCCTGCACCCTTAGGGAGGCACCAGGCTCATCCACACTCTATGTATTCCAGTAGTTCTATGGGCAGAGCCTCCTCAATCTGTACAGATGAAGGGGGGGAGATATGGGAACCAGAGGTGGCCTAGGCTGCTGTCACCAGCCTCTGGGAGCACTGGGGAAGGAGCTGTAGTGGAGTGACAGATCAACAGCTGTAAAAGGCCAGGGCTAGGATGGATGATTTTCCTGCCCAGGGGTAAGGGGGACTGGCTGGAGAGGTTAGGGGTCAGTGTCCCTGGGACTGGGTCAGAGGCACTTCCTAGAAGGGGAGAGGTTGGAGTCAGGGCTGGGGCAGCAAGAAGAAAAGACCAGCTTCTAAGTGGGATGGCAGAGTGTCCACCTTGGGTTGTGGGGCCCTGCTTCAGGGCTGCCTGACATGGGGTCCTTCAGGGCTGCCGAGGATACCCTGGCCTTGCTCACCCAGCCTCTCTCCTCAGAGCAGCCAGCTGTCCACAACCTCGCCCTTCAAGCAGGAGGTGTTTGTCTACAGCCCATCCCCGAGCAGCGAGAGTCCCAGCCTGGGGGCAGCTGCCACCCCCATCATCATAAGCCGGAGCCCCACCGGTCAGTGGTACCTGGGAGCACGGGTGCCATGGCCAGGAGGATGGGGCCCATCACTGCGGGGGAGGGGGAGGTTTTCACCTGCCAGTTTTCATTTCTCTCTTAAACTCTAGTAGCACTTTTCCTCTGTCCTTCAACCCTAAGATTGTGTTCTTATTACTCTTTACTAATATGGGAAAACTAAGGCTCAGCGCTGACTTATATGCTGGAGACTCCCTAGTGGAAGAGCACTCTCTGCAGACCTGTTGACTATCCAGGGCCTCTTGGTCATGGCTATAATCCTGATAATGCAAGGATAAGAGGGTACAGCACTTGGGAAGGCTGGGGTCTGAGGGACCAGGTGTTGTGGGACCACAGGTGGTTCAGTATAGCTGTAGTTCATGGGAGGCAAGAGAGAGGCAGGCTGGAGTGGCCACAGGGGTGCTGCTGGAGACCTAAGAAGGGTTGTGGTGCTGTCCTGTTGGCTATGGAAGCCATTGCAGGGACCACAAGCCTCAAAGGTTCTGAAGTAGAGAAACACTGCCTGGAGTGGAGGAAGACCTTTTTGGCAGCTCATGCTGTGCAGGAAGGATTGGTAGGGCAGGGAGCACAGCAGGGCATAGCACGTGGGTATCAGGAGGTAGGATCACAAGGCCTGGTGGTGGGGTGAAGGGGCAGGAGGAATCTGGGCCTTTCAAGGCTCTGAAGTTGGGTGGAGTAGGAAGCATGGTCTCTGGGGGAGGGGAAAGACTGGCTCCGGGGACCATCTGAGTGGCCCTGTGTGATAGGCACTGTCTCTCCAGGTGGGAACTGTGGGTGCCCTGGAGGAGGGCAGCCTAGAACAGGGCAAGCACCAGACCCTGGAGCCTGCCTCCAAAGCCTAGATCTGTCTGCCACTCACTAGTTATGTGACACTGGGCAAGTTATTGAGCCTCAGTTTCTCCCAGCTAAAAATAAATGGACAGGAATAGTAGTTTCTACTTCACAGGGCTGGTTGGCTAAAGATTAAATTAATTTATGCTTATAAAGTATATAGGACTGTTAACCTAAGTGGGTCAAGGCCAGGGATCCTGCTAAACAATGCATCCCTGCTGCACCCCACAACAAAGAATTACCTGGTCTGAAGTGGAATAGGTTGAGACTCTCGAATATAAATGATAGAGACACACGTCATGAAAATAAAAGGAAGACCAGGAAAGTAGAAAAAGAGGAGCATGAAGAGGGAGAAGGGGAGGCACTGGGAAATGAAACTGACCAAATTATGCTTCTGCATGTACAAATATGCAAAAATGAACCCCATCATTATGCATAGGCATAATATAATAGTTTTTAAAAAGTATAAATGATAAGAGACACAGAATGGGCTCTTACAATGGTTCAGCCAAAATGCTTCTGGGGTTTTCATAGTGTTGGTAAAAGAGGTCAACAAGGTCAAAGAGACGATGCAGGGAAGATCTGTTAGTGCTTCTTCTGTGGATGGGAAGCTTTGCAGCTGTCTTCTAACCTTTCTGGGCCTTAGTTTCCTCATCTGTAAAACAGGATATTCATACACCTTCCTGACTTTTCAAAATAAAATAATGCTTAATTAAATATTTATGGAATGAATGAAAGACTCTGTAACCAAATCTAGTTCCTATGTGATGCTAAAAATATAATCTAAATGAGTAAGTTTTGGTGCTTAAAACCACCCAGGGCAGAAGAGAACCTGGAACAGGTCTGGAAACTCTTGCCCAGAGCTTATTGCACCTCCTGGTGGTACATCGTCTGATAACTCTTTTTTGCTGTTTTTATCCCTAGTGGGCTGCTTTCTACCCCAACCCCTAGCCTAGTTGTACCTATTCCTAGTTGTAGTGTGGAATCAGGGTGGACTTTGGGAGACCTAGGAACCTGGTTCAGGCTGTTTGTCTGAATTTTTGGCAAAGGCAGGCTGAGGGGAGGGAGGTAGCCTGGTGGGGGGGCGGGCTGACATTGAATCTTCTAAATTGCAGAGGCCTGATCATTGGTCATTTCACACCTGGGCTTTCTGGGGCCCAGAAAAGCATTATCAGGGTCACTCAACTGGGGGAATCCATGTAGCTTCTAGGAGGATGGAAGTAAGGTGTAGATTTCTTTAGCTACAGGAAAACCAGACATCCAGTGGCCCTCTGGCCAGTGGTGTAGTGGTAAAAATGTAACAGTGGGTTTTTCCACCCCTGTGTGCAAGCATGAACACACACACACACACACACACACACACACACACACACACTTAAAATTTTTATAAATTTTACTGATATAATAGATCTGAGGCACCAATTTTAATGAATGATAAAAATATATACAATGTTCTCTTTCTTCTTTCTTCCTTTCTTCCTTCCTTCCTTTCTTTCTTTCTTTCTCTCTTTATTTCTTTCTTCTTTCTTTCTTTCTACTGGGGGTGGAACCCAGTGGCTTTTCTACCTCTGGGCTGTCCTCCCAGACCTATTTTATACTTCATTTGGAAACAGGGTCTCACTAAGTTGCTGAGAGCCTCACTAAGTAGCTGAGGCTGGCTTCGAACCTGTGCGATCCTCCTGTCTCAGCCTCCCAAGCGTGGGGATTACAAGCTTGAGCCACCATGCCCGGCTAATGTTCTTTTCTATAAACACTTTTGTCCAATTGATTCTCACAAAACACTTTCATTGATATGTGCCTCTGCTTGTATCTATAGCCAACTGAAGGTTGCAGATGATGAACATGTGTGGTTCAGACATGAATATCAGTTAATACTATCATTTATGCTAATGAATGATTTATATTAAGAGGACTTTATTCATTTGGATAAGAGATTTCAAATACTGGAAGAATATTCACTCAGTCTTTTAGGGCTATTCATAGGCTACAGGCACAACACATTTTCAAGTTTAATCTGCATCATTACTTTCTACATTAGTTTCTTAAATCTAGAAAACAAAATGAGAAGTCAAGCACAGATCTGTATCATTTGTCAGTTTCTGTGGTGTAAATGTTTCTATTACCGTTGATCTCAAGCACCCACCGTGATGTCCCTGAATGTGGGGCTGGGTGAAATGCAGTCCACTATGGTAGGGTATTTTTGCCATTTGAATATAGTAGATGGGAGAGTCCAGATAATGTAGCAAAGCACAGTAAAACAAAAGGACATGGTGGATTTTGAGTATTTATTACCTTTTGTTGAATATGATTTATTTACTTCTAAGCTTATATAATTTTTTAAAACTGGCTTGTATGCTTGTATTTAACAACTACCTCATAACATTTCTGAAAGTTTCAGTTGGCTCTGTGTGTATGTACAGCCCTCCCAGTGTGCCTTGAGGCAAGCCCCTTCTCCTGGCCTCCCCATTCATCCCCACATCCTGCTCACATGACCTCTGCAGTCTCACCCCTTTTCATGGCCAATCTTCTTTTCTTAGATGCCAAAAGCAGAAACTCCCCAAGATCAAACCTGAAGTTCCGCTTTGATAAGCTCAGCCATGCCAGCTCCAGTGCGGTAAGGATCTGGAGTGTGGGGGTGACATGGGAACAGCCCCCATGTCCACCTACAGTCTCCTCTAAAAGCCAGCCTTCTTTTCTGTAGGTTGGAGGGAGAGTGAATCTCAGATATCATATATGGGTTCCCCAGAGAGTTAGGGGAAGGAAAGCTCTGGCCAGCCATCCCCACATGGCACGGGCACCAGCCAGGAGCTTGCCAGCCACACTCCTGCCCAGATGTGAGATTGGAATAGCTGCTCCTGTGGCCCTATGTCCCTTCCCGAGATCATCAGGTTATTGAGAGACAAGGGCACAGAAGTGTGTGGAGTATATTGTTGCCTGATTATCTAAAACTCTTCTATGGATGTTTCTTAAAACAGGGTCACTAGCGTGAAAGAGGAGTACCTCTTCTGTCCAAGATGGGTGAGTGAGTGTCCTGCGGTAGCCATGAGGGGTGTAATATATTTCTCTAAGATCAGGGTGCCAGTTGCCTTATGAGCTGGAAATAGTCAAAAAGACTCTGCCAGCTGGGGTGATCTCATCCTGCTACCTCTAGATGGGCTCCTCCAGGTCTGAGAGGTTGCAAGGGGAAGGAGTAGAAGATTGGGTGGATGGGAAGGGTTGGCCAGTGGAAATGGGGCAGATACTATATCGGTCTTCCCTCAAGTGGATGGAGTGTGGATCCAGTAGGCAGAGGAGCAGGGCCCAAAGTCCCCCTTCAAGCCCTGAGGGAGGAGCTTCTCAGTTTCCTCTCAGTTCTCTGCTCTTAGGTGGCCTTGTCCTTCTTGTGTCTTTGGCCAAGGCTGTAGGCTGGGATGTGCCCTCCCTTCATGCCAAGACATGCCCCTGCCCAGCCAACAGTATGAAGGGTACTCCAAGGAGGCCTCTTCCCCTGACCTCCACTCAGCAGTCACATGGTTCCAGCAGAATGAACCATGAGCCTCCTCGCCACCATTAAGGCCTGTGGTGCTGCTAGTGAAGACAGAAGAGCCCATCTGAGCCCCCAGCCCCTCTCTATCTGGCACTCCAGGGCTATGAGTCACATTTGGGACCATAGGCCTGAGCCCACCTGATATTGGATCTGTTTGTGAGAAAACAGAAGAGAAAATGAGAATTTCAGCACTTATCCAACATCTATCATGGACTCTAGATGCCTTTCTTTTTCCAAAGTGATGTTTATGCCCAGCTTCTGGGGCTTTGTACCCTCGTTTGGCACCCTCCTTGTCCTGAGTGGGGTCAGTGGGCCATAGCCATGGGCATGTGGGTGCCAGAGGCTACACTATTAGCAAGTGTGGTAACCTCTCCTGCCTTGTCTCCTCCAGGGAAGCCTGATCTGTCCTGGAGAGGCTTCTGTTGCAGAAGTTTGGGGGTGCCATCTACTACTCTGCCCATCACAGCCCTGCTGCCCCACCAGCCACCTGCCCACCAGAGCAGTGATTGTCCATGTCCTGGCTTCTTCACCAAGCACCCCACAAGCACCCCTGTTTCTGGACAAGGCCCCATTCCTCAAGGCTCCCCTGCTCCTCTGTTCCAGATGTGATGTCTGTCTGGGTTGTTTGTCATCTGTCTTTGTAGAAGGGTAGGGTGTCTTGGTACCTGGGGCTCACACAGGGACTGGGAGTTCATCTGCTTCAGAGTTAGAGATGGGAGATATCTGGGAGCAGGGGCAGCTGTGGAGTAGAAGGCAGGCCTGTCTGCCCTTAGTCATAGTGTGGTGACTTTCCAAGGAGGTGAGCAGGAGCTTCACCATCACTTGTACACCCAGTGGAGGTGGAAGGGCTGCCTTTCCAGGAGCCAAGATCTACAGCAACCTGGAGGCTGTCCTGGAAAAAATGGGCTCACAGCTCCAGTGTCCTCTGAAGATCCAGAGTGTCTCTCCATCTGCTTGGTTTCTGGTGCAGGCCTGGAACTGCTGCCGTCCTGCTGCCAGGGTACCTTAATAAAGACAGAGCTGGGTGTCTGGGACCTGGGCTGCATGCTTCCTTGACTGTAGCTGAAGTTTTTGGTCCCTAATTTCACACAAGTTCCTGTAGGAGAAGCCCCAGGTTATCTTTCTCCTTTCAGCAGATATTTTCCACCCAAAGGTATGGGAAGCCACGGGTGAGAAGAAATTCAGGGAAAGGGAATCAATCTGTGTTGTGCATTGGTTGAGGAAAACCCACTTGGCCAGCATCCATGGGGTCCAGGTCTTCTCTGGTTGTGGAGGTTCAAGGAAGATGTAATTATTTCAACTCAGCACTCAGGTGAGGGGGAAAGGGGAGGCAGGGGATGACTTGGCAGGCTCTGACCAGGCCAATGAATCGGGCTAAGCTTAGATGTGGGAAAGGATCGCAGTGTGCCTCAGCAATTTATGTCCCTGGCATCTGTGGGGGAGCCAAGTGTCACCTGAGGGTGGGGACACTTCCATAGGCTGTGCCCTCTAGTCACGTCTGGGGCTCTAGCTCCGTCTCCTCTTCCCCTCTCCAGCAGTAGACCTGCAGACACACGTCACATCTGTAGGAGTCCCACAAGCTGGGCCACATCTCGTGTTCAGATACCTCATGCTAACCACCCATACTTCCTACTGGAGCCATCTGTTCTGAGATGGATGCGCCATTCATCCTGGGGAGCATCCCTTCTAACTCCTCAGGTTTTTCACCTGGGCACATCTGCAGGGCATTTCTACTGCCAGGTTCAGGGTGGGGCATCCTCCAAGTAAAATACCCAGTCTAAACAGCAGGCCCCTGGAGTATTGAGTGCACCCAGGGCCTCAAGCCCAGGGTGGCACAAGGCCACTCAGGTGGTACTTTCTAGGTTCCTCACTTTAATGACAAGATGTCCAACCAAGTATTTTATTGGCACAGGGATCTGGACCCAGTCTCAAGTTAAAACAGAGACATGTGACAAATTGGGCTGATATTGAGACTATTTTTCCATTGCTTTTGATGTTAGGGTGAAATTTTGAGGAACTCTAGATGAAAAAGAAAATCCTGCTCTTCTGTTGAATCCTATTTGCAGGCTTTGGTGGGGGAACCTCTCCCCTCACCTCATGTGGGAAATGTGCTTATGTAAAGTACTAGTCTGGTGAGATTTATTCTAGTTAGAAGGTCAATGAAATATCTGTTCAGCTTTTATTAAAAGTCAGTGTAGCGACATCCACGCTAGAACAGGGCCTGTAGTCTCTGCTGTGTGCTATCAGCTGGTTTCTGAAGGATCTCGAAAGGTCAAACAGCATTTTCTTTGAGATCAATTACAAGCTCCGGCTTGCCTTTCTGGTAGGCAGTGTTTACAGTTCCTTGGTGGTTGTATTGTGGTCTGAGGTCCTTTGGCATTTCCCCCATTTGCATCTGCCTCTGAGCTGGTGGGCATGAGGGCTGGGTGTGTTCAGAGGATCTGAGAAGCACAGACCAGGGATGCACACTCCACCCTTGGTCTGCTGTTGGAGTTCCCCGAGTAGGATCTGAGGTGCCTCCTTCCTCTGGATTATGCTTTACCATCTCTAGAAAGTCCATACTGTGGTTTCCAGAATGTGCACTACTAGCCCACCTGAGGTCCCAGTGCTGATGGGGAGGAAGAGAACAAGAATGGGCCTGGTCTCCTGTCCCTCGTCTGGACAGTGGACAGCAGCTCAGGGTCCTGGAGGGATGCTCCCCTATACCCATTCTGTGATCCAAAATGTCTTTCCTTTTATTGCTGCACTCCATTTTGGGGCTCAGAAACTTGCTGAAACTCTCAGCCCTTGTGACTGGACTCATGTAAGTGGTGCTATGCTGGTGTTTGGGACATTTCTACTGTGGCCTCCACGAGGGCCCTCCTGGTCGTACTTCTGGCCTATGGCTGCCTGACTTCCTGAAGAAACTGTACTTCCCAGGTGCTGTCAGGACCCAGATGCCTCCATCTTTGCTGATACTTAAAAACAAATGCAGAAATATTTGAGATAGAAAGTCATAGCCAGAGCTTCTGTCTGTGCTTATGAATGCCACATGTTTCTTGGACAATATTCCGTGGTTTAGCTTTGTGGGTGGCATCTTCTGGCTCCTCATTTGCATCTCGTCCAACCATGCCATCATCTAGATGAGATACCCCAGCCCCAGTGAGCCCATGGCCAGCTAGTGGTAAAGCTGAGAATACAACCCACAACCCAGGGTTCTTTCCTCTGCACCAGCTATGTGGCTGATCGAGTGCATTGCCGTTTAGCTAGGCTTTGGCACCAGCTGGGTGGTGCCTGAAGTCAGGGGTGCTGGTGGAGCCCCATCTCTGCTGTTTTCTATCAGGTGGGCTCTTGTGGATTGGTCAGTGAGGACCCTGGGATTTGGGATGCAGATGGAGCAAAGACAAGGGAGGAAAAGGGATTCCAGCAGACTGCTTCTCAGGGACCTCCCCTCTCCAACTCCAGCCTGCAGTGGGGGTGGAGGCCAAAGCAAAGATGCTGTTAACCCCCTTGGTTTTCTTGTTCCAAATTAAGATGGCAGTGGTAAGAGAAAACTGCATTTCTCCTTGATTCTTAAACAAAGATGGTTAATAAAATCCATGCTCATGTGATGAGGTGGGACACAGCTAGTTTCTTTTTTCTTACCTTGGCCCTTGAAGGTACCAACTCAAACACTACCATTTTCATTTGTTTCTTATTCAAGAGAGGGAGACAGCCTTGTTGTGAGGGAGTGGTCAAATGATGCCAAGAACTAGAAGGGACTAGGCCAGGTGGGCAGTCACTCTCTGGATCCCATGCTCCTCCCTTACACTAACTCTTATCAAAGCCAAGGGCGGAGAATGCAGTGTGCCAAGGCTGTCCCTGAAGCCTGGGGTTGGGGGGCAGAGGGACTTTCTTCTACCCAGTGCTGGTATCTGTTTTACCACTAGCCCTTTGCCTACCCCAACTCAAGGTCCCTCTTCTTTCTGCCAGGCTATCTTCCTCTTTAGGAAGAGAAGACAACCACCCTAGAGTCAAGGGCAACACAGTTCTGCCTAGTGAGGGGCTACTGGGGCA
This sequence comes from Muscardinus avellanarius, assembly GCF_963383645.1. Classification (NCBI taxonomy): domain Eukaryota; kingdom Metazoa; phylum Chordata; class Mammalia; order Rodentia; family Gliridae; genus Muscardinus; species Muscardinus avellanarius. The sequence continues at coordinate 20,895,960 of NC_137802.1, read as the reverse complement.
GTGGCTTCTCAGTGTTATCTCCTCTGTGCCCTGTCAGCTCTGGGGAAATGTTCAGCTGGAACATAATTGCCATTGTCCTTCATTTTATGACATTTCTTCTTATAAGGGTCAAATCCTCTTCCTACTCTGCAGCATGTGTGCCACTGTCCTTTTCCACGAACGTTCCCCTTCTATGCTCCAGCTTGGGGTGCTGATGTCTCCATGTGAAGAAATCCCGTGTGACAGACCCTAAGAAGTGTACTTGGAGGTGACCCCTGTGCCCATGAGGTGACTTTCCTTTCATCTTAGTGAAGAGGTGATTTGTAGACCCCAACTGCCTATGTAATGTAAATAGTGTACATTTAATTTATTGCTACGGTAGCACATTGTATTTGTTAATGTATAAAACAAATTCTAAAAGGTTGACAAATGTATATTTTGTTGCTTAAATGTGTCTTTGCAGAAATTGACAATAAATAACATATTTTGTGTCCATCAGTGTTCATGCTTCCTTGTATGGGACCCAGGCTGGATATCACCTTTCAGTTAATTGGAGATTGAATGTTAACTGTCCTGTAGATCTATTACTTTGGCTTAAATAGTGCTTAAATTTCTTTTTTTTTTTAAATGAATCATTGATGTTTAAAAACTAATCATGACACCAATAAAAATTTATATAAAAAAACTAACCATGACTTAAAAAAATATACCCAGGAGCCAGGTGTGGTGGTGCATGATTTTAGTCCCATTACTTGGGAGGCTAAGTATGTGCTACTTACTAAGTATGTGCTACTTAGTGAGGCCCTCTGAAACTTAGTGAGACCCTATTTCAAAATGAAGAATAAAAAATAGGGCTGGGAGCTGGGCGTGGTGGTGCACACTTGTAATCTCAGCATTTGGGAGGCTGAGTAAGGAGGATCTCAGTTTGCTGACAGCCTCAACTCCTTAGTGAGGCCCTTTGCAACTCAGTGAGACCCTGTTTCAAAATAAAGAATTAAAAAAATAGGACTATAATTTACACTTTGCATGTGAATTATATTTCTAAAATTTTTCATAAAATACAAATCATAGAAAATTAATTTGCCCAAGACCACAAAACCAATACCGGACTTGTTTCTTGCCCGCACACTTCTGAAGAAAAAAAGCTATGGATATTTCTTCTAAACCTATATTCAAAAAGTATAAAGCAAAGTGTATGGAAAAGCATGGCCATTTGGGAGTCAAATGAGGATAGGAAGAATTATAGTCTTATATTATTTTTTTATTTGGAAACAGGGTCTCACTAAATTGCTGAGAGCCTTGCCAAATTGCTGAGGCTGGTTTTGAAACTTTGATCCTCTTGTCTTATGTGGGGATTCCTCCCCGGGACTTGGGAGGGAGAGACCTGAAATGAAGACATGGACAGTAGTCTCTTGGACCACTGACAACTTTATTCTCTAGAACTAAGTTTTTATACTTTTTCCCCCTGCACCAAAACCACAACTTCAACAGAAAGAAAAACATCAAAGTACAATCTCAAACACAATGCAGAATGATTGATGTAGAACATACGTCATATGCTTGCAGAATACAATCAAGGAGGGAAAATTAAAAAACAAGAAGAAACAAAGAGGCCTGGTTAAAGATTATTAAGAGCATGATTGCAGCCAGTTCCCGCTCTCACCGGTGGGTTGGGGGTGAGAAATTCCGGAAAGACCAGAAGTCACCCAGAGTCTCGGAAAGCTTGACCTTTCGCCAAACTGCCTTAACTCTTTCGGAACCTTTAGTTCCTCAGGTTTCTTCCATGTCCTCCATCAGTCTTAGCCTCCCAAGTGCTGGGATTATCAGTGTGCACCACCACACCTGGTGTATGTAGTCAGTTTTGTTATAACATGATGTACTAGTTCCTAAAAATACAATACCGCATGAAATTATGTGACAACAAGGATTATGGGAAAAATGGGATTAGATAAATGTTTGATTTTAGTTTGATTTTAGAATGTCTTCTAGACCTCTTGTCATAGACAAGGCAGCTATGTTAGAGGCAGGGGTTGGCTGCTGAGAAAGAATCCCTGGGGGTGAAGCCTTAGACACCATAGTCCCTCACTCCTAGCCCTTTGCTCATCCTCTCTGCTTCTGGCCTCCATAATGTGAGAGCAGAGTTCCTTTTCTAATGCTCTTCCTGCTTCAACCATGGCCTGAGTTCCACAGACTTTAGTGTGTGTGTGTGTGTGTTACTGGGGTTGGAACCCAGGGACATTCTATCTCTGAGCTATACCCTCAGCCCTATTTTTTATTCTTTATTTTGAAATAGAGTCTCACTAAGTTGCAGAGGGCCTCACAAAGTAGCTGAGGCTGGCCATGAACCTGTGATCCTCCCAAGTACTGGGGTTATAAGTATGTGCCATCACAACCAGCTGATTTCACTAATCTTAATATGGACTCAAATCTCCAGAACTGTGAGAAAATAAATCTTCCTTCTTCTAAATTGTCTGGTAAGATGTGGATTACAGCAGTAAGAATTCTTTTTTTAAATTTTTTAATTTTTTATTGGTGCACTGTATTCATACATCATAGTGGGATACAAACTTTTGTAGACATACATGCACACATCGCCCAGTCAGCCCCCACCCGATCCCCACCCCATTCTCTCCCCATCTCTCCCTCCCATGCTTGGCTTAGTGGTTGACATCTAGTATTATAGCAATTTATCCAAAATTAAAAATGATAATCTCACATAACAGTTTCATTTGTCTGATACCAAGCTTTTGATGACTTAAAGATAACATTTCAATATTTCTTTTTTCTTTCTTACCAGAGAATATTTTTTTTCTATTTTTTTTTTGGTGAAACTATCATATATTTTTATATTTATTTTTCAGAAAAAAAAATCTATCCTAATATGGAAAATGGACTCTAGATTCCCAAAACGATCTTGAAAAAGAACAAAGCTAGAAGATATATATTTTCTGATTTCAAACCATATTAAGCTACAATAATTGAAACAGTGTAGTACTATTCTAAAGGCAGATATATAAACCATTGGAGTTAAATAAAAGCCTAGAGCTAAATTCTTCCCTATATTGTCAAGTTATTTTTGACAAGGTTTCCACGAACATTTGGTGGTGGAAATAATAATCTTTTTACTAAATATTGTTGAAACATAATAATTACATGGAAAAGAATAAAGTTGGACCCTTACCTAATTCCATATACAAATATTAACTCAAAATAGATAAAAGACCTAAATATAAATCTTAAGACTATAAACTTTTAGGAGAAAATCTGGGTCATTAAACCTCACAACATTGAAATTGGCAGTGATTTCTTGGTTATGATTTCAATGGCACAGGCAACAGAAGAGTATACAAACTCCCTAAAAAATAAAAAACATATTGTATATCCAAAGACAATGTAACCAGAGTTAAGAGTTACTAATAGAATGGGATAAAATATTTCCAAATGCTATATCTGAAGGTATATTAATATTCCAACTAGAAATCCTAAAAATTAACAACAATAAAGGCAAACAATACCCTTTAGAGATAGGTAAAAGACTAACATAAATAATGAATCTCCACAGATAACCAATCTTAGTTGTCTGTTGGATGGAAAATCTTGTTTCTCTAGTTCTGATGTGTGTTACCTATTTCTTCTTTGTAGTTAATCTCTTTGAGTATTTTCTCTAGTGCTGGTTTTGAAGACATAAATTCCTTCAGTTTCTGTTTGTCATGGAAGCTTCTTATTTCTCCATCTAATTTGATAGAAAGTTTTGCTGGGTAGGAAATTTTTGGCTGGAAGTTGTTTTCTTTCAGAGTTTGGAATATGTTACTCCACGCCCTTCTGGCTCTCATGACTTGGTTTGGGAAGTCTGGAGTGATTCTAATTGGTTTGCCTCTGAATGTCACTTGGCCCTTTGTTTTTGTTGCCTTTAAGATTCTCTGCTTGGCTTCCACATTGGTCATTTTGACAATTATGTGGCGTGAGGATCCTCTTCTCCGATCCTGTCTAAAGGGAGTTCTATAAGTTTCCTGGACCTGTGTATGAACCTCTTGCTCTATGTTTGGAAAATTTTCTGCTATTACTTCCTTGAAGAGATTATTGATCCTTTTGGTTTCACTTTCTTTTCCCTCCTCTATTCCAATTATTCTTAGGTTAGCTCTCTTAAAATGGGCCCATATTTCTTCAATATCAGATTCCTGCTGTCAGATATTTTTTCCTAGATTAGAAACTATGCATTCATTTTTGGAATGATCATCTTCTAAGAGCGAGATTCTGTTCTCCATGTGGTCTAATCGGTTGTTTGTGCTTTGAATTGAGGCCTTTACTTCATTAATTGCATCCTTTATCTCTCTTTGGCTCTCTCTGAATTCTTTTCGAAACACCTCTATTATTTCTACAGTTATTTTCCTGATTTGATCTTCTATAAATCTCTGAATTTCTGTTTTATCGGGTTCTGATGTTGTGGGGTTGTGGGCATTCATTGCTCCAGTATTATTCCTCTTTCCCATGATTTAGGAAGTTTGTGCCTTCTCTGGGTTCTTCCCTTGGGTCACTATGACTTCACTTAAGGTGTTCTGGATCTCGAGTCTGTAGTATCTCAGACCCCACTATTCCTTTACTGGGTTGTATCACAGAGTCTCCAACCCAGAGAGTCAATAGAGGCTGCTTTAGACTGTGGGGGGTGCCAGGTTGCACGTTCTCCTGTGGTGTGATATCTCTGCCACCGCCCTTCCCCCACTGGATCAAGTCCCAGGGAGTACAGTACTGGGATTTCTCCTCTGTGGCCCGCAATTTGACTCACTGTTCTTGAGTACGCAGATGTAGCTGTACTGGATTCGGTGAATTCGGTGCTGCTGCCGCCGGTGGCAATATGGCGCCACTGCCACACCCTCGGCCGTGAGGCTGGCGTATTTCTTCTTGGTTTTGATTTCCACTCTGAATCCCTGCAGTGTGTGCTGAGCTCAGCCACTGGGAGCTTTAGATTTTACCTGCGGCGAGAAATCCTGCCTGGCTGTTCCGCAGCGGCTCACCTCGGCTTGCTGTAGCCGTCCGGTGAAGTCGCCGCTGCTGCCGGCAGTATGGCGCTGCTGCCGTGTCCTCGGGCGTGAGGCTGGTGTATCTCCTCTGTGGCTCTGAGCTCTGTTTTCAGTCCGCTTTCTCTCTGGAGCCTGGTGATTTTTTTGTTTCTCTGGTGATGGTGTTTTCTGGCTATGAAAGGCGCTGATTTTGTGGTAATGGAGATTAGTTGTTAGCGGGGCTCTTAAGCCCCGCTTTTCTTGGTCGCCATCTTCCCGGAAGTCCCAGCAGTAAGAATTCTAACAAAATAGTGTCTAACACTCAAAAGACTATTTGTGGCACAAGATAATTTATACATGTTAAGTGACTCAAAATACATAAATATTACAAAAATAAGGCATTTTAGCTTGAAAAAGGCCTGAAATTTGCTTAGAGAAGTAGGTATTGGAAGTGTTGCTACTTATGAATTATTGTGAAAAAGCAGAGGAGACATTTTCTGATACTAGAAGGATAGTAGTAACACCAGATGTGGATAGGTGTGGCCCATAGCACACATGGTACACAAAGGTAGCAGATAGATATTTGAGGTCTTTGTGTGTGTGTTTCATGTGTATTTTTTACACAGCTGGAATTAGTTGGGTACAGTTCCCTGCATTCATATAATATTTCTTATTAAAAGTTATATAATCAAAAGCACATTTCCCATTATACTCAAATCCTTCTCTATTATATCAATTGCATTGGACCAGATTCCCATCTTTAAAAAAGTATTATAACAGAACTGATTATATTTTCATTTAGTCATGCAAACAACCTATTAGAACATGTTCTTATTTCTATTTAACTTAAAGTATCAGAATTACTCTTCAGTTTGGGACCCAAATCTGGTAGGCTGGGTTATGGTTTGTGTTGCAGGGGATATGTTGAGGGGGGGTGCGTGGTGTGTGTGTGGAAAAGTAATCCCCCACCACCACCACACAGACAAGACAGACAAATAGAAAAACCGTGGATTCTTGTCCTAAGCTAAGAATAAGTATTCATCGCTTGGACAGCTGCTGAAGATTTAAAGAACTTTATTAAAAAGATAGAAATATAGAGATAGTTACAGCCCTGTGCTGCAAAGGGGCATAGGGGGGCAATTCGAATGAAAATGCCAAAGAACTCCAGTTTACTGAGCTTTTATCCTGTCTAAGTCCAGCAGGTCCCTCTGATTTTTGGAGATCATGTTACACCTTATCTCCAACCCCGGCTCTGCTTCTGTTATCTCTCCAGCCGAATTTATGGCCTAAAGGGGGAGACATCTCTGTCTCCAAACACAGGCCCAGACTTATGGCCTGAGGGGGAGGCATCTCTGTCTCCAGACACAGGCTTTTACCTTTCGTCTTCTCCCCCAAAATGTGTTAAATTGTTCTTAGGAATGCCAGGACATGTTAGCTAACCCTGGCTTTCTTAGTAAAGAAGATATATTTCAAGATTGGACATCTTTCCCAGTATTGACACATTAATACATTTTAAACCCTCTTCCCAATACCAGTACAGTTTGGATCTAAAATGTCCTCCAGAGTCTCTTGTGCATAGAGCAGGGGCTTCTGGCAGGTGGATGGAGGACGAGGGCTCTGACTGCATCAGTGTACTAACCACTGATGGCTGAATGGAAATTGTCAGGTAACTAGCGAACATCCCTGTGTTCTTTAGCTCCCCTGCCCAGCTGGGGCCAGGACATGTTTTCTGTCCAGGAACTCTTTTCTGTAGCTTACTGGCCATCACACTTCTGTAAAGCAGTGCCTGCACTGAGCCAATGGCTTCAGGCTTTTGGTTTCTCAGACTTTTAGATTCCATCTGTTCCATTTCCAGGGCTGCAGATGAGGCTTCATCTTTCACACAGACACCTCATGTCTACATGCTTCTCATGGTTTGGCTGCTTCCTGGGGTTCATTTCAATCCTTCTTTGCAGAAGCTGGGAGATCACTTATGGCTGTAGGCTTGTGGAGGTTGAGTACTTCCTGTTTGTGTGGGAAAGCGCTGTCATCCCGCTGGGCCAATTATTGACTCTCCAAACCTTCAGACTCTGCGAGTGCCCTGAGGGCTCACCTGTTAGTTTAGGTGTTGTGTTCAGGTGTTCTCTTCAATCTGGTGAGCACTCTTCCAGGTTGGGGGTTCAGTATTGAGACTCTTGAAATCTCTTTCTCCCACTTCCACATCCAGCAGCTTGTAGCAGTCTTTAGACATCTTGAGGCCATTATTTTGTCTACTATGTGGAGGAAAGCTTTGATGAGGAGAATGGTCAGGTCGTTCATATTTTCCCTCAGTATCATTTTTTAAAATGTCTACTGTGTCCAAAGATGCTACAGACCAGCTGTGTTCTGATCAGCCTTTCTCTCCTCTCTAGGCATCTGGCTCCAATAATGGCATCAAAGTCTAATGAAATAATATTGCAGTGACTATCAGTTATTAAAACAATCCCATTTCATTTAGACTCAGTCTCGTTTGTTTGAAATATTACATTCAGTTCAGTGCTCTCACTGCTGACCTGGTAGGACCATTCTCTTACCTTGGGATGTGGCAAGGATTCCTATGTTGATTAAACTTTACTCAGATTTCTTTGAGTCCTTGTTGTGGCTAGGCTTTATCTTTGAGCCCAGTTGAAGCCAAGAGTCTGGCTAAAGCATTTTGAGAGTTCCCAACCCTTGATATCCAATCATGGTATAATTCCTTCATTCTCGATACCCAAACAAGTTCTTTTTAGTATTTTTTGAAATAAGAAAGTTATTAATTGTAATCTCAGTAACTGGGAGGCTGAGCCAGGAGGATCACAAGTTCAAGGCCAACCTGGGCAACTTAGTGAGACCTTGTTTCAAAATAAAAAATAGAGTTATAGCTCAGGGGTAGTACTCGAGTTCAATCCTCAGTAACCCCCACCCACATGTACACACCATTTACTTTCTCTCCTCTATCTCAGTAGTTTTGAATAAAGCCTTTCTTGCCTATTTAACACTGTCTGGTGCAGTTTTTCTTTGATGAGTCTGGTCTGCTTCCTACCATTGCCCCTCTGTCTCCTCTACTCTTCCACCTCTCTCTCTCTTTCTCTCTCCGCTCTCTCTCGCTCTCTCTCTCACTGGTTATTAACTCACAGGTGTTCTACCGTAGGGTCTTGCTAAGTTCCTGAGGGTCACAATTGCTGAGGCTGTACTTGAACCTGCAATCCTCCTGTCTTAGCCTCCTAAGTACTAGAATTACAGGTATGCATGACCATTCCTGGCCAAGACCTCTTGAGAATGCTCCTGGAAAGAACACAGGTTAGTCTGGGTACTCTGAGAAGCAGACACTAAAACAGGATTGTCACTTTTTTGTGTGTGCTGTAGATTGAACTCAGTAATGTTCTACCTCTGAGCTATATCTATATCCCTAGACCTTTTTTTTTAGTTTTTCTTTTTAAACAGGGTCTTGTTAAGTTGCTTAGGTTGGCCTCAAACTTGCGGTCCTCCTGTCTCAGCCTCCCATGACAGGTAATATGGCACCCTGCCCATCCAAAAGACATGTTCATTATGGTAAAGGAAGGTCTGTTTGGAGTGAGGAAGGAACTGGAGAATGCTAGAAAGTTATCCCTTATGAAGCCAGTGAGGGAAGGAGACATGGAAGAAGGTCTGCGAAGGCAGTGCCAGTTCTAGGATTAGCTTGGCAAGGCTGCTGGGGAGTCCTCTAGCTGTCCACCTGAGAAGTCATACATACTCTAAGAGCCTAAACTGACTATGTGCTCCACTTAGTCACTGGTGGGAGAAGTCTGCGGGGGTCTGGCTTTGGGGTAGTTCTAGTCCAACATAAGGCCTGAGACCTGGTGGGCTACTATCTCTGGCCTGAGTCTAAAGACCTGAGAATCAGGAGTGCTAATGTGTGAGAGCAGAAGATGCCTATGAAGCTGGAGCAGAGAGAGCAAATATGCTCTTCTCTAGCTCTGTGCTCCTTCTAGATCTTTAACAGATACCATGATGCCCACTTGCATTGGTGAGGGTGATCTTTCCTTAGTCTACTGTTTGAAACAATAACCTCTACTGGAACCACCCTCACAGACTCACCCAGAAACAATGCTTTACCAGCTATTCAGGCATCCCTGAGCCAAGTTAATGTGACACATAAAACTAACTACCACACAAGTCAAATGTGCCCCCTCCTCCATGAAGCCAGTCCTCCTCTTCAATTGCCTGGGGTATGAGGTGGGAGGACTGGTTTCATTGTTGGTTCTGATGCTATGGTGCCTCTCTGCACCTCTGGTGGAGCTCTCTTGCTGGTTCCAGTGACTGCTGATTCTCTTGAACTTGAAATGTGTATTTGGTGGGTCTTTGTTATGGTCTAACCCAACATCTCCCCTCAATAAATCAGTGATGCATCTTAAGCTACCATTCTATTTATGGGAATCAGATTTAAGTTTCAAAGAGGAAATCTGGAACATAGCTATGGCACCTGAAGGAAGGAAATGATCCAGGGAAAGAGACTTTCCATCTCTGTTTCTTCAGCTAGGCATGATACCTGCTGGGCTGGAGAAACCTTGTAGAAGATCACCTTAAACTTTTAGACCACCTGCCTCCATTCTCAGAACAGACACTGTTTCCTGCATGAGCACCCCACAGGGAAGTCTTCTTTAGTAGTTTGGCTTTAGGGTACATAAAATTACCTGAAGATGTTGGTAAAAATGCAGATTTGAGGCACTACTCCAGAGATTACAGTTCACCTGTCCTGAGTGGGACTCAGGAATCTGCACCTGGAGAATTTGGCCACACTCTCTCATTTTAGGAATCACCGACCCAGTTTGTGTTCTCTATATAAGTCTACCTCCTGTTACACTAGTCTCAGGCCCAGTAAGAGAAGGGTGGGGCCCAGGGAGGGTACTAAGGGTGGAGAGATGTCTGTCCCCCGCATAAAGGGATCATTATCATCATTATCACAAGTGTGGGAAAAATATCTGTCCCAACTGGGTGTGGTGGCACATGCTTATAATCCCAGCATTTGGGAGGCTGAGACAGGAGGACTGTGATTCGCAGACAGCCTCAGTTACTCAGTGAGGCCCTTTGCCATTCAGTGAGATCACGTTTCAAAATAAATAATAAACATAGGGCTGGGGTGTAGCTCAGAGGTAGAATGTCCCTGGTTCCATTCCCAGAAAGACACAGGATCTTGAAGGAACTTGAGGGGTAATTGCTAGAACAAAACAGAGAAATAAGGGTGCCCTGTAATAAACACATGGAGAAAAAAAAATGGGCATTATGCAGGGAACAGATAGAAGGAATTTAGTGAGAGGAAAAATTAGATACCAAAAGAACTGAAAATTAAAACTAAAATACATGAAGAGTCTATTTCTCCAAACTAAAACAAATGTGTAATGTGAGACTGTGGAAGGCTCAAGCAACATAGGAACAAAGTGGCTGGTGCTCACCCCAGGGGTGACGTGCTCCCTGTCTCTAATGATGTTAAAGGCAGAATAAACTAGTAACTCCTATAGCTGACTGAGGAATAAATTAATGAACTGATTCCATCCAGTGGAATAATAGCATGAAACGGTCCATTTAAAAGAACTAATAAAAAACTGGAGGCTGAGACTGGAGGATCGCACAGGTTCAAAGCCAGCCTCAGCTACTTAGTGAGGCTCTCAGCAACTTAGACCCTGTTTCCAAATAAAGTATAAAAAAGGTCTGGGAGTATAGTCTGGAGGTAGGAAAGCCCCTGGGTTCTACCCCCAGTACCACACACACACACACTAAAAAAATAAAAACAAATAATCTAACCAAGAAATGGGCAATTGAATTGAATAAACACTTCATAAAAGAAGAGATACAAATGGCCAATAGACATAAAAATGTTTAGCATCATTAGCAATCAGCAACATTCAAATAAAAATTATACTGATATTATTCCATCTAACCCCAATCAGAATGGCAATCATAAGTCAAATAACAATAAATTTTGTCAAGAATATGGGAAAATAGGAACTCTTCTACACTGTTATTAGGAGTGTAAACTAGGTCACTGCTATGGAGATCAGTGTGGAGATTGCTTAGAAAACTGGGAATGGATCCACCATATGGTCCAGCTATACCACTACTGGATATATTTCCAAAGGGGCTGAAACCAGAGAATTACAGTAATATATACAAACCCATATTTATAGCAGCACAATTTACAATAGCCAAAATATGAAATGAACCTAGGTATCATCAACAAATGAATGGATTACAAAATTATGGGAAATACACACAATGGAATTCTATTCAACAATAAAGAACAAAATTTGCAAGAAGATGGAAGGACCTGGAGATCATTATGTTAAGTGAGATTAACTAATCACAGAAAGTAAAGGATCATATGTCTTCTCTAATATGTGCAAGATAGGGAGTAATTGGGATACCAGAGGGGGGAGGGGAGGAGGAAGACTGCAGTTTATTAATGGAAATACTACCATGAACTGTGTGTACACATGTAAATATATCAGTGTCAATCTAGGTACTTGATATTGGGAGGGAGAGAAATAGGGAGGAAGGGAGGGGGAGGGACCAGATTCTGTGTGAATGTATGCCATTGTCAACTTGTTTTACATTATGATATGGGAATATAATATACCAATAAAAGCAGGAAAAAAAGTAAAACTATGGCTACACTTCTGCAGCCTGCCGGCAAAAGTATGGGTTCTGAAGAGAGGAGTGAGGATGAAAAGAATTCAATTCAATAAATTTTATTCAAAGAATACTTCATTCTATCATGGAAGGATCGCCAGTACACTCCCGGGTCAATATCTCTACTGACTGATCCCGGGTTTATCACTCTCATCCTATTTATACAGCTCCAGGTCAATCAACCCTCATGATGTCACCACCTGTGCACGTAACGGTCAAACCAATCAACCCTCGTGCCATCACCACCTGTGCGCGTAATGTCAAACCAATCAATTCTACCTGAGCTTCTCTCAGATGCTGAAATTTCCATGAACCCAAAACTTACTGGCTCTGGGCAAAGGACAGTCAGAAGTATTCTGAAAGGGGAAAACCTTAATGGCTCCTCACAGTCCCCCCTTTCTTATTATACTCAAAAGAAGACTGTGCCTGTCTTAGGTTGTTTCCTTAAGGTATCAAGGATTACCTATCTTTGGACAATACAGAGCTATAAGCTGTATATCCTGTCTTAGGTTTCCTCATCCCAAGGAAATCTTACCCGTCAACAAAGAGGGCATTGGCATCCTTGGGTAACCTGGGGCAGCCCGTGGAAAGGGAGGGAACCCATGGAACTGTAGCCCCAGCCTGCTGACCACACGTCCCTGTCGCCAGTAAACAACCCAGCTGCTGCCCAGGGTGTGTCCTCCTGTGTTAGCCACAGGGACCAGGCATCTGTGGTTCTGCGTAAAGGGCCTCATATCCACTTGGGGTTTTTTGTTTATTATTTTTTAAAATTTAATTTAATTTTATTTTCTGTTTTGGTGGTGCTGGGGGTGAACCCAGGGTCTTTTCTACCTCTGGGCTATACTCCCAGACCTATTTGACATTTTATTTGGAACCCGGAACTCACTAAGTTGCAGAAAGCCTCACTAAGAAGCTGAGGCTGGCTTCGAACCTGTGGTATCCTTTTGTCTCAGCCTCCCAAGCGCAGGGATTTCAAGCAGGCGTCACGCCACCCGGCTCCAGTTGGGGATTAAGCCTCCGCAGCTGTGCGTGGGTGAGCATGCAGGAGCCGTCGTGAGATCTCTGGTGAGAATGACGCAGTCCACGCAGGGCTTCCCTTCCCGGCTTCTGTATAGGACAGAGCAAAAGCCATGTGTGGTGCCCTCTGAAGACAGGGTAAGACAAAGAGGGAATTGGCATTCTTGGGTAACCTAGGGCAGCCCCGTGGAAAGGGAGGAAACCCGTGGAACTGTAGCCCCAGTCTGATGACCTTGCCTCCCCTCACAAACGCCCTGCTGAGGCAGCCCAAATTGCGCATGCGCGGACCGCAGTCTCCCTGAGAAGCTCGGTTCCTTAAAAGGAGGGTGCTCAGTTCTTTAAAATGCACAGTTCGAACTGGCAAGTGGAGCCAGGAGGGGTGGCGCACGCTTGTAAATCCTTCGCTTGGGAGGCTGAGACAGGAGGATCAATATAGGTTCGAAGCCAGCCTCAGCTACTTAGTAAGTCCAGGGTTCCAAACAAAATATCAAATAGGTCTGGGAGTAGAGCCCAGAGGTAGAAAAGACCCTGGGTTCAACCCCAGCACCACCAAAACAGAAAATAAAATAAAATAAATTCTAAAAAATAATAAACATAAAGCCCCAAGTGGATATTAGGCCTTTTACGCAGAACCACAGATGCCTGGCCCCTGAGGCTAATGCAGGAGGACACACCCTGGGCAGCAGGTGGGTTATTTACTGGTGACAGGGACCCGCACTGCACACCTGACCTATGGTCCGCAGGTCTCTGCTCTGAGCTCCAGCCTGCCCTCACCACTGGAAATCCCCTTTTGTACTCATCCCGTGGGCCTCCCTCCCTTTCCTGTGCCCAGTTTCGAGACCCTGCCCAACTTAGGAGGTCTGTGGTTTGCTCGGAAATTGGGCCTGGAGCCCCAAGTTCTCTCCAGGCTCCCTCCTTTTAAAGAACCGAGCTTCTCCCAGGGAGACCGAGGTCCACACATGCGCAGTTCAGGCTGCCTCAGTGGGGCATTTGCGAGGGGAGGCGCGGTTAGCAGGCTGGGGCTACAGTTTCACGGGTTCCCTCCCTTTCCACAGAGCTGCCCCAGGTTACCCAAGGATGCCAATGCCCTCTTTCTCTTGCCCTGTCTTCTGAGGGCACCACACACGGCCTTTGCTTTGCCCTATACAGAAGCCGGGAAGGGAAGCCCCACGTGGACTGCGTCATTCTCGCCAGAGATCTCATGGCTGCTCCTGCAGGCTGACCCATGAACCCCTGCAGAGGCTCAAACCCCAAGTGGAGCCAGCGTAGTGGTGCATGCTCTTAATCCCCGCACTTGGGAGGCTGAGAAAAGAGGATCACACAGATTCGAAGCCAGCCTCACCACTTAATGAGGCTTTCAGCAACTTAGTGAGTCCAGGGTTCCAAACAAAATATCAAATAGGTCTGGGAGTAGAGCCCAGAGGTAGAAAAGACCCTGGGTTCAACCCCAGCACCACCAAAACAGAAAATAAAATAAAATTAAATTAAAAAAACAAATATAAAGCCCCAAGTGGATATTAGGCCCTTTACGCAGAACCACAGATGCCTGGCCCCCAAGGCTAACACAAGAGGACACGCCCTGGGCACTAGCTGGGTTGCTTACTGGCAACAGGGACCCACGCTACACACCTGACTGATGGCCCACAGGTTTCTGCTCTGAGTTCCGGCCTGGCCTTACCGCTGGAAATCCCCAGCCGCCCCTCTATTTTGTACTCATCCCGTGGGCCTCCCTCCCTCTCCTGTGCCCAGTTCTGAGACCCTGCCCAACTTAGTAGGTCTGTGTTTTGCTAGGACATCAGGTGTGGAGCCCCAAAGCCTCTCCAGGCTCCCTCCTTTTAAAGAACCGAGCTTCTCAGGGAGACCGAGATCCATGCATGCGCAGTTTGGGCTGCCTCATTGCGGCGTTTGCGAGGGGAGGCATGGTCAGAAGGCTGTGGCTACAGTTCCACGTGTTCCCTCCCTTTCCACAGAGCTGCCCCAGGTTACCCAAGGATGCCAATTTCTTTTTCTCTTACCCTGTCTTTAGAGGGCACCACACTCGGCTTTTGCTGTACCCTATACAGAAGCCGGAAGGGAAGCCCCATGTAGACTGTGTCATTCTCACCAGAGATTTCATGGCGGCTCCTGCATGCTCAACCACGGACACTGCGGAGGCTTAAGCCCCAAGTGGAGCCTGGCGGGGTGGCGCACGATTGTAATCCCCGTGCTGGGGAGGCTGAGACATAGGATCACACAGGTTCGAAGGCAGCCTCCGCTGCTTGGTGAGGCTTTCAGCAACTTAGTGTGTCCAGGGTTCCAAGAAAATATCAAACAGGTCTGTCAGTATAGTGCAGAGAAAGAAAAGATCCTGGGTTCAACCCCAGCACCAGCAAAACAGAAAATTAAAAAAAATGAATTAAAGAAAACAATAAACATAAAGCCCCAAGTGGACATTAGACCCTTTCCGCAGAACAACAGATGCCTGGCCCCCGAGGTGAAAGTAGGAGGACATACCCTGGACAGCATCGGGGTTGCTTACTGGTGACAGGGACCCGCGCTGCATACCTGAGAGACAGCCCACTGGTCTCTGCTCTGAGCTCTGGCCTGCCTCCATGCTGGAAATCCCCTTTGGTCCTCATCCCGTGGGCCTCCCTCCCTCTCTTGTGCCAAGTACTGAGACCTTGCCCAACTTAGGAGGTCTGTGTTTCGCTGAGACATTGGGCGTGGAGCCCCCAGCCCTCTCCAGGCTCCCTCCTTTTAAAGAACCCAGTTTCTCTGGGATCTGCCGTCAGCGCATGCGCAGTTGCAGGTCAGGCTGCCTCCCTCAGGCATTTGCGAGGGTAGGTGTGGCCAGCAGGCTGGGGTGAGAGTTACACGGGTTTCCTCCCTTTCCACGGAGCTGCCCCTGGTTACCCAGGGATGCCAGTGCACTCTTTGTCCTGCCGTGTCTTCTGAGCGCACCACACATGGCCAATCTTCTACCCTATACAGAAGCCCGGACGGGAAGCGCCGTGGGGCTGTGTCATTCTCGTGAGAGGGCACGCGGCCACTCCTGCACGCTCCCGCATACGCAGCTGCGAAGGCTTAAACCCCAAGTGGAGCCTGGTGGGGTGGGGCACGCTTGTAATCCCCGTTCTGGGGAGGCTGAGACATAGGATAGCACAGGTTTGAAGCCAGCCTCGGCTACTTAGCGAGGCATTCAGCCACTTATTGCGTCCAGGCTTCCAAACAAAATCTCAAATAGGTCTGGCAGTATAGTCCGGAGGTAGAACAGACCCTGGGCTCAACTCCAGCACCAGCACAACTGAATCTAAAATAAAATGAAATTAAAGAGAATAATAAACATAAAGCCCCAAGTGGTTATGAGGCTCTTTATGCAGAACCAAAGACACCTGGCCCCTGAGGCCAAGGTAGGAGGACACGACCTGGGCCACATGTGGATTGCTTACGGGTGACAGGGACCCGCGCTGCACACCTGAGAGACAGTGTGCTGGTCTCTGCTCTGAGCCCTGGCCTGCCTCCACGCTGGAAATCCCCTTTGGTCCTCATCCCGTGGGCCTCCCTCCCTCTCATGTGCCCAGTTCTGAGACCCTTCCCAGCTTGGGAGGTCTGTGTTTCACTTGGACGTCGGGCGTGGAGCCCCCAGCCCTCTCCAGGCTCCCTCCTTTTAAAGAACCCAGTTTCTCTGGGAGTCCGCTGTCCGCGCATGCACAGTTGCAGGTCAGGCTGCCTCCCTCAGGCATTTGCAAGGGTAGGTGCGGCCAGCAGGCTGGGGCGAGAGGTACATGGGTTTTCTCCCTTTCCACGGAGCTGCCCCCTGTTACCCAGGGATGCCAGTGCATTCTTTGTCTTACTGTGTCTTCTGAGTGCACCACACATGGCCAATCTTCTGCCCTATACAGAATTGGGACGGGAAGCACCGCGGGGCAGTGTCATTCTCGCGAGAGGGCACGCGGCCACTCCCGCACGCTCTCGCATACCTAGCTGCAGAGGCTTAAACCCCAAGTGGAGCCTGGCGGGGTGGCGCACGCTTGTAATCCCTGTGCTGGGGAGGCTGAGACATAGAATCGCACAGGTTCGAAGCCAGCCTTGGCTACTTAGCGAGGCGTTCAGCCACTTAAGTGCGTCCAGGCTTCCAAACAAAACATCAAATAGGTCTGGCAGTATAGTCCGGAGGTAGAACAGACCCTGGGCTCAACTTCAGCACCAGCAAAACAGAAAGTACAATAAAATGAAATTAAAGAAAATAATAAACATAAAGCCCCAAGTGAATATTAGGCAGAACCACAGACGCCTGGCCCCTGAGGCAAAGGTAGGAGGACATGCCATGGGCCGCACCTGTGTTGCTTACGGGTGACAGGGACCCGTGCTGCACATCTGCCACACAGCCCGCTGGTCTCTGCTCTGAGCCCTGGCCTGCCTCCATGCTGGAAATCCCCTTTGGTCCTCATCCCGTGGGCCTCCCTCCCTCTCCTGTGCCTGGTTCCGAGACCCTGCCCATCTTGGGAAGTCTGTGTTTCACTGGGACTTCGGGCGTGGAGCCCCCTAGCCCTCTCTAGGCTCCCTCCTTTTAAAGAACCCAGTTTCTCTGGGAGTCCATGGACCGAGTATGTGCAGTTGCAGGTCGGGCTGTCTCCCTCGGGCAATTGCTAGGAGAGGTGCGGCCAGCAGGCTGGAGCGAGAGTTGCACGGGTTCCCTCTCTTTCCACGGAGCTGCCCCCGGTTACCCAGGGATGCCAGTACACTCTTTGTCTTGCCGTGTCTTCTGAGCGCACCACACACGGCCTCTGTTCTGTCCTATACAATATTGGGACGGGAAGCACCGAGGGGAATGTGTCATTCTCGCAAGAGGGCATGCAGCCGCTCCCGTACGCTCCCGCAGACCCAGCTACGGAGACTCAAATGCCAAGTGGAGTCTGGTGGGGTGGCGCACGCTTGTAATCCCCGTGCTGTGGAGGCTGAGACATAGGATCACACTGGTTCGAAGCCAGCCTCGGCTTCTGAGTGAGGCTTTCAGCCACTTAGTGCGTCCAGGGTTCCAAACAAATATCAAATAGGTCTGGCAGCATAGTCCGGAGGTAGAACAGACCCTGGGCTCAACCCCTGCACCAGCACAACTGAATCTAAAATGAAATAAAATTAAAGAAAATAATAAACATAAAGCCCCAAGTGGATATTAGGCCCTTTTGGCAGAACCACAGATGCCTGGCCCCTGAGGACAAGGTAGGAGAACACGCCCTGGGTTGCATCTGGGTTGCTTATGGGTGACAGGGACCCACGCTGCACACCTGACAGACAGTCCGCTGGTCTCTGCTCTGAGCCCTGGCCTGCCTCCACGCAATTCGGACTGCCTCCCCTCCCCAGGGCGTTTGCCAGGGGAGGCTGCGCTGGTAGCAGGCTTCGGAGAGAGTTGCACCGGTTCCCTCCCTTTCCACGGAGCTGCCCCAGGTTAGGCAGGGATGCCAGTGCCCTCTTTGCCTTGCCGTGTCTACTGAGTGCACCACACACGGCCTCTGTTCTGCCCTATGTGGAAGCTGGGACTTGGAGCGCCGGGGGGACGGTGTCAGTCTCGCGAGAGGACTCGCGGCCGCTCCCGCATGCCCAGGCATCCAAGCTGTGGTGGCTTAAACACCAAGTGGAGCCTGGCGGGGTGGCACACTCTGTTAACCCCCGTGCTGGGGAGGCTGAGACATAGGATCGCACAGGTTTGAAGCCAGCCTCGGTGACTTAGCGAAGCTTTCAGCCACTTAGTGCGTCCAGGGTTCCAAAGAAAATCTCAAATAGGTCTGGCAGTATAGTCCGGAAGTAGAACTGACCCTGGGCTCAACCCAGCACCAGAAAAACAGAAACTAAAATGAAATGAAATTAAAGAAAATAATAAACATAAAGCCCCAGGTGGATATTAGGCCCTTTACGCCTAACCACACACCCCCGCCCCCCTAGGGGAAGGTGGAAGATGCACCCGGGGCAGCATCTGGGTTGCTTACGGGTGACAGGACCCGTGCTGCACACCTGCCAGACAGACAGCCCGCTGGTCTCTGCTCTGAGCCGTGGCCTAGCTCCACGCAGGAAATCCCCTTTGGTCCTCATCTCGTGGGTCTCCCTCCCTCTCCTGTGCCCGGTTCTGAGAGCCTGCCCGGCTAGAGAGGTTTTTTTTTTTTTTTTTCACTGAAACATCGGGCATGGAGCCGCCCAGCCCTCTCCAGGCTCCCTCCTTTTAAAGAACCCAGTTTCTCTGGGAGTCTGCGGGGCCGCGAATGCGAAGTGGCAATCCGGACTGCCTCCCCTCCCCAGGGCGTTTGCCAGGGGAGGCTGCGCTGGTAGCAGGCTTCCGAGAGAGTTGCACGGGTCCCCTCTTTTTCCACGGAGCTGCCCCAGGTTACGCAGGGATGCCAGTGCCCTCTTTGCCTTGCCGTGTATACTGAGCACACCACACACGGCCTCTGTTCTGCCCTAGGTGGAAGCTGGGATGGTAAACCCCGCGGGGACTGTGTAAGTCTCGCGAGAGGGTACGCGGCCGCTCTTGGACGTCCAGGCATCCACAGCTGTGGAGGCTTAAACCCCAAGTGGAGCCTGGCGGGGTGGCGCACGCTGTTAACCCCCGTGCTGGGGAAGCTGAGACATAGGATCACACAGGTTCGAAGCCAGCCTCGGTGACTTAGCGAAGCTTCAGCCACTTAGTGCGTCCAGGGTTCCAAAGAAAATATTAAATACGTCTGGCAGTATACTCCGGAGGTAGAACTGACCCTGGGCTATACCCAGCACGAGCTAAACTAAAACTAAACTGGAATGAAATTAAAGAAAATAATAAACATGAAGCCCCAAGTGGATATTAGGCCCTTTACTCCGAACCACATACCCACGGCCCCCTAGGGGATGTGGAGGATGCGCCCGGGGCAGCATCTGAGTCGCTTACAGGAGACAGGATCCGTGCTGCACACCTGCCAGACAGACAGCCCGCTGGACTCTGCTCTGAGCCGTGGCCTAGCTCCACGCTGGAAATCCCCTTTGGTCCTCATCTCGTGGGTCTCCCTTCCTCTCCTGTGCCCAGTTCTGAGAGCCTGCCGGGCTTGAGAGGTTTCTTTTTTGCTGGAACGTCGGGCATGGAGCCCCCCAGCCCTCTCCAGGCTCCCTCCTTTTAAAGAACCCAGTTTCTCTGGGAGTCCGCGGGGCCGTGCATGCGCAGTGGCAATTCGGACTGCCTCCCCTCCCCAGGGCGTTTGCCAGGGGAGGCGGCGCTGGTAGCAGGCTTCGGAGAGAGTTGCACGGGTCCCCTTTCGTTCCACAAGCTGCCCCAGGTTACACAGGGATGCCAGTGCCCTCTTTGCCTTGCCGTGTCTACTGAGCGCACCACACACGGCCTCTGTTCTGCCCTATGTGGAAGCTGGGATGGGCAGCCAGGCGGGGACTTGTCAGTTTCGCAAGAGGGAACATGGCCGCTCCTGCACGCCCAGGCATCCACAGCTGTGGAGGCTTAAACCCCAAGTGGATCCTGGCGGGGTGGCGCACGCTGTTAACCCGCGTGCTGAGGAAGCTGAGACATAGGATCGCATAGGTTCGAAGCCAGCCTCGGTGACTTAGCGAAGCTTTCAGGCACTTAGTGCATCCAGGGTTCCAAAGAAAATCTCAAATAGGTCTGGCAGTATAGTCCGGAGGTAAAACTGACCCTGGGCTCAACCCAGCACCAGCAAAACAAAAATTAGAATGAAATGAAATTAAAGAAAATAATAAACATAAAGCCCCAAGTGGATATTAGGCCCTTTACCCAGAACCACAGACCCCTGGTCCCCTAGGCGAAGGTAGGAGGATGCGCCTGGGGCAGCATCTGGGTCGCTTATGGGTGACAGGACCCGTACTGCACCTACCAGACAGACAGCCCGCTGGTCTCTACTCTGAGCCCTGGCCTAGCTCCACACTGGAAATCCCCTTTGGTCCTCATCTCGTGGGTCTCCCTCCCTCTCCTCTGCCTGGTTCTGAGAGCCTGCCCGACTTGAGAGGTTTTTTTTTTTTTCGCTGGGACACCGGGCATGGAGCCCCTCAGCCCTCTCCAGGCTCCCTCCTTTTAAAGAACCCAGTTTCTCTGGGAGTCCGCGGGACTGAGCATGCGCAGTGGCAATTCGGACTGCCTCCCCACTCCATGGCGTTTGCCAGGGGAGGCGGCGCTGGGAGCAGGCATCGAAGACAGTTGCACGGGTCCCCTCTTTTTCCACGGAGATGCCCCAGGTTACGCAGGGATGCCAGTGCCCTCTTTGCCTTGACGTGTCTACTGAGTGCACCACACACGGCCTCTGTTCTGCCCTAGGTGGAAGCTGGTATGGGAAGCCCCGCGGGAATTGTGTCAGTCACCTGAGAGGGCACGCGGCCACTCCCGCACGCCCAGTCATCCACAGCTGTGGAGGCTTAAACCCCAAGTGAAGCCTGGCGGGGTGGCGCACGCTGTTATCCGCCGTGCTGGGGAAGCTGAGACATAGGATTGCACAGGTTCGAAGCCAGCCTCGGTGACTTAGCGAAGCTTTCAGCCACTTAGTGCGTCCAGGGTTCCAAAGAAAATCTCAAATAGGTCTGGCAGTATACTCCGGAGGTAGAACTGACCCTGGGCTCAACCCAGCACCAGCAAAACAGAAACTAAAATGAAATGAAATTAATGGAAATAATAAACATAAAGCCCCAAGTAGATATTAGGCCCTTTACCCAGAACCACAGACCCTCGGGCCCCTAGGTGAAGGTAAGAGGATGCGCCCGGGGCAGCATCTGGGTCACTTACTGGTGACAGGACCCATGCTGCAGACGTGCCAGACAGACAGCCCGCTGGTCTCTGCTCTGAGCCGGGGCCTAGCTCCACGCTGGAAATCCCCTTTGGTCCTCATCTCGTGGGTCTCCCTCCCTCTCCTGTGCCCGGTTCTGAGAGCCTGCCCGGTTTGAGAGGGGTTTTTTTTCGCTAGGACATCGGGCATAGAGCCCCCCAGCCCTCTCCAGGCTCCCTCCTTTTAAAGAACCCAGGTTCTCTGGGAGTTTGCGGGTCCGCGCATGCGCAGTGGCAATTCGGACTGCCTCCACTCCCCGGGTATTTACCAGGGGAGGCCGCGCTGGTAGCAACCTTTGGAGAGAGTTGCACGGGTCCCCTCCCTTTCCACGGAGCTGCCCCAGGTTACACCGGGATGCCAGTGCCCTCTTTGCCTTGCCGTCTCTACTGAGAGCACCACACACAGCCTCTGTTCTGCCCTAGGTGGAAGCTGTGATGTAAAGCCCCGCTGGGACTGTGTCAATCTCACGAGAGGGCATGCGCGGCCCCGAGGACTCCCAGAGAAACTGGGTTCTTTAAAAGGAGGGAGCCTGGAGAGGGCTGGGGGGCTCCATGCCTGATGTCCCAGTGGAAAAAAAAAAAACCTCTCAAGCCGGGCAGGCTCTCAGAACCAGGCAGAGGAGAGGGAGGGAGACCCACGAGATGAGGACCAAAGGGGATTTCCCGCGTGGAGCTAGGCCACGGCTCAGAGCAGAGACCAGCGGGCTGTCTGTCTGGCAGGTGTGCAGCACGGGTCCTGTCACCTGTAAGCGACCAAGATGCTGCCCCGGGCGCATCCTCCTACCTTCGCCTAAGGGACTGGGGGTCTGTGGTTCTGCGTAAAGGGCCTAATATCCACTTGGGGATTTTTGTTTTTCTATTTTCTTTCATTTCATTTTAGTTTCTGTTATGCTGGTGCTGGGCTGAGCCCAAGGTCAGTTCTACCTCTGGACTATACTGCCAGACCTATTTGAGATTTTCTTTGGAACCATGGACGAACTAAGTGGCTGAAAGCTTCGCTAAGTCACCGAGGCTGGCTTCGAACCTGTGCGATCCTATGTCTCAACTTCCCCAGCATGGGGGTTAACAGCGTGTGCCACCCCTCCAGGCTCTACTTGGAGTTTAAGCCTCCACAGCTGTGGATGCCTGGGCGTGCGGGAGTGGCCACGGGCCCTCTCACGAGACTGACACAGTCCCCGTGGGGCTTCCCATCCCAGCTTCCACATAGGGCAGAACAGAGGCCGTGTGGGGTGAGCTCAGTAGACACGGCAAGGCAAAGAGGGCACTGGCATCCCTGTGTAACCTGGGGCAGCTCCGTGGAAAGGGAGGGGACCCGTGCAACTCTCTCGGAAGCCTGCTACCAGCGCCGCCTCCTCTGGCAAACTCCCTGGGGAGGGGAGGCAGTCCAAATTGCCACTGCGCAATAGCGGCCCCGAGGACTCCCAGAGAAACTGGGTTCTTTAAAAGGAGGGAACCTGGAGAGGGCTGGGGGGCTCCATGCCCGACGTCCCAGCGAAAAAAAAACCTCTCAAGCCGGGCAGGCTCTCAGAACCGGGCAAAGGAGAGGAAGGGAGACCCACGAGATGAGGACCAAAGGGGATTTCCTGCGTGGAGCTAGGCCACGGCTCAGAGCAGAGTCCAGCGGGCTGTCTGTCTGGCAGGTGTGCAGCACGGATCCTGTCTCCTGTAAGCGACTCAGATGCTGCCCCGGGCGCATCCTCCACATCCCCTAGGGGGCCGTGGGTGTGTGGTTCAGAGTAAAGGGCCTAATATCCACTTGGGGCTTTATGTTTATTATTTTCTTTAATTTCATTTCATTTAGTTTTTGTTTTGCTTGTGCTGGGTTGAGCCCAGGGTCAGTTCTACCTCTGACCTATACTGCCAGACCTATTTGAGATTTTTTTTGGAACCCTGGACGCACTAAGTGGCTGAAGCTTCGCTAAGTCACCGAGGCTGGCTTCGAACCTGTGCAATCCTATGTCTCAGCTTCCCCAGCATCGGGGTTAACAGCGTGCGCCACCCCTCCAGGCTCCACTTGGAGTTTAAGCCTTCACAGCTGTGGATGCCTGGGCGTCGAGAGTGGCCTCGTGCCCTCTCGCGAGACTGACACAGTCTCCGCGGGGCTTCCCATCCCAGCTTCCACATAGGGCAGAACAGAGGCCGTGTGGGGTGAGCTCAGTAGACATGGCAAGGCAAAGAGGGCACTGGCATCCCTGTGTAACCTGGGGCAGCTTCGTGCAATGGAAGGGGACCCATGCAACTCTCTCGGAAGCCTGCTACCAGCGCCGCCTCCCCTGGCAAACACCCTGGGGAGGGGAGGCAGTCCGAATTGCCACTGCGCATGCGCGGTCCCGGGGACTCCCAGAGAAACTGGGTTCTTTAAAAGGAGGGAGCCTGGAGAGGGCTGGGGGGCTCCATGCTCGACGTCCCATTCAAAAAGTGCCAAGACATCCTGCTGCCTCGGCATCTATGTGTTGAGACCCCACTCCACATAGTTAATCGGCAAAAAAATAGCCCCGAGAAGGAGGTATCGTCTCTGGCCAAAGTACCCCCACTTTTAGATATCCTTCACTATTATTCCTTTTAACTTTCTACACGAATTGCTCTAGTGATGTGAAATCAGGACTATAAAAAGAAACTGAGTCCGTGGAAATAAACTCTCTAATAATTTGTCTAAACGTCCTTGGCTTTGCTCAATAGTAATGAAAAAACTGGCCAGAACTCAGATGCTGTGATAAACATTCCAGCTGCAGCAATCACTAGGTTAAGCCATTAACTCCGGTAACCGGTAGCTCAGTTCAAGGTAACTGTTTATCCTTGAGATCCTGCCTAGAGACAGAGAAGATAAAACCTTGTGTGTGACCTTAAAGCAATTTAGTTGATAAACAACTTAGCTGCCCAAATACAATAGACCCAAGGAAAAAGATTGTTGACTTTTACCTCAGTGTGAGCATTCCTGGAGAAAGGGAGACTGACCTCATGGTTAAGAAATGAATATGACAAAATAAAGGACAGATGTTCTAAATATATATGTATGAAGGAAATGAAATACCGTAAGAGTAAGAAAAGCATTTCTGCATGAAAAAGAGCTTATCATAAGAAAGTCCCAACTGGGAAAGAAAGGAATTAGAAAGTTAGAAGCAGGTTGCAGAGGGTTTGTGACAGGGAAATGGATTATTAAAGATGAGTAGGCTTCTAATAGGCTTGTTGTCTAAAGAAGAGTGCTCAGCAGTTAAGGAAATACATCTGACAATTAAATCCAAGAACTTCATGGTGTTGTTTGTGGTGTTTTGTCTGCAAAACTGTGTTGTGAGTTTGCTTAAGCTTTCAGATTTAGAAGGTAAAATGCCAACACCTGAAGAAACCCTATCACATCCACCTGAATCACCACATCTCCCCACACTTGCTATATGGACTGAGCACAAAAGATGGAAAGTTCCAAGAAAATTAAAGAAGATTCCCGGAGAAGCCTCCAAGCCTTGGGCGTGCCCGTTTCCTCTGGAAGATTGCCCTTTGGAACTGCTTGTCTGCAAGATCAGGGAGGAGATCCGGAGTTAATCTCTGGATAGCCAAAAAGCCAGCTGAAAACCGGACTAGTTTTTTTACCTTTGTTTACGTGTCATTCACTATTGTTTCACAGTGATTGCATTCACTTCTTTTTCTCTTATTATTAACTTTACTGGTGAAGGGTATAAATTCTTTGGGGTTCTTGTAATAAAGTGTCATTGGCTCAAGAAGCCTTTGTCCATGTCAGATTCTTTCTAGGGAGCACCGTCATTTAGGGACCTAAAGAAATTTAGTCCCTAAAGGGAAAGAATCACTGCAGATAAGAGGCTGCAGCATTTCACTCTAATCCTTCCCCACCTTTACTGAGGTTCTGATCGCGAGTGGACTCGCCCCCCACAGGACTGAGCCGGTTTGCGGCAAAAAAGAAACCTCTCAAGCCGGGCAGGCTCTCAGAACCGGGCACAGGAGAGGGAGGGAGACCCACGAGATGAGGACCAAAGGGGATTTCCCGCGTGGAGCTAGGCCACGGCTCAGAGCAGAGACCAGCGGGCTGTCTGTCTGGCAGGTGTGCAGCACGGGTCCTGTCACCTGTAAGCGACTCAGATGCTGCCCCGGGCGCATCCTCCACATCCCCTAGGGGGCCGTGGGTATGTGGTTCGGAGTAAAGGGCCTAATATCCACTTGGGGCTTTTTTTTTATATTCTTTAAAATCATTTCATTTTAGTTTCTGTTTTTCTGGTGCTGGGTTGAGCCCAGGGTCAGTTCTACCTCCGGACTATACTGCCAGACCTATTTGAGATTTTCTTTGGAACCATAGACGCACTAATGGCTGAAAGCTTCGCTAAGTCACCGAGGCTGGCTTCGAACCTGTGCGATCCTATGTCTCAGCTTCCCCAGCACGGGGGTTAACAGCGTGCGCCACCCCGCCAGGCTCCACTTGGGGTTTAAGCCTCCACAGCTGTGGATGCCTGGGCGTGCGGGAGTGGCCGCGTGCCCTCTCACGAGACTGACACAGTCCCCGCGGGACTTCCCATCCCAGCTTCCTCATAGGGCAGAACAGAGGCCGGACTTGGGAGGTAACCTTAGGAAAAATTACAGGATGTTCCTTAAAAAAGGTTAATAAGGGATGCTTAGGATAATGATTATCAATAATGCCCTCAAACCCGCACTGCAATATGGCCCAATCATCCACAGTGCCAGAAAGGACCTTAACTTGATAACTAGAGTATGGCACTATCATCATTTTTGGTGAAATTCCAAAAAATTGTAAGCAGTGTTGAATATCATTTAAAGCTAACTGCGCTACTGCTGTGGGATAGTACTCAATTAATTTTGCAGGTGAAATCTTTGGATGGATCCATAATAGTGGCCCTTCCTGCCATAAGAGTCCCATGGGTTGAGAAAGGGTTGGGAGGATACGTAAGGCGACGGGTTGATTTTCATCCAAGCGCTTCAGAAATGCCTCTTGCAGTCATTTTTCTATCTTTTGCAAGGTCTGTCTAGCTTCTTGTGTTCATACTCGGGGGGAATCCTGGGCGGAGTCGCCCACTAAAATATTATATAATGGCTTTAACTCATAATTAGGTAATTTTAAATAACATCTGATCCAATTTATATCTCCTAACAATTTCTGAAAATTATTTAGGGTTTTTAAATTATCCTTTTTCAATTCCATTTTTTGAGGGATAACGTGTTTATCGGTTATCCTCGCCCCCAAATAATTTATCATTCTATCCTTTTGTACCTTTTCAGGGGCGATGAACAAGTTTATTCTTCGTAACATCTGTACCAATTCTACATAGGCCTGATCTAGGATTCTTTCATCTTTTGCAGCTAATAAGATATCATTCATATAATGAATGCATCTCAACGCAGGAAATTTTTGTCTCAGTGGGGCAAGAGCATTACCAACATACAACTGACACATAGTAGGACTATTTGTCATGCCTTGTGGCAACACCATCCACTCAAAGCGTTGATCAGGTTCTTCATGGTTGCAAGATGGGACAGTGAAGGCAAATCTCTTACTGTCCTAGGCACGCAGAGGGATAGAGAAGAAACAATCCTTTATATCTATTGCTATCAATGGCCAAGAGGCTGGTAGGGATGACAGGAGTGGTAGTCCTCTCTGCACTGGTCCCATAATTTGCATTTGTGAATTAATGGCTCTTAAATCATGCAAAAGATGCCACTTTCCAGACTTTTTTTTAATAACAAAAATGGGTGTATTCCATGATGATATAGACTGCCTAATGTGTCCTAAGGACAATTGCTCAGCCACAAGTTCCTTTGCAGCTCTCAATTTTTCAGAGGAAAGCGGCCACTGAGGAACCCACGCTGGCTCCTCTGTTTTCCAAGTAATGGGAATACCCTTCTCAGTGGCCCCTAGGAAAAACCCAGGCCTTGTTTAATTGATCTTTTGATGAGTGCCAATGGGTTCTGTGCATCCCTGCAAATGTTTCCCCAGTCCGAATCCAGGATGGTAACCCATATCTTGCATCAGTTTCTGAGAAGTAAGAGAATAGTCATTACACAATTTGTAACCCATATCTTTCAATAAATCTCTTCCCCACAGGGAAATTGGCAACTCTAGGACATAGGGCTGCATAGTCCCAGAGTGGCCTTCTTGATCTTTCCATACGAGTAGTCTAGCACTCATGTCAGGGGTTTTTGCATAACCCAAGCCCTGTAGGGTTTGGGAAGAAGCTTGTACCGGCCAACTGGAAGGCCAATCCTTTTTAGCAATAATGCTTCTGTCTGCTCCTGTATCTAAAAGCCCAAGAATCCTTTTTCCATCTACTATAAGTTCTAAAACTGGTCTCTGTTCTAAATCTAAAGACAGAAATGTTAAGTCAGTTCCCGTGGACCCAAAGCCTTGCTCGCCCCGGGTTTTTTCTTTTGCAACATATTTACCATGCAAACTGGGCAATACAAGTAATTGAGCTATTTTATCTCCAGGAGAAATGGCAATCACTCCTCGCGGAGCAGATACCATAATTTTAACAGTTCCTGTGTAATCAGGATCAATCACCCCTGGGTGGACTATTAACCCTCTTAAGGTAGATCGTCCCAACAAGAGTCCAACTGTATTGGGTTCAAGGGGTCCTCGAAAGTCTGTCTCCACTACTTGGACCCCCATTTGAGGAGTCAATACGAGTCTGGTGGTGGAGCAGAGGTCCAATCCCGCGGAACCTGCAGTGGCTCTTCGAGGCCCTTCGGGGGCCGAAGAGATGGCCATTGTTCTTGGTTCTTGTTCAGACTTTTTACCGCCCCATATATTTGTGGGCCCTGGGGACGAGGGCCCCGCTGGCCGTTTTTTGGACGGGCTCCACCATAGCCTTGGGTTAGGGGCTGACCATGGATGTCTTTTACTGACCTGCACTCATTTGCCCAATGATTGCCCTTCTTGCATTTTGGACATAGACCCAGTTTTGGCTTTTGGCCACTCCGGGCATCCCCAGCGCCTCCTCACTCAGGGCATTGCCTTTTTAAATGCCCTACTTTCCCACATTTGAAACAGGTCCCTGAGTTTCCCCTTCTATTCTGAGTTAACTGAACCACGGCCGCTGCTAAGCCGGCGTTGGTCAGTGGCCCAACCAACTCCCTGCAGATCTTCATCCATGCTTCCAGACCCTTACTTTTGTAGGGCGTAATGGCTGCTTTGCATTCTTTTGTACACTGTTCAAAGACTAACTGCTTAATAAGGGCATAGCCGTATCTGGGTCACCGAAGATTCTGCCTGCGGCTTCTACCATCCTGGCCACAAAAATCTGAGAAAGGTTCTGTAGGGCCTTGTAAGATCTTGGTCAGATTACCACTAACCTCCCCTTTATTTGGCAGGGACTTCCAAGCCTTAATAGCAATACCATTTATTTGTCCATACACTTCATTTGGGTAGCCCGTTTGAAAATTTGCAAAGCAGCCCTGACCAAGGAGTATGTCCCTATCCCAGGCTGCATTTACTGCTGCTTGATTAGCAGCCACCTGTTCACTAGCGTATTCGATCAAGAATGCTCTCCAATCCAGATATTGACTGGGACTAAGGCACGCTCTGGCGAGGCCACTCCAATCACTGGGAGTCATACAATATCTATGTAAGGCTTCTACTTGAGCTACCGTAAAGGAGGCGGCGATACCATATGTTTGTACTGACTCTGCCAGGGATTTTATTATTTTAAAATCTAATGGGTCATGATACCTTTGCCCTTGATCCTCAAAGACTGGGTAAGTCAGGGACAGTTCAGTCCGAACCTGTCTCCATATTTGCGGGCAAAGTGATTTTCCCATACCACTCTGAGTAGGGGGCGTCGGAGCCGGGCACGGCGGCGGGGCAGTAGGCCCACAGCCCTCCCGTTCCCCTTTTTGGCTATCCCGTTTCCTTTTTCTTTTCTCATTTAGGAAGCCTGGTTCTTTTCAATAATTCGGCAAGAGCATGAAGCCCCTCCTCCGAATCCATAGACTCCTCCCCCTTCAATTCCCTAAGATCGGGATATAATCCCTTTTTGTCAACCTCTTTCTTCGTCCCATCCCCCTTTTCAGATCTTTCCTCCTGTAACTGTTCCAGTGCAGCCTGCCCACTTTCTACGGCTTCGGTGCACTTTCTATCCTCAAGACAGCTCCTTACCAGCTTCCATATTGGTCTAACACCTGCCTTGAGCGTTCCCTGATCCCAGGCAAAATCTAAGTCTCTTCCTAACTTCTCCCAAGATGGAACCGTGAGACTTCCGGTAACGGCAGACCAGGGTGCTATAGCGTCACATTCTTCCAGAAATCTTTCTAATGTACTCCTTTTGATTTTTAAGTCCTTCGATCAGAGCAGCTCATCCAGAGCCAGAAAAATTGGGTGTGATTGAGAAGCGCCCATGCTGAGAGCAAACAGTTATAAATGCTATGCTAACCCTTCCACTTTCGGTTCGCTACACTGCGAACTCCTTCCCGCTCTCTCTTTATCTACAGCAGAGAGCAACTAGCCGCAGCTCCGCGGACTTTATCGTCCCACCTTACCTTGGGAACTTACCAGCGCGCTGCCCTGACTGCACGAAGTTCTGAGCCTTTCTCGGAGAGGGTCCCCGTACGGGCCACCACTTGTTGCGCCCAACTCGACCAGCAAGAAAGACACAACACTCGGACTCTTCTTCGTGCAGTTTATTCAGGAATCCTGAAAAATGATCTTCTCTCTCAGGGAAAGCCAGACTGCAGCTTAAGAGGTCTCAGTCCAGCCAACCCTGACATGCAACGTGGCAAATGCCGATAGGGCCACACACGCGAAAGCAAGCCTGCTGATCAGCCGTAGCCAAATATGGAGTTGTTTACCAGAGAGAGCACTTGCTAGAAGGCGAAAACCGGCGCCATCTTTGGGGCGCGGCGCCATGCGGCTCTCCACATTCCCCCACGCTTCCCTGATCCTCCCTACCCCAAAAACCACCTGGGAGAGGCATTGGCCATACTGATTCCTTGAGAGCCTGAGCTGCTCCAGGCAAAGGCACAGAAGACCTAAAACCTGCTTTTCAAGCTGCTCCTGATCGGGACTCAGGAGTGGGGAACCTGCATTTTTTTATTTTTCGGATGATGCCTTCAATACCCCCTTTATTTCCACCATAGGAACAGATTTTAAGATCAAAACGGTTGAATTACAAGGAAAAAAGATCAAAGTACAGGTATGGTATATAGCAGGCTAGGTAGGAGTGATTTCAAACCATCACAACTTCCTACTACAGAGGAGCAATGGGTATCATGCTAGTTTACCAATGGTAAAAGTTTTGGAAACATAAGCAAATGGTTTAGAAGCACAGATGAGCATGCCAATGAAGATATGGAAAGAATGTCACTAGGAAACAAGTGTGATATAGAAGAAAAAAAAAAAGAATTGTACTGAAAAGAAAAAGGAAAACTGATTGCAAGGGAACATAGTATTAGATTTTTTAAGATCAATGCAAAAGCAAATATAAATATCAAAAAGGCATTCCTCACATTAGCTGAAGATATCCTTCAAAAGACCCCAGTGAAAAAGCCCAACAGTAAAAATGTAGATATCAGCAGTGGAGGTGTGACCGGCTTGAAGAGCAAGTTCTGCTGAGTGCTCTCCGGCCCCGCTGACATCCACCACCTGCTTCTCCTCTTGCTGCAAAATAAACCACTGTCCATTTTTAACTCTAACCAGATATTTTGTTCTCATTCTATCTAATTCACTTATTTTGTTCTTTCATCTGTAACTGCTTGCTGAGTTCATTATAATTTTCTTCCAAAAAATGTATAGAAAAATCATGTCTGTGACTTCACTTTTAAGTTTACTTGCTCAGCTTACCACTGCATTCCAGTTGTATTATAGGCTAGTTCTTATCAACATTAAAATCTACAGCAATCATTTCCACTTTATTCTACAAACTGTCTAAGAATAAAAGTTAGAATTAACAATTTTATTTTGTACAACAATGGAATTTTCTGTCATGGATAATATGCTTGAGTCCCTATCATCTATAGTCATGTGATAGCAAAAGAAACAAAAGTCAGGAAAACATTCATTTTCACCTTGAATATGTAAATGGGGTTAATTTTATCCTGTGCCTTATGTCAAAAGGAACCTCTTTGGTTTTTCCTTTTTATTTGATGAAGCATGTACAGGAGACATATCATCCAAATATAGCCCATTAAAATGTTTGTGGTTTGCTTGGCCATAATTTTCACAGGCGTTAATTGAGGACAAAGGGCAATGCAGAAATGATAGCTTTGGTTTGTTGAGTCATATTTCCAGGGGCCTTGATGTTTAAACCTACTTCTGCCACCACTTCTCCTTGGCCACTTCTTCCTCACAACTTCTTTTCCTGAATGCTGCTTTATTTGCTTCTCCCACCATCTCATGGTATTTAAAAAACGGAGGGGGCAAGCTAGTAGGTTTGTTGAGTTTAATATAAAGCTCTGATTTAATTTGCTAAGTAAACTAAAGGTAACTTCTAACTGCCTATTATCAAATGTCAGTTGATCATATCTTCTCATATATGCTCTTTCCTCAGACTTCTCCCAGATGCCTCGTTGGTTGTTTTACTTCTGTGTACCTCTCCTTCCCGTCCTGGCCATCTATTGTGTTTCTGAAATGTAAGTTAACTGCATGCACTAGTGTTTGGAGGGTGTCGTGGTTTTGTCTTTCTAATTAGGTATATATTCTATTCACTTTCCTAGAATAACTCTCTTCACCTAAATTTGAGTAGTTTCCATTTTGGCAACTCCTCTATCGATTTGGTAGCTCAGTAAAAAAATTACTTAAAAGAAAAAAAAAAGGCAGGGAGGAGGAGTGGATTTCATTAACATGTTTGCCAAATGTACTGCAAAATTTAGCCTCTGAAGAACACTTTTTCAGTGTTGTCTTTACCTTAAGATTTAGAACTACTTAGGATATTATTAATTTTAAGTCCTATCTTCACACCCTCTTGAAAATTTTGTATTACCATAAATTTAGATAAAGGACAAAAGGCTTCTCCTGTAAAGCTAGAATCTCGAGCTGTTCCTCACCCCATCCTTCCTTCTCTTCATCTTCCTGGTTTTGCCTAATCACTTATATTAAGGTAGGGTAGGTTAAGTTTGCTATGCTGCTAGCATCATAAGACGATACCTTTGTTGGAATAATTGTGAATAGCATGATGCATTTTGAGCAGAGGCTGAGTTTAGGATAGGGGCTTCCATTATAAAGTCTTTCTGTGTTGGGACACACATTTGTGTGTGTGTGTGTGTGTGTGTGTGTGTGTGTGTGTGTGTGTGTGTGTGTGTGTAATACTGGGGGTGGAACCCAGGGGCTTTTCTAGCTCCGGGCTATCCTCCCAGACTTATTTTATACCTTATTTGGAAACAGATTCTCACTAAGTTGCTGAGAGCCTCACTAAGTAGCTGAGGCTGGCTTCAAACCTGTGTGATCCTCCTGTCTCAGCCTCCCAAGCACTGGGATTATAAGCGTGTGTCACCACGCCCGCCTGGGACACACATTTTAATGACCTCTTGGCTCACATAACAACATAGAGACATATCTGTTATGAAAATCCACAGATTTTTCAGGTAGTGCCCTGAAAACAATTTTATATGCCTCATTGGTTGTTGTTCTTAGATTTTATCCTCACTTGACTTTATCATTGTTTACTAGTAAAAAGCAGCATTGCCAAATAATCCCTCATTTTCCACTAAAAAAAATTATGTTGGAGTGTTTTTTAAAGTTTTAGATTGTACCTGCTTTCCTTTCTCTGAAATGTAGCAGTAGTTTGTTTGTTTTGGTTTTGTTTTTACTTTTAACCCTCTTTAATGCTTACTCAATTCAGTGTCTTAAGGTTTGAGAGCTAAACACTGGAATTTTGGGTAACAGACTGACAGTTTTATTGTTCACATATTTTGGCATTGTACCATGACTACCTTTTGTTAAACCTGCACTTTCTACATATTAAAAAGGTAAATGGAGTATAAATAAATTTTTGTATAATCTGTTTGAAACATGAGTTTTATTTGCTTAATATTAGGGCTTTGCCCCTTTTTTTGTAAGTCTCTTGGGATCCTATGTAGAAGCTATTCTCATTAAAAACCAAAACAGTTAAGTCCATTCTCTGGTACTAGCTATGAATTTGTTTTTATATTCTACTTAACAATTTTATAAACTGAAATAGTTCTAGATGGTCCATTCTGTTCATATAAAGACAAAACTTGATTTCCAAAAAAATAAATATACTTTTAAGAAATTATCATTAATTAATTGATTGACTGATTGGTGCTGGGGATTGAACCTAGGGGCAGTCTACCTCCAAGTTATATCTTCAGCCCTATTTTACTTTTATTTTGAAACAGGGTCTCACTAGGCTGCTGAGGCTATCCTTGAACTGTGATCCTCCTGTCTCAGCCTTTTAAGTACTGGGATTACAGGCATGTGCCAACACATTCGGCCTCATTACTTTTTAAAATTCAAGCTACTAAGTCAGGCTTGGAGACACACACTCGTATCCCTATTACTTGGAATTCTGAAACAGTAGGATCACACATTTGAGGACAGCCTTGGCAATGAAGCCAGACCTTCTTTCAAAACAAAATACAGGTGGGAGTGTAGCTCAGATAGAATGCTCCTGCAATGCCTCCCCAGTACCAAACACATACAAAGAGCTAAAACAGTCCATGTAAAAAATAAGTTTCCTTTAAAAAATGAAATTCAGACTTTCACAGACTAACAAAACCTGAATGGGTTAATCCCCATTGGACCCAACTACAAAAAATGCTAAAGTTTTTTCAACAGAAATAAAGATGCAAAAGACTAAAATGAAAGCATAAATTGCAAAAGTAAACACACAAATTATCTTAATACTCTAAGAGGATATCTAAATCACTTTTTGGTTCTAGTGTAAAAAGAGATAGGAAAAGTATTAGTAATGAGTATACATAGAAAATTAAGAAAGCACGTGAAATAAAATCATATGGGCAGAGGAAGAAGTTAAATGATAGAATTTTTGTGGGACCAAAGGTAAAACACACTCTTGTAAGTATGTTTTTTTAGTTTTTGTGAATATTACAAAGAAAAGCATAAAGTGAATAAATCAAGTGCTCTATATGATTGTCAAAACAAACCAAGAAAAAATTCATTGACAAAGGAAAAGAGAAATTAAATAAATGACAATAGTAAGTCCTCACCTATCAATAATTAATTATGGTAGACTTTTGATTACATGAAATTATGGCTAAAGATAAAAATAAGATCCATATACACAATTCAAAACAAAAAATTTAAAAGAAAACACAATTCACTTTACATGTGAAGCACATAAACTCAAAGTGGTAAGATCAAAAAACATTTGCATGCAAAAAAGAGCAATGATGCCTATGCATTTATAGAAAAAGTAGACCTTAATCCAAAAACATTCAGGAGAGGCAAAAAGGTCAATATACAACAATAAAATATTTTACACCTGAAAGATACATTAAAAATCTATATGTGCCCAACATCACAGCAGCTAAATAAATAATGCAAAGACTGATGGGATTGAAAAGTCCCATCACACAGCAGCATAGTAACAGTGAGATAATTTTAGTTATGAATACAACACCCAGATAGAACACCAATAAGAAAAGACCAACTCAAATAACACCGAGATGATAAACATACCTGTGAACTATGAAGGACACAAAACACATTATATTCAAATGCATTGTGAACTACACTCCTCATAACAGATAGAGGACTAATATCTAGAATATTTTTTAAAAAGCTTTAAAAACAACACTAAAAATAACCCAATCAAGAAATGGGCAACTGAACTGAATTAGATACTTCTCAAGAGAAAAAATACAAATAGCCAATAAATATATGAGAAAATATTAAATATCTTTAGCAACTGGGAACATGCAAATCAAAACTACACTGAGATTCTAATAGAATGGCAATCATCAAGACCACAAACAATAATAAATGCTGGCAAGGATCTGGGGAAATAGGAACAATAATATACTGTTGGGAGACTGTAAACTAGTACATCAACCATGGAGGTCAGTGTGGAGGTCTCTCAGAAGATTGGAAATGGAACCACCAAATAACTCAGTGATAGTGCTCCTAACCATCTTTCCAAAGGAATTGAGGTCAGAATATTATAGTGATACATGCATATCCATGTTCATAGCACCAAAATTCACAAGAGCAAAACTACAGAACCAGCCTACATGCCAATTTCCAGATGAATGGACCACAAGTCTGTGGAATAAACACACAGTGGAATTTTATTCAGCCATAAACAAGAACAAAATCATGTCATGTACAGGAAAACAAATGGAACTCAAGAATATTATGCTAAGCCAGTCTCAAAAATAAATAGTTGCATGTTTTATATGTGGAATTTAGGTAAAAATTTGGAAATAAGAGTATAACATCAGGTAGAATAGAGATGTCAATGGAATGATGGAGTTTAGGGAAGGGGGGAGAAACTGAGACATAAAGAGTGTAACATCAAAATAATGCTACTTATATATGCAAAACTACCAATTCCAATTTCAAAGACAGGTATGGGGAGGATGAGAAAAGGGGTGAGATCCAGACAGAAATGCTCCAAGAATTGTGTGTATGTGTTTCTATCACTCTATATCCCCATATGATATATAACTACAATGCACCAAATAACAGTATAAAAATGAAGTATGAATATGAAAAAATATCTACACCATTAGCAGTCAGAGAATTGCAAATAAAAACAACATTCATATTCTATCTTAGTCCAATCACAATAGCAATCATCAAGAATATAAATAATAATAAATGTTGGCAAGAATGCGGGGAAATATAAAACCTTATACACTGTTGGTGGAATTACATATTAGCACAGCTGTTTTGGAGATCAGTATATAGATGTTCCTTAATAGATGGGTAATGAAGCCACCATATCAAATTTTAAACCACTCTTAGGGATCTTTCCAAAGGAATTAAAAGTTATATTACTATAGAGATATATGCATTTCCATGTTTATAGCAGTACAATAGTCAAGCTATGGAACCAGCCTAAGTGCCTGTCAATAGATTAATGGATTATGAAATTATTGTATATATATACACACACAATGGAATTTTACTCAGCCATAAAAAGAGCATAATTATGTCATTTTCAGGAAAATTGATGGAATTCGAGAATATTATGTTAAGTGAGATTAGCCAGTCATAGAAAATGAATGGCCATATGATTTTACTCATTTATGGAAGCTAGAGAGAAACTGGGAAACAAAAGGGACTTCAGATAAGTTAAGGAGAGAGCTGGGTGTGGTGGCACACGCTTGTAATCCCCACGCTTGGGAGGAAGAGACATGAGGATCCTGCAGGTTCAAAGCCAGCCGCGCTGGCTTAAGAGACCCTGTGAGAGAGAAGTGGGGAGGGAAAAAAGGAGGTCTGAGAAAGAAAACAACTTAAATAATGTTATGTCTATATATGAAGATATCACTATCAATCTCACTAACATGTATGAAGAGAGGGGAAACACAGTGGGACACAGAAGGAAATATACCAAGTAATGTGTACATGGATTAGTTTATATCACTTTGAACCTCACCATGATGTATTGTTAAAATGCATCAATAAAAGTATTTTGTAATCCTAAAACCAACCTAGCAGGACATTACCACCATGGAAAGTATTCCTTAAAATTTTTAACATCCACAGAGAATTACTAACAATGGAATTGTTAACCAAATTGAAAACCATTTTGTGTTTGTGTTGGATATTTGTATATCTCATTTGGAGAAATATTTGAATGTCTATGCATGCTTTCTTAAGTGGGTTGTCTCTCTGTCATTGAAGTATATGAGTTCTTTATACATTCTGCATACCATATTCTTACTAGCTAATGTGAAAATGTTTTTTTCCATTTGCATATTTTTCATTTAGCTATTCTTGCTTCTGTTGTTTATGTATTTTCTTTCTTGTCATATCCTAGTAACAGCCAAATTCAAGGCCATGAATATTTTTATCTTCTTCTAAGAGTTTACAGTCTTAGCTCTTACATTTAAGTCTGTGACACATTTAGAGTTAATTTTGATACATGATAATTTTGATACATGGTCCAACTTTATTCTTTTTCATGTGAACTCCTTGGAAATCTATTTTTGTGAAGATATACATATATGCATAGACACATTGATATACAAAGAAACCTTTATAGCTACATAGAAGTAATGGAATGGAATGCAGGACAAAGATCATATCTGGACAAATAACAAAAAGTTTGACTTTATACATAGTATAAAGTATCAAGTGAAGTTGTCTACTTTGAAATGAGAATGATATATGGGAATCTGAGAAAGTCTGGACTACAGAGATGCATAGGTAGGTACCACGTAAAATAAGATTAAAATAATAGGTTTCTTTCTTTTTTTTTTTTTTTTTGGTGGTACCCGGGGTGGAACCCAGGGGCTTTCTACCTCTGGGCTACACTCCCAGACCTATTTTATATTTTATTTGGAAACAGGGTCTCATTAAGTTGCTGAGAGCCTCACTAAGTAACTGAGGCCGGCTTCAAACCTGTGCAATCCTCCTGTCTCAGCCTCCCAAGCGCAAAATAATAGGTTTCAATGTCCACTTGGAGGTACAACAAGGAAACTAATGGACCAAGATTAGAAACCTAGACAGTGATATACATGTAGCTATACTTGAAAAAAATGAATGGCTGCTCCCACTATTTCTGAGGTGGAGGGGGGAAATGAGAAGAAGCATCACAATAAAAGAGTCTGAGATATAAACAACTTTAATACAGACACACAGTGGAATACTGGCAACTTCAAATTGCACATTATTAAATGAGGTGCTCTTTCTTAGGTGGAATCATTATAGCAATAAAGTAAAATGGTGGATAGAAAGTTTATTGATAAATTTGAAGTACAAAGGACAGAAAAGTGATCCTTGAAGAGTAAGGTTGATAAACTCTGGCTTCCTTCCCCATGCTGGAGGAAACAATATTCAGGGCCCCAGTATGACTTAACTCCCAGGTAAATACAAACTAAACTACCACTAAAAAGAAAACAGTTCATTTTAAGTATAGATCAGATAAAAAATGTGGACATGAAGAGATGAGAAAGCACAAAGTAAAAAATGCAGAATGATGTGAACAATTGATGTGATTATTTTTAAATAATCACATAAGTTATCATTATCAGTTAGAATTCCTCTGGATGTTTTTAATTGTGTTGTCTGTCATTGAGTTGTATGAGTTGTTAATAAGCTGTATGACACGTTGAGAAGGCCAGCTTTAGCAGACCAGACATATCACAGAAAAAGTGGAATATTGTGTTGTCTGCCCAGAAACACAATATGGCAAAAACAGGGTGTGCAACATAATGTGGACTGTCATTAGCAGCCAGGACAGCACAACCAGCAAGAAGGCCTGAAGCACAGACCCAATATGAAATACCATTTAAAGTATGAAATACCATTTAAAGCAGTGGTTTTTTTTAAAAAAAAAAACATATGTTAATGGCATATCTTCAGATGGAAATTTCAATTAAAATAAGTTACATGTTTCCTCTGTGTCAGCTGAAATTAACAAA
Source organism: Muscardinus avellanarius (assembly GCF_963383645.1). NCBI lineage: Eukaryota > Metazoa > Chordata > Mammalia > Rodentia > Gliridae > Muscardinus > Muscardinus avellanarius. The sequence continues at coordinate 20,857,005 of NC_137802.1, read as the reverse complement.
AAGAAACCTTCTTAGCTTGTTACTGAGAACCTCTTTTATAGTGACTACATATCTCTAATTCACCATTTTATTAGATGAACAATTATATAATATTTTATATGAACTAAAACTTTTATGGTTGGAAGAAAAGTCTGGAATAATATTCAGATATCAATAGCAATGCATCCCCAAATAAAATAATGTAATAATTCTAAGCATGACCCTCATGATCCAAAGAGATTTTTCTTCTTACAAAGGAGTTGTCCCAGGGCTCCCTTCATGTCTCTGTTCCTCAGACTATAGATGAAAGGGTTCAGCATGGGAGTCACCACTGTGTACATGATAGCCATGATGGTCTCCTTCATGGTAGAACTATTAGCTGATGGACATAAGTAGAGACCAATGACCGTCCCATAGAACAGTGACACCACAGAAAGGTGGGAGCCACAGGTGGAGAAAGCCTTACAGATACCTCGAGCAGAAGGGACTCTGAGAATGGAGGACACAATTTGTGCATAGGACACAATAATGAGTACAAATGGAACGACAAGAATGATGCCTCCCATGATAAATATCACCAACTCATTAGCATGAGTGTCAGAGCAGGCCAGCTTCAACAAAGCAGACATATCACAGAAAAAGTGAGGAATCACATTGTCTGCACAAAAAGACAATCTAGCCATGAGCAGGGTATGCAACATGGCATGGAATGTGGTCAGCACCCAGGAGAGTACCACCAGGGAGAGACAGAGCTTGGGGCTCATGATGCTAGTGTAGTGCAAGGGGAAGCATATGGCTACATAGCGGTCATAGGCCATGGCCACAAGGAGGAAGCTCTCCAGGTCTCCAAAAAACAGGAAAAAGTACATTTGGGTCAGGCAGCCTGCATACGGAATGGATGGGATTTGGCTCTGCATGTTCTGTAGCAATTTGGGCACTGTCACAGAGGAGAAGCAGAGGTCAGAGAAGGACAAGTTGCTGAGAAAAGCATACATGGGTGTGTGGAGATGCGAGTCTAGATGAATGAGGATGATGATGAGGAGGTTCCCCAAGACAGTGGTAAGATACATGACCAGAAACAGGACATAGAAAAGGTTTTGGTTCTCCGGCTGGATAGGCAGACCCAGGAGGAGAAACTCTGAGATGACAGTTTGGTTCCTTCTTATCATGTTCTGTCTCCAAAATCTTTAAGAGAATAAATAATAGACAACTTAAAATCCAAATAAAAATGAACATATTTGTATGACACATGATCTGATAGATGTTGTACAATAACTGATCTCACCCTTATTATCCAAAAGAAGGACATCTACAATCAGAAATATGCCACATCCTTCAATCAAAGCCATCTCCCAGACATGGTTTCTTCACTTAAGTAGAGGTTACAATATTGACTCTTCCCCTTCCTTCTAAAATACCCTCATGTATTAGTGTCTGTGAGATTATATTGGTTCTCCTGAAGTTCCAATGGCCACCCATTGTCAATAATTATGACTGGAAGCCAGGCATGGTGGCATACACTTATAACCCCAGCATTCAGAAGGCTGAGACCAGAGGATTGCAGTTCGCAGACAGCCTCATCTAGTTAGTGTGGCCCTCTGCAACTCAGTGAGACCCGGTTTCAAAATAAAGAATAAAAAATAGGGCAGGGAGGTATAGCTCAGAGGTCAAATGCCCCTGGGTTTCATCCCCAGACCCACAAAAAAATTATGATTGGTTTCTTTTTTGACAATATCCTCTATGTCACTGTCTCATGGGCTTTACGCTAAACACTATTCCCTCATAATTCTATAAATACAGCCCTAAAATTGCTTGTGTAATCCAACAACATCAATTACCATCTAAACATAGCTCATAAATATCTCTATTCCTTTCTGTACTCTATCACCAACTGCTTACTGATTATCTCTAGTCAGTAAGCATTATTATCTCTAAATCAGTAAGCAGTAATCCCCATTTTTCAACTCAGCAAATTCCAAATGGAAGATATTCACTCTGTCCTTCTTCCAATCTACTCCTCTAGTCTCTCGTATCTCAAAAAAAAAAAAAAAAAAAAAAAAAGCTGACAGTTGTCTTTCATCTAGCAAGTCATTTAGATTCTGCCCTTCATTCACTAATTTATCCACTGTTTATCTCAAGTACCACAATCTGGACAGGATGACATCATATCTTGTCTGGACTATTACAACAGTCTATTATTTCATCACTCTGCTTCCATGTTCTTATGCGTCTCTCTCTACTCTCCCTCTCGCTCTCGCTCTCTCGCTCTCTCACTCTCTGTCTCTCTCTCTCTCTCACCATGGTAGTCTGAGATTAAAATCTGATCATTGGCCGGGCGTGGTGGCGCACACTTGTAATATCTGCGCTTGGGAGGCAGAGAGACAGGAGGATCGCGCAGGTTCGAAGCCAGCCACACTGGCTTAAGAGACCCTGTTTCCAAATAAAAAGTATAAAATAGGTCTGGGAGTGTAGCCCGGAGGTAGAAAGGCATCCAGAAACCCCAGTACCACCAAAATAAAATAAAATAAAATAAAATAAAAAATAAAATAAAATAAAGTGTTAGAACCAGGAATGGAGGTGCATGCTTGTAATCCCAATACTTGGGAGGCTAAGATAGAAGGATTGCAGGTTTGTGGTCAACCTTGACTATTTAGTGAGACACCCTGCAACTTAGTGAGACTTTGTTTCAAAATAAATAAAAAATAGGGGTAGGGATGTAGCCTAGAGGTAGGATGCCCCTGAGTTCAATCCCTAGTACTTCAATAAATAAATAAATAAATAAATAAATAAATAAATAAATATTTTTACATATTGTGATGCTAACTCTGCTGGTCCATGAACCACACTTTGAGAGTAAGACTGAAAAACATATTTTTATTTTTATTTTTTGATGGTACTGGAGATGGAACCCTTCTACCTCCAGGCTGCACTACCAGACCTATTTTACATTTTATTTGGAAACAGGGTCTCTTAAGCCAGAGAGGCTGGCTTCCAACCTGAATGATCCTCCTGTCTCTGCCTTCCAAGTGTGGGGATTATAAGCATGCACCACCACACCCGGCTTTAAAACAAATTTTTTAAATACAGATTTATGCCGGGTGTGGTGGTGCATGCTTGTAATCCCCATGCTTGATAGGCAGAGACAGGAGGATCACACAGGTTCGAAGCCAGCCGTGCTGGCTTAAGAGACCTGTTTCCAAATAAAAAGTATAAAATAGGTTTGGGAGTGCAACCCAGAGGTAGAAGGGCTTCCAGGAACCCCAGTACGACCAAAAAATAAAAAATAAAATAAATAAAAATAAAATACAGATTTATGTGCCATCTCCCAATAAATGTGATCAGGAACTTTGGAGGGGGCTTGTTCAAAATATTTTAAAGCTCCTTGAATAATTCAACTGCATAGCCAAGGGCTAAGAATCTCTATTAAATGCCTTTCTCTTTCTCACAGTAATATCATTATGATGAAATGATGAAATCTTATGAGAATGTATTGCATAGTATGTGATATTAATGAATTTTATTATTAATAAAAACTTTAAAAAATAAAACTTTAAGTGATAAAATTTAATCAGAATATTACTATAACTTGAAAATGTCTTGGGAGATAATATGGAAAAAAGGAAAAGTGGAATGCCTAAAAGTGTATTATAGAATCTTGGAAACCAAGACTCTCAGGCTGGAAGGACACTAAGATACCATCCCGTTTCCCTTCTGATAACTTACCCACACTGTCTAAAGGTGACTTGAGGGCCCTGTCCCAAGATCCTGCTCCCCTTTATTCATTACAGGCATATGAAGTATAGCAGTCTCTGTAAACAGTACTTATGTCTGTACCACCTGGGCTCATGTTTCTCCATCCTTAGGCATAAGGGGATCTGTATCTCCAAGGAGTCTAGATCCTGAAGGAACTCATTAAAGACAAAATAATTATCCAAGAGCACATTCATGCTTTTTTTTTTCAGTACTGCTGATCAAACCCAGGGAGATTCTATCTCTGAGCTACACCTCTATCCCTATTTTTTATTCTTTATTCTGAAACAAGGTCTCACTAAGTGTGGAGGGCATCACTAAGTAACTGAGGCTGGCCATGAACCTGTGATCCTCCTGTCTCAGCCTCCCAAATACTAGGATTACAAGGGTGCACCACCATACCCCAGCTCATATCCATGTTTATAGCAGCACAATTCATAATAGCCAAATCATGGAACCAATCTAGGTGTCTGTCAACCGATGAATGGATTACGAAAATGTGATATATACACAATAGAATTTTACTCAGCCATAAAGAACAAAATTACATCATTTGCAGGAAAATGAATGGAAGTAGAGAATATTATGCTAAGTAAGATCAACCAGTCTCAAAAAACTAAGAACCACATGTTTTCTCTCATTTGTGGAAGGTAGAAAAAAAAGAAAGACCTTGCCAGCCACCCTGCATACTGAGTGGCTGGACGACTTCCCTGGAGCTGAGAAAGGAGCAGCCCGGTGGGGGCAGGTTTTGGCACCAGCTGGAGGCTCTGGAACACTCGGAATGCCATTGTGGATTTGTGTTCAGACCCCACCCCACTTCCTCAGAAAACCTGAGGAAGAACTGGAGCCACTACTCCTTCCTAAATGTTTTGGAGACCAAGATCATCACATCTGTTCAGAATAATTCTGCTGCTGGAGTTTACTATAATCTATTGATCATGTCTGTTTGTAGGCACCAGGCCCCAGAGAGGAGGGGGACTCAGAACAGAGCTCAGAGCCACAGAGGAAATACGCCGGCCTCACGCCCAAGGATGCAGCAGCAGCGCCTTACTGCCGGTGGCAGCGGCAAATTCAATAGACAGCACCAGACCAATGCACTCAACAGCCCACCAGACTCCAGAGAGGAGCAGCGGACAGTGAGCCGAGGTGAGCCGCTGTGGAACAGCCAGGGAGAATTCGGCAGATTTTTTGGTGCAGGGAGCATCTAAAGCTCCCAGTGGCTGGGCTAAGGACATCCTGCAAGGACTCAGAGCAGAGCTCAAAACCAGAGAAGAAATACGACAGCCTCACGGCCAAGGGCGTAGCAGCGGCGCCATATTGCCACCGGTGGCAGAGCAGCGAATTCACCGAGTCCACTACAGCTCCATCAGGGCACTCAACAACAGCGAGTCAAATTGCGGACCCTAGAGGAGAAATCCCAGTACTGTACTCCCAGGGACTTGACCCAGTGGGAGAGTGGCGGTGGCAGAGAGATTACACCATAGGAGAACGCCCAACCTGGCACCCCCCATGGTCTAAAGCAGCCTTGATTGACTCCCTAGGTCTGAGACTCTGCGATACAACCTTGTAAATGAGTAGTGGGGACTGAGATACCACAGAATCGAGAGCCAGAGCACCTTAAGTGAAGTTGTAGTGACCCAAGGGAAGAACCCAGAGAAGGCACAACCTTCTGAAATCATGGGAAAGAGGAATAACAATGGAGCAATGAATGCCCACAACCCCACAACATCAGAACCTGATAAAACAGAAATTCAGACATTTCTAGAAGATCAAATCAGGAAAATAACTGTAGAAATAATAGAGGTGTTTCTAAAAGAATTCAGAGAGAGCCAAAAAGAGATAAAGGATGCAATTAATGAAAGGCCTCAATTCAAAGTACAAACAACCGATTAGACCACATGGAGAATAGAATCTTGCTCTTAGAAGATGATCACTCCAAAAATGAATGCATAGTTTCTAATTTAGAAAAAAAATCCTACAGCAGGAATCTGACATTGAAGAAATATGGGCCCATTTTAAGAGAGCTAACCTAAGAATAATTTGAATAGAGGAGATAAAAGAAGGTGAAACCAAAGGGATCAACAATCTCTTCAAGGAAGTAATAGCAGAAAATTTTCCAAACATAGAGCAAGAGGTTCATACACAGGTCCAGGAAACATAGAACTCCTTTTAGACAGGATCGGAGAAGAGGATCCCCATGCCACATAATTGTCAAAATGACCAATGTGGAAGCCAAGCAGAGAATCTTAACAACAAAAACAAAGGGCCAAGTGACATTCAGAGGCAGGCAAACCAATTAGAATCACTCCAGACTTCCCAAACCAAGTCATGAGAGCCAGAAGGGCTTGGAGTAACATATTCCAAATTCTGAAAGAAAACAACTTCCAGCCAAAAATTTCCTACCCAGCAAAACTTTCTATCAAATTAGATGGGGAAATAAGAAGCTTCCACGACAAACAGAAACTGAAGGAATTTATGTCTTCAAAACCAGCGCTAGAGAAAATACTCAAAGAGATTAACCACAAAGAAGAAATAGGTAACACACACCAGAACCAGAGAAACAAGATTTTCCATCCAACAGACAACTAAGATTGGTTATCTGTGGAGATTCATTATTTATGTTAGTCTTTTACCTATCTCTAAATTGTATTGGTTGCTTGTATTGTTGCTAAATTTTAGGATTTCTAGTTGGAATATTAATATACCTTCAGATAAAGCATTTGGAAATATTTTATCCCATTCTATCAGTAACTTTTAACTCTGTTTACATTGTCTTTGGATATACAATATTTTTAATTTTTTAGGGAGTTTGATTACCCTTCTGTTGCCTGTGCCATTGAAATCATATCCAAGAAATCACTGCCAATTTCAATGTTGTGAGGTTTTATGACCCAGATTTTCTTTTATAAGTTTATAGTCTTAAGATTTATATTTAGGTCTTTTATCTATTTTGAGTTAATATTTGTATATGGTGTTAGGTAAGGGTTCAATTTTATTCTTTTTCATGTAATTATTATTTTTCAACAATATTTAGTTAAAAGATTATTATTTCCTCCACCAAATGTTCGTGGAAACCTTGTCAAAAATAACTTGACAATATATGGGGGGAAAAAGAAAAAAAAGAAAGAATGGGGACATCATGAAATTAAGAAGAAAGGGCATTAAAGACTAGTAAAACAGATCAGGGAGGGAGGAAGGGAGTAATGGAGAGATATGGAGGATATGGGCTAAATAATATTATATACATATATGAGTTATCCCTATAATTCTCGCTATCATGTGCCAAGACATCCTGCTGCCTCGGCATCTATGTGTTGAAGACGCCACTCCACATAGGTAATCTGGCAAGAACGCCCCGAGAAAGAGGTATCGTCTCTGGCAAAAAAATATCCCCCACTTTAGATATCCTTCATAACTATTATTCTCTTGGTATTCTTTTAACTCTCTACACGAATTGCTCTGATGATGTGAGATCAGAAATTGAGTCCGTGGAAATAAAATCTCTAATAATTTGTCTAAAACGTCCTTGGCTTTGTTCAATAATAATAAAAACTGGCCAGAATTCAGATGCTGTGATAAGCATTCCAGCTGCAGCAATTACAAAGGGTCTCTGACCCTCACTATCACTAACTTAGGTTAAGCTATTAACTCAGGTAAGGTAGTTCAGTTTAAGGAAACTTTGTTTACCCTTGAGATCCTGCCTAGAGACAGAGAAGATAAAATTTTGTGTGTGACTTCGAAGCAATTTAGTTGATAAACAACTTAGTTGCCCAAATACAATAGACTCAAGGAGAAAGATTGGTGACTTTTACGCCCAGTGTAAATATTCCTGAAGACAGAGAGGCTGATCGCATGGTTAATGAATATGACAAAATAAGGACAGACGTTCTAAATATATATGTATGAAGGAAAGGAAATACTGTGTAAGAGTAAGAAAAGCATTTTTGCATGAAGAAGAGCTTATCATGAGAAAGTCCCAACTGGGAAAGAAAGGAATTAGAAAGTTAGAAGCAAGTTGCAGAGGGTTTGTGACAGAGAAATGGGTTATTAAAGATGGTTAGACTTTTAATAGGCTTATTGTCTAAAGAAGAGTGTTCAGCAGTTAAGAAAATATATCTGACAATTAAAACCAAGAACTTTGTGGTGTTGTTTGTGGTATTTTGTCTGCAAAACTGTGTTGTGAGTTTGCTTAAGCTTTCAGATTTAGGAGATAAAATGCCAACACCTGGAGAAACTTTATCACATCCACCTGAATCACCACGTCTCCCCACACTTGCTATATGAACTGAGCCCAAAAGATGGAAAGTTCCAAGAAAGCCAAAGAAGATTCCCCGAGAAACCCCCAAGCCTTGGCCATGCTTGTTTATTTTGGGAAGTGGCCCCCTGGGACTGCTTATCTGCAAAGACCTTGGAAAAGAATCAGGAGTCAGAAGTCAATCTCTCTTGAAGATCAACAGCCAGCTGAAGGACTAGTTTTATTACCTTTGTTTACATGTCATTCATTATTACTTCACAATGATTACACCCACCTCCCTCTCCTCTTACTATTAACTTTACTGGTGAAAGGTATAAATTTCTTGGAGTTTTTGTAATAAAGTGTCATTGGCTCAAGAAGCCTTTGTCCACCTCAGATTTCTTTCCCAAGCGTCGTACCCAAAAACTTAGGGAATTCATAGAGGGAAAGGAATCGCTGCAGATAGTTTCTGCAGGACATCACCTGCCTTTTGCCCCATCTTTCTGAGGCTCCCGGTCGCGAGTGGACTTGCCCCCCCACAAGAACTGAGCTAGTCGGTAACAATTGGCGCTCAACTTGGATAGATATCAGGCCGGACCCAGAAAGGTAAGCTATCTCTCCTCTTTATTTCTTTAAAAATTTCAGGCAAAAGGATAGGTCCTCGTCAGAGTGGTGCAGACTCGCCGATAAAGGACATCGGTTAAGTACGAGTAGAAAAAGACTAGAAAGTTAGAAAATTATGGGGCATTCACAAAAACATGAGACATTTATAAAAAATGTCTCACCAGCAGTCATTCAGGAAATGACATATGCTGTAGTCATGAAGGGTCGAACATTTAATTCATGTATAAAAGCTAATAGGAGTAGTGCTAAGAAAGCAACAGTAAACAGTATGGGAAATCAAGTGAGTAAGAATCCTTTTACAAAATTAGTGTATCATCTTTTAAAGCAATATAAGATAAAGATGTCATCAAAAGAACTACAAAATTGCTATAAAGTATCAATAATATGCATTCCCTGGATTCCAGAGGAAGGAACTCTAAAGAAAGAAATATGGAACATATCTATTATGAAAGCCTGTTGGCAAGAGGGGAAACACCTCCCCCTAGTAGTGGGTCATTTAGTCTTTAATTAGAATTACCATTCAACAAATTGACGGCACGAATTTTGATATAGGAAAGTGAAACCGAAAAATTGCTTCATGTATATAAATTGTCAGAGGAAAATCTAGATCATGCTAAAAATCAGAAAGCTATATTTGCATCAAAAAGCCCAGGAAATGAAATTGGGATGAGTGCCGTGGCGCCAGCGCTCACTTCCAATTTTTGCCCCTGTGGCAGAAAGAAAAAATATAAAAAATAACCATACAACCTTTTGAACAAAGAGTGGATCCAGTCCTGCCAAAACTTTGGTCTTTTCTAAATCTTGGGACTAGCTTTCACCTTTCCTATTGCTTTTAATCCTGATCTGCTGCAGCAAACTCTTTGGAGAGGGTCTAACTTTGATACTATTTCTTCTTTCAAAAAAGACATGCATGCTTCATGGGCTTATTTCTAATTACTGCACTGAATTCTTACACTCTTGAGCAGAGAAATGGATCCTTTGTGATTTCTGTACAGCAACAGGTCCTTACAGGACAACAATATTTGCAATGGCAAATGTGCCTCAGTAAGAAGGCAAAATAAATTATTTTACTGAAATTGGAGTCTAATTAAACATAGAGACTCAGGTCAGAAATGTACAACTGCAGCAGCCGTATTGGATTCGAGAAGCTGCTGTTATGAATTGGCAAAATAACTGAGATAGAAACAGGAAAGCCGTCTACAAAAATTTTACAGAGACCCACTGAAGAATATAGTTCTTTTAATTAGAAACTGCAAGATTCTATTATAAATAAAAAATAAATAAAAAGAGCAAAACAAAATAAAAAACTAAAAAAGAATGCAAAATTGTCAGAAATGTTAGACAACTAGTTTTCAATAACATTAATAAATATTGTCAAGTGACTATTCAGCTTATTAATAAAAGCAGAAATTTAAATTATATGAAAGTATGAAACAACATAGAAGTAGTAAGACATAATGCCCAGACAGGCGTGATTAATATAAGAAAGGTATGCAAAACTATTCGCATGAATAAACAAAAGTGTTCTAATTATGGTATAAACAAAAGTGTTCTAATTATGGTATAAACAAAAGTGTTCTAATTATGGGAAGCTAAGATATATAAAATATATAAAGTTCAATAAAAGAAATGCAAATAAAATAAGATGGACAGAAGGGAGAAAAAACAGCCACTCCCTAGAATAAGCCCTAGTCATAAATTGGGGAAATATTTGAATAAATATATGAATAAAAAATAAATGTGATCTAAATTTGGTAAGGACGAAAGCAAATTACAAAAATCAGAAAAACTAATAGGCGAGTGTTCTCTCAGCCATAAGTAAGATGAGAGATAATTTTCTAAAACAGGAGTTTAAAGAAATATAGTCCTCTCCTGCAACTTTGTCAGACATACTGACACTCACTGTGTCCAGGCAAGGGAGTGCTGCTATAGATTTACCAGCTCCTCATTCTCAACAATTATCAGTTATTAATAATCTTCATAAAATGAATCCTAAAAATGTGGGCCTTATTCCAAAAAATACGGTAGGGTTAAACTCTGGTTGTAGCAGCAACAAAAAGTAATTTCTGTCATGATATGTTTCCAATAGTATAGAGATAAAGAAAAATACCACTTAATTGCTAATCCTTCAATACCAAAAATAACAAAAACCCATAAAAAATAGTGAAATATAAAAACAAATTAATGTCTTATAGACCCTGGAAAAAAGATTTTAAAGCAAAATACAGAAATTTAAAGCATTTCTTTCTTTAATTTTATAACCTTACTGAGAAACAGCTCAGAATATCAGTTTTGTTCCAAATAATAAAATTAATAACATAATTTGGATTATAAAATTCTTGCTTTAATAAAAATTCCTTAAACAGTAAATAAATAAATAATAGAAAATGTTAATTAATCTAAGAAATGTTACTAAGATTTTAGACTCATGAAGGCATTATACTCCAAGATTAGAAAATTATTATAATTGATCTTAAAAATTGTATCTCCTCAAAGTTTGTCAAAGATTTGTTTTTATTCTTCCCTCTTTTAAATAATGTTTAGCCTATGAAATAATTTCAGTGAAATGTTCTGCCACGAGAAATGTAAAATTCTCCGACCTTGTGCAAAAAATTTGTAGATTGGAACAATTACAAAAAATCATTCAAGGGCGTGAAAATAAAATTTTTATATCGCATATAGCTGGACATTCTAATTTACCTGGGCCATTAGCTCATGGAAATGCTATGGCTGATTTGCTTACCAGGGAAATCTCAATAAATAATGTCATAGAGCAGGCACAACGAAGCCATGCATTGCATCATCAAAATGCTTTAGCTCTAAAAAGAATGTTTCATATTACCAGAGAACAGGCTAGACAAATTGTTAAAATCTGTGAACAATGTCCACTTACTCATAAGGTGCAGAAAATGGGAGTCAACCCAAGGGGCTTAAAGCCTCGAATGGTTTGGCAGATGGATGTAACCCATGTACCTGATTTTGGAAGATTGGCATATTATCAAAATCACACTCCCATGCAGAGACATTGGGAGGAAATGTCTTTGGCTAAACAGCCACAAGTGCTTTAAAAGACTTCCATGGGGCCTGGAAAAGGCCTGATAACCTCGGGGAGAAGGATGTGCGTGTGTTTTTTCCACAGAATGCAGAATCACCCATCTGGATTCCAGACTGGCTCACGAAGCCTTTCCAGATGAGAGCGACAGCGAGAGAAGGAGACAGCAAAGGAGGATGATGCTGACATTCAAAGAGTTCAAACTTTCCCCTACACAGGCAAGAGCTACAAAGGAGGCACATCCCCCCCACCTGGGGTCAACTTCAGACTCTCACTAAGAGAGCAGAAGAAGCCGTGATTTCGGCAGGAAAGGTTGTTACAGTGGAAAATATGTTTTTAGCAATGTTAACAATAATTTATTTACAGGTACCTAATGTGGAAGGAGTCAGCTACTGGACCTATATACCTGACCCTCCTATCCTACATCCTGTAGGATGGGGAGACAGTGATATTATAAAGGTTACAACTAATAATAGTTATATCTTAGGAGGTGTAGAGGATAACTCTATCCCACTGGTATCAGAAACAATAAATTATGAAGGAATGTCTGATACTACTCCAATTTGTGTCACCATGTCAGGAAGGTCGCCTGCAGGGTGCCTTCCCTTAAATTATAGAACATTTTTGACTGATGCTCCTGATTACGCTGATAAGGAGCGGACAAAGCGTCTAATTTGGGAACTGGAAATGATGACGTTAGGATATCATAACTTTAATGACAAATATTTGGAAAGGAAATCGCACTTGCCCAACTGTGCGCAGACGTATAAAGATCCAGATCAGTTCTGGAATGCTTTTAATACTAAACCAAAATGGCTTCAATGTAGCTTTAATAAGGCCGCCGTTTTCATACCCAGTGAGTCACAAGACCAAATTCTAGATTTCTCAGTGTCAAGTCCATTTTATGATTATACTCAGTACTTAAGGAATAATTCTAAAAAATTCAATAATTATCAGCCACATACTCTAGGGGAGCCACTGCGGAGATGGTTTACTCCAGGCTGGGTGGCACCAGTGTTTATAAGCTACTCTCCCATTTACAATAAGACAGTCATTCAACCTGAATTGTTTCGTCTCTTTGCGGCCTCAAACATGATTCTTTTAAAGAAGCCTAAAGAAACTACTTCTACTCCTATTGGAGTCAAAACATGCATAGAATATCCTATGGGAATCTTAGCTGGTAAACCTGAAAGTTTAGCTATAAATAGATTTGGAAGATCTTATTATATTTCATGCAAAAATTGTATATTTACAAACTGTTTAACATCAGATTTAAATAAGCAATACTCTGTGATTATAATTCTTAAAAGACCACAATATGTAATGTTACCAGTGGATTTAAAGGATGATCCTTGGTTTGAGAATCCAGCTTTACAGACACTTAAAGAACTGCAATATTTATTGCGACCAAAACGTTTTATTACTGCTGTATTTTTAGGTGTGAGTGCTTTGATCATGATTTTAACATCATTAGCAATGTCAACAGTGGCTTTAGTTCAGGAAGTACAAACTGCCAATTATGTAAATGACTTAAATAAGAATGTCTCTCTAGCCTTAGCACAGCAAGAGATTATTGATAGGAAACTAGAAACAAAAGTCGATGCTCTGGAACAAGCGGTTCTCGGGCTGGGACAGGAAATACAGAATATAAAAATCTTATTGTCCACACGCTGCCATGCCAGTTTTAAGTATATTTGTGTTACCCCTATGCCATACAATTCTTCGCTTGATTGGAACAATACTAGAAATCATCTGTTAGGTATTTGGAAGGATACAGATATTACACATAATTTGCAGCTTTTACGGTCTGAAATCACTACTATGAGCAAAGCGCATCTGGATGTGAAAAATATTAAAACTTTGGCTGATTCTTTATTGACAGGTTTAAAAGAACTTAATCCTTTCAATTGGACAAATAATATAATTGGCTTTGCAGTCATTGGAGCAATTTTATTTTTCATACTTCTCATATTTCCAATTGTCTTTCGCCTAATCTGTCGTTCTATCTCTACCATTCAAAGTGAAACCTATGCCCTTATTCTAAAAATAAAGAAAGGGGAAATGCCAAGACATCCTGCTGCCTCGGCATCTATGTGTTGAAGACGCCACTCCACATAGGTAATCTGGCAAGAACGCCCCGAGAAAGAGGTATCGTCTCTGGCAAAAAAATATCCCCCACTTTAGATATCCTTCATAACTATTATTCTCTTGGTATTCTTTTAACTCTCTACACGAATTGCTCTGATGATGTGAGATCAGAAATTGAGTCCGTGGAAATAAAATCTCTAATAATTTGTCTAAAACGTCCTTGGCTTTGTTCAATAATAATAAAAACTGGCCAGAATTCAGATGCTGTGATAAGCATTCCAGCTGCAGCAATTACAAAGGGTCTCTGACCCTCACTATCACTAACTTAGGTTAAGCTATTAACTCAGGTAAGGTAGTTCAGTTTAAGGAAACTTTGTTTACCCTTGAGATCCTGCCTAGAGACAGAGAAGATAAAATTTTGTGTGTGACTTCGAAGCAATTTAGTTGATAAACAACTTAGTTGTCCAAATACAATAGACTCAAGGAGAAAGATTGGTGACTTTTACGCCCAGTGTAAATATTCCTGAAGACAGAGAGGCTGATCACATGGTTAATGAATATGACAAAATAAAGGACAGACGTTCTAAATATATATGTATGAAGGAAAGGAAATACTGTGTAAGAGTAAGAAAAGCATTTTTGCATGAAGAAGAGCTTATCATGAGAAAGTCCCAACTGGGAAAGAAAGGAATTAGAAAGTTAGAAGCAAGTTGCAGAGGGTTTGTGACAGAGAAATGGGTTATTAAAGATGGTTAGACTTTTAATAGGCTTATTGTCTAAAGAAGAGTGTTCAGCAGTTAAGAAAATATATCTGACAATTAAAACCAAGAACTTTGTGGTGTTGTTTGTGGTATTTTGTCTGCAAAACTGTGTTGTGAGTTTGCTTAAGCTTTCAGATTTAGGAGATAAAATGCCAACACCTGGAGAAACTTTATCACATCCACCTGAATCACCACGTCTCCCCACACTTGCTATATGAACTGAGCCCAAAAGATGGAAAGTTCCAAGAAAGCCAAAGAAGATTCCCCGAGAAACCCCCAAGCCTTGGCCATGCTTGTTTATTTTGGGAAGTGGCCCCCTGGGACTGCTTATCTGCAAAGACCTTGGAAAAGAATCAGGAGTCAGAAGTCAATCTCTCTTGAAGATCAACAGCCAGCTGAAGGACTAGTTTTATTACCTTTGTTTACATGTCATTCATTATTACTTCACAATGATTACACCCACCTCCCTCTCCTCTTACTATTAACTTTACTGGTGAAAGGTATAAATTTCTTGGAGTTTTTGTAATAAAGTGTCATTGGCTCAAGAAGCCTTTGTCCACCTCAGATTTCTTTCCCAAGCGTCGTACCCAAAAACTTAGGGAATTCATAGAGGGAAAGGAATCGCTGCAGATAGTTTCTGCAGGACATCACCTGCCTTTTGCCCCATCTTTCTGAGGCTCCCGGTCGCGAGTGGACTTGCCCCCCCACAAGAACTGAGCTAGTCGGTAACAATCATGGACAATTACAATGCACCAATAAAACGTAAATAATGTTGATTTATTAAAATAAAAAAATGGTGAGGATGTAGGGGGAAAGCAACACGTGTACACTATTAGTAGAAATGTAAACTAGTACAGCCAGTAAGGAAATTGGTATGAAGGCTCCTCAAAAAAAATATTGAACTACCATATGGTCCAGCTATACCACCCCTCAATATCTATCTAAAGGAATTAAAGTCAGAATACTTTAATGATATATGCATACCCATGTTTATCACAGCATATTTAAAAAAATCCAAGGTATGGAATCAGCCTAGATGTCCATCAACAGATGAATGAATAAAGAAAATGTGGTATTTATATACAATGAAGTTTCATGCCTCCATATAGAAGAATAAAATTATATCACTTGAGGAAAGTGGAAGAAACTTGAAAGCATAGGGTTAAGCAAAATAAGCTACACATAGAAAGTATTATATGTTTCTTTTCATTTGAGGAAGGTAGAGGGGAAATGATGTCATCAAAGTAGAAAGAAACACATTAGATTAGAGGAAGGTGAGGGAGGAGAAGAAGGAAAGGGGAGGTGTTCAGGATTAATATTAACCAAACTATGTTTTACATATATATATGTATGAATATGCCACAATGAATACCACTATTCTGTATGATTAGTACTCAGCAATAAATAAATTTTTAAACACTCTAAATTTTTTCTTACAAATTAAGTACAAAATAGTCCTGGTATTCAAAAGATATAAAGAAGAATATAACACCCTGTATCTACCTCTCAGCTTAAAAGTAAAAGATTACAGAATCCTTTATAAAACTATAGTAAGATTCCATCTCACCCCAACCATAATTTCTATCAACAAGTAAATAACAATAAATACTGGCGAGGATGTGGGGTGAAAGAAATTCATATACTGTTGGTGGGAATGTAAATTAGTACTGCCACTGTGGAAATAGGTAAGAAGGTTCATCAAAAAACTAAACTTTGAAGCTGGGCATGGTGACGCACACTTGTAATCCCCGCACTTGGGAGGCTGAGACAGTAGGATCGCACAGGTTTGAAGCCAGCCTCAGCTACTTAGTGAGGCTCTCAGCAACATAGTAAGACCCTGTTTCCAAATAAAATATAAAATAGGTCTGGGAGTATAGCCCAGAGGTAGAAGGCCTCTGGGTTCCACCCCTAGTACCACCAAAAAAAACCCCTAAACTTTGAACTATCATATGATCCAGCTATTAGACTCCTTGGTATATACCAAAGGTATTAAAATAAGCGTACTGTAGCAACTACAGCAAACTATACCATATTTATAGAAGCACAATTCACAATAAAATCAGCCTAGATACCTGGCAAGAAATGGAGAAATAAAATGTGATATAGTCACTATATAGAGAGATATTATTGGCAACAAAAAATGAAATAATTTAATTTGCAGGAAAACAGATGGAATTGGAGAACATCATGTTAAGTGAACTAAACCAAACTTAGAAGAACAGTGTCACCAAATAATAAGAAACACAAGGATAGGATGAAATCAAATACTTATACAGTTAATGTAAAGTAATACAACTATGGAAATCAGCATGTAGGTTCCTCAACAGACTAGACATATAACCACCATTTGACACAGTTATACCACTCCTCAGTATCTTTTCAAAAAAATTAAAATCAGCATACTATAGTGATACATGCATAACCATGTTTGTAGCAATGCAATTCACAAGCCAAATTATTGAAAATCCTAGTATCCTTCAACAGATGAAAAATAAATATAATGTGGTGCTAATAAAAATCGTATCATATCCAAACAGGAATGATTTGATTTCTTTTCTAATTTGGATGCATTTTATTTCTCCTGTCAACTGCTATATAGTTTAAACATTCATTAACACTCATTTTGAGTAGGCATAATGGGAGTGGACATCTTTTGTCTTCTTCTGCATCCTAAAGGGAGAAATCTTTAACTTTTCCCTATTCAGTATGATATTCAATATGAATTTATATTTGTACATTTATTGTGTTGAGATACACTCCTTCTATACCTAACTAGTTATAACTTTTATCATAAAATATATTAAATTTTCTCAAATGCCTTCTATGCATCTAGTGAGATGGTCATATAATTTATCTTTTGTTAAAATGATGTGTCACATTTACTGATTTGCACATGTTGAACTATACTTGCATCACAAGGAATAAATCTCACTTGATCATGATAAATTATCCTCTTTTTTTCCAAACCATTCATGTTATTTTATTTTTGAAGTATTTGGCATTTAAAAGAAATTTTGAGAGGAACATCAAATTCAGATACCCAGTTTTGGTGAGCCTAATAATTACGATGATTTGCTTCTTATACCTCCAGTTATTTATTTTTATTTCTTATTATTTTTTTATTTTTATTGGTGCATTGTAATCATACATCATATTGGAATACAAGACTTGAGAGGATATACAAGCACACATCATCCAATTAGCCCTCATCCAGTCCCCATCCCATTCCCTCCCCCTCCCTCGATCCCATGCTTGTTTGGTGATTAACTTTGATAAATATGTTTATGTACCTCCTGCTTTTTAAAGAGGCTCCATCCTCCCCTATTCCATACCCTCTGATTGGTCACCTTAATTGCTTCACTATAGGGCCCTTTCTATAGCTCGACCACTTCCTGTTGCCCCTTTCCTCCTAGTTATTGCTGATTAGAGGAAGCATCTGGTTTTAATTTTCTGCGATATTTCTCTGTGCATGCCGCGTTGCAAGTACCGATCCCACTCTTGACGGCCCCAGTTGTGGCCTGGCTACCCGGTGGACTGATCCAGACCACGCTGGCTCAATCAGCGGCCTTGCCTCATGGGAGGCCCCAATTCTGGTCTCGCTGGCCCTGGCACTGGCCTAACCCCTCAGCAGGCTCCGATCCCGCCCTCTGAGACCCCGGCACCGGCCTTGCCTCACGGCAGGCTCCGATCCTGGCCTCGCTGGCCCCAGCACCGGCCTAACCCCTCAGCAGGCTCCGATCCCGGCCTCGAAGGCCTCAATAGTGGCCTTGCCTCACGGAAGGCTCTGATGCCGGCCGCTGGCCCCGGCACTGGCCTAACCTCTTGGCAGGCTCCGATCCCAGCCTCGGAGGCCTCAATAATGGCCTTGCCTCATGGAAGGCTCCGATGCCAGCCGCTGGTCCTGGCACAGGACTAACCCCTCGGCAGGCTCCGATCCCAGCCTCGGAGGCCCCAGCACCGGCCTTGTCTCACGGCAGTCTCCGATGCCGGCCCCCCTCGCTCCAGCACCAGCCTAACCCCTCGGCAGGCTCCGATCCTGGCCTCGGAGGCCTCAATAGCGGCCTTGCCTCACGGCAGGCTCCGATCCCGGCCACGCTGGCCCTGACACTGGCCTGACCCCTCGGCAGGCTCCGATCCCAGCCTCAGAGGCCCCAACACCGGCCTTGCCTCATGGCAGGCTCCGATCCTGGCCTCACTGGCCCCAGCACCGGCCTAACCCCTTGGCAGGCTCCGATCCCAGCCTCGGAGGCCTCAATAGCGGCCTTGCCTCACGGAAGGCTCCTATGCCGGCTGCTGGCCCCGGCACTGGGCTAACCTTCAGCAGACTCTGATCCCAGCCTCGGAGGCCCCAACACCGGCCTTGCCTCACAGCAGGCTCCAATCCCGGCCTTGGAGGCCCCAGCACTGGCCTGACCCCTCGGCAGGCTCCGATCCTGGCCTCAGAGGCCCCAGCACCGGCCTTGCCTCATGGCAGGCTCCGATCCCGGCCTCGAAGGCCTCAATAGCAGCCTTGCCTCATGGAAGGCTCCGATGCCGGCCGCT
Organism: Muscardinus avellanarius; assembly: GCF_963383645.1. Taxonomy (NCBI): domain Eukaryota; kingdom Metazoa; phylum Chordata; class Mammalia; order Rodentia; family Gliridae; genus Muscardinus; species Muscardinus avellanarius. The sequence continues at coordinate 20,837,975 of NC_137802.1, read as the reverse complement.
GGCCCCAGCACCGGCCTAAACCCTCAGCAGGCTCTGATCCCGGCCTCAGAGGCCCCAGCACCAGTCTTGCCTCATGGCAGGCTCCGATCCCGGCCACGCTGGCCCTGGCACCGGCCTGACCCCTCAGCAGGCTCTGATCCCAGCCTCGGATGCCCCAATACCAGCCTTGCCTCACGGCAGGCTCCAATCCCGACAATGCTGGCCCCAGCACCGGCCTTGCCTCACAGCAGGTTCAGATCCCGGCCTCCTGGCCCCAGCACTGGCCTAACCCCTCAGCAGGCTCCGATCCCAGCCTCGGAGGCCTCAATAGCGGCCTTGCCTCACGGAAGGCTCCAATGCCGGCTGTTGGCCCTGCCACCAGCCTAACCCCTCGGCAGGCTCCGATCCCAGCCTCAGAGGCCCCAGTACCGGCCTTGCCTCATGGTAAGCTCCGATCCCGGCCTTGCTGGCCCCGGCACCGGCCTAACCCCTCGGCAGGCTCCAATCCCGGCCTCACTGGCCCCAGCACCAGCCTAACCCCTCAGCAGGCTCTGATCCCAAACTCAGAGGCCCCAGTACCGGCCTTGCCTCATGGCAGGCTCCAATCCCAGACTTGTTGGCCCCAGCACCGGCCTAACCCCTCAGCAGGCTCCGATCCCGGCCTTGGAGGCTCCAGCACCGTCCTTGCCTCACAACAGGCTCCAATTCCAGCTTTGCTGTGTCCGTCGCCGGCCTCACCCCTCGGCAGGCTCTAATCTGAGCACCCTCTTTGCCCAACCATTTGTTCCACATTCTCGAGGGTGCATGGTGGTAGCATTCTGCCTCTGGTGTCATTACTTCAAAAGTTCCAGGTGTAATGCATCAGATCTCTGCCTCCCCTGAGTACTGGCCACTGCCATTGCCACTGTCTCCACCATTTCAAATCTTTCCCAAGCTCTTTTTCCACTCTGAATGTTGTCCAGTGTTCCTAAGCATGTGCGACGGTAGCATTTGACCTTTGGTGTAATTTCTCCAAAAAATAAAAAAAAATAAATAAGGTTGGTAGGCTCCGATTTCTGCTTCTCTTGGATACAAGTCTCCACCACTAACGCGGAGACCGCTTTCAGCACCGCCTTTCTCCTTGGTCTCCGCTAAAGTCTCTCTTCTTACAGATGATGTCCAAGATTCTTAACAATGTAGAGAAGAAGCAGTCCTCCTTAGCGGGGAATTTTTCCAATAATTCCAGCTCATTTGGATAAGTTTTGTCTGCATCTCCAGTATCCTGGCATCTGTCACGGCCTCCCTGAACCCTCTCCGATATTTTCCTTTTTTCTTTTTATTTTCCTTTTTTACAGGGTCATTTTGGGTGAAAAGGGGGTCGCCAAGGGGTGCCTCGCCAGTGCCTGCCCACCCGCCCAGGGTCGGGGCCAGGGGCCCAGACCACAGGGTCCTTCCGGGTGGAGAGGGGGTCGCCTAGGGGTGCCCTGCCAGTGCCTGCCCACCCGCCTAGGGTTGGCGCCAGAGGCCCGGACCACAGGGTCCTTCTGGGTGGAGAGGGGGTTGCCAAAGGGTGCCCCACCAGTGCCTGCCCACCCATCCAGGGTCGGGGCCAGAGGCCCAGACCACAGGGTCCTTCCAGGTGGGGAGGGGGTCGCCTAGGGGTGCCCTACCAGGGCCTGCCCACCCGCCCAGGGTTGGGGCCAGGGGCCCCAAAATTATCCTCTTAATGTGTGATAGATTTCAGCTTCCATATATTTTGTTAATCTGTTTGCATCTACATTCACCAAGGATGTTAGCCAGTAGTTTTCTTTTCCTTTGATGTTCCTCTTAGACTTTGCTATCTAGGTAATGCTGGCCTTGAAAAAAGTTTAAAAGTATTCCCTCTTCTTCTAAATTTAAAATAGTTCACAAAGAATTAGTATTACTTCTTTAAATGTTTGGTAGAATTCATCAGGTCTTGGGCCTTTGATGAAAGACCTTTTTATTATTCCCAATTCCATCTCCTCTCATTATTGGTCTGTCCATATTTTGTTCTTTTGTGATTCAATCTTGATAGGTTATTTTTATGTGCCAAGTTGGGGCATATAATTATTCATAAAAGTCTCTTATCCTTCATAATTCTGTGGAGTCAATTGTAATGTCCCTTTTTCATAGCTAATTTATTTATTTATTTACTTATTTATTTATTTATTTTGCAGCACTAGGGATGGAACCAGGGGCATTCTACCTCTGAGCTATACCCCCCCAGCCCTATTTTTCATTTTTTATTTTGAAACAGGGTCTAAGTTATAAAAGACCTCACTAAGTAGATGAGGCTGGTGACAAACCACAATCCTGCTGTCTCAGCCCCCCCCAATGCCTCTCTGATTACAAGCATGTGCCACCACGCCCAGCTCATTGCTAATTCTTTTCAAGCTTAAGCAATTTTTATTATTACAAAGGTAGAAAGAAGGGATATAAAAAATAAAGCATTATATCAGAGGGATGCAGTGGAGTGCCTTGAAAATAAGACACTGAGGTTTTGACATAGAACATTTTTTATAAGGATTCATTATCTCCCATCCTGCTTAACCAATAGTCTTTCTATCTTTCTATCTGATCTATCTTTCTACCTGATGTAGGTGTAGGCCTGTCCATTATCTCCAACACAAGCCTTTTTTTACAACCAAAATGTATTACTTGGCTAACAAAGCCAGGGGTCACATGGTTTATACCCTCTCTGACAAAAGCCGTACCATCCTCCCACATCCTTGGGGAGTGTTAGCCTATCTGCTAGAAGTTATTTATTATGTAAGCTTGCATTTAAAATATTGCCGGGCATGATGGTGCATGCTTGTAATCCCCGCGCTTGGGAGGCGGAGGCAGGTGGATTGCACAGGTTCAAAGCCAGCTTTGCTGGCTTAAGAGACCCTGTTTCCAAATAAAAAAGTATACAAAATAGGTATGGGAGTGTATCCCGAGGGTAGAAGAGCTTCCAGGAACCCCAGTACCAAAATATATATATATATATGTATATGTGTGTGTGTGTGTGTGTGTGTGTGTGTGTGTGTGTGTGTGTGTGTATGAAGGCCCTGGTCTACAATTCTTTTGTGTACTTGGTAATCATTCTGGTGAGGAGAACTCTGCATTGTAACAACTGCCTCCCCTCCCTGCCTGAGTGCCTGTGCAGCATCCAAACCCTGACTACTTTTTACATTTTGAAATTAATACCAAAGCATTTTTCCAATACTGACACATTCCTCCCTCTTTGTGTTAACTTCCTGACACCTGTCAGGCTCCTCCTGTCTCCTCCTCCCAAGCGCGGGGATTACAAGCGTGCGCCACCATGCCCGGCTACTATAAGTCTTTTAACTAAGGTTTATATCCTACATAAAAGCTGACCCAAAAACAATGACATTTTACATGTTGTTTTTATACCAACAATTCAGAAACCCATTTACTTCAGACCTTATGAAGTTAAGAGAATTTTAAAGCATTACTCATATTTTACATTTACCAAAAATAATAACTGAGTTATAGATTACCACAGAAAACTGAGACATCAGGTAAGCATCACTAGTGTCTTAAAACATTTTTTCTGCCAAAGGAAAAAACTTTAAGGCAATGCATATTGTATGTAATCATATCTCACATAAATCTAAGTTGCACAGCAGCCTGGACAGCTTTTTAGAGGTTTGCATTTTAGCTAGGACTGGCTGAGATTAAAAAAAAACTTTGAGCAATATCTTGTCTTAGTATAGTCAGCAAAAGAGAAAAAGAATATCTAAAGTGTTTTCTTTTGGGGCTTTTCTAAAAGGATAAGACAAAACATGGTATAATTTTAAATAAAACCAAGGGAGAGGTTCACACTCAATTTAGTTTGGTTTCCTGACATTATATCTACTTTTAAACAGAGGAGTTGGAGCCTCTAGCATAATTAAGAATGGGAGAAGTGGAGGTCACCACAGGAGCAGGCTAGTTTTTGAGTTAAAAAAAAAAGAGTTCTAAGGGCTGGTTGGAACTATTATTTTAACGAGACGATCTTGGACCAGGAAAATACGGTAAAGCAGAAAACCTGGCATCCATATCCACTAAGAACCAGACCACTTGTGAGCCCACCATTAGAGTTACCCAAGGTTTCTCAATTTTATCCCAGGTGGTGGGAGCACTGGGACCCATCACTGAGGGCACAGAGTCAAGGACTGCCACAAACCGGCTCAGTTGAGATTGGGGTGATCCCACTCACGATCGAAAATCTCAGAAAAGATGGGGGAGAATAGGGTGCCATACTGCAGCCGCTTATCTGCAGCGATTCTTTCCCTTCTAGAAAATAAATTTCTTTAAGTTCCTATTTACGGCGCTTCTGGAAAGAATCTGAAATGGAGAAAAGCTTCTTGAGCTAATGACACTTTATTACAAGAACCCAAAAAAATATATACCCTTCACCAGTGAAGTTAATAATAAGAGAAAAGAGGGAAGTGTAATCATTGTAAAACCGTAGTGAATAACATGTAAACAAAGGTAAAAAAAACTAATCGGCATTCAAGAGATTAGCTCGGATCTTCTCCGGCTCTTGCAGACAGGCAGTTCCAAAGGGCAATTTCCAGAAGAAACGGGCACGCCCAGGGCTTGGAGGCATCTCAGGGAATCTTCTTTAACTTTTTTGGAACTTTCCATCTTTAGGGCTCAGTCCATATGGCAGGCATGGAGAGATGTGGCGATTCAGGTGGATGTGATAAAATTCTCCCAGGTCTCGCTCACCTTGCCTTCTAAAATGTGAAAGCTTAAGCAAACTCACAACACAGTTTGGCAGACAAACACCAAAAATACCATGTAGTTTTTAGATTTAGTTGTCAGATATGCTTCCTTAGCTGCAGAACACTTTTCCTCAAACGATAGGCTTATTAGAAACCTATTCCTTTTTTTTTTTATTGGTGCAATGTATTCATACATCATAATGGTATAAAGAAAATACTTTTGTAGACATACATGCACACATCGCCCAGTTAGCCCCTACCCGTTCCCCACCCCGATCCCTCCCCATCCCTCCTTCCCATGCTTGGCTTAGTGGTTGACATCTAGTTTTATAGCAATTTATCCAATATTAACGATGATAATCTCACAAAACAGTTTCATTTGTCTGATACCAAGCTTTTGATGACTAAAAGATAACAGTTCATTATTTCTTTTTGCTTTCTTTCTTACCAGAGAATATTTTTTTCTTTTCTTTTTTTTTTTTTTAGGTGAAGCTATCATACATTTATTTATTTATTTTTCAGAAAAAATCTATCCTGATATGGAATATGGACTCTAGATACCCAAAACAATCTCGAAGAACAAAGCTAGAAGATGTATATTTTCTGATTTCAAACCAAATAAAGCTACAATAATTGAAACAGTGTAGTACTGTTCTAAAGGCAGATATATAAACCATTGGAGTTAAATAAAAGCTTAGAGATAAATTCTTCCATATATTGTCAAGTTATTTTTGACAAGGTTTCCATGAACATTGGTGGAGGAAATAATAATCTTTTAACTAAATATTGTTGAAAAATAATAATTACATGAAAAAGAATAAAATTGAACCCTTACCTAACACCATATACAAATATTAACTCAAAATAGATAAAAGACCTAAATATAAATCTTAAGACTATAAACTTATAAAAGAAAATCTGGGTCATAAAACCTCACAACATTGAAATTGGCAGTGATTTCTTGGATATGATTTCAATGGCACAGGCAACAGAAGAGTATACAAACTCCCTAAAAAATAAAAAAATATTGTATATCCAAAGACAATGCAAACAGAGTTAAAAGTTACTGATAGAATGGGATAAAATATTTCCAAATGCTTTATCTGAAGGTATATTAATATTCCAACTAGAAATCCTAAAATTTAGCAACAATACAAGCAAACAATACAATTTAGAGATAGGTAAAAGACTAACATAAATAATGAATCTCCACAGATAACCAATCTTAGTTGTCTGTTGGATGGAAAATCTTGTTTCTCTGGTTCTGGTGTGTGTTACCTATTTCTTCTTTGTAGTTAATCTCTTTGAGTATTTTCTCTAGCGCTTGTTTTTTTTTTTTTTGGTGGTACTGGGGTTCCTAGAAGCCCTTCTACCTCCGGGCTACACTCCCAGACCTATTTTTTACATTTTCATTTTGGAAACAGGGTCTCCTAAACCAGCGCGCGCGGCTGGCTTCGAACCTGCGCGATCCTCCTGTCTCTGCCTCCCAAGCGCAGGGATTACAAGCGTGCGCCACCACGCCCGGCTCTAGCGCTGGTTTTGAAGACATAAATTCCTTCCGTTTCTGTTTGTCGTGGAAGCTTCTTATTTTCCCATCTAATTTGATAGAAAGTTTTGCTGGGTAGGACATTTTTGGCTGGAAGTTGTTTTCTTTCAGAGTTTGGAATATGTTATTCCAAGCCCTTCTGGCTCTCATGACTTGGTTTGGGAAGTCTGGAGTGATTCTAATTGGTTTGCCTGCCTCTGAATGTCACTTGGCCCTTTGTTTTTGTTGCCTTTAAGATTCTCTGCTTGGCTTCCACATTGGTCATTTTGACAATTATGTGGCGTGGGGATCCTCTTCTCTGATCCTCTCTAACGGGGGTTCTATAAGTTTTCTGGACCTGTGTATCAACCTCTTGTTCTATGTTTGGAAAATTTTCTGCTATTATTTCCTTGAAGAGATTGTTGATCCCTTTGGTTTCACCTTCTTTTATCTCCTCTATTCCAATTATTCTTAGGTTAGCTCTCTTAAAATGGGCCCATATTTCTTCAATGTCAGATTCCTGCTGTCGGATTTTTTTTTCTAAATTAGAAACTATGCATTCATTTTTTGAATGATCATCTTCTAGGAGTGAGATTCTATTCTCCATGTGGTCTAATCGGTTGTTTGTACTTTGAATTGAGGCCTTTACTTCATTAATTGCATCCTTTATCTCTCTTTGGCTCTCTCTGAATTCTTTTCGAAACACCTCTATTATTTCTACAGTTATTTTCCTGATTTGATCTTCTATAAATCTCTGAATTTCTGTTTTATCAGGTTCTGATGTTGTGGGGTTGTGGGCATTCATTCTCCATTGTTATTCCTCTTTCCCATGATTTAGGAAGTTTGTGCCTTCTCTGGGTTCTTCCCTAGGTCACTGCGACTTCACTTAAGGTGCTGTGGATCTCGAGTTTGTGGTATCTCATTCCCCAGTACTCCTTTACTGGGTTGTATCGCAGAGTCTCAGACCCAGGGAGTCAATCGAGGCTGCTTTAGACCATGGGGGGTGCCAGGTTGGGCGTTCTCCTATGGTGTAATATCTCTGCCACCACCACTCCCCCACTCGGTCAAGTCCCTGGGAGTACAGTACTGGGATTTCTCCTCTAGGGGCCGCAATTTGACTCACTGTTGAGTGCGTAGATGGAGCTGTCGTGGACTCGGTGAATTCGCTGCTGCTGCCGCCGGTAGCAATATGGCGCCACTGCCACGCCCTCGGCCGTGAGGCTGGCGTATTTCTTTTCTGTTTTTGAACTCCACTCTGAGTTCCTGCAGGGTGCGCTGAGCCCAGCCACTGGGAGCTTTAGCTGCTCTCTGTGCTGAGAAATCTGCAGAATCCCGCCCGGCTCTTCCGCAGCGGCTCACCTCGGCTCGCTGTCTGCCGCTCCTCTCTGGAGCTTGGTGGGCTGTTGTGTCTGTTGGTCTGGTGCCGTCGAGTGAACTCGCCACTGCTGCCAGCAGTAAGGCGCTGCTGCCGCGTTCTCAGGCGTGAGGCCGGCGTAACTCCTCTCTGGTTTCTGAGCTCCGTTATGAGTTCCCTTCCTCTCTGGAGCCTGGTGCTGCAAGGCAAAATGGCACCCACCGCTTCATACCGTGGCTCTGGCTGCAGCACTGCGGTCTGGTTTCTGGTGTCTGGTTTTTCCAGCCCTCTTTTTCTCTGTCCCTTAAAATTACATTTTTTGTTTCTCTGCTGATGGTGTTTTCTGGCTATGAAAGGCGCTGATTTTGTGGTAATAGAGATTGGTTGTTAGCGGGGCTCGTAAGCCTTGTTTTGCTCCGTCGCCATCTTTCCGGAAGTCTCCTATTCCTTTTTAATAATCGATTTCCACACCACAATCCTTCTGCAACCTGCTCTTAATCTTTCTAATTCCTTTCTTTCCCATTTGGGACAATCTTATGATAAGCTCTTCTTCATACAAGAATCCTTTCTTATTCTCACCATATTTCCTCTTTTACACATTTATTATATCTTTCCTTTGTTCAGACATATTCATTTCTTAGCCACATGGCGCCTCCCTGTCTCAGGCAGGCTCATGCTGGGTGTAAAGGTCAAGAATCTTCCTAGCCTTCAGCTCCATTGTATTGGGCAGTATTAGTTGCTCATAAACTAGGTTGTTTTGATGTCACACCCAACGTTTGTCTTCCCGTATCTGGGCAGGATCACAAAGAGAGGGGTAAATAGAGGCATGGGTCACCTCCCCCTCTAGGGCCTTTTTTTGTAAGTTAGTGATTAGGTTGAATGTCAGAGATAGAGGGGAGATCTGCATTTGTAATTACTGACTGGAATGCTGCCACTGCATCTAAATTTTAACTAGATTTTATTACCATTTGAACAAAGCTGAGGACGTTTAGAGGCTTAGACAAATTACCAGAAAGTTTGTTTTTCACGGACTCAGTTTCTCTCACAGTCCTGATCTTACACCACCGGAGCAATTCATGTAGAGAGTTAAAAGAATCATTATCAAAAGAATAATAGTTATGAAAGAATATCTAAAAATGGGAAGAACTTTGGCCAGAGACCACACCTTCTCTTGGGGCTTATTTCTCGCATTGAGATCTTGCCTATTGGCTGCATGAGTGGTTTTTCATGCAGATGCCGAGAGAGCTGGTGTCTGCAAAGGACCTCTGAATCTGGAAGCACTCAGGCTTTCTGATCCCCTCTGCATTTTGGGCAAGGCCTTAGAAGGCATTTGTAGCCTCACAATTGAGGGCACTGGCATCTGAAATGTCCTGGCTTTCCACATCTGAAGCAGAACTGAGCCTGGGTTTTCATGGGGTCAGCATGCACCTGTATCGGGGTTTTTGTGGAATTGGCATTTAGACACATGGCCGCCAGGATTTCCCCATGGCATTTTTCCTCCCATTTCTCCCTTTCTAAGTCTCTATTATAGTAAATGGAGTTATCAACCTGCACTAGTTGTTCCAGCATGTATTTTCCCAGATCTGAAGTCAGCTTTTGGAGTTTTTTCCTTATATCTGGCACAGATTGAGTTAAAAACTTGTCTCTGAGGGCAGCTTCGCCTTCTACCGAGTCTAGAGTTAGGTTAGAGAATTTTATCATAGCCTCCTTTAGTTTTTCTAAAAAGGTCATAGGAGCCTCATCGGGATTTTGATGTATGGCTGCTAATTGGCCGTAATTGAGGGCCTTAACTTTGGCCCACTTTAATTCTTCCTGTATACAGTACAGATAATGGTTTCTATCTCATTCACTTTTCAGGATGCCGGGGGTCCCACTTGAGATCAGTGAGTTTTCCTGTTCCCCTATGGGAATATTCCATCTATCATTTGAGTCCTCACAATTTAGACCCTGTTTCAAAATAAAGTGTTGGGGCCCGCTCGGCTAGACCGGGATGGGGCGTTGACTCAAGATGGCGCCTAGGCTTGCTGCCAAGTCACGAGGCTCACGAGGCTGGCGGTGCCCTGAGCCTACGCAGTGAGCCCTATCAGGCGCCCTACGGATGATCAGTGACGCAGTGCCTCATGCTATCACCAGCCCGCCTATGAGAGGGTTAGAAATGTGCATGCCCTAGCTGTGGGAAGCTTGGGGTTGGTGGAGTGATGAGGGAGTGTCGAAAGCCAACTCAGTCCACTCGGGGCGCGAGTTTGCTCGCGGTCGAGAGTCTCAGTAAAGATGGGGAAAGATAGAGTGACGTACTACAGATTCTTATCTGTAGCGGTTCTTTCCTAGGAAAATAATCCTATGATCGGTGCTTTTGAAAAAAGAACCTGACATGGATCAATGCTTCTTGTGCAATTGAACACTTTATTTTGGACACAAGATTTTTTTATATATTCCCCTCTCCCAGTGAATTTCTAGTAAAAAAAAAAAGTGCAAAACACCCAAGGTACAAAAGAGAGATACACATGCAGATTACCAACCCTGAACAAGACAAAAGTAAGGCCTGGGATATCCCAGGTCTTTGTGATTGAGATCTGTCCCATTATCTCAGGTGGGCCTTGTGCTCTGGGGCCCAGCCCCCTTTGGCCTTGCAGCTGCAGAGGCTTCTATTTGGCTAAAAGTCACACCCAAAATTACTTGAAGAGTCCAGTTTGTTTTTAAGAGTTTTCTTTAACCCTTTCGGAGCTCTCATTCCTAGGGCTTAGTCTAATGTCCTCCTTTATCTAAAATGGGGGACGAAGTCCGAGATTCCAGCTTTCATATAGTTATCGTAAGGAAAATCCATGTTCCTTTATGATGATTTAGGGAATTTCGATGAATGTCTGCTGGATTTTGTCTGCAATACTATCCGCTGTCTGAAAACTTGAACAAACTCATGACACAGTTTAGCAGGTAAACAAGAAATAACACGAAGTCTTTAGATTTAGTTGTCAGATATATTTCTCTAGCAGCTGAGCATCTTTCCTCAAACGATAGACTTATTAGAAGCCTATCCCTCTTTTAATAATCCATATTCCTATCACTAACCCTCTGCAACTTTCTTTTCTTTTCTGATTACCCTAATTCTCTCTTTCCCATTCGGGCCAATCTTAGGATAAGCTCTTCTTCATACAAAAATACTTTCTCATTCTCACCATATTCTCTTTCTTTCACCTTTACACATCCATTTTATCTGTCCTTTGTTTTGACATAGCTATTTTTAACCAGGTGGTGTCGCTGTACTAGGTGCAAAAGCCAAGATTTATTGAAGATCAAAGATAAAGGTGGACTGGAATGCTGCCACTGCTTCTAATTACCATTTGAACAAGGCTCATCTAATTACCATTTGAGCAAGGCTGAAAGTTTACTGGAAGGATTATTTTACATGGATTCAGTTTCTCTCACAGTCCTGATCTTTTTTCCACCGGAGCAATTCATTTGGAGAGTTAAAAGAATCATTACCAAAAGGATAGTAGTTATGAAAGAATATCTAAGAGTGGAGGAGTTTTTTGGCCAGAGACGATGCCCTCTCTCGGGGCTAATCGCCGATGACTACATGGATTCTCACACATGTAGATGCCGAGATGGAGTGGGCAGCAAAGTCTTGGCAAGGGAGGGGTTATGAGACTGATATATATTTGTTTGCTGTACGCATTAGGAGGGAGGGGGAAGCATTAAAGAATAAGCATCATCAGCAGACTCAGCGTTTGTGTGTTCTTTCCTGGGGCTCTGCAGGCCGGAGCCTTAGGGACGCGACATAAAGAATAAGAGCGGGGTGTGGTGGTGCATGCTTGTAATCCCAGAATTTGGGAGGCTGAGACAGGAAGATTGTGGTTTAAGGCCAGCCTCAGCTACTTACTGAGGCCCTTTGCAATTCAGGGAGACCCTGTTTCAAAATAAAGAATAAAAAATAGGGTTATGGGCGGGGTGGTGTAGCTCAGAGGTAGAATGCCCCTGGGCTCCATCACCAGTACCACAAAAAAAAAAAAAAAAAAAAAGAATAAAAAAATTGGTCTAGGGATGTAGCTCAGAGATAGAATGCCCCAAGTTCAATCCCCAGTACCATAAAAGTAAGTAATAAAGACACAAAAGAAAAAAGGTGATTTACAGTCTGACCTTTGCTTATTTCCACAGCCTCACAATTACTCTCACACCCCCTTCTCTGCAGCAACACTGGATTTTATAGGTCATAATTTCATGACTTCAGCCTTCCACACTTGTTCCTCTCGCCTAGCCTCAGTTTCCCTCTATTCTCATTTCATCTGGTTTACTCTTATTCTCTAGGTATATTACATGTGACTTATCCAGCTAAATCTTTCCTGTCTTCCTAGACCAGGTGAGACCTGTTGCAATGTTTCCATGGCATTCTGTACTCATCCCATCACACTCAATGGTCTTGATCACTTATTTATAGCTGACTTCCCACCAGATTGTGAACTCTATGCAGGAAATGCCATGTCTGCTTTTGTCACTGCAGCAGAGCCACTGCCAGGCATGGTGCCTGCACATGGTCAATGATGCGTGAGTATTTACTAGATGTCCTTCAGACTGAAACACATTCAGTAAAATTTAGAGGCAAAAAGCTTCCTTTTAGCATGACAACTTAGTGAGACCTTTCAAAATAAGAATTAAAAAAATAGGGCTAGTGGTGCAACTTGGAGGTAGAATGACGCTGGGTTCAATTCCCAGTACTGCAAAAAATAAAAAAAGCTTCCTTTTAAGTTAGAATCACTCCTTCTACTAAATCTTCCTCGAATAACTTACTAGCTTGAACCATGTAGTACTAGATTTGACATTTTGTTGCAGAATTCCTAGATTGTAAATTCAGACCCATGGAAACTATCAGACTACCCTACTACTACTCTTCATCCTAAACAGAGATCCACCCCGTGTAGTATTTGTGATCACACTGATATTTTGTTCCTTATGTTGCTATCCACATGATTCATCGGTATGAAAAAATATTAATTTGATAAAGTTTTAACAATTTAGGCAGAATGAAAGGAACAAATATAATTTAGGTAGAATGAAATTTTTAACAATTTAGGGAGAATAAAGAATTAAATATAATTTACCTCAGAATGCCTGTTAAGAGGGACAATGAGGCAATGATAAGTTCCCCCCTTATAGAGACATAGCTGAGTTCAATTGTTGGAATTTCACCCTTCTGAGCTATTTAATCTAAGCACATTAAAAGTTTTTATATTTAAACAGCATGTTGGTATTATGGTTGGGAAAACCATCAATGAAATTTAATACATCTGATTCTAGAATGTTGCTTCTTGGGGAAATGAGTGGGACCCATCTCTGATATCATAAATCTTAATAATAAACAAAAAGCACAAAGTCATAACTTGCAGATGGTGCTAGGAATCAGACACATGAGCTTTAGTGCTCTCATCACAGTGCCTCTCTTCTTCACCTGGTACACCAATAATTAATTCTCAGTCTAGACTGCCTATAAGACTCATAAAGGATAGTGTATCTAAAAACTTAATTTATATATGAAGGCACTAGTTACTCTGTTATATGTTGGTTATGATGCAGTAGGTCTGGTGTGGTGCCCAAAATTGTACATTATAAGGGTTACAATTTTACATTTGGTAATATTAACTTTGCTGTTCTGTAGGCCACACTCTGAGTAGTATGACTGATACATTTTATTTATTTATTTATTTATTTATTTATTTATTTATTTATTTATTTATTGGTGGTACTGGGGTTCCTAGATGCCCTTCTACCTCTGGGCTACACTCCCAGACCTATTTTATACTTTTTTATTTTTGGAAACAGGGTCTCTTAAGCCAGCGGGGCTGGCTTTGAACCTGCGCGATCCTCCTGTCTCCGCCTCCCAAGCTCGGGAATTACAAGCGTGCTCCACCATGCCCGGCTGACTGATACATTTTCAAAGTACAAGTTTCTGTGCTTCCCCCCATCGTATGTGATCAAAATTTCTTCAACCAGGCCTAGGCATTTTAAAGTTCCTTGAATAATCTAATTTTTTTTTCTTTCGCCAGTCTGGGGATGGAATTCAAAGCATTCAACCTCCAAACTACACCTCCTGCCCTATTTTTTATACTTTATTTTGAAACCGTGTCTCACTAAGTTGCGGAGGGCCTCACTAAGTAGCTGAGGCTGTCCGCGAACCGCAATCCTCCTGTCTCAGCCTCCCAAATGCTGGGATTACAAGTATGTACCACCATGCCTGGCTTTCTTAAGATATTTGAGAGCACTCACAGTCTGGTATCTGTTCACTTTTATGACTTCCACAACTTTTATTCACCTCCAAAAATATAGGCTCCATTTATACAAGACTGTTTTCTATTTCTTAGGCAACAAGTAAACTTCTATCCCTGAGCTTCTCTTCATCTAATCTTTCCCCAGAGTATAGTTAGGTGTGATCAGTGGCTGTAATCAGTAAAAATTACAGAGTTCTGACAGAATTTGTCCCAGGTAGTTCCTGAAACAAATATAATGAGTTCCTCCAGGATAGAATCCTTTGGGATGTAGTTTCCCTTAGGCTTAGGAATGAGTAGAACAAGAAATGTGAACGAGGTGGTGTAAAATAAATAATTGATGATGACTGACTGCAGAGGCTGTTGCTTTATTTACCTGTAATAAATTAAGGGGAGCAAGATTATGGTTTTGGGCCATGAAATAAAAAATAAAGAATAAAAAATAGGTCTGGGGGTGTGGCTCAAAGGTAGAATGCTCCTGGGTTCCATCCTTGGTACCACAAAAATAAAATATAATAAAATAAAATAAAACAAAATAAAATAAAAATCTTAGGCATGTAAGAGTTTATGCTTCATCCTATGGACAAGAAGCCATCAATAGTCTTTGAGTACCATGAAATTTTGGAAATATTCTAAGGATGGCAGAATATCTAAAACAACCCACCTCCCCGTAAATGTTCCCCTGGAGAGAAATAAACTTGCCATTTACAAGAATCAGAATTCTATGACCAACGCAAGCATGATGGAGCACGCTTGCAATCTCAGTACCTGGGAGGCTGAGACAGGAAATAAAAAAGAATTTTATGAACCAAACATAGAATTCTATGAGACAAAAAAGAATTATATGAACCAAACTATACACATGTATAGGGAAAATAGGAATAAAAGATGGACTTTTCCAGATTATGTTCAATTCTTCCTCAGGCTATAAAACAGAAAAGGAAATTCAGATTTTCATTCTATTGAGAGTCATTTCTAGCACCTTATATCTCTAGGAAAACTTTAATGGCATACACCACTGCCATCATACCAAACAAACCAGTCTCTATGTGTCAGATTACCTCCCCATGCCAGCAGCTTTTTTTTTTTCCAGTACTGGAAATTGAACCCAGGGGCAATCTACCTCTGAGCTACACTCCCAGCCCTACTTTTTTATTCTTTATTTTGAAAAAGGGTTTCACTAGGTTGTGCAAGGACTCACGCACTAGCTGAGGCTGACTGCAAACCTGTGGTCCTCCTGTCTCAGCCTCCCAAGTACTGGGATTTTAAGAATGGGCCACCACATCTGGCCCTGTGCAAGCTTTGCTTTACTCTGAAATTGATCACGTGACTACAGTTGACATTTATAAGTCCTTCTTCCATATCTATTCCATGTTTTCTGTATCTTCACTTTAACTAGACTCAACCTTTATTCCTTAGGAATCTGAATTTGCAGTGTTCTTGCCTTTACTGGATTATTATAACAGTTTTCCATTAACTTTTACTTAAGTGACATAAAAAAAATTTCTTGTAAGGGAGGGTGGCACATACCTGTAATCCCAGCACTTGGGAGCCTAACATAGGAGGATGACAGATTCAAGGCTAGCCTCAGCAACCTAGTGTAACTCTCAGCAAACTAGCAAGACTGTTTCAAAATAAAAAATAAAATAGGGCTGGGGTAGCTTGGAGAGAGAAAGCCCCTGGGTTTAATCCCCAGTACCTCCCCAACAAATCTTCTGGATGTCTTTTATTTCCTTGTTGTGTAAAGCAAAGCAATTTTCCACTACTAATTGAGTTTTAGTTACCTCAGGCAATACACCAACCCCCTTGTTTGTTGGTTCAGTGACACAGAAACTCTAAATTGCTGACTGGTGGTTTTAACTTCTGGTAGAATGGAATGACTTAAGAATTCTTGGTAGAAGCATTCATTTCTTGGAAATTATATCAGAAACTTCTTGTGTGCTATTTCAAATTCTCTCAACCTTCAACTCTTATTTCAGACACAGCTGCAATAAGCACTTCTGCACTGACTTCAACCAGCTTCATTGTAGAGAGTTTAAAAGCACTACCTCAGCCCTACTGCACTTCTTGTGTCCTGCCATTTTCTCTGATTCCATTAAGGGAATATCATGGCAAAGCAGCCCAATATTCATATATATAGAACTGTAAACTACAGGAGAGTTTAATGCATATAGGTGTGCTAAATGCCTTCATCATTCCTAATAGTGGTCAAGTCAATAAGATACCCTAGTATTTGTCTCCCTTCTTCCCTATTGGCTATCCCTCAATTCTCCCAGTAAGATAACGTTCTCAGGTAAACTACTTATAATAAGACTTTGTCTCAGCCTGCTTTTTTGTCATTGTAGGCTATGACAGAAAGTAAAATCCCTAGACCAGCAAAACCCAAAATTGTAGGGGTGGAAAGCAAAAATGCTGTGAGTATGTTATTTGGCCTAATAATGAGGTAGGTCAGTCCTGCTACCATCCTTTTGATTCCCAGATTTCTAAATCATGTCTATGGAAGAAACAGTACCATTTGAGATTTTCTTATTCAAAGTACTCATCCTATTCTATAGAAAAGTAAAATGACCTGTGTATGACTTCTACTTTGTGTTTTATTGCTTTGATTCTAGCATTAGCAATAGTTCTTGGCATAAAGTAGATTTTCCTTAAATATTTGAGGTGGTACACTAAAATCAGAATGATACTGAGAAGATTAGCATAGCCTCTGCATAAGAATGATACACAAATGTATGTAGTATTCCTTATATTTTCCATATATTTTCTTAAGAGACAAATATATCATTAAGGTATAAAAGCAGACTTGTGTTTTTAGTAGTAGAAAATGGAGAAGCATTTCAGACTGAGAAATAGCAGACAGGTTAGTATGGATGAAGGCTGAGATGAGCTCGTGCGATAACCAAAATGCCACCTGCTAAAGTTTGGACCTTTTTGCCTGTTCTTAAAGCATTTTAGGAAATTTCATTAATTCATATCCCTTCATCTACATGCTGTCCTGTGGACGATGTGACTGTAGTACTCCATCAAAAAAGGAAAAATGAAAAAAAAAGAAATGAAAGTGATATAAGTTACAAATGAGAATGAAATGAAATTAGTTGATATCAAGGAAAAAGAACACAGGATGTATTTCTTGGTATTTCTGTTGAACTATCAGGATTTAAATTATATAAGTCTCCATACAAATAATTATCTTTTACAGCTTAACACTATATTAAGCAAGTATCCTTTAAACCCAGGATTGGTTAATATTTTCCCCTGTATTTCATACATCAGAAGAATAACATAAAGCTCTGTTCTTAAAATACAAGAGGAAGCCAGGCGTGATGGCGCACGCTTGGAATCCCAGTGCTTGGGAGGCTGAGACAGGATGATCGCACAGGTTCGAAGCCAGCCTCAGCTATTTAGTAAGGCTCTAAGCAGCTTAGTGAGACCCTGTTTTCAAGTAAATTATAAAACAGGGCTGGGGGTGTAGCCCAGAGGTAGAATGCCTCTGGGTTCCATCCCTAATACCACAAAAAAAATTAAAATTAAAAATGTATACTAGAGGCTTTAGAAAAAGAAGAAACCCCAGTGAAGCAATGGAAGGCATCTAGGGGAGCTTTGATGGGGAGGAGAATTAATGAAGGTAACATTTTCATTGATGTTATATACATATGTGAAATTATCAATGCCAACTTCAATATCATGTAGAGGGAAGGTAAAGGAGTAGGGAGGGAGCTGGGGGGAAAGCTCGCTAACTGCTGGACACATGTATGTCCCTATTACTCTAAATTTCATTAGAATGTGAGACTACAATGTACCAATAAAAGTATATTAAAAATAAAATATAAAGCCAGGTGTGGTGGCACATGCTTATAATCCCAGTACTTGGGAGCTGAAACAGGAGGATTGCAGTTCAAGGATAGCCTCAGCTCCTTAGTGAAGCCCTCTGCAACTAAGTGAGACCTTGTTTCAAATTAAAGAATAAAAAAATACCAGAATAGAAGACCCGGAAACAAGTCCACATACTTTCAGCCAACTGATTTTTTACAAAGGGGCCAAAAATATACAGTGGAAAAAAGATAGCCTATTCAACAAATGGTGTTTGCAAAACTTGTTGACCATATGCACAAAATTGGAAATTAATCCCACTTTCTCACCCTGCACAAGAGTCAATTCAAGATGGATCAAAGACTTGAAAATTAGATCAGACACCTTGAGGCTCCTTGAAGAGGGCATAGGTCCAACACTGCAACACACAGGCACAGATAAAAACTTTCTCAACAAGACCCCAAAGGCACAACAAACTAAAAGGCGAATCAACATGTGGGATTGCATGAAACTAAAGAGCTTCTGTTCGGCAAAGGAAACTATCAAGAACCTCAATCGAGAGCCAACAGAATGGGAGAAGATTTTTGCCACCTACCCCTCCAAAAGAGGACTAAATCTAGAATATACAGAATATCTAGAATATACAGAGAACTCAAGAAACTTAACACTAAAAAAAAACAAATCCAATCAAAAAATGGGCAAGCAAACTAAATAGACACTTCACAAAAGAAGAAATTCAAATGACCAATAATGCATTAAAAAATGCTCAACATCACTGGCAATCAGAGAGATGCAAATCAAAACTACCCTAAGATTTCACCTAACTCCAACTAGAATGGCAATCATTCAAAACAAAAACAACAACAATGCTGGCAAGGGTGCGGAGAAGTGGGAACTCTAAAACATTGTTGGTGGGATTGCAAATTAGTGCAACCACTTTGGAAAACAGTATGGAGAATCCTCAGAAGACTGAGAACAAATCTACCATTTGATCCAGCAATACCACTTCTGGGTATCTACCCAAAAGAAAGTAAACCAAACTACCAAACTAATGCATGTGTATCTATATTCATAGCTATACAATTCACCATAGCCAAACTATGGAACCAGCCAAGATGTCCATCAACAGATGAATGGATTACAAAAACTGTGGGATATGTACACAATGGAATTTTACTCAGCCATAAAAAAAATATAATTGCGGTATTTACAGGGAAATGGATGGATCTTGAGGACATTATGCTAAGTGAGATCAGTCAGTCGCAAAAAGTAAGGAATTGGATGATTTCCCTAATATGTGAAAGCTAGAGTGAAAGGGGTCATAGGAGGAACTCCAGGTGAAAAAGGAGATTCTATAGAGGAGCAAATAAGGCAACCTAACTGTGGAGATGGGAGGGAGGAAAAGGAAACTCTTTAAAGCACATGATGTACTTATTCATATCGAAGTCAACCACTAAACCAAGCATAGGAGGGAGGGAGTGAGGTGGGGACTGGGTGGGGCTAGCTGGGTATTGTGTGCATTTATGACTACACAAGTTTTTACCCCATTATGATGTATAAATACAATGCACTAATAAAAAATATATTAAAAAAGAATAAAAATAAGGCTGAGGGCATAGTTCAGAGGTAGAATGTCTCTGGGTTCCATCCTCAGTTCAAATAAATAAATAAATAAATAAATAAATAAATAAATAAATAAGAAAGTAAGTATTTAAGTGAACTGTATAGACTACCAGTTCCAGAACAATGCATAATACTGACATAAGAGTGGGCACTCATTTTGTTCCTGAGATGTCTTTGTTTCCCCCTTAAGTCTGACAGTAGTTATTGGGCTATTATTATTCCATGTTAAAGAAGTTTGTATCTTTTTCAATTATTATAGTCAGCATTTTCGTCTGAAGTGGTTGCTGAATTAGTAAATAAAACATTTACTAAAAACAGAAAAAATTATATTTCAAATATTCTATATGAAAAATAATTCAAATACTTTAATTCAAAAAGCGAAATACAGAAAATGGCAGTTATAAAACATAGAAATAGCAAATTAAACATTAACAGATGCTTCAATTTATACTATTTAGACCCCCTTATCGCTATTTAAATTTCATTCATTAGTTTAGTATAATACCTCATCTCAGCATCTGCAATTTTAACAAATTCTTGGAAAGTCTTTTGTTCAGAAACAGATGCTGGTCTGACAGAAACACATTTGAAAATGTTCTTTTTGTGATCATAGTTTCCAATACACCTATGAATTCGGCCTCTAATCAGTCTTGGAAGTTCACGATCCTGTTTTTCAAAATATAAATATTGAAAACATTTATTACTTCATCTTAAATTTTAATCTTTTAACTAGAAACATTAACAACTAGACATAAATCACTCCTAAATGCTATAATTTCCTCACCTAAATCAGGGCCCCACTTCTGACAAGACTATGATAGCTAGGCATATATGGATACCCTATCACAGAGGGAAGACTAACTTGAATAGGGCTTCTTACAAGCTAGCAAGATGCTGCTTCTTAAAATACTTTGTAAGTTCTAATGTAATGGCACATGAATCATCCATTCTTTTGTCAGACTGCAAGGGTTCCACTTTCAGTAGATGGCACAATATGTAGTTCTGACCAACTCTCCAGCTGAGAATAATTAGAATAGTTGGATGGAAAATATTGTTAAAAATCTGTTGACATCAGATACATATCACAGCAGTGAGGAATTATAGAAACTTCATCTGGGAGAATATGGAAGTACAGAATAGGGATTGATTTGGGGAATGTTTCCCCCGTGAGGTATCTGCCAATTACAGAAAGGTATGTGAGAGTATAAAAAACTGGGAAGCCCTTCTGGCGGAGTCATAAAAATAGGAGAACAAAAAAATGGAGTCTGAAGTCCCAAGGAAAAAAAATTCTAGTAGCTACTCCCATCCCATCCCAGACATAGGAACTTGAAAAAGCTGTTGTTTTAAGGGGACTAGTAGCCCAGAAAAAAAAGGTTAGAAATCTCCAAATCCTCTCAATCATGAATAAAATTAAAGTATTCTAAAAATTCTTTCTCTAGAAGGTCACAAAAACACTAATTATAAAGGCTGATGACTGATAAAAAGATTATAATAAAATGAAGAATTTCATCAAAAGCCACCATTAAAAGTGAAAAAGCAAACCACAGAGAATGAGATTTAAACATTAACTGAAAATAACTTGTACCTAAAACAGTTTATAAATCATTAAACAATTCAATAGAAAAAAGAGTATTGGCCTGAAGAGACTTTCACAAGAAGATTTAAAATGGCCAACAAGCACATGAAAAAAAGACTCAACTGCACAACTGTACTTACCCAAATGGCTAAACTAAAAAGGCTGATAATGCTTCGTGTTGGTAAGAATGCTGAGTAACCACCACCCTCTTACCCTTTGGAAAATTAATAACCACTGTCTTCGAACATACACACATCCTATGATCTAGCAATTTTATTTCTAGGTGTAATCAAAAGTGTATGACATGCACATGAAATATACACAAGAATGTTCTCATAATGGCAAAAACCTTGAAACATTCCAAATGCCCATCAAGAGTAAAATAAAAAATCTAAATCATAGTCTGTTCATACAAGAAAATATACACAGCAACATAAATGAATCAAATGGTAGCTACATGCAATAGCATAGATAATCCTACAAACATTGTGTTGAGTTAAAGAACCATACATTTAAATTAGGAAGAGTGACCAGAAGAATAGTGTAAGAAGATAGGGGAAAGAAGAGGGGAAGGGGAAAAGAAGAAATGAGGAAAGAAAAAGTTCAAATTATCCTATATCCATATCTCACTATTATTTATGGGGAGGAGTGAGATCTGAGGAGAAATACACCAATATCTGTATGTGTGTTTGTTTATATGGGTTTGAACCTCACCATGATGTACAATTAAAATTCACCAGTAAGTTTATAAAAATAATAAAATAAAATACAATTTAAGTAGACATCAGCAGGAATTCTAAAAAAAAAAATATAAATACATGGAGATTGAATGATATGTTATTGAATGAGGAGTGGATAAGATCAAAACTGAGGAGAGAAACAAAAAAATTCCTGGAAATTAAACAATAATTAGAGACACAACATGTCAAAATCTATGGTACACTTTGAAGGTGGTATTAAGAGGAAAGTTTATAGTACTGAGTGCCCACATAAGAAGAACAGAGAGAGCCGGGCATGGTGGTGCACACTTGTAATCCCCGCGCTTGGGAGGCTGAGACAAGAGGATCGCACAGGTTTGAAGCCAGCCTCAGCTACTTAGTGAGGCTCTCAGCAACTTAGTGAGATCCTGTTTCCAAATCAAATATAAAATAGGTCTGGGAGTATAGCCCGAATGTAGAAAGCCTCTGGGTTCCACCCCTAATACCACCAAAAAAAAAAAAAGAAGAAGAACAGAGAGTTATTAAATAAACAACCTAATGATACATCTCAAAGCCCTAAAAAAAACTGTAAACATCTAATCAAAGCCAGCAAAAGGCAGGAAATAATTAAAATCAGAGAAGAAATAAATGAAATAGAGAATAATAAAAGAATACAAAGGATCAACAAAACAAAAAGATGGTTCTTTGAAAAGATTAATAGAATTGACAAACCCCTAGCCAACCTAACCAAAGGAAAGAGAGAATCAACTCAAATTATTAAAATCAGAAATGAAAAAGGAGACATCACCACAGACACTGGGGAAATTCAAAGGATTATCAGAAACTATTTTGAAATCTTATTCACCAAAAGACTGAAAAACATGGAAGAAATTGATAGATTTCTAAGCACATACTACTTAAATTAAACCAGAAGACATAGCAAGCCTAAACCAATAGCAAGCAAAGAAATAAAAACAGCAATAAAAATTCTGCCATCAAAGAAAAGCCCAGGCCTAGGTGGGTTTCCAGCTGAATTCTATAAAACTTTCAGAGAACTAATCCAAATACTCTACAACTTGTTCTGGGAAACCAAGAGATGGAATTCTTCCAAACTCCTTCTATGAGGCCAGTATCACATTAATACCAAAACAAATAAAGATACCTCAAGAAAATTAAAGACCAATATCTGGTGAACACAGATGCAGAAATTCTAAAAAAAAAAAAAAAAAAAAAAAACTAGCCGTACACATTCAAAACCATATCAAGAGAATTTTACATTACAACCAGGTTGGTTTCATCCCAGGAAAGCAAGGCTGGTTCAACATATTAAAAAAGTCAATGCATGTTATTCACCACATACTGAGAACAAAAATCACATGATCATATCAATAGATGCTGAAACAGCATTTGAAAAAGTCCAACACCCATTCATGTTAAAAATACTGCAGATCCCCTATGCCAACTACATGCATGAATGTTACCCTAAAGCTGGGGGGCCCCAACTTCTCCCCTGTACAGCTCAAAGCAGTTTATGACCAATTCGATGTCCTTATTCCTTTGCTAAGGGGTACATTCATGCAATAGAAATGGGGGAAAATTAATGGGAAATAAGCTCATGTTAAATGTTTGTAAAATTGTAAATGTCAAAATGTATTTTCTATATCTACCTTTGGCCTGACAGGTGTCAGGAAGTTACTAGACAAAGGGGGGAATGTACCAGTATTGGGAACGGCCTAGGAAGATTTGGGAAAGCTCTGATTATTAATATATTTCAAAAGAAAATAATTGGCATATTTCAAAATAGTTGTGTCAAAATGGCGACAGACATGGGTAAAGAAAGGACTTGATTTCTGCCTAAAACAGGCAGCTATTCCAATGTAAATTAACCTAGCTCAAAGCAACTAACAAGTCAATAGGAGAGGAGAACTAGGCCTGTCTCTATCTAAAGACAGATCTTAGTTGAGGAGAACTAGGCCTTTCTCTAAAGACAGATCTACATGATTGGATAAGCTAGCTAAGATGGTAGGAGGGGTCGACCTTCATGAAAGGAGATACCTCACCACACCTTGCCAGGGGAGGTACCTTACAGGGACGTTCACTAAGAGTCACGCAAACAAGATGGAGGTCTTGGGCATAAAAGGCCGAGTCCACGTGTTAAGTCCTTTGGTGTATTCATTTTGAGTCACCCCCTCATGCCATTTTGGCATGGGGCTGTACTTCTATTTTCTGTATTTCTATCTTTTCATAAACTTCTTTAAATCTTCAAAAAAAAATACTGCAGAAAATTATAATAGAAGGAATGTATCTCAATACCATTAAGACAATATACAATAAACCCAAAGCCAACATCATATTGAATGGGGAAAAACTGCAAGAATTCCCTCTAAAATCAGAAACAAGACAAGGATGCTCACTATCACCACTCCTTTTCAATATAGTCAAGACACTTGCCACAGCAGTAAGAGAAGAATATAAAAAAATATTCAAATAGAAAAAGAGGAATTAAAATTATTCTTGTTTGCAGATGACATGATCCTCTATTTAGAAGTCCCAAAAATTCATCCAAAAGAATACTAGACTGGCCAGATGTGGTGGCACACACTTGTGATCCAAGCATTTGGGATGCTGAGACAGGAGGATCGTGGTTCACAGCCTCAGCTACTTAGTGAGGCTCACTGCAACTTAGTGAGATCCTGTTTCAAAATAAAGAATAAAAAATAGGGCTGGAGGTGCCAGGCATGGTAGCACACACTTGTAATCCCCGCACTTGGGAGGCAGAGACAAGAGGATTGCGCAGGTTCGAAGCCAGTCTCACTGGCTTAAGAGACCCTATTTCCAAATAAAATATAAAAATAGGTCTGGGAGTGTAGCAGAGGTAGAAGGGCTTCCAGGAACCCCAGTATCACCAAAAAAAAAAAAATAGGCTGGAGGTGTCACTCAGAGGTAGAATGATCCTGGGGCTCCATCCCCAGTACCACAAAAAAGAAAACAAAAGACTACTGAAGCTGATTGACCAATTCAGCAAAGGCAGAGTATAAAAATCAACCTGAAGAAATCAGTACCTTTTCTAAATGCCAACAATGATTTCACAAAGAAATAAATAAAACAATCCCATTCACAATAATCTCAAACCAATAAAATACCTATGAATAAACCTAACCAAAGACATAAAAGACCTCTAAAATGAAAACTATAAAACAGTAAAGAAAAAAATTGAAGACGACCTTGGAAAATGGAATGACCTCCCTTGCTCATGAATAGGTAGAATACTATCATCAAAATGGCCATTCTGCCCAAAGTGATCTATACATTCAATAAAATTCCTATCCAACAACATTCTTCATAGACCTATAAAAAATCAGTCATGAATTTAATATGGAGAAACAAAAGACCCAGAATAGCCAAAGCAATTCTCAGTAATAAGAACCATGCAGGAGGCATCACAATTCCTGACTTGAAATTATACTACAGAGCTACAGCAATTAAAACAGCATGGTATTGACACAAAAATAGGCACACAGACCAATGGAACAGAATAGAAAACACAGAAACAAACCCACAAACTTATAGTTAAATTGATCTTTGACAAAGGGGCCAAATCCACAGCCTGGAGAAAAGAAAGCCTTTTCAACAAATGGTGCTAGGAGAACTGGCTATCGATTTGTAGAAAAATGGAACTAAATCCTTACCTCTCACCATGTACAGGAATCAACTCGGGATGGATCAAAGACCTGAAAATCAGACCAGAGACTGTGAAGCTATTAGAGAAGGGCATAGGTTCAACACTCTAACATATAGGCACAGGTAGTAACTTCCTCAACAAGACTTCCAAAACACAGGACATTAAAACAAGAATAAGTGGGATGGCATCAAACTAAAAAGTTTCTGCTCATCAAAGGAAATCATCAAGAATCTAAAGAAAAAGCCTACATAATGGGAGAAGATATTTACTAGCTACCCCTCTGATAGAGGGTTAATATCCAAAATATACAAAGAGCTCAAAAGACTTTACACTAGCAAAACAATCTAATCAAGAAATGAGCAACTGAATTGAATAGAAACTTCACATAAAAAGAGATACAAATGGTGAACACATGAAAAAATTTTCAACATCATTAGCAATCAGGGAGATGCAAATCAAAACTACACTGAGATTTCATCTAACCCCAATCAGAGTTTCAAGCATAAAGCAGTCAACTAAGAACAAATGCTGGTGAGGATGTGGGGAAAGAGGAACTCTTCTATAACTGCTGATATAAATGCAAAGTAGTTCGGCTGCTATGGAAATCAGTGTAGACATTCCTTAGAAAACTAGGAATGGATCCACCATATGATCCAGCCATACCATTACAGGTAATCTTTCCAAAGGGGGTGAAACCAAAGAACTACAGTAACATATGCATACCTATATTCATAGCAGCACAATTCACAAGAGCCAAAATATGGAACCAACCTAAGTGTCTATCAACAGATGAACAGAAGCTGGGTGTGGTGGTGCACACTTGTAATCCTAGCATTTGGGAGGCTGAGACCAGAGGATTGCAGTTCGTGGACAGTCACAGCTACTTAGTGAAGCCTTACGCAACTTAGTGAGACCCTGTTTCAAAATAAAAAATAGGGCAGGGGCTGTAGCTCAGAGTTTGAATGCCCCTGGATTTCATCCCCAGACCCGCAAAAAAAAAAAAAAAAAAGAAAAAGAAACAGATTAATGGATTACAAAATTATGGGAAATACAAGGAATTCTACTCAGCAATAAAGAAGAACAAAATCATATCATTCATGAGAAGATGAAAGACCTGGAGAACATTATGTTAATCAAGATTAACCAAGCACAGAAAGAGAAGGAACATATGTTTTCTATAATATGCTCAAGCTAGGGAGTACTGAGGATACCAGAGGGACTCCAGGTAATGGAGGGGAAACCTCAGGGAAGCCAGGAAGGAAGGGTAGGGGGAAAAAGAAAGTTGAGGTTCATTAATGGAAAAGCTACATGTGATTCTGTGTATACATGTGAATATAGTATTGTTAATCTGGACACTCAGTACTGGGAGGAAGGGAAATGAGGAAACAGGGCTGGGGTAAGGGCACCAAGTACTGTGTGAATATATGCCATTACCAGCATGATCCATATTATGATGTGAGACTAAAGTGCACCAATTTTTAAAAAAAGGGAGAGAAAAGCAAAAAATACACAATTTTTAAAAGATATACTACATGTAAAGTTTAAAAGCAGGCAGAATTTATTTATGACATTAAAAAGTCAGAATAGTGGTTATTTTAGGTAGAAGCAGGAAGCAGTGAATGGGAGGAAGTACAATGAGATTTTAGGGGTGAGAGCAATATTTTACTTCTTAACCTGAGTAGTGTTCACTTTGATACTTCAAAGAGCTATACAGTTATCATTTGTATATTTTCTATATATATTATACTTCAATAACAAAACATTTTAAAATAAACTGGAAATTAGTATTCAAGATATTATAGAAATTACCATGACAATTATTTCTTGATTACCTACTATGTAGCAGGCACTTTATACACTTATGCTTTATAATTTAGTTTCCACAACAACCTTTCAAAGTAGGAATGTATTACTACACTTACAGATTTAAAAAACAGGGTCAGAAAGCTTACACTACTTAAGTCATAAGGCTCGTAAACAGTGAAGTTAACACTGGAGTACAAATCTGATTTCAGAACTGAAGCCAATTTGAGAATTAAAACCAAACCCATTTATAAAATATGTAAATCTTATAATGCCTCCAGCCTTCTTTGTCATCTCCAGCCTTTTTGACCAATAAATCTCTTACTTATATCCTAACCTGCTCCTGCCTTAATTTCAGAACCTTATCTATACTCCCATCACTTTCTAACTGCATACTTTTGGTATTCTACTTACAGGTCCCTAAAAAAATAGGCACTCTCTCACCTCCATCTCATTACATATGCTGCCCCCTCATCTTAAATGCATTCTTCCTCACCTCTTATCCTCCCAACATGCTTCAGTTTGGTTGAACTTTTATCAGTCCTTAAATATCTAAGATAATAGAGGTAATAATCCTTTGAAAATCTCTCCTGTCTAGCCCATCCTTCCCATCTGTTTGGATAGTACCCTGCTT
Source organism: Muscardinus avellanarius (assembly GCF_963383645.1). Taxonomy (NCBI): domain Eukaryota; kingdom Metazoa; phylum Chordata; class Mammalia; order Rodentia; family Gliridae; genus Muscardinus; species Muscardinus avellanarius. Next base: position 20,810,322 of record NC_137802.1, on the reverse strand, counting down.
GCACTACTATCACACCACTTACCATATTACAGTTCAACACTGATTTATCTATCTTCCTGAGATTAGAAACTGTGAGAGACGAAACCATTTACCATTTATATTTCATGTTATAGCCCTTGTACTCAGCACAGTGCTTTGTACACAGCAGACTCTCCATTTTTCTTAACTTCAATATCAGAAAACAAAAAAAGTTTTAAGTACTACTAAATTATTAAATTTCTATTGCAATAGAAGTGTAGCCTGCATTTTTGTTTTATGCTTTAACTGCAAATAACTCTTTAAAAATACTCACAATTTCGTAAAATACACAAGGCAGAGAATTCTTCCCATCTCTCATAAGAAAAGTCTTTGAATGGTATGGGCCAGGTGTAACAGCTGAATCAAGAACAGCTAAGAGACATCGAACGAGAGAGTCAATGTTTGTTAAGTGTAAATAAAGTTGAGCAAAGAGAAATTGGTATTTTAAAAATTTCCCACACTAATCTCTCACAGTCCTATTTGAACAGTAGTAAAGAAGATATTTTAAGAAGAAATATTTCTGAAACAACTTTCTATTTAAAATTTCTAGCCGCTGTGGTGGTGCATGCTTGTAATCCCAGAACTTGGGAGGCTGAGACAGAAAGATACAGATTCCAAGCCAGCCTCAGCTACTTAGTGAGGCCCTCTGCAACTTTGTGAAACCCTGTTTCAAAATAAAGAATTAAAAAATAGGGCTGAGGGTGTACCTCAGAGGTAGTATGCCCCTGGGTTCCATTCCCAGTACCCCTAAAAAAAAAGAATAAAAAATAGCTTGGAGGTAAAATGCCCCTGGGTTCCATCTCCAGCACCACAAAAAGAAAAATAAATTTTCTAGCCCTTTCCAATTTAAGAACAGGTTATATGTCAAGTTTGTATAATTGATAATAGTCGGCCATCTGAAGTTTTTTCCTTAGAATATTTTTTCTTGCGTTTGTTAAATCTCCAATCCAGTCTACATTATAGCAATAAAATACATTATTACAACAAATAAGCATTACAATTTAATGAAAAAGGAATTAAAATCATAAGTCATGCATTCTAGTCCAATTCTTCAGCTTACTAATATTTTGTAACTTTGGGCAAGTTGAGTATTAAATCTTATTTTTTGTATATATTTAGGATGCACAAGATAGATATGTATGTGTATATCAAATGTGAAATAATTACTCCAGACAAGCAAATTAACATTATCTACCATCTTTCATAGTTATCTTTTTTGAGTGTTACAACAGTAAGAATATGTATGATCTGCTCTTTGCAATTTGTCAATATACAATATTAACTATAGTCCTCCTGCAACATTTAGGTTTCTTGACTTATTCATCTTACATAACTGCAAGTTTTTACCCTATCATTCCATTTCCTTCCCAATGAGCAAACTGTTTAACCTTTTTTTTTTTTTTTCTGGCATTGGGGATTGAACCCAGGAGTATTCTACCTCCAGATTATACCCCCATCCCTATTTTATTTTTTATTCTGAAACAGGATCTCACTAAATTGCAGAGGGCCTCATTAAGATGCTGAAACTGGCTGCAAACCTGCAATTCCAAGTATTGGGATTATAGGCATGTGCCACAGTATCTAGTTAACCTCTTTCAAAGCTAATTTGTTTATCTCCAGAAGTTTTTATCAAATAATCATATTTGTTCATTCAATAACCATCTGCTGAGTACTGGTTGTGGACATTTGCTGTTTTGAGGTCAGCCTACATTTCCCCTAATAAGATCAAGAAACCTCTCCTATTCCACTCTTAACCATAAGACTTGAATAGGATTTTTCTCCAACCCCAGATACATGTGAAACATCTGGCTGGCTTAAACCAATCATTATATTACATTCACCAGCTACATAGTTCAGAATTTCAGTGATGGGCATATTAACAGTCAAAAGCAATGATATGCAAAGGTAATTAATTACCTTTTGGGGAAAAGCAACTGGAAGAAACTTATCTAAGAATATGGCAGTATGGCCGGGTGTGGTGGTGCACGCTTGTAATCCCCACGCTTAGGAGGCAGAGACAGGAGGATCGCGCAGGTTCGAAGCCAGCCGCGCACGCTGGCTTAGGAGACCCTGTTTCCAAATAAAAATGTAAAAATGGGTCTGGGAGTGTAGCCCGGAGGTAGAAGGGCTTCCAGGAACCCCAGTACCACCAAAAAAATAAAAAAATAAAAAAAAGAATATGGCAGTATGATATAAATCTAAAATGGGTCAGCAAGGACATGTTCCTTTTGAGGTTTCTAGACAATGCCTACATTCTTTGATTTATAACTCTTCCCCTTCACCTCAAAGCTAGCAGGGTAGCAAAAGGTCTAAGCAAGGTCAGTCAGTCTGTTACTATCTCCCTGCATAATGACCCTTATGATTACCATTGGACCCACTGAGATAATCAAGGATAATCTTCCTACTTCAAGATTCTTAGTTTAACCACATCACTAAAGTCCCTTTTACCATATAAGGTAATATTCATAGATTTTTGAGAATTAGGACTTAAATATCTTTGGGGGCCAATCTTTTGTATAATGGCATTATTATTAAAACTGCAATATTTTAATATACTTCAGTGAGATGCAAAAATAACTTTTATTTGGGTAAAAAAGTACTAATGAGAGGTAGACATTAAGGCAATGAAGAAACACTATGGCTAAATCAAAAACAAGACCAGATGAAAATTTAAGCTATTTCTACCACACATTAAAAAATGTAAATATAGCCGGGCATGGTGGCGCACACTTGTAATCCCCGCGCTTGGGAGGCGGAGACAGGAGTATCACAGTTCACAGACAGCCTCAGCCACTTAGTAAGACCTTCCACAACTTAGTGAGATCCTGTTTTAAAATAAAGAATAAAAAAATAGAGCTTAGGGTGTATCTTGGAGGTAGAATGCTCTTGGATTTCTCCCCCAATACTGAAAAAAAAAAGGTAGGAAAGGAAAGACACTACAGTAGTTATCTCTAAAGAAACAAATTATGGGGGCTTCATATATATATCTAAAACTCTAAAACATGGCCATATGAATGTTTATTATATATTTTCCTGTATTTTGGATTATTTCACAATTTAAGTAACAGAAATTTGATTTAAACAATAGAAAGAAAAGTTTCAAATATCTATATCTTACTTGTTTATCTCTTCATGTAGGTAAAAAGTTCCAGAAATATTCTATAAAATTCTTCCTTTTCAAATACTAATTTAGAAAAGATTATAATTATAGTACATTTCCCCTTATTAGTAAAGTATTCTTAATTATTCTTAGAGTGTATAAAATAAGATTTAATTTATATACACCAGCTTGAGAATAAGAGGTCTTGGATGCTAGATTCGTTTCTGCTACTAACTAGCTTCTTGGTTTTCTTATTTGTTCCAATTCTCAAATAACTCAAAGGATTGGATTAGATTACCTGTGTCTAGTTTTAATATTATGAATCAGAAGAATACTACCATGAATAACTAAATACTTAATTCACACAAACCAATGACTGGCCCAAGAACTAACAAAAAAAAATGTATTTTTCTTCAAGATCCTCTAGGTACTCATGTAGATATTAAAACTGTTATGCAAATAGTATTACTAAAGTATGTTTGAAATATTATACCTACCCAAAATTTCAAAAAGAAGTACAGTTTTCTGTGCATGTTCATGCCAATACTTCATGCTTTCAATGACTGCCGAAATAATTCTTAAAGAATTATTTTTTTCCTTAAATTGTAACTGACATGTGGCATCCTTTGGAAAGATTAAAATAAATTAAAAATCTTGCTTTTTGTTTTCAATCATCATATTCTTTCAACTTTTATATAAAGATTCTAGGACCTTAGAGTAAATGTTTGAATATGTAAAAATAAGTACTGAACATTTTAGTACTATTATTTCCCCAAATTAAATTCATCATTAGTGCATTATTGGAGAAGACACCAAGCCGTACTTGGAGGCAATCCAGAAAAGATTTATTTATTTATATGGCATTTATCCACACACTTATTTAGTTTAGTTTTTTTTTCTGTGTGTGTGTTTTTGTTTTTTGTTTGTTTGTTTTTGTTTTTTGCAATACTGAGGATGGAACCCAGGGGCATTCTACCTCCGAACTACAACTCCAGCCTTATTTTTTATTCTTTATTTTAAACAGGGTCTCGCTGACTTGCAAAGGGCCTCACACTAAGTACTTGAGGTTGTCCACCAACCAAAACCCTCCTATCTCAGCCTCCCAAATGCTTGGATTACAAACATGCACCACCATGCCTGGTTTTGATGTTTGTTTGTTTGTTTGTTTGTTTGTTTGTTTGTGGTACTGGGGATGAAACCCAGGGACTTGTACTAGGGATGGAACCCAGGGGCTTTTCTACCTCCGGGCTATACTCCCAGACCTATTTTATACTTTATTTGGAAAAAGGATCTCACTAAATTGCTGAGAGTCTCACTAAGTAGCTGAGGCTGGCTTCGAACCTGTGCGATTCTCTAGTCTCAGCCTCCCAAGTGCTGGGATTACAAGCATGCACCACCACACCCGGCTCCTATTTTTTATTCTTTATTTTGAAACAGGGTCTCACTGAGTTGCAGAGGGCTCACTAAAGGAGCTAAGGCTGTCCTTGAACCATGATCCTCCTGTTTCAGCCTCCCAAATGCTGGGGTTACAAGCGTGCACCACCCTGGCTCTCGACATTTTTGAAGGTCAATCAAAAATATAGTGTAAGATACTAATTTTCAAGGGTGGAGAAAAATTTTTCTTTGTGAAAAAAAGGATTGTGGGGAATGGAACCTTTTTTAAAAATTTATCTATTTACTGGCTGGGGGGCGGGGTGGCGCATGCTTGTAATCCCAGAATTCAGGAGGCAGAGACCAGAGGAGACACCAGACATAGCAGTTCAAGGCCAGCCTCAGCTACTTAGTGAGGCCCTTCATAACTCAGTGAGACCCTGTTTCAAAATAAAGAATATAGGGCTGGAGGGTGTAGCTCGGAGGTATAATGCCCCTAGGTTCCGTCCCCAGTACTACAATATTCATATACATATATACATTTACACACACACACACACACACACACACACACACACACACACACACTTACTTTTCCCCATTCTCCCACTCCTAAAATCTTAATGTCTCCTGTTGAAAATTAACATTACATGAGCCACTGTTACTAAAGTGACTATCATTCTTATATGCAAGAAAAAAAGATGATATTCATTGTAAAACATGGTACATTAGTCATATTTCTAGAAAAATGAAATTTTTTTGGTTTTGTTTTTGGTTTTGTTTTTTTGGTGGTACTGGGGTTCCTGGAAACCCTTCTACCTCCAGGCTACACTCCCAGACCTTTTTTTGTGTGTGTGTGGTACTGAGGGTGGAGCCCAGGGGCCTTCTACCTCCAGACTATACTCCCAGACCTATTTTATACTTTATTTGGAAACAGGGTCTCACTAAGTTGCTGAAAGCCTAAATAGCTGAGGCTGGCTTTGAACCTGTGCGATCCTCCTGTCTCAGCCTCCCAAGCGCGGGGATTACAAGCATGCGCCACCACACCCCACCTCCAGACCTATTTTATATTTTTATTTGGAAACAGGGTATCTTCAGCCAGCAAGGCTGGCTTCGAACCAGCACTATCCTCCTGTCTCCACCTCCCAAGCGCGGAGATTACAAGCATGTGCCACCACGCCTGGCTAGAAAAATGAAATTTATCCTGAAAGATTTTTTAAAAGACTGCTTTTCAGAATGATGGTTTCCAGGAGTTGGGGAAAGTGGGGACTAAAAAATAATTGCTCAACAGATACATAGTTTCAATTTTGTAACACAGTAAACTTTCTGAGATAGATGGTAATAATGGTCACACAATGATATGAATATACATGCCATCAAACTGTATTCTTAACAATGGCTAAGATGGTAAACTTATGTGTATTTTAAGTTACTTTAATTTAAAAATAATTTAAGAATTAATTATTGAATTAAGGGAAATATAAATTATTATTAATGACTACCATATTTTAAAATATTCAAATAAGGCAAACATTTTCTACTCAAAAATAAAAAAGGAAAAGACTGTTTTTTTCAGTCTTTTCTTACGTTTGGGCAGAACAAACATAGGCTACTAAATACCCAAAGACTAACAACAGTAAGAAGCTGTTACCATTCCTACCTAAAAGGACAAGGGAAGGAACTGAAATTACCAAGCCTGTGAAAGCTGGACTCATGAAGGTGCTATGCCATGCAGGGACATAAACACTGCTATCAATAAACCATTTTTTAAGTAGGCAGAAAATGGGAAAAGACAACCTCTCCTCCCACCCTTTGATATCCTCCCAGTAACTTCCATTGGCTGATTTTTAGCAGAAGCCAGCAAGTAAGGAATCCCAGGATGAACTATGTAACATGATTCAGCTTTCTACAGTACAGAGAAGAGCCAGTGAAGAATCTGTTGGTCCAGGGAACAGGGAAAGATGATGGAGAATGAGAAGTGCACATAGAGAAGACGTTTACAAATAAATAGAACACTGTGCAGAGAAGTAGTGAGGCTGAGGTATAAGTACAGATACTGGTACAGAGAAATATAAACCAAAGTAGAGATTTATTAGAGTGCATGCCATGTTTAGAGAAATGTAAAGAGCTGGAATGACTAGCACATTGGAGAGTCTAATACAGTGTGGAATATGAAGCTGGAAAGGTAGAATAGTACCAGATGATAAAGCAGAGGTCAGCAAATGATGGCCTATCCTCCAAATCTAACCTACCATCTGTTTATGTAAATTTTACTGGAATACAGCCATGCCCATTTATGTATGTACTATCAGACAGTATGGCTCATAAAGTCAGAAATACATATTATCTGGCCCTTTACAGAAAAATGTTTTTGGTCTCTGTTGAAAAAAAAAAAGAACAACATATTGAAGAGCTTGAATAATTTCTCAAACAATGAATAAGCCATCATTATTTTAATAATTAGTAATCAGTGAGACCCAGAATCCAGCAGGAAACTTAATTCCCCTAAGAAAACATTTAGAAACTAATGTTCATCCACTCCAATGGAATTGGATATTGCTAATCAAGTAACAAATGTCATGGGATTAATTTTAAATGTTCTTTCCTCTGTGGTAACTTTCTAAACATTTACCTCATATTTTTAAATAAATCATTCATTCATTAATATTTAAATGTTTACCTTCAGAGTATTTTCTTCTGGAACATCATCGAACGCTTTTTTCTTAAATTGATTTTGTTGAAAATTGGGCCTAAATGCCTGTGGTGCACTATTTTTGTCTAGGCCTTTTATTGAGGAGCCAGATGTTTTTGATGAATGCATTTGTCTGAGTACCTCAGTTTCTCCATGATGAGATAAGGTAGGAGGTTCAGATAATCTCGACTGCTTTTGTTGCCAAGCTCCCAAATTCATAGGATAAGAATGTTTCCCATCATTTCCTACTAGGTTTGTTCTTTTACATTGAGGCCTAAAATCACTTTTATCCCAAGTTTTCAAGCTGGTATTTTTGTTGTTATCTCTGTAGATGTAACATAGGGGGGGGGGAAGCATTTGTCATTTGTTTTTATATTTTTTAATTAAAAAACAATTCGTGAAAATTTTACTTATATAGCAATTTATGGTTTACAAACTACTTTGTAACTTAACTAGTTAGAAATTCCAAACACATCACAACAACCCTACAAGATATTACTTCTCTTTCCAGATGAGAAGACAGAGCCTAAGTGAGGAAATAATAAGCCCAAAGTCATATAGAAAGTTACTAACTAACAAGTCCAGATCCAAGAGAGGACTAGTCTCCCAACTTGGAGTACAGCGCTTCAAAGTATATATTTTAAAAAGTCTTATTGGTGCACTGTAATTGTCATGACAGTGAGATTCATATGTGCACATAACATTGGTAAACTAAACCTCCACATATAGCTCCAAGTGGAAAAAATATCAGAAGTTTTGCTTAATTCTTTTTTTTTTTTTTTCCTGCGGGTCTGGGGATGGAACCCAGAGGCATTTGACCTCCGAGTTACACACCCTGCCCAATTTTTTATTCTTTATTTTGAAACAGGGTCTGAGTTGCGGAGGGCCTCACTAAGTAGCTGAGGCTGTCCATGAACCGTGATCCTCAGGTCTCAACCTCCCAAATGCTGGGATTACAAGCATGTGCCACCACACCCGGCTTGCTTAATTCTTTACACATTGATTTTTAAATTTCCTACAAATAAAAAATATCAAAGTGTGGTTTATCAGTTATTCTAAATCACAAGCCAGGCGTGGTGGCACACAGTTGTAATTCCAGGATTTGGAAGGCTGAGAGAGGAGGATAACAGTTCACAGACAGCCTCAGCTACTCAGTGAGGCCCTTTGCAACTTAGTTAAGACCCTGTTTCAAAATAAAGAATAAAAAATAGGATGGGGGGTGTAGCTCGGAAGCAGAATGCCCCTGGGTTCCATCCCTAGTACCTAAAAAAAAAAAAAAAAAAAAATCTAAATCACAAAGAAAATTAATATAGGTAAATTAGATAGCTATTTTGTTAGCTATTTTGTGCTTTTACTATGGAACTGAAAAACCCTAATTGTGACCTGCTGTTGCACTTACTGGCTATATTAATCTAAGTGGAATTTTATCAGCTGATCAGAACATGATGTTAATGAGGCCAAAATCAAAAGGTTATATTCTAAGCAGGATACTTAAAAGTTCCAAAGGAAAAAACTAATACAAGTCACAAATTCTTAATTCTGAGTAAGTTTCCTGGAAATAACACAAGTATTACAAGAGGGCAATCAACACAATCCATCTCTTGTTTAGAAAAACTAGTTTTAAAAAAAAAAAGTCTAGGTTCACTAAGTGATCAGGAACAAATTTAAGTTTTTTTGTTTATTTTGTTTTGTGATCCTAGGGATTGAAGCCAGAGGCATTCTACCTCTTACCTATACCCCCAGACTTTTTTATTTTTGGTTTTCAAACAGTCTCACTAGGCTGCTGAGAGTCTAGATAAAGTTGCTGAGGCTGGTCTCAAACCTCTGTCTCAGCCTTCCAAGTACTGGAATCATAGGTGTAGACCATGACAGCCACTCAAATCTAAGTTTTATGGGGCCTGAAGTTTATATAACTTGGAAAGTAAGTACAAAATTAAGTATAAACATGATGAGAAAAGTCACAATTTCAAAATTTTAAATTATAAATAATACAAAAATAATATCCAGGGAAATATTGCTAGAATTATTAACTTCCTGATATACTGCTATAAAGACTTTTTCTACACTGATCACCTCTTCATATAACAATTTTGTAATTTTTTTTCAATAGAACAGAAGTACAAGTTGTCTTTCCTCTCTCATAACTACTAAAATTATTATCTGTAGTCTAGAAAGGTTTCTTTCAGCTTCACAACTACTTATTATTTATTACTATTAATAACTATGTTAAGGCTAGAAATATCTTTCTAGTTTGTTCCCCCCACACACATGCTGCTTCAAGGGCCATATGTTTCACTGCTATGTGAATAATAGAGAGAAAATGGGAAATATCAAGGACTTTAGATGAGTGAGGGGAGAAACTAGTAAAATGGGAGATGAGGGATCTTGGAAGGGAAGAGAAAAGGGAGATCTGATGATAGAAATTATCCAAATAATCCTTTGTTCATACATGAAGTTATCTGTATCAATGTAAATATGTATCCATGGGGAAGACGGAGTTGGAGGGATCCAGAGGGAAATGCAATGAATGTTGTGTGTATTTGTGTATCTGTCATTCTGAACATCACTATGATATATAATTACAATACATCAATTTTTAAAAAAGCAAAGCCAGCTTCACCATGTCCTCAACACCCTTACTAGACCATGAAGCCTAAGTGTTGGAGGGCTCTAAGTGAGGAAGGAAGACTCATTTCCTGGGATGCTTTCCTATGGTATAAAGTTAGATCTATATATTCATCAAGGTCCCAAAGTGCAGGCTACTGTTGGAGCTGAATGTATGTGAAGGCAGAGCTGACCAACCACTAGCCAAGTGGGTAGCCCAAGACCATCATCAAAATACAACAGGTAGAGCCGGGTGTGGTGGCGCACGCTTGTAATCCCAGCATTCGGGGAGGTTGAAACCGAAGGATCGCGGTTCGCGGTCAGCCTCAGCTACTTAGTAAGGCCCTCTACAACTCAGTGAGACCCAGTTTCAAAATAAAGAATTAAAAATAGGGCAGGGACTGTAACTCAGAGGTCAAATGCCCCTGGGTTCCATCCCCAGACCTGCAAAAAAAAAAAAAAAATACAACAGGTAGCTGGGCATGGTAAGTACATGTTTGTAATCACAGTATTTGGGAGGCTGAGAAAAGAAGGTCACAGGTTCACAGCTAGCCTCAGCTACTCAGTGAGGCCCCCCAGAACTTAGTAAGACCCTGTCTCCAAATAAAGAATAAAAAAGAGCTGAGATGTAGCTCAGAGGTAGAATATCTAGTTCCCAGTACTGCAAGAAAAAAAAAATACAACAGGTGACCCTAGGGCAAAATATCACTTGAGGTGAGGCCTACACTCAGTCCAAGTTGCTGCCTTCTTCTCTGGCCTAGGACATAACTTTGTAGAGGACAATGCAAATGAGGCCCCAATGCTTAATATCCTTAATTTAATGGTAAATTCTTCTTTTCTCCTAAAACTCTTTGAATAACCTACTAGATCACACTCACAGTTCAGAGCAGTAAAAAACAATAGCTCCTTAAATGTAATAAAATATCATAAAGAATCAAAAATTAATATATTTGGTATCATTTTAAAATAGAACATTTTCTAAAATTTATACTATAACCTTTATAATATCCATTGTTCTAACATTCTTTAAAAGGATAAGTGTAACATATCTAAAAGTGATGACCCTGCAAATTATGTTAACATAATTATTTTAGAAGTAAGACTACATAGGGTTCTACATCATGGAGAACCATAAAATTTAGAAGCAGAAGCCTAATTGAGTGTGGTGGCACACACTTGTAATCCCAGCATTTGGGAGGCTGAGACAGGAGGATCACAGCCTCAGCTATTTAGTGAGACCCTTTGCAACTCAGCGAAACTCTGTTTCAAAATAAAGAATAAAAAATAAGGCTGGGATTGTAGCTCATAGGGGGAAATGCAACTGAGTTCTATCCCCAGTACAGAAGAAGAAGGAGAAGAGGAAGGGAGGGGAGGAGGGAAGGAGGGGAGGGGAGGAGGGAAGGAGGGGAGGGGAAGAGGAAGGGAGGGGAGGGGGGAGGGAGGAGAGGGGAAGAGGAAGGGAGGGAAGGGGAAGAGGAAGGGAGGGGAGGGGGGAGGGAGGGGAGGGGAAGAGGAAGGGAGGGGAGGGGAAGAGGAAGGGAGGGGAGGGAAGAGGAAGGGAGGGGAGGGGGGAGGGAGGGGAGGGGAAGAGGAAGGGAGGGGAGGGGGGAGGGAGGGGAGGGGAAGAGGGGAGGGAGGGGAGGGGGAGAGGAAGGGAGGGAAGGGGAAGAGGAAGGGAGGGGAGGGGAAGAGGAAGGGAGGGGAGGGGAGGGGGGAGGGAGGGAGGGGAGGGGAAGAGGAAGGGAGGGAAGGGGGGAGGGAGGGAGGGAAGGGGGGAGGGAGGGGAGGGGAAGAGGGAGGGAGGGAAGGGGGGAGGGAGGGGAGGGGGAGAGGAAGGGAGGGAAGGGGAAGAGGAAGGGAGGGAAGGGGGGAGGGAGGGGAGGGGGAGAGGAAGGGAGGGAAGGGGAAGAGGAAGGGAGGGGAGGGGGGAGGGAGGGGAGGGGAGGGGGGAGGGAGGGGAGGGGAAGAGGAAGGGAGGGGGGAGGGGGAAGGGAGGGAAGGGGAGGAAGAAGGGGGAAGGGAGGAGAGGGAGGAGGAGTAGGAGGAAAGGAAGAGGGGGGAGGAGGAGGAGAAGGAGAAGGAGGAGGAAAAGGAGAGGGAAGAGGAGGAGGAAGAGAAGGAGGAGGAGAAGAAAGAAAGAAGAAGGAGAAGGAGGAGGAGGAGGAGGAGGAGGAGGAGGAGGAGGAGGAGGAGGAGGAGGAGAAGAAGAAGAAGAAGAAGAAGAAGAAGAAGAAGAAGAAGAAGAAGAAGAAGAAGAAGAAGAAGAAGAAGAAGAAGAAGAAGAAGAAGGAGAAGAAGAAGAAGAATACGACGACGACAACGACGGCCACCACCAAAATAACCTAAAAGAAGGGAAGTTGTTGGAGTGGAAAAGAGCATGTGCGTGCACACACACACACACACACACACACACACACACACACACACACATACAGACGATATGCTAATTATAACAAACTAAAATTATCTTCCCCTTTATCAAATGCCTTTGAGAACATGGAAACCTCTGATTCACAAATATTTAAGTTAAGGTTGCCCAGCAATAACCAAGGAGCTTAAAAATCTCAATAGGTTACATACTGCAAAAAATGCTAAAGAGAGTTTCTCAGGCTGAAAAAGATGCTTACTGGTAAAAGCAAATACATAGACAAAACCAAACTTCTATATCCACAGGTTCCACATTTACAGATTCAACCAACAACAGCTCCAAAGTATTTGGAAAAAAATGCATCAGTACTGAACAAATACTTTCCCCCTGCCATTATTCCTTAAGCAATACAGAAAAACTATTTGCATAGCATTTACATTGTTTTAGCTATTATATGTAATCTAGAGATTAAAAAGTATAAAGGAGGATGTGCATAGGTTATATGCAAATATCAGTTATTAATATAAAAATTTCCTAATATGTTTAATATAACTACATAAGAAAAGAAGAGATAAAAGAGAATGGAAAAGGAAAGGGCAGAGAAAAGAATAGAAGAAGAGAAATTTTAAGTATACTTACCTCCAACCACTTTGGCTTCTTTCAGTATTTGATTGAACAGAATTTTGACTTCTCAGGGGATGAGAAATGGAAAATGGTACTTGCCTTTCAAGGAAATAATGTCTCATTAAATATAATTTTTTTTCAATTTGAGAAATAAACTATACATAGAAGAATAACATCAATCAGTAACAGACACACATTCATTAGTTTTTATTTTTCCACATACCCTGTGTTCACTGTTTTCATTAAAGGAGCCAACTCTTGATTCATAGCTTCCCAGGCCCAATCTCAAAAGTATAAGAACATAGATAAAAGTAAAATAGGCAGCATTCTTTTAAAATAATGATTTCATATATATTTAACTTGGAAAGTATAAAAACTTGAAAACATAATCAAGGTCTTTAATAGCTCTTTGTTGGAGAATTGTCACAGCCTGCCCTATTTTTATATCTTTGCACTTAAAGCAAAGGTTGTTTATGTATTTTTTCCACAGGCAATCCTAGTATCTTGTGCTTTATAACATAAATTCAGCCAAATTCAGTTTTTTATTCTACCCCACAACAAGAAATACATCATAATCCACAAGGGACATATGCATGGTGTGTAAATAAGAAAGATGAACAAATAGGAAGACAGAGAAAGATGGTAGGAAAATAAAAACATTTCACTATTAAATCTTATCCTTATTTTCTATTTTCCTCTATTTTAGTCTTTTCTATTTCCCCCCTTTTTCCCATTGGTTATATCCCAGCCCAACCAATGGATAAAAACAAAAATTTGGAAAAAAAATATGATGTGGTCCTCTCCCTTATACCATATAAGAGCCTTAAACAATCCTATTGAGAGGGTAAGTAAAGGGCTCAGTAAATCAGAAGGATATACATTTCCTTATGGAGTAACTCAGACTTATTTTTTAAGGTCAACATTCATGATATATAACAGGCATGAATATATATATATATATATATATATATATATATATATATATATATATATATATATATATGCTGGCCTGTGTATGTCCATGTGAATTTCTAATTTTCTACCAATAAAAATTGAAACAATGTGATTTTTATACCCCAAATATAATTTTGGAACTACATTAAAGTATATGGGAACACACTAAATGAAATTAACAACACAAATATTGATATAAAAATGTTTGAAAATTCTATTTTGTAAGATTCTATTAATTTTTAAGTGTGTCCCCAAAATTTAAATGTATACAACTAGCATGTACCCAATATATTTCAGGTTGTCTGGCTGCTTGTGCCTTTGTCTGTAAGGAAGTACAAAGTCAGCAAATATAGTTTCCTAGAATCTACCACCCAGCTAATTCAGAGGTTCAGAGGTGAGGACGCAAACATAAAGCTAAGCCAGGATTTAATGGTCTCACTTAAATGATTAAATTATATTTAAATTAAATTATATTTAATGAGGCTCCCTGTCTCTAGGATTTAATCAAAAGCTACAGAAGAGCTGGGTGTGGTGGCGCACACTTGTAATCCCCATGCTTGGGAGGCAGAGACAGGAGGAGCAAGCTGGTTTGAAGCCAGCCTTGTTGGCTTAAGAGACCCTGTTTCCAATTAAAAAATATAAAATGGGTCTGGGAGTGTAGCCCGGAGGTAGAAGGGTTTACAGAAACCCCAGTACCACCAAAAAAAAAAAAAAAAAAAAAAAAAAAAAAAGCTACAGAAGGCAGTCAACCAATGACCTCTGAAAACTAAAACTAGAAGACTATATAAACTCTCAGCAATGGCAACTTGGTTCGTCTGCTAGTTGGAGCTACAAAGAAGGAAACTTGATGCTAGTGATTCCGTTCATTTGGGCTGCTATAACAAAATACTCTACTTCTGCTCTTCCTAATATCATCCCATGTTTCCTATGTTCCATGAACACATTTTCCTATTCCTGAGGCAAATTGAGTTTCTCCATTCTGTCACTACCAAATACATAGGTTACAAAACTTATATGTTTTGAAAGAGAAAAACTGTCTTTGCAATGTAGATTACTACTTCATTAGAACAAAGGCTTCGAATCTAAGCTACTCTATTTAAATGCTAAGCCACCCTTGTAGACAAGGAAACTCATACTGGAATGTTCAGAAAGAGCCAAGAAATCTCTATATTTGCATAGTGAAAGGAAGGGGAAAAAAGGCTATTTTCATTACAATAATAGAAAAATAGTATTTATCTACAATCCCAGTTCTTGTTTCCTTATTTTTTTTCTTACCTGTTGGTAGAGGAGGGAAATCATAACTGTCAGAAGCAGTACTGACAACTGGATCATTTTTAAGTGGATTAGAAGTTAATGGCTGTCTGTTCCTCTTTTTCTGATTGAATAATGGTACAGGCAAACAGCCTACATTGAATGTACCCATAAATTAGTATATAACAAGAAAATAATCATATCTACTTATAGAATTGCTAGTTGTAATCATGTACAATTTGTTATATGTTAAAGTATTTATATTTCTATGTCCTCAAGGTGATTTTTATAATCTTCTTTAAAATCTTAAATAATCACCAGGCATGGTGGCGCATGCTCGTAATCCCCGCGCTTGTGAGGCTGAGACAGGAGGATCGCACAGGTTTGAAGCCAGCCTCAGCTACTTAAGTGAAGCTCTCAGCAACTTAGTGAAACCTGGTTCCAAATAAAATCTAAAATAGGTCTGGGAGTATAGCCCAGAGATAGAAAGCCTCTGGGTTCCACCCGCAGTACCACCAAAAAAAAAAAAAAAAAAAACTAAATAGTCTCATATATTTCTCTGAAAAGTTCTTTTCTGCTTTACCTTAACACTGTGGTAAACTATCAAGTGCAATTTGCAATAAGTTATCATGAAAAGTTTTTAGATTACATGATTGCATTTATGCTGCATTTTACATTTTATTGGATATTTTACCCCCACTGAGTGGTAAAAAGGACAGAGGCTACAGGTGGAATTTGTTTAAGAAAGTATTTTGGGTTTGATTTCCTTTGTTTAATTGGCTCACTTTTTTATTTATTTATTTTTGTGTGTGTGTGGTAATGGGGATGGAATCCAGGGGCATTCTACCTCCAAGCTACACCCCCAGCCCTATTTTTTATTCTTTATTTTGAAACAGGGTCTCACTGAGTTGCAAAGGGCCTAAGTACATGAGGCTGTCCGTGAACCAATATCCTCCTGTCTCAGTCTCCCAAATGCTGAGATTACAAGCATGCATCACCACCTCACTTTTTATTTTTATTTATTTTATTTTTGGTGGTACTGGGGGTAGAGCCCAGAAGCTTTCTACCTCCAGGCTATACTCCCAGACCTATTTCAATTTTATTTGGAAACAGGGTCTCACTAAGTTGCTGAGAGCCTAAGTAGCTGAGGCTGGCCTCAAACCTGTGCGATCCTCCTGTCTCAGCCTCCCAAGCGCAGGGATTACAAGCGTGCGCCACCACGCCCAACTTGGCCTCACTTTTTTTAAAAAAATGGGTCCACTATTAAAACCAAACATGTATGTGCAGCTTTTTATTATATTTTACAGGAAGCATGTGATTAGAAAAACTTGTTTCCTCCTCAAGCCTCAGGACCTATCTGAAGAGTTTTTCATAACTCAAGTTGTGCATAAATTACTGAACATTTTTCTCTGCTTCATAAACAATACATAAAAGTTGAAAACGTCTCGGCAGGCATGGCGGCGCACGCTTGGGAGGCGGAGACAGGAGGATGGCACAGGTTCTAAGCCAGCCGCGCTGGCTTAAGAGACCCTGTTTCCAAATATAAAAAAGTATAAAATAGGTCTGGGAGTGTAGCCCAGAGGTAGAAGGGCTTCCAGGAACCCCAGTACCACCAAAACAAAACAAAAAGTTAAAAACGCCTTTTACTACCACACCTTTTTTGAGCCTTTTTAAAATTTTGCCAACCAAAATTACTAATGACATTTTGCAAATTTAAACATATTCATTTGAATAGTTCTCCCCTAAAAATATAATTCTACAAAAACTTTGCATTTGTATTTGTTACAATTTTAATAAGATTAACCCAAAGTCAGTTGAGAAAAAGGAAGCACATATGGTAGCAAAGTGCTCTGGAACTATTTGAATGTGACCAAATCTGGGTTTAACTGACTACTGTTGACTTTGGTTAAGTCCACCATGATGTTTCAAGAAACTATAAATAGTGTCTTGGTCTTACTTTGTGATTACATACTATCTCCTGCTAGAAAAGAAAATAATAATAGTAGAGAAATAACAAACTTGAAAGAAGAAAACAAAAATTGAATGCCTATAATGCCATAGTTCCATTTTGGTAGAGTGTCTAATTTTAAAACATGAATTGCCTACCAGAAACCTATTCAGTAGGTGTTTCTTTGTATTGACTTTTGTGAGTTTATAATAAAATGCTGCAGTCATACTGAAGGACAGAACACACAAATTACTGCTTTGAAAGAAATAAATCCAAGCTAGGCATGATAGCACACACTTGTAATCCCAACATTTGGAAGGTTGTGACAGGAGGATCTTGGTTCAAGGACAGCCTCAGCTACTTAGTGAGGCTCTTTGCAATTCAGTGAAATCCTATTTCAAAATAAAGAATAAAAAATAGGGCTGAGAGTGTAGCTTGGAAGTAGAATGCCCCTGAGTTCCATCGCTAGTACTGCAAAAATAAACAAATAAAAATAAGAAAGCCAGCATTGGTCACTTAATCCAGTTTATTATATCCAGCCAGAAAACAAAGAACTTCAATGAAGGTCTTACAGAACAGTTAAGGCAACTGTAATGGCATTTTTTGAAACATACTGTAAAATAATAAAAGGTAACCTAATTTTAAAAAGAATGCCTTAGAGAAAGATAATATCCAATCCAAACGAGAAAAAAATACTACCTCCAGTTTCTCCAAATCCATGGAACAGCAGGATATCAAGCCAAGACAAAAGTCAAAAACATTTGAGGTCCAAAATTCTTGCCCATTGCTTCAAAGAAAGTCACTGGAAGAACCCAAAAAGCCCCACATTTTCTAAATTTAGTTCAGCTCTCTTGCCACTAAACATTGTCTATCTGATCCATCATCACTGCACTATGGGAGAATATGACTCTAAAAATCTCTCTGATGGAAAGCTAGGAGAACTGTTCAGGCTCTTGGGTATTATGACTTCAAAGTAAATTTGAATTACATCTTCAAAGTATAAACATGGGCAATTTCCTTAAACTCTCTGTGCTGATATGACACATACTGAGAAGCAGAATAACAATGATTACGAGCAAGAATTCTAGAGCCCAATTCCTAGGTTCAAATCTTGGTTCTGAAACTTAATAGAGTACTTTAACCACTATGTGACTTTGTTATTTCATAGAGTAAACAAAGATGATGATGATGAGGATGATAATAACCTAACTCAGAGAGTTGGTGAAAGTATTAAATGAATTAACATGTATATGCATAATTAAATGTCTAGAAATATCCATCATAAATATGTTGTGCATCATGTTCGTTCCCTGGTTGTTATTACTCTTGACCTTTGTCCTTATACTTCCTAATAAGTTGGCAAAATAGAAATGGAAGAAGCTATTAGAGGGCAAATGTGCATCTCGAAATATTAAGTCAGCCATAAATACAATTAAAAATAGACAGCTGGGCGTGGTGGCACACGCTTGTAATCCCAGCATTCGGGGAGGTTGAAACCAGAGGATCACGGTTCGCAGACAGCATCAGCTACTTAGTGAGGCCCTCTGCAACTTAGTGAGACCCAGTTTCAAAATAAAGAATAAAGGGACTTCCGGGAAGATGGCGACCGAGAAAAGCGGGGCTTAAGAGCCCAGCTAACAACCAATCTCCATTACCACAAAATCAGCGCATTTCATAGCCAGAAAACACCATCACCAGAGAAACAAAAAAATCACCAGGCTCCAGAGAGAAAGCGGACTGAGAACAGAGCTCAGAGCCACAGAGGAGATACACCGGCCTCACGCCCGAGGACACGGCAGCAGTGCCATACTGCCAGTGGCAGCGGCGAATTCACCGGACGGCTACAGCAAGCCGAGGTGAGCCGCTGCGGAATAGCCAGGTGGGATTTTTCAGCGCAGGGAACATCTAAAGTTCCAGGGGCTGAGCTCAGCACACGCTGCAAGGACTCAGAGTGGAATTCAAAACCAAGAAGAAATAAGCCAGCCTCACGGCCGAGGGTGTGGCAGCAGCGCCATATTGCCACTGGCGGCAGCAGCAGCGAATTCAACGAATCCAGTACAGCTACATCTGCGAACTCAAGAACAGTGAGTCAAATTGCGGGCCACAGAGGAGAAATCCCAGTACTGTACTTCCAGGGACTTGACCCAGTGGGGGAGTGGCGGTGGCAGAGATATCACACCATAGAAGAACGTGCAACCTGGCACACCCCCCCCCATAGTTTAAAGCAGCCTCTATCGACTCCCTGGGTCAGAGACTCTGTGATACAACCCAGTAAAGGAGTAGTGGGGTCTGAGATACTACAGACTCGAGATCCAGAGCACCTTAAGTGAAGTCATAGTGACCCAAGGGAAGAACCCAGAGAAAGCACAAACTTCCGAAATCATGGGAAAGAGGAATAACACTGGAGCAATGAATGCCCACAACCCCACAACATCAGAACCCGATAAAACAGAAAATCAGAGATTTCTAGAAGATCAAATCAGGAAAATAACTGTAGAAATAATAGAGGTGCTTCGAAAAGAACTCAGAGAGAGCAAAAAAGAGATAAAGGATGCAATTAATGAAGTAACGGCCTCAATTCAAAGCACAAACAACCAATTAGACCACATGGAGAACAGAATCTCGCTCTTAGATGATCATTCCAAAAATGAACGCATAGTTTCTAATCTAGAAAAAAATATCCAACAGCAGGAATCTGACATTGAAGAAATATGGGCCCATTTTAAGAGAGCTTACCTAAGAATAATTGGAATAGAGGAGGGAAGAGAAAGTGATACCAAAGGGATCAACAACCTCTTCAAGGAAGTAATAGCAGAAAATTTTCCAGACATAGAGCAAGAGGTCGATACGCAGGTCCAGGAAACGTATAGAACTCCCTTTAGACAGGATCGGAGAAGAGGATCCCCACGCCACATAATTGTCAAAATGACCAATGTGGAAGCCAAGCAGAGAATCTTAAAGGCAACAAAAAACAAAGGGCCAAGTGACATTCAGAGACAAACCAATTAGAATCACTCCAGACTTCCCAAACCAAGTCATGAGAGCCAGAAGGGCATGGAGTAACATATTCCAAACTCTGAAAGAAAACAACTTCCAGCCAAAAATGTCCTACCCAGCAAAACTTTCTATCAAATTAGATGGGGAAATAAGAAGCTTCCACGACAAACAGAAACTGAAGGAATTTATGTCTTCAAAACCAGCGCTAGAGAAAATACTCAAAGAGATTAACTACAAAGAAGAAATAGGTAACACACACCAGAACCAGAGAAACAAGACTTTCCATCCAACAGACAACTAAGATTGGTTATCTGTGGAGATTCATTATTTATGTTAGTCTTTTACCTATCTCTAAATGGTATTGTTTGCCTTTATTGTTGTTAATTTTTAGGATTTCTAGTTGGAATATTAATATACCTTCAGATATAGCATTTGGAAATATTTTATCCAATTCTATTAGTAACTTTTAACTCTGTTTACATTGTCTTTGGATATACAATATTTTTTTATTTTTTAGGGAGTTTGTATACTCTTCTGTTGCCTGTGCCATTGAAATCATATCCAAGAAATCACTGCCAATTTCAATGTTGTGAGGTTTTATGACCCAGATTTTCTTCTAAAAGTTTATAGTCTTAAGATTTATATTTAGGTCTTTTATCTATTTTGAGTTAATACTTGTATATGGGATTAGGTAAGGGTCCAATTTTATTCTTTTCCATGTAATTATTATTTTTCAACAATATTTAGTTAAAAGATTATTATTTACACCACCAAATGTTCGTGGAAACCTTGTCAAAAATAACTTGATAATATAGGGAAGAATTTAGCTCTAGGCTTGTATTTAACTCCAATGGTTTATATATCTGCCTTTAGTGCAGTACTACACTGTTTCAATTATTGTAGCT
The DNA here is from genome assembly GCF_963383645.1 of Muscardinus avellanarius. Lineage (NCBI taxonomy): Eukaryota > Metazoa > Chordata > Mammalia > Rodentia > Gliridae > Muscardinus > Muscardinus avellanarius. The sequence goes on along the minus strand of NC_137802.1, from coordinate 20,789,490 downwards.
TTATATGGTTTGAAATCAGAAATATATATCTTCTAGCTTTGTTCTTTTTCAAGATCGTTTTGGGTATCTAGAATCCATATTCCATATTAGGATAAGATTTTTTTTCTGAAAAATAAATATATAAATATATGATAGTTTCACCTAAAAAGAAAAAAAAATTCTCTGGCAAGAAAAAAAGCAAAAAGAAATATTGAAATGTTATCTTTAAGTCATCAAAAGCTTAGTATCAGACAAATGAAACTGTTATGAGAGATTATCATTTTTAATTTTGGATAAATTGCTATAATACTAGACGTCAACCACTAAGCCAAGCATGGGAGGGAGGGATGGGGAGAGAATGGGGTGGGGATCGGGTGGGGGCTGACTGGGCGATGTGTGCATGTATGTCTACAAAAGTTTGTATCCCACTATGATGTATGAATACAGTGCACCAATAAAAAAAATAAATTAAAAAAAAAGAATAAAAATAGGGCAGGGGGTATGGCTCAGAGGCCAAATGCCCTTGGGTTCCATCCCCAGACCCGCAAAAAAAATATATATGTGTGTGTGTGTGTGTGTGTGTGTGTGTGTGTGTGTGTGTTTAAGTTTAAAAGCATAGGACAACTCAGCCACATAGAGTTTGCAGAAAGAACACCAGATAAGACTGACTCCCACCTCTTTCACTAAATATTTTGCCTTGAATAAGTTTTATTTTGTCTCCTTGGATCTAAAAAGAAAATAAGTTAGACTAAATGTTTACTCTTTTCTAAATTCATTTCAAAATGTTTCATCTACAAATTATACAAGCTTTATATGACACATTCAAAATATAGAAAATTTAAGCCAGGTATGGTGGTATATGCTTTTTAATCCCACCATTTGTGAGGGTGAGACAGGAGGATCCGGGTTTGTGGACAGCCTCTACTTAGTGAGGCCCTTTGCAACTCAGTGAGACCCTGTTTCAAAATAAAGAATAAAAAATAGGGCTGGGAGTGTAGCTCAAAGGTAGAATGGTCCTGGGTTCATCCCCAGTATCACAAAAACAAAATACAGAAATTTAAAAAATAGTGAGCCAGGCGTGGTGACACATGCTTATAATCCCAATACTTGGGAGGCTGAGACAGGAGTATCTCGGTTCACAGACAGCCTCAGCTACTTAGTCAGAGCCTTTGCTACTCAGTGAGATCCTGTTTCAAAAATAAAGAAAAAACAAGGCTGGGGTGTAGCTTGGAGGTAGAATGCCCCTGGGTTCCATCCCGAGTACCACACACACACACAAAATGTTGTTCAAAACCTGCTGTACTTCGAGTTGAATTTTCATTCAGGTTTCTCTTCATTTTCTTCTACATCAAAGTTTACAATTTTTTCTTCAGCATTCCAAATATCCAGAATGGAGTTGTTTAAATCTTCAAAGAAAGAAATTTGTAACTCATACTGTAATAACAACAAAGTAAAATTCCCAACCTACTAATTATGAAAATTTTGCTTTAAAACTATGTTCAAATCTGATAGTAAAAATATTTTAGGGAATCCTGTACCCTCTGAATAAGAATTTACATATAATCTATTTTTCAGCGCTATTAAAAATAAGTTATGACTAGAATAGCTACAACCTTACTTCCTAATATATGGATTTTCATAGAGTCTATGGAATTTATGTCAGAATCAAGAACTCATCATGAGAATTCTGAAACAGTTCTCTAAGGCGGTATATGGACTACAACGTTCAAAAATTTTTAGGAATGAAAACACCATATTGAATTTGCCATATTAATCTGCTCTGGCCATTAATCTGCATTAGACATTAATCTGAGAGAACCAAAGACTAAATCCTCACTTAATGTCCAGAATAACTGTAAATCCATAACTTCAACAAATCAAATACATTTTTTCCTAACAGCTGGTTATGATGGCACACACTTGTAATCCCAGCATTTTGGAGGCTGACAGGAGAATCGCAGTTCACAGACAGCCTCAGCTACTTAGTGAGGCCCTCGGCAACTTAGTAAGCCCCTGTTTCAAAATAAAGAATAAAAAATAGACCAGGGGGGTATAGCTCAGAGGTAGAATGCCCCTGAGTTCCACCGAAAAAAACAAACAAAAAAAAAACCATAAAGCCGGGTGTGATGGCACACACTAGTAATCCCAGTACTTGAGAGGTTGACACAGGTTGCAGCTAGCCTCAGCTACTTTGTGAGACCCTCTGCAACTTAGTGAGACCCTGTTTCGAATAAAAGAATAAAAAATGGGTCTAGGGTGTAGCTCGGGGGCAGAATTCCCCTAAATTCAATCCCCAGTAGCAAAATAAAAAATTCTGTTGTACTTTTTCCAAGTTTAGCCTCCTAACATACTTCAAACCCAATTCAACAAACACTTGCCCATTGTATAAAAAGGCAAAATATAAACCAAAATGATTTCTGCTCCAATTTCCAAATCTGACGACACAGACACGAACACAACTAATAACACAAATATCATTGTAAAAATAAAACTTGGGAAACTTGAAACCAAGAACTGCCTCTGCTGTTTCCATATCTTGGACTTGATACTAGATATAGTATGCCCTTTAGAAAATATTCTTGGTGCCAAAACAGAGGTAAAGCCAATTTTTCCTGTTTGTTTTTTTTCTGTGTTTCTCAACACAAAAATACCAAAACAACTTCCATCCTAAACCTATGGGAGATTATCCGGGCTGTTCTGCTTCTGAATATTATATAGATAAAACAAAAAATTGTTTTTCTGGATTGGTACTTAAGATTGTACCTTGAGCTATACTCCCCCCCCACCCCCGCGCCCTTTTTTTTTTTTTTTTTTTTTTTGAAACAGGGTCTCCTTAAATTGCAGAGGGTGTCCTTGAACATGCGGTCCTCCGGTCTCAGTCTCCCAAGTACTGGGATTACAGGTGTGTGCCTGTTTCAGTTTGGGGGTCTTTTTTTTTTTTTTTTTTTGGCGGGTCTGGGGATAGAACCCAGGGGCATTCGAACCTCTGAGCTACACCTCCTGCCCTTTTTATTCTTTATTTTGAAACAGGGTCTAAGTTGCGGAGGGCCTCACTAGTAGCTGAGGCTGTCCGCGAACCGCAATCCTCCGGTCTCAGCCTCCCGAATGCTGGGATTACAAGCCTGCGCCACCTCGCCCGGCTTTGGGGTCTTTTTTAATGCCACATCCTCTCCCTGGACCACTAGATGAGAGCTCTAGTTGCCCCCCAACTCCGACTTCCAATCCGAGCTGAGTGCCTCAGTAACACGTCTGGTGGTACTGAGGTGCGCTCAATTTACGTACACATCCTGCCCTCAAAGACATTTAGTTGCCTAAAATGGCGGCCGGTAAGGCCCATTTTGGATACGGGAGAGAAGTTACTGTTAAAGAGTTTATGTTTTCTTCCAAAAACCCCTCCTGGCCCACCCAGGGATTCGGGCAGCTTGATAACTAAGGTCCACGCAGGGTCTTTCCCTTCTTGACCCTTATGACGCACAACTTTAACCTCCAATTCCCTTCACCTCAAAAGTCGTCGAAAGACTCAGAGACTGCTGATCTTCCGCACCTCAGAAAAAGCCAAAGCCCAGAAAGTAGGGCTGTGCGCATGCGCACTCAAGCCCCGTTCGTACGCAATTGCCCCGCGCTGGCGGTTGCCCCGCGCTGGCAATTGGCTCGCGCATGCGTAGTTGCCCCGTGCTGACAGTTGTCTCGCGCATGCGTAGTTGCCCCGCGCTGACAGTTGCCCGGCGCTGGCAGTTGCCCTGCGCTGGCAATTGGCTCGCGCGTGTGTAGTTGCCCCGCGCATGTGTAGTTGCCCGGCGCTGGCAGTTGACCCGCGCAGGCTGCTGGCTGCTGGCTGCGCAGGCGCACAGACTATGTGCGCGGTGGGGAATGGGGGCCAAGGAGTTCTTGCCTCTAATAGCCGGAAAGATCCTTGTGCCTCTCAGCAAGTTCTGACAATCTTAAAGTACCTCCCTTTGCCTTCTCACATTGAGGTATTCAGCTCAGGAATGGTCCTACTTTAGCGTTTTGCCTTATTCTGGTCACTTCTAAGACAGACCTCCAACCCAGCAAACCTCCATGCCCCAGATGTGTCAGGAAATTGTGGCTCTCCTTTTTCTGCACCCACAGCCATTTCTTAGGTTCCAGACATCAGTTTAAGATAGCCAGCCTGAAGCGTGCCTGGAAGAGAATAACTCCCAAAGCCACTGCTTCAAAATCAAAGCATAAATGTATCTTGCTTGAACTGACTGTATTTGGGGGGGAGGGGTCTGGAGATGGAACCCAGGGGCATTCTACCTCCGAGCTACACCCCCTCCCCTATTTTTTTTATTCTTTATTTTGAAACAGGATTTCACTAAATTGCGGAGGGCCTCACTAAGCAGCTGAGGCTGTCTGCAAACAATGATCCTCCTGTCTCAGCCAGATCAGTCAGCGAGAATTAAGAGTTCTCAGGTGGCTGTGGGGTGGCTAGGCTTGTGCTTATATGACAGGGGTGCAAGGCAGACAGCAGTCAGTGAAGCAGAGCTGGGTGCTACCAGAGCCCAGTGGTGTGAAAGCTCGCAGACAAATCAAATTCTAGGAAGTGAACACATGCTGCAAAGAGGGGACCCTCAGAGCTCCGCATTCCTGCAGGGGAATCCTGAGTTCTTGGCCCTGTGACTTTGGGTAATTTTCACCCTCTGTATATTTTCTTTTTCAGTAATACTGGTAACATTTATTTGTGGGGGGTGGGGGCTAGGGATTGAGGCCAGGGCATTCTACCTCCAAGATACACCTCCAGACCTATATATTTTTAATTCTTTATTTTAAAACAGGGGCTCGCCGAGTTGCAAAGGGCCTCACTAAGTAGCTGAGGCTGGCCTCGAACCCGGATCCTCCTGCCTTAAACTCCCAGATGCTGGGATCACAAGCATGTGCCACCATGCCCAGCTACAACGTTTATTTAATTGCCCTAAAAATGTTAAAAAGAGAAAACAAACAGCCCTAACACATAAGTGCTCAATAAATGTTAGCTTCTCGTACACTTGTTTGTATTGTTTCATAACAATAGCTGTCTATTATTGGGTAATTATTATTATAGATCATGTTTAGTAATTTTAGATTTGAATTAAGACCACGTTCTGTTTATATTCTACTTTCTCCTATTCAAAGTTGGGGATGGGTGAAGGGAAGAGGGCTCAGAGATGGAGAGAAGTTTGTTAGTAAAGGTCTAAGACTATGAGATAATAAAGCATATTAGTAGTTTCTCTGAAAATTAGGTGAAAAGAGAGGTAACAGTGTAGGTAGATTAAGACCAAAAATAATAACAGATATTGGATGCCAGAGTAAGGATAAGCTTTGAAAGAATGGGGTCATCAAATAACAAAATGTTTGAAAAGATTGTTCATTATGGTTACAGGTAGTAGAGTTACCCAAAATATGAGTCTAAGCTTCAAGAAAGCTGATTTTTTTACCTGATAGGTACATATGTACATATACACATATACAACAGTCACTTCTTAAAAAGTAAAAAACATTCTCTCAAAAAATAGATTTTTTTTTAGAACCTAGGGGCATTCTAACTCTGAACTACACCCCAGCACTATTTTTTATTCTTTATTTTGAAACAGGGTCTCACTGAGTTACAAAGGGCCTCACTAAGTAGCTGAGGCTGTTCGTGAACCAATATCCTACTGTCTTAGCCTCTCAAGTGCTGGGATTACAAGCCTGCACCATCATTTCTGGCTCAACCTAATCTATAAAGTTTCAAGCTTTCAATTCTCTATTTCAACAAAATTGACAAAGGTGCATTAAAATAGATTAGAAAGTATAATCTAGATCTTATATATCCTTTATATATTTTTCATGTATATGTGAATAAATACATATATTCAAATATTTAATAATTCAGCTGTTTTCTGTCAAGAATATAACTCTAAAAACATATTATTTCAAATTTTCCACAAGAAGGGGGCTGACATGTAACAGAAACTTTATGAATGTGAAGTATGCTTCAGGCCCTGTGTTCAATCCCCAGCACCATAAAAAAAGAAAAAAAATTATCATAAGTAGTATATTTGTTGTTCAACTTAAACAATGGGTCAATTAACCTTAACAGGTTTATTCCACTATGCTGTGCTTTATCTGTAAGAAATACAGACATGGAATCTTTTCTGGTAGTTTATAAACTTATCTGTTCTACCCCTGCCTTGTTCTGGTTATCATTTATATCTGGAAAGGTGGTCAGAATGGGTGACTGCAATGGGGCCACAGAGAAAGGAGAAAACTTAGTGAAAGTAGTTTGAATAAACAACTCCTGGACAACCACATTATATATGAGACACTTTGTAATATTGAACAAAAAACTCTCCTTATTCCCTAATATTGCTATTTAGGAAACAAATTCCTCTCTAACAAAATTCAATTCCTCTCCTACAAAATGTCTGACATTGATCTAGTCATAACAATGAAGCAAATTTTTATGTCCTTTTGTTTGTAAATTTTTTTATTAATCAGGTACCTTCAGCAACACAACACATTTGTAGTTATGACACTTCCTTCAAACTATCACATATTCAACTTAATAGTGAGATAGTTACAACTAGAAAGAGTTTTACTTTTTTTTTTTTTTTTTTTTTTGGTGGTACTGGGGGTGGGGGTGGAACCCAGAGGCTTTCTACCTCTGAGCTATACTCCCAGACCTATTTTCTATTTTATTTGGAAACAGGGTCTCACTAAGTTGCTGAGAGCCTCACTAAGTAGCTGAGGCTGGCTTCGAACCTGTGTGATCCTCCTGTCTCAACCTCCCAAGCGCGGGGATTACAAGCGTGCGCCACCACGCCCGGCTAGAGTTTTACTTTTTATGCTATCAATTTCTGAACTCTCAAAAAAGAGAGAGCTACACTAATAAAACTGCATAGATTTTGCAGGGCCCAAAACTCAAGTGTCCATTGGGAAAGAGGGAGTTAAAATCTTTTGGAAGTTAACTTGGTATAAGTGTACGAGAAGCCTCTGTTGCTCTAGTTCTTTCTATAAAAAAGAAGCCTCTGTTGCTCTAGTTCTTTCTAATAAAGCTTTTCACAGAAGATAAGCTCTATGCGCAATAAACAAGGTAAGTATAGGAAAGAATTACTGCAATTCATTAATTCTCAAATGAGCTATTCATTTGGACATGTGACAGAAACTTCATGAATGTGAAGTGTGCTTCAAACTGCTGATCTGTTAAAATTCCATAAAACAAGCCTCAGAGTGCAAGCAGCATTTCCAGAGAGACTAGGGCAAAGGACAAACTAGAAACCAGCAGGAAGAAACTGAACATAGTAGACTGTTAATGGTTCACCATAGTTACTGCTCTTAAAAACCAAAGTGGCAGTACAACTGTCATGTTTATGTTTACATGTGTTTATCATTTCTACACTGAAGTGCTTAGAAGTGTTTAGTGTACAGTAATATGAGTAGAAAATCAAAGGCTGGGGGGGCTTTGTCTTAGAAGAGTAATGTGTAAGTTTGGATTTTGTTATTTTGCTTTCTCTTTCTGCATTATGGAAACAGTTTTGTTAAGTATTATTAATCGTTCATATTTTATACTTCTTTCATGTATATTATTTGTGTGTTTGTTTCCTGAGCACACTGTAGTAGTTGTTTCTGTGAACTCTGAAAGAGCAAAAGTAGAACTTCAGAGAAGAACAAAAATAGCAGAGACGCATCCTGTTGTCCTGTGAAAACACTGGACTTAATTAGAAACATGGGTCCTAGGCCTAGTTTTCTAATACAGCTGTGGAAACTTAATCATATTGCTTAACTGCTTTTCTTTATTACTGCAATGGGGATGTTAATACCTAACATCCTATCTTACCACATGGATGTATGAATAAACCAAATTAAATTACTCTACAATTGTAAAGAATTACTTTTTCTGTACCCTTTCAAACAGGCTAGCATTGTTAAAATACAGTATTTCCAATATTTGAACATATTTGACTTTCTGGGTGGTTGAGCATAAAATTGAATCAAATTTGGCTCAGAGTAATTTCCACAAAGGCATGTAATCATCATAGTATTCTGGGTGGTTTTCCATAAATAGACCCACTTTGAACAACACACTCCAATGGGAGTCTCTACCAGTAAATGAGATTGTGCCTTTACAAACCCATATTATGTGGTTAATATATGTATATAGTATGTCACAGAACATTCAAATATTAGAAAGACTTGAAAATTACAGTTGCTTTCCCTTTGGTATTTAGGCAAGACTCCTGAGGAAACTAATGCCAAATTACCAAAAACTTTGTGAGAAAGAAATTAAGGGATGTTTAAAATTATTTTTTTAGGTCCTAGTGATACTAGATCCTTATGCCTCTATGAAAAGCATTCTAAAAGAAGAGTGCTGATTTAAGAGGAGGTCTCTGGACAACTGCTTTTGGCTGCTTGATTACTTTAATTAATTATTTTTTATTATGTGGTACTGGGAATGGAACCCAGGGGCTTTCTACCTCCAAGCTACACCTCCAGGCCTATTTTTTATTCTATTTAAAACAGGATCTCACTAAGTTTCTAAAAAGCCTCACTAAGCTGCTGAGGCTGGCTTCAAATCTATGATCCTTCTGTCTCAGCCTCCCAAGTACTGGGGTTACAAGGGCGCACCACCATAACCGGCCCTTTGGCTGTTCAGAGATGAGACTCAAAGGCCTTCAGATCATGAAGAGTGCCTGAACTCATTTCAGAAAAGAAAAATTTTTTAAAGTCACTGGAAAAATAAACATTGAATGAGCCACTATTTTATATTTTAAGGGGGATTAGAGCCATATAAACTATTTTTATTATTACAATCATAAAAGCCCCATTGGATGACATCTAGCTGAAAGGGAAACATTTTCGTATTGGTATGGGATGATAACTTATTGCACTTAGATCTACTGACCATCTGAGGGAGTTAGAAGTTAACAGCTGCATCTCTAGTTGATCTTTGCATATTTTCATCCAAATATGGTAAGGGGCAGGGCTACCAGAGGAAGTGTACATGTATAAACAGGGCTCAAAACTTGTAACAGAACATTTTAAAAGCACTCCACCGAAGGGAAGCCAGTACTTTGCCCTTTGGTTAAATTCTTATTTTAGTTTAAATTTCTCAACTTTTCTTTGGAAATTAAGCTTCCTTTGATCTCCTCTCTTCTGAATTGCAGAAATCAGATAAAACTACTTGGCAAAATGACCTCTTGTCACATTGCTGAAGGACCTATAAAAAAGATTGCTATCTTTGGAGGAACTCATGGAAATGAGTTGACAGGCGTATTTCTAGTTAAGCACTGGCTACAGAATTGTGCCGAGATTCAGAGAACAGGATTGGAGGTCAAACCATTTATTACCAACCCAAGAGCAGTGAAGAAGTGTACCAGATATATTGACTGTGACCTGAATCGTGTTTTTGACCTTGAAAATCTTGGGTAAGACTATGTTTTATATTTTGTGTATGTGGGTATGTGGGGAAAGTAGTAGGTATGTGAGTGAGAACATGGGTATATGTGTGATAAATATTCATATTCATAGTAAGATCACTTTCACTTTTAATCATGCTGTACGGTGAATTACATAATCATTGAAACGGATCATTCATATGCTCATTTACAAAATTTTTAAAGCACCACACTACTTTTTTTTTTTTTTTTGTCATACTGGGGATGGAACCCAGGGATTTTCTACCTCTGGGCTACACTCCCAGACCTATTTTATATTTTATTTGGAAACAGGGTCCCACTAAGTTGCTGAGTCTCTCTAAATAGCTGAGGCTGGCTTCGAAACTGTGCGATCATCCTGTCTCAGCCTCCCAAGCGCTGGGATTACAAGCATGTGCCACCATGCCAGACTAGCGTCACACTATTCTACCTGGTTTTCCTTTTTAAATCATATCATAAAAGACACAGATTTAATAATTCTTTGCATTAAATTTAGCTACTGTGTTTGTCTACTTGTTAGCTGTCTAGGAAATTCACTTTTTTCTCATAACTATGCTTATGGTAGTGCATAGATTCTAGTTCATAAAAATATGTTTCAATTAATATTTGTTCAATGAATAAGTACCCGTTGCCAGAAGACTTGAGACCACTCTGTGGCCTGAGGAATAGATGTCTTTATTTACTTTCAGTGATACATCACCATATGTGGGAATAATGAGAGCTAATTACACTTCCCTAGAACTTTCTGAATATGACTTGCAGCTGATATGTAATATATTGTCTACAATGTATGAAACAATGATATTCTTTACTAATATTTTGCTTTCTTTTATATTGTATAAAGGAAACTATATTTCCTTTAGACCACTACATATGCCTCTAAGTGTGTGCTTTTACCAGTTCTTTCTTTCATTTATCTAAAATAATTATTGAACATCTTCTCATTGTGCCAGGTACTGGGGGAGTACAAAGTTGTGTACAAGATGGACTTTCCTTCAGGGAGTTGGTAGACTACTAGCTAAGATATGACATGTGTAGGAACAACTGGTTGCACTGCTTTATGTACTTGTTTTCTGATAGACACTAATTTGAGTTATAGAATTCCTTAGGTCTAGTCTCATCACAGAATAAAAGACGAATACCAGTGTTAATGCAAACATGCTCATTTTGTGGAATAGATGCTTCCCAGGGCAATTATATAGTAGTTATATTTGTATATAAAATCATAATTTTTCTAACATAAATTCTAATCTCTAAAATACTTTACCTTCATGATTGAAGTTATATCTTGAATTTACATTGACACATTTATTACCCTAAAATAGCTGGAAACTAACTAGTATAGTACAAGTAAGAATTTGTTGGAAAATAACTTTTCTTCAGTATATTAACTTCCAAAATAGCTATGAAATGGACAAGGGTGAGTTTTCTTATAGCCACCTCTTAGTATGCCTTTCAATTATAGCAGTCTTCTTTCTTTTCTTTTTCTTTCCTTTTTTTTTGGGGGGGGGGGTACTAGGAACTGAACCCAGGGGCATTCTACCCCTGAGCTATACCCCACCAACCATAATTTTTTATTTATTATTTTGAAACAGGATCTCACTAAGTTGTAGAGGGTCTCAGTTGCTGAGGCTGGATGCAAACCTGGGATCCTTCTTTCTCAGCCTCCCAGGTGCTAAGATTACAAGCATGTGCCACCACAGCTGGCTATGAAATAACTTTTTGATTTTGTTTGTTTGTTTGGTTGGTTGGTTGATTGGTTTTTTGCGGTACTGGGGATGGAACCCAGGGGCATTCTACCTCCAAGCTATACCCCCAGACCTATTTTTTATTCTTTATTTTGAAACAGGGTCTCACTGATTTGCAAAGGGCCTCACTAAGTAGCTGAGGCTGTCCTTGAACTGCAATCCTCTTGTCTCAGCCTCCTGAATGCTGGGACTACAAGAGTGCACCACCAACCCCGGCTATGAATTAACTTTTAAAATGTATTGTGTATGTGTGTCCATTAGGAATTGTGTTTGGTTGCATATAATAAGAATCTGAGGGTAGTGGCTCAAACAAAAAGGTTTCTTATTCACAAATAATAAATCCAAAGGTGGGTAGTCCAGGGCTGGTACAGTGGTTCCATGACATCATCAGTGCCACAGGCTCCTTTTTTCTTCCCACTGCACTCTTCTTCAAAAGAGACCTACAGTTTGTACCGGTTTATTTCCTTCTTTTTGTCCTCATGGTTTTTGCTTCATAGTTGCCAAATGTCTCCTCCACCTTCCTTCATTTATTTCTTTTTCTTTTGATACTGGGGATTGAACCCAAGGTCATTCTACCTCTAAGCTATACCCCTGGCCCTATTTATTTATTTATTTATTTTGGTGGTACTGGGGTTCCTGGAAGCCCTTCTACCTCTGGGCTACACTCCCAGACCTATTTTTTATATTTTTTATTTGGAAACAGGGTCTCTTAAGCCAGCGCAACTGGCTTCGAACCTGCTCGATCCTCCTGTCTCCCCCTCCCAAGCGCGGGGATTACAAGCCTGCACCACCATGCCCGGCTCCTTTTTACTTTTTAATTGAGAAAAAACAGGGTCTCACTAAGTTATTAAGACTGACCTCAAATCTGTGATCCTCCTGTCTCAGTCTCCCAGATACTGGGATTACAGACCTGTGCCACCACCTGGATCTGCTCCACCTTCCTAATGACTTTCCAGGAAAGAAATATACTGGTACAAACTGTAAGTCCCTTGAAGATACTAGCAAGAATAGCAAGGAAATAGAAATAAATGGAATTAGACAAAAATGAGTAATTTGATAAGAAAAATGAACATTTATTATGTACATAAGGAAAAAATTATTCTAATTATTGTGGAGGTGGGGGAAAGGTACATGGAGAGCCATTTGAGAATATAATAGCTACTAACCCTTGTCCTAGAAAAATATGTATGTGCATGTACTTGTAAAATTTTGTATTTTGGGAGGGTTTATAGACATTCATCTGTAAAGCTTATTCCTGGATCACTGGTGACTCCTGGCCTCTATTAAAAATACCTAATTAAAATCATATGAGCACCTAGCTTTGACTGTGTACACTGGAATTAGCTAGAGTGAAGGAGGAGATGCATTTAATGATCTATCCCCTTAATAACAAATGTGCTATAACTATGAGGAAATTGTATCAAATTTATGGATACATTTTGTTCAAGGTTGAAGTCAAATAATAATAAATTCTGTTTAAAATGTCCTACCTATGACCAGCCATATAAATGAAATTATTTTATAAGAATACCAGTGTTGTATTAGGTATATGGAATCAAATGGAGAAAAAGGTGTAATTTTCATTTATAAAGGTTTTGGCTAAGTTTTCACTTCCCTCACACATTTTTCATATTAAAGGTTTGGTAACTAGTTCTTTGAACATTGTGTTCTTATTGTCTATTTACATTATCTTAGTCACATATATTGTTAATCTTTCTCTTTCTGCTAATAACAGCAAAAAGATATCAGAGGATTTGCCATATGAAGTAAAAAGGGCGCAAGAAATAAATAATTTATTTGGTCCAAAAAATAGTGGCGATTCCTATGACATTATTTTTGACCTTCACAACACTACTTCTAACATGGGATGCACTCTTATTCTTGAAGATTCAAGGAATGACTTTTTAATTCAGATGTTTCATTATATTAAGGTAATGTCAATATTATTTATTTATAAGTTAGTGTATGATTTGTACTTTTTTTTATTTTTTGGTGGTACTGGGGTTCCTACTACCTCCGGGTTACACTCCCAGACCTATTTTATACTTTTTTATTTTTGGAAACAGGATCTCTTAAGCCAGCACGGCTGGCTTCGAACCTGTGCTATCCTCCTGTTTCCACCTCCCAAGCACGAGGATTACAAGTGTGTGCCACCACACCCGGCTGATTTGTACTTTTTAAAGTCCATTACAGATGCTAAACACAAAGAAAAAGATCAGAAATAAAAATCTAAGAAAAATGGGATCTATTCCACAACCAGACTTGGAGGTTGGGAGTGGGACTATACCAGAATATATAGGCAGTAGTGATAGGCAGGAGAAAAGGAGAGGAAATAAGTAAAATAATAAATAAAATGAATAAGATAATAAAATATTTATGGGAGCTTATGCCTATAAAATTATAAATTTTAAAGCTGGGAGTGGTAGCGCATGCTTGTAATCCCAGCATTCGGGAGGCTGAGACAGGAGAATCGAGATTGGAGGACAGCCTCAGCTACTTAGTGAGGCCCTTTGCAACTCAGTGAGACCCTGTTTCAAGTTAAAGAATAAAAAAAAATAGGGCTGAGGGTATAGCTCGGAGGTAGAATGCCCCTGAGTTCTATCCCTGGTACCACAAAAAAAAAAATACTAATTTTTTTGCTGTCAGTCACCCAATCATGGGCTTTTTTGCAGAAACAAATAAAATGAATATCAGAATTGTAAATGGTGTAGTTGAAGTATCACAATCACAGGGTTTTAGAAAGCTCAAGAAATTGTCATTTATGTTGACTAAAAGTGCAGTGGGATTTCATCTTTCCCTTTTCCTCATTTTATTCAGACACCCTAACACACATCCAGTTTTTTGGCATTTACTTCATTTAGCTAACATTTTAAGGCTCATAAGTCTATAAAGATAAAAAAAATTCAGCAACTGAGTACCTATAGCTAGAGAAAAAATGCTAGAAAATAACAACCAAGTAATTATATGCTTAATTCTATATACTAGATAACCTTCCTTCCAAGTACAATTTAGTGAAGAAAATCTGACCCATGTAGCCCAGAAAAGCTAAGTTTAAATAACTAACCTTGAATAAGAAGTTCAACTCTCAAAACCTAGTTTTCCTAATTTTGTAAAATTGGCATAATATACTTACCCCTATAGTGACTAGAGGTATTAAATAAAAACAGTGTTTAAAGCATTTAGACTAATACATAGCTAGTAGTAAATGTTAACTATTGTTTTTGTTTCCCTTGAGTTTTTGACTATAGCTAAATAGTGGTTCTGATGAGAGATTGTTATGCTGCTATTCTTCTTTGCTCACTGAAAAGAGACTAGTGCTTTGGTTGACAGCCATGGAAGCAGCATGCTTGGTACCTGGTACCTGGTGATCAAAGCCAAGAGGCTTGACCCAAACTCTTTCATTCAGATAAGCAAGACGAGGGGAAAATCATTCAACATCTGTAGAGACCTGGAACGTGGGGGTAGAAACAGAATTCTTTAAGAGACAATACTAAGCTAAATAGTAAATATAACCAATGATAAAAAAATAACCAAATTCATTCAGAATAAGAAAAAAGATTTCATATCCATTGCTCATGGTTCTGAAGAAATGTTTAATGCATATTTTACCCAGAAAGCTATGTATACTTTGACTTTGTTTGTAATTCATTTGTCTGTTTTCAGAGCTATAATATTGAGCTTTAGAGTGTGTTCCATAAAGTTGGCTAAGTAATCTTAGTTGGTGATGTACAGCATTTTGAAGACATTATTGACTCTGTAGCAGCAAAGAGAGCAAAATGTATGTAATATTTACATAATAAGAAAGATGTTTTAAATTCTTTTCAGACTTCTTTGGCTCCATTACCCTGCTGTGTTTATCTTATTGAACATCCTTACCTCAAATATGCAACCACTCGTTCTGTAGCCAAGTATCCTGTGGGTAAGTGATACTTCCTGTTGGCACACCTGAATAAAATGTGTCCTAGTTGAAATTCTGAGAACATTATTTTTAAAAACATTTATAGTTTATGATGTGAGGTGTGCAATGTACCAATAAAAGCATATAAAAACATTTAGAGCTGGGCATGATGTCACATGCTTGTAATCCCAGCGCTTGGGAGGCTGAGACAGGAGGTTCGAAGCCAGCCTCAGCTACTTAGTGAGGCTCTCACAACTTAGTGAGATCCTGTTTCTAAAAAAATATAAAAATAGGTCTGGGAGTATAGCCCAGAGGTAGAAAGCCCCTGGATTCTACCCCCAGTACAAAAAAAAAATTTTAGAGCTACATTGCATATCATAAGGCTTATTAATCTCAGGTAATAAGCAAATTAATCCCAGGCAGACTCTAACTATACCTAATTTTCTCAATTTCTCTGAGCAACTTTTTGGTTTTGCTCATAGTATTTCCTTTGATGCTATGCTCAGTCCTTCATATTAGTATGGCGATTTCTTCTCATTTTCAAGACTCAAGAAAAATGCCACCCCATGGACCTTCTCTGACTTCACTCCACACAATTAATTATTCCCAAATTTTGTACATTCAAAAGATACTTATTGTGTAACTTCTAGAGAACAATTCTGTGATAGGTGCTGGGTATATGAGAAAGAGGCACATGGTCTTCCCTCAAAGAGCTTAGCATCTAATGAGAAGCCGAACAGTACCTAGATAATTACTAAACAAAGTGATAAGTGGCTAGAGTAGGAGTAATTTCATTCTCTTTTGTGAGAGACCTATTGGCATAACTAATTTACATTCTGCACTGTAACTAAAATTGGTATTAGAACTTAAAATTTTTATTATCAAATCCCAGGTGGTTTAACCAAAAGTAATTTATGTGTATGGGTGGGTACTAAGGATTAAACCGAGGGGTGCTGTACCACTAAGCTACACCTCCAGCCTGTGTGTGTGTGTGTGTGTGTGTGTGTGTGTGTGTGTGTGTGTGTGATTTTACTGGGGACTGAACCCAGGGGCATTCTACCTCTGAGCTACACCACCAGTCCTATATTTTACATCTTTATTTTAAAACAAAACAAGGTCTCACTATTTGCTGAGGCTGTGCTCAAACCTGAGATTCTCCTGTCTTAAACCTACCAAGTTCTGGGATTACAGGCATGCATCACCATGCCCAGCCACCTCTAGCCCTTTAAAATTTTTTTAGCATAGGAAAATTAAAAATTTCCTTATTACACATATTGGTACTTTGAATGATTAATAAAGGGATTGATTATTAATTAAATTATTAATTAGAAAAAACCCAAGTATCCAAATATAGGTACATAGTTGTAATGAAACAAAGCATAATAATATAAAATAGGAGCCAGGAGTGGTGGCACAAGCTTGTAATCCCAGCATTTGGGAGGCTGAGACAAGAGAATCTCAGTTTGTGGACAGCCTCAGCTACTTAATGAGGCCCTTTGCAACTCAGTGAGACCCTGTTTCAAAATAAAGAATAAAAATAGGGCTGGGGGTGTAGCTCAGAGGTAGAATTCCCCTGGGTTCCATCCCCAGCACCACAAATACACACACACACACACACACACACACACACACACACACACACACACGTTGGGAGCAAAACTCAGTACACATATGAGGACTTGGGTCCAATTATTAGTACTGTAAAATACTACTACTACTAGTACTACTACTAATAATAATAAAAGCATGGTGGTGCACACTTGTAATCCCAGTACTTGGGAGGATAAGACAGAAGGATCACAGGTTTGCAGCTAGCCTCAGCTGCTTAGTGAGGTCCTCCACGACTTAGTGAGACCTTATTTCAAAATAAAGAATAAAAAATAGGGCTGGAGGTGTAGCTCAGAGGTAGAATGCCTCTGGGTTCAATCTCCAGTACCACAAAAAATAATAATAATAAAATAATGATAATAATACAGGATTGAGATCATAGTCAGACTTCCAAACTTTGAAAAATCAATCTTGGTCTATGATACTTATAGACAATGCTGTTCTTAGCTACAACAAATATCTGCTGTTATGTTCAGCCCTTACAAATAAGAGCCAAATCTTTAAAACATTTCAAGATGAGAGAATATTAAGTACATTATAAATAATTAGGAATATTAGTATGTTCTTCCAACTCTCCTGTTTTATTCGGAATACTTTTACATCATATACACACTGGGGAAAAAAAACACTTAAGATCAGAGAGACATTCTTTCTGAGTCGTCAACATTTTATAATACACTAAGACTATTGCCCCACACAAACATGTTTCTACTGGTCACCTACAAAAACCTCCATTGCATTGTATTGCCAAAATGGCTGAAATATTACATGATTCTATATAAACTATCCCAGAAAGAAACTGTCTGCTGCAACCAGCCTCATGATTTTTCCCCAAGTCTCTCTGTCCCCCTCACACACACACACACACAACACACACACACACACACACACACACACACACACACACACACACACACTGGAAATGATCTTTTCCCAACTTTCCCAAATTGACCATGGTCTCACTTGAGATTCAGAGAAGTTATTTATTTTCATATTTATTTATATTGTTATTCTTTTAGCTATACTCCTGATTATGCTATGGCCATGCTCTACAAATTTAAATATTCTCTGATATGAGATCACACATCAAAGTTAATTTTTGGTGGAAAATATGGTGACTGAATCCATTATTCTGTGATCAAAATCATAAAACAAAACAACAAAATCAAATCTTAAATAACTGGCTTTCCTGAATAATTCACCTTCTCATACCAGTCCATAGCTTCTCACTCCACACATAACTGCCTGCACCACACCTTCCATCTCCCCACAAAATAAGAATATGCAGAATGTTTCTAGTGGCTTAAACAATATTATAAATGTATTGTTTTGTATAACAGTTCAGGAATGTCATGAGAGACCAAGTTTGTTTTATCTTTCTGGTCTACCATCTTTAGTCTGTCTTTAGCTGTTCCCATGGTCACAAAATGTTCACTATAATTGGAAGTATCCTATGCCCGTGTGACAATATGTGATGGAAGAAAGAGAACTTTGTAACTCCCCTGCATATGTTCATTGTGGCCTCTGGTCAGAAATGAGCCACATGTCCACTCAATCAATAGTATGATAGGGCCACTGTGGTTAACTTAAACTATTCCACAGTTACTCTTAAGCTGAAGAAAAAATCATTTGCTTTGAATATTGGCTACCCAACAAATAATTCAATTATATTAGAAGGGAGGGGGATGGAATGCACTCAGGGTAAGCAAACAGCAATGTCCCTTATAAGACACACAGAGACATGCCCATGAACAGAATTTTCACATTTATACAAATCATTTATGCACAGATGCACACCTTAGTCACACTTATGATACTGATACTTAAATTACATGCACATAGTGTATGTACAAGAAAGCTAAGCATAGCACATTTTGAAAATGAAAGTGAGAGAAAATATATATAGTAAGCATTCATCAATTGGGAAATAATATAAATGTGTGCAAATAGGATGAGTGTAGAAAATGTAAGAGTTGGGTAGAAGAGAACGAGGGTGGGTGAAACATGACATGATCATAGTAAATGGTTTGATGAATGGAGAAGGTGATGATAAAGAGGGGTGACTTTGTGGGAGACTTAAACAGGAGGAGAAAAAATATTGTGTAGGTGATAGATACTTGACAGCTACAGGAAATAGACCTAGTATAGGCATAGTTTTATTAGGATTAATATAGGCATAGTTTTATTAGGATTAAAAGAAAGAAATGCAAATTTTTCCATATAAAATTAAAATCATTGTGCTATTATGCCATGGTGGTATCACACATCTTGCATTTATTTACTTTTTTGTTTGGGCTGGGGTGTGTGTGTGTGTGTCTGTGTGTCACTAGGGATGAAACCCAGGGGCATTCTACCTCCGAGCTATACCCCCAGTCCTAATTTTTATTCTTTATTTTGAAACAGGGTCTCTCTGAGTTATAAAGGACCTCACTAAGTAGCTGAGGCTGTCCTCCAACCTCGATTCTCCTGTGTCAGCCTCCCAAATGCTAGGATTATAAGTATGCACCACCACACCCTGCTTCACATAATTTGCATTTTTAATTTATAATTCATTTAGCTAGATTATTATTACTAAATAGATGTTCTTCCTCTTCTCAGAGCTAAATGTTAGGTCTGTGATAATTTCGTGTGTGTGTGTGTGTGTGTGTGTGTGTGTGTGTTACTAGGGATTAAACTCAGGGGCATTCCATCTCTGAGCTACACCCTCACCCTATTTTTTATTCTTTATTTTAAAACAGGTTCTCACTAAGTTACAGAGTGACTCACTAAGTAGCCTAGGCTATCTGAGAACCTGTGATCCTCCTGTCTCAGCCTCCCAAGTACTGGAATTACAAATATGTGCCACCACACCCCACTTCTGTGACAATTTCTCTTTATTATTTTGTCATCATTACTTTGCCCACCTCCTTTACTATATTATGATTTTTAAATATTTTGACACTATTGAAGGAAGTTTAAAGAATAAAAATGACCCCAAGTTTTTACACTTGTAACACAAGTCTGATTTTCCCCAGTATTTATTTACTATGTATTTGTCTTGAACATGTAAATGCTATGCCTTATTTCTTGCCTAATATTGTGCCTTAAATGCTTTTCATGATACTAAAGAGCCTACCTTTTAAATAATCTTCGATAATGGAATTCTAGATATATTAAAATACTGAATTTCACAATATATTCTAATATTTTCATAAATGTTTCTATCTACCCTTCTGTACTTAGGTATAGAAGTTGGTCCCCAGCCCCAAGGGGTTCTGAGAGCTGATATTTTGGATCAAATGAGAAAAATGATTAAATATGCTCTTGACTTTATACATCACTTCAATGAAGGTAAGTAGTGAGTAGGAGTTATTTCCTTAATGTTACAGTTAAAGATGTTGCAGTGAAAGATGAAACAGTGAAATAGTAATTCGAATTTAGGTTGAATTTGTCATTCATAGTCTCAGACACTTTTTAAATTTTTTATTTACCTTAGCTATTCCTCAATAATCAGAATAGACATATTCAAGGAAAATGGTTGCCAAATAAATCCTTCAAATCCTACTTTCCTATTAAGGTATTAATATATTTTCTACTAAAAAGCAAAGAAAAGCCGGGCGTGGTGGTGCATGCTTGTAATCTCTGCGCTTGGGTGGCAGAGACAGGAGGATCACACTGGTTCGGAGGCAGTCTTGCTGGCTTAAGAGACCCTTTTTCCAAATTTAAAAATATAAAATAGGTCTGGGAGTGTAGCCCGGAAGTAGAAGGGCTTCCAGGAACCCCAGTACCACCGGAAAAAAAAAAAAGCAAAGACAGACTAGAAAATAGAATTGTCTAATAAATGTTTTTTAAAAAGCTGTCAAACATCACAGGTAATCAGAGAATGCAAATTAGAATGAGAAATCATTTTCTCCCATAATAATAGGGAAAATATGTATAATAGGGAAAGTATAATGATATTGTGTGTTGAGAAAGGTATAGGAAAAGGAGATACTCTCATTTCCTGCTGGTGAGCATATGAATTGGGAAAAACACTTTAGAGGGCAATTTTACAGTGTCTAGTTTTGTAAATGCACAAACTTATGACCCAGAAATTCCACATTTCAAAGAAAAAAAGCACATGCACATCCATTGGGTTGTATATAAGGGTGGTTTTTGTAGATTTCTTTATAGTGGGCACCACTGTATCTATGACATTTTTGAGGAACAAGTCATTATAGTGGCAATAGCTACTGCATAGTTCAGTGTCTGTAAAGTGTTTCATTCCTTAGCTTCAGATTATGCACACCCCCACAATCATAGGAAATTCTGTGCTTGGGAATCCTTTGACTCCAAAGACATGAAAACTAAATATGAGCTTTTCACATCTAAGAACTCATCTAAGGATGAATTCTTTTCTTTCTTTCTTTCTTTTTTTTTTTTTTTTTATGGTCCTGGGGAAGAAACTCAGGGGCATTCTACCTCTGAGCTACACCCCAGCCCAATTTTTTACCCTTTATTTTGAAACAGGGTCTCAATGAGTTGCAAAGGGCCTCACAAAGTAGCTGAGGCTGTCCTTGAACCATGAATGGGGTGGGAATTGGGTAGGAGTTAAATCAGTGATGTATACATGTATGTACACACAAGTTTTTTACCCCAATACAATGTATGAATATAATGCACCAATAAAAAATTTTTAAAAAAGGAAATCCTCCAATAATATGTTTGGAACTATAATACACTAAGAAATGGCATACTCAGGTAGAATGCCACAAATCCAAGTGGAAAACATGGTTTACAAATCATGGCCCATAAATCTCTACTAAAGGTCATGAATAGTAGTTCTATCATGAGAAAACACGATTCATTTTGTGGGGTTCTTGGCTTCCAATGCAGAAAGTAATTTCAGCATACACTAGTGAGAGACAAAGACAGAGGTTTGTTTGGGAAAGTGAGGGATACACGTTCAAAGGAGTACACAGGCAATTTCAAGAGGAATGGCATAGGAAGATTTGAGAAAGCTCTGATTATTATATATATTTCAAAAATAATTTTGTCAAAATGGCAGCAGACCTGGAGAAAGAAAGGCTCGGCTTTGGTCAGGAAGCAAACAGCTATTGAAACTCAGATTGACTTAGCTAAATGTAATTAGCAAGTCAATAGGAGAGGAGAACTAGGCCTTTCTCTACCTAAAGACAGATCTACATGATTAGATAAACTAGCTAAGATGGTAGGAGGGGTCGACCTTCGTGAAAGGAGACACCTTGCCACACCTTGCTGGGGGAGGTACCTTACAGGGACATTCACTATGTCAGAATTACACAAACAAGATGGAGGTCATGGGTATAAAAAGTCTGGTCCACGTGCTGTATCTTGGGGGGATGGTGAATCAGCTCGGACCACCCTCCCCCCATGCCATTCTGTCATGGGGCTGTAACTATTTTCTGTATTTCTATCTTTTTAATAAACTTCTTTAAATCTTCAGTAACTGTCCAAGCTATGAATATTTATCCTTAGCTCAGGACAAGAACCCGCAGTAATTTTCTGTTTTGGGTTGTTTTAGGTTTCGATGTGGCTTGAGGTAAATTGTGTCTGGGATCCTAACAGGGGTCCCCAGGAACAGTTTCCCCAAAACCATATTCTCCCCAAATCCATAACACTTTCTACCTACTATTGTATTTCTCCTATCCTACCTCAGATCCAGAACACTCCACTCTCCATCTTTGCATTGATCAGACAGTTCTTCCCCACCCCTTGAATTCTGTCTTGGTCATGTGAACTACTTTTTGTACTACAGAAGAGGTTTAAAAAGGACTTGCACCTTGAGACTTGCTCTCTGTGGCTCTTAGGAACCTTTTAGGGCCATTATGTGAACCAACCCATACTAAACCACTGAATACTGAAAGACTATAAGATTCTCAGATATCCCAGATGTGAAAGTGAGGCCATCCCAGATCATCCAGCCTCCAGATAATCTGTCAGCTCACCCCAAATGCATGAGCAAAGCAGTAATCAGAAATCAGAAAAATCAGTCCAGACTAGAGGAACTGTTCAACCAACCTGCAGAATTTGCAAGTTAAATTAAGTGGTTGTTGATTTAAGCCACAAAGTTCTAGGGCAATGTGCTGTCCAACAAAAACTAACATAGAAGTGAACATGGGGTCTCCCTACTAATTCTGTTTTATGGGCAAAGGAAGACTTTTCTTTGAGTTAAAACCAAAGCACAGCTGGGCATGATGGTACATGTTTGTAATCCCACCATTTGGGAGGCTGAGACAGAAGGATCGCAGTTCGAGGACAGCCTCAGCTACTTGGGCCCTTTGCAACTCAGTGAGACACTGTTTCAAAATAAAGAATAAAAAATAGGGCTGGGGGTGTAGGTCAGAGGTAGAATGTCCCTGGTGTTATGATGTGAGGGAAGAAATAATTCCCCCAACAAAACCACAAAAAGATAAAAAAGATAAAAAGGGCGCGGGTTCTTGTTCTGAGCTAAGGATATATATATATATATATATATATATATATATATATATATATATATATACATATATATACATATATATATATACATATTATATATATATATTACTATATATATATATATAATAGCTCGGGCTCTTGCTGAGAATTTAAAGAAGTTTATTAAAAAAAGAAATACAGAAAGTAGTTACAGACCCATGCCATTCAAGAATGGCATGGGGGGGGGTAAGCAAATTCACCAAAAATACAACACGTGGACCAGACTTTTTATACACATGACCTCCATCTTGTTCACATAATTCTGACATAGTAAACAGCCCTGTAAGGTACCTCCTCTTATCCTGTAAGGTACCTCCCCTTATTTTCCCACCAAGGTGGAGCCAAGGTATACTTTCCTGCCTAGGTCTCTTTTCAATGGAGGTCATGATCAAAGGTCAGGTCGACACCCTCCTCCCATCCTGAGCTAGATTATCTAATTATTATGTGGATCTGTCTTTAGAAAGAGAAAGTTCTAGTTCCCCTCTCCTATGGACTTGCTAATTACTTTTATCTAAGTCAATTTAAGTTTCAATAGGTGTTTGCTTCCTGACTGAAACCAAGGCCAACCAAGTCTTTCTTTCCCCAGGTCTTGCCATAATTTTTTTAAAATATATCTATTAATAATTAGAGCTTTCTCAAATCTTCCTATGCCATTCCCAATGCTGGTACACCTGAGTTCCTTCCCTAGTACCACAAAAAAAAAAAAAATATATATATATATATATGTCATAGTACACTGTAAACCCTTCATTGGACCCCAGTTCATCCTATTTTTTCAGAGATTGCCTGATATATGTTACACATATATATTACGTATGTGTGGGGTGGGGGGACAGAGATATACCGGAGCTTGGAGATTGAACCCAGGGCTTTCTACCTCTGAGCTACATCCCTAGACCTATTTTATTTTTTATTTTGAAACAGAGTCTCATTAGGTCACTGAAGACCTTACTAAGTTGCTGAGGCTGGCCTGGACCTGTGATCCTTCTGTCTCAATTTCCCAAATACTGGGATTTCAAGCAAGTACCACCATGCCCAGCCCACATTGGCTTTTAAAGTTCTATATTAGTGTAGTGATAGGAATAATTCCAGAACACTTTGTACTTTGTGCTTTCTGTGAACATCTTTAACTAAATTTGGTGTTGTGGATGTGGTTGTTCTTTCTTTCTTAAAGTTTCAACTTCCCTTTTTTAGAAGATATTTTTTAGTTGCTATTAGTACATTTTGTTCTTGTCATAGGAAAAGAGTTTCCTCCCTGTGCTATTGAGGTCTATAAAATAATGGAGAAAGTTGATTATCCTAGGAATGAAAGTGGAGAAATTGCTGCTATTATTCATCCAAATCTGCAGGTAATTTTTACTCTTTAAAATACTGAAAATAGCCGGGCGTGGTGGCGCATGCTTGTAATCCCCGTGCTTGGGAGGCAGAGACAGGAGGATCGCGCAGGTTCGAAGCCAGCCGCGCGCGCGCTGGTTTAGGAGACCCTGTTTCCAAATAAAAATGTAAAAATAGGTCTGGGAGTGTAGTCCGGAGATAGAAGGGCTTCCAGGAACCCCAGTACCACCAAAAAAAATAAATAAATAAATAAAATAAAATACTGAAAATAATAATGTTATAACTCCAAGTCAAACTTTACATTTTACATGACATTTTACATACATTATCTGATTTGTTGTTCTCAAAAACACTACAGTATAGAGAAGTGTAATCGTCATCTTTCTATCACTATAGCAAAATACCTGAGGCAATGAACTTATAAAGAGAAAATATTTATTTAGCTTAGTCCAAAATTGAGTGACTCTGTTGCTTTGGGCCTCTGGGAGGATTGCTAAATGTGTTGGAGCAAACTGCTCAAAGCAAGAGCCAGGAAGCAGAGAGCAATCAGAGACTGGGTTTCTACAGTCCCCTTCAGGGGCCTGCCCTCAGTGACCTAAGGCCTTCCCCCCCCCCCCCTAAAGGTCCAGAGCACCTCCCAGTAGTGCTACCCTGAGGACCAAGCCTTTAATGCATGGGCTTTTTTTGGGGAAGGGAGACTACCTGTATTCAAACAATAGAATATAGACTATCCCTGGTTAGATCAATAATGGTATGGTAATGGAAGAAGAAAAGACTCTTGAGAAAATCAGAGGTTTAAGTATGCAAAAGGGAAAGGGGAAAGTAGAGAGGAGTAAAGACTCCCAGAAGCTAAGATACCATTGCTCATTTTGAGTAGTTTCTTAGACTTCAGAGTTGGGAGGAGACCTAAGAGGTTATCTAATGTAGCCCTCAACCTACCTAGGGAGCTTTTAAACTAACAATGCCAGGACCCCGCTGTGAGATACTCTGACCTTACTGACTTGGGTAATCATAGTGGAACAACAACCGATCCAGTTCAAATTCCTACTTCATGTTCCTATTAGTCATCAAGACTTGCAAATCTTGTTTTGCCGCTTAATGGGATCCAGGTAGAAACCAGAAGAATGAACTTCCAGCATTGTTTTAAAGGAAAGATAAAGAGTTGGGAAGAGGAAGGTGACAAAAAATACTGAATATAAGGAACATGGGCCAAGGCAATGATGTCAGGCTAAAACCTTTGGGATTTTTCTAATATTCTTGAGGAGTGCAAAAATAATCTTAGGAAGGCTGAGAAATGAGATTAATGAGAACAGTAATGAACAAGATTAGTTGTAGGTCTTCAAGGTTTGGGAAGATAATTTGGATTTGAAAGACAATAAGGAATAGTTCCATATTCTACAGGAGAGATTGATTGGTTAATTATCACAGTAAATAATTTTGAAAGACTACTAACTTTGTTCTAAGCCCTGAGACTCAAAATAGGCAGGGTCCCTCATGGATTTTCAACATTAATTAAGAAACAATACATAAACATTTTAATAGTAAGCACTATAAAAGAAATAAACAGAGTAACATAGCAGGGGATAACAAAGGGTTTTAATGAGATGAAATAGTCAGAAAAAGCCATCCCTGAGATGGTGGCACTGAAGCTGAAAGCAGGACGGCAAGAAGCCAGCCACACAGAGAACAAGTACAAAGGTCCTAGGGCCAGAGCAAGTGAGAAAAGTTTGAAGAACAGCAAGAGAGCAGTGTCAGCAGCCATAGGAGTGAGCATGAAGCTGGTGACCCTGGAGCCAGTGACACTGGTGGGAACCTGGTTTCCAGTCTAGATTCTATTCTAAGAATGAATCTAGAATGGTACTTAATCAGAGATACTCACTGGGACTACCTCAGAGATTGTGTCCCCAAATGCCTGCAACCTGTCACAAGCTACTAAGGCAATGCTCCTCAAACTCAGGTCCTAAGTGAACCATCTGAGGAGCCTTCCAAAAAATCCCAATTCCCAGGTTCCATTCCCAGAACTTCTGATTTAAGTTTTCAAGGTGGAGACAGAAAATCAAATAAGTTCACTAGGTGACTTTGTGTGATTCAGGTCCAAGTAGCACCACACTAAGTGGGATTCTCTGCAGGTGAGACTAGCCACATGTGTGATGTGCGTGGAGGCTCCTGCTATGGTTCTGGAGCACATCTGTGCCTGGAAAGCACTTGTTCCCTCAAGTATCACTTTAAAAAAAAAACAGAATGGTTATCTGTTAGTTGTATAGAGTCTAATATAAAATTTTTAAAATAGGGGAAAAAAAACAAATGTATCATTTATTTTGTCTCCTGAGAGGATCAAGACTGGAAACCATTGCACCCCGGGGATCCCATGTTCCTGACTTTTGATGGAAAGACTATTCCACTGGATGGAGACTGTACAGTGTACCCTGTGTTTGTGAACGAGGCTGCATATTATGAAAAGAAAGAAGCTTTCGCAAAAACAACTAAACTGACACTCAATGCAAGAAGTATTCACTCCTCTTTCCACTAGAAATCACTGTTGACTCACCTGTTGTAGTTGATAGTTGAAAAACTATCAATCTGTAAGCTCCTCAAGAGCAGAGTTGTGCCTTATTCAGTTCTTCTCCATAGTACTTAGCCTGGTGCCTCGCTAGGGAGGCATAAAGATCAGCATCTTAAGGAAAAGAGTATGATAATGAATGTCCATTAAAGATGTTTATATATGTAGCTTATTCAAAGAAGTGTGCTTCCTATTTCTGGATAGCTCTTTACATATTACACTTTGATAGTTCAACATTTTTAAAAACAGTCTTCACATTTAAAATGTAAAAGCAAAATAGGTAATATATGCAAAGTTATTTGAACATGATGAAATGCATGTTTTCAATATTTAAGTGCTACTAGAACTCATGATGCAGCTTTTTAAAGTTTTTATAATTGAATTAATGACAGTACGTTAAGTATCCAGTCTATAAACTGACAATAGTTGTGATATCTGTAGAAGATATGTGTGTGTGTGTGCGTGTGTGTGTGTGTGCGTGCGTGTGCGTGCGTGTGTGTGTGTGTGCGTGTGTGTGTGCGCGCATGGTACTGGGGGTAGAACTCAGGGGCTTTTCTACCTCTGGGCTATACTCCCAGACCTATTTTATACTTTATTTGGAAACAGGGTCTCACTAAGTTGCTGAGAACCTCATTCAGTAGCTGAGGCTGGCTTCGAACCTGTGCGATCCTCCTGTGCAATCCTCCTGTCTCAGCCTCCCAAGCGCTGGGATTATAAGCATACACCACCACGCCAGCTCTATAGGAGATTTTTAAATGCTCTTCTGCAGATAAAACGTGAGAGAGAAATGAGGGCTGATTGTAAAGATAAAATAGGAATACATCACGAAACTCTACATCTCATAATTGAGAAGCTAACCCTCCTTCTCCACACAGACAATTTGGGAAAAGCAAATTTCTCACGTCTGTCACTTCTCATTTTGAAAGAACATTCTCATTCTTAGCCAAAGTGTGAGATCTTTGGGCTCCAGTAGCAACCAGCATAGATAGTTAAGACCAATAACAGGGTGGTGGACACTAGTAGACATGTGACTCTAATGCATCTCTGGTTACAAATATATTCTTTCAAAGAATTCCTGCATGATTCTTGTTCTCAAAGGGTCTCCAGCTGATTTACAATCTTCCCTTCCCAGACCCCATACCCTTCCCTCCATCCTACTCTCTTGGGCCACAGCAACCCAGTAAGGAGCTCTTTGTGTGTGTGTGTGTGTGTGTGTGTGTGTGTGTGTGTGTGTGTGTGTCTGGGGATGGAACCCAGGAGCATTAGACCTCCGAGCTACACTCCCTAACCTATTTTGTATTCTTTATTTTGTAACTGTCTCACTAAGTTGCAGAGTGCCTCACTAAGTAGCTGAGGCTGTCTGCGAGCAAGCTTCCTGTCTCAGCCTCCTGAATGCTGGGATTACGAATATGTGCCATCATGCCCAGCTAGTAAGGAGCATTTTTATCCCATGATTCAGACCCCAAGGAACCCATGCTTATGGTTTCAGATGTATTTACCCCAAATACATTATCTGGAATATATGTATATTTTATATAAAATATATAGAGAGATAGATTATTCTAGAGTAAACCCTATTAAGCCAATTT
Source organism: Muscardinus avellanarius (assembly GCF_963383645.1). Taxonomy (NCBI): domain Eukaryota; kingdom Metazoa; phylum Chordata; class Mammalia; order Rodentia; family Gliridae; genus Muscardinus; species Muscardinus avellanarius. Next base: position 20,760,883 of record NC_137802.1, on the reverse strand, counting down.
CAGTCCATAGTCTTTTTTTTTCCCCTGCTCAGTCTCCCTAGTACTGGAATTACAAGTATGCGCTACCATGCCTGGCTTTGTTTTAGCTCATTCTTATTTGTTTTCTTCAAAATGTAGCTCCATTTCTCACTTCAAAGTCTTCTGGTCTCTGTCTGTCTGTCTGTCTGACTTAGTTGCCTCTTTGTCCTTCTCTCCTTCTGCCCTAACTTGAGGACATGAATAGTATCTTGTTCAGACTCATACAGCCTGAACCACTGACATCATCTGGTTGCACATCCTTTACTCAAGTTGTTTCCACAATTGTTTAAGTGGTTCCATTAGTCTGCCTGTTGTGTATGCAGTTCGAGGTGTAGACACTGTATGAATCTGACCTGTCTTATAGCATGCTGGCTCTGTCCTTTAGCCAGCACCAATAATACTGCTTTATGTCCCAAAACGGATGTTCCTTTTATCAATTCCTATTAAGCAACACTTTAGGATTCCTGGTCAGTCCTCATATTTGCACACAAGAGACAAGGATAAAATGTAGCCATACAAGGCAAAATAAATATTTATTAGAAATCAAAATAGCATTTGTTAAATGGGAATAAAATATTTTTACTTTTTATGATTTAATTCTTGAATATAGTTTTACAAACAGACACACACACACCATTAAGAACAAATCTATAATTAGAATTTATAAGGGTGAGGCACATAAATTAAAGCAGGGTGACAATTCTGTATTTGAAAACAAGATCACAGAGGGGGAAAATCATGTATACCAATTCAGAAATCAAGTATGGCTTACAGGCCCAGATGACTGCCCATTAACCTGGGCCCCACCCAGAGCAGAAAGACACAGTTCACCGGCCCTTGAGGAAGGAAAAAAATGTCAATAATACTGTACTCTCTCAGGCAATCACCCTCTAAGAGAGCTTAATAATTTCACAGTACAACCTCTCACATCTCCTCCCACATCTCAGGGAGGAAGTTAAGCACCTTTTTATTCCAGACAGACACGTGACAAAATGTCTAGAATAATAAACTTCTCGTAAGGAGCTTTTGCTACCAAGCTAGTCTGAGCCTGGGAAATACCATGCCTAGAAATAGGTTGCCCTTTAATGACTGAAATGTAAATCATGGAGTTTTAAGATGTCCTGAAAGGCCCAGGGGTTTGGTAGGGTATATATGTGTGGTTTTGTGCACATTCAAATTTTAGACCATTCATAGGGATCATGGGAACAATGCTGACTTCCAAGTGAGTTATCGGAGCAAAAAGCCCTAGCCCCCTGACATATGCCAACCACAAAGATCAACCCAAATTTCCAGGATAACAATGCTAAAAACAATGATACAGGGGATATCTATGGTCCAGGAATTATGATATTCCACCTTCAACAACTTTGATAGGACTTTTTCCAGGTTCTCTTAGAAATTTAGTTTCCAGGTATAAAATGAGGGAATTGATCCCTTTGACCAGGTTGCTTTTTAACTAATTGCTTCTCTCTACCTAGGTTCATACCTTCTAGGCTAAAAACCTTTGGGGGTAACACTGTTGGGGAGAATATCCAGTCAGAAATGGTCTTGCCATCAAACTCCACCCAGATCCACAGAGAGCATCTCTCCATAAAGTGTAGGACAAGATCCAATTATTGATTTCTGTTGACCTCACCTCCCAGATTTCATCCAAGTGGGAAATGGAGAGCCATCTGGTTCCCAGCTCCAGAACTGGTATATGTAGCACATAGTACCATGGATTCATTAGCTGCTCTTCAAACTAGGACAGCTGTTCAGGATAAATGCAACTATAGAATATTAAGTTGTAGAGTCTTCAGGCCAAGGGGGCCTTAAAATTCATCCAATTACCTTCCTAACATCTTCAATATCTGGAGCAATTAGAAACTGAGTCGAACTAAAATCTTTCTCTAGTTTTTTTCACTACATCTGCTCATCTGTAACACATCTGCTCCTTCCGCTCCCATTGCATCCCCCGTATGTCCTTCCCTTCTCCTGAGACACATGCCCAGCCACCCCCGCTTCACGCCCGTCTTTGATCTGACCACTATTCTTGGAGCACTAGTCGACTCTCTAGGAAGCTGGGCACATATTAGGGCTATTCTCAGTACTGCACCATCTTCCTTCCCCTCTCCCCAGCCTGGCCCATTAGGGACAAAGAGGACACATTTCTACCCATCAACCTAAGGTGACACACAGAATGGCCCAGAATGAAGAAGCTGTCCCAGCGTAGGCTGCTTGACCTAAACTCAGTCTTGGCCTCTGCCTCAAGCCAGATTAACTTGCTAATTGCCAAGTTATCTGGGGATCAAATTAATTTTTCTGCCATTTAAATTAAATTACATGGTGACTATCTTTATAATTCCACCTCAAAAACTCCCACATGAATCCTTCCATGGGATACCAGAGAGAGAGTTTTTGGTTGTTTGGGTTCTAATCACCTGGAAAATATCTTTCATTCTCCACCTCTGCCCCAAAACTGACTCCGTGGAATTTTAAAGGATGGAAAATCTAAGGATGAAGATCTAAAACCAACCCCAAGTATAAGCCTTTCCCTTCAGCTTCAAATTCACAGTTAACAAAAATACTTAATACAGGAACATTTCAGGTATTTTGCTAAGTTTTCTCAATAAGAAATACCAGTGTATACTAGTCATCTCTGAGATTTAAGACCATATAAATAGAGCGGCTGCTGTTTCTGTCTCAAAAGAAGCCACAGTTCTAGCTCAGAGGCATGTATGTACTGCAATACCAGAGGAGGCAAAGAGTCAAGCCCTTTCCTCCAGATCATAGTCTGAGTCCTATGGACCTGTGTGTGACTGAAGAAAGACTTATTGTCCTGGCTCTGGCCACCTTCAGGCCAAGTATATAATACTTACATCTGGCCCAAAAGCCTGAAATCAATTTCCCAGGTTTTTAAATCATCTACTTCATTTGAAGTACTTCTCATTAAAAACTGAAATGTCTTTTCTATATCAAAAAATAAAACTGTATTAACTACACTACTAAAAACATCTCTCAGCTTGAGACAGTGTAAGCCTTGGGTTTCATTCCAAGGGTAGCTTCCTATTTCCTAAAGGTTCTGAAAGGACGTTGCCATAGCTCTCTCCCTTCCTCTCTCAGGATATTCCACTCAGCTCAATTCCCTGCACATTCTGGAATGAGATCAGAAGTCACTCAAAAATTCAGGCAACCCAGTGGAAATGGTGGGCTGGGGTTGGAGCTAACAAGGAGATGCTGGCAGGAGGATAGACAACTCTCCTTGCTCTTCAGGCCTCTGTCCCCTCCCCAACACCCATTGTCCCAGCCAAGCTGATCTGCAGCTGGTCAAACCAGGGATGTCACCCCAATTTCAGGAGACTTCCAGGCTCAGGAATACTGGCCATGGGTTTACACTAACTGCTGACTATCAAAGCCCACAGTGTTTCACTCTCCAACACTGAGAGCTACTCTCCACATAGTCACCTGCTCCACGTGTAGATACTCTCTGTATCTAGTTCACCACTCTGCACATCTCCACAGTGCAGAAAGAGTACAGGAATGGGCCTACTCATCAGACAGCCCGCGTCTACAACAACTCTTGGGTCTGCTGCTACACTGAGGTTTCTGGAAATTCGTCCATTTCATCAAACGCATTCAGGGTAGTTTTGCTGTTGTTCCTGGAAGAATCTTGAATTTTGTTGAAATCTGCTTTAAAAAAAAAAAAAAACTACTTTATCCAGGTGTGGTGGCGCACACTTGTAATCCCCATGCTTGGTAGGCTGAGACAGGAGGATCGCACAGGTTCGAAGCCAGCCTCAGCTACTTAGTGAGGCTCTCAGCAACTTAGTGAGACCCTGTTTCCAAATAAAAGAGAAAATAGGTCTAGGAGTGTAGCCTGGAAGTAAAAGCCTCTGGGTTCTACCCCCCAGTACCACCAAAAAAAAAAAAAACTACTTTAGAAGTATATCACTCTGCATGCCATATGTTTCCATTTCTTTGTACATCACCTAATTTTTAAATTTTTTTATTTATTTTTTGTACGGAGGACTGAATTCAGAGACATGCTACCTCTGAGCTACACCCTCCAGCCCTACTTCCTTTTTTTAAAAAAATTTGAAACAGAGTCTTGCCAAGTTGCTGAAGTCCTTGCTAAATTGCTGAAACTGGCCTTGAACCTGTGATCTGCCTATCTCAGTCTTCCAAGTACTGGTATTATAGGCAAGCACCACTGTGCCCAGCTATACAACCTAATTTTTAAAAGTTGTTCTAACTGGGGTTATAAATGTGCAAGCCAGAAGGGACCTGGATTCAATTTAATTCAATCCTCCCATTTTATAGATAAGAAAAATCAGGACCCTCAGTCTTGATTTGCATAAAGCCACATGGTTAAACAGGAATGGACCCCTCACACCACCTCATGCCAACCATACCTGTACGTCTAATGGAACCCGGATCTTCATTAAGGAAGGAGACATGTGTTTTCCATTCAGTCCACTTCACCTCATTGATCCTGCAAATGTGGTCATCATTCTCACTACTTAACAATTGAACCTCACTAAATGCAAATAGCACTGGATTCAGGATGTCATCGTTTCTATGGAGCTCCCCTTCTGGAAATCCCAGAAATCAGAAACACACCTGACCCACAAGGTCACATCAGCATTATGAGGGTTTGGAACCTGACAAAGACCCCATTTTTCTCAATGATCAGTTCTCCCTACAGTGTATGGGACCTAGAAATTCTGTCAGTTGCTTAGATAGGTATAAGGGTACATCTTCAGACATCTGCAGCTAGGCTTGACTTGCCCACGGGGAAGGAGGGATGGAGAGGAGGGAAGGGAAAAGGGAGGCTGAGAAGGCATGAGGATTTAATCTGTACAACTTTAGCTAGGATTAAGGATGCCGTGAAAGAAGATAGTTAGGATTCATGCCAGAAGGAGTGGACAGTGCTTAGGGTGTTAGATCACAACTGGAGACATTGGTTTGACTTAAGTTCACATCAAGAGACCATCTCTAGAGTAAGAGTGTCTGAACAGACATTTTTGTTAGGATACAGATTATAGTTGGAAATGATGGTTTTCAGGGGGTCCTTCTTGATAAGTAGGTTAAATACAATTATAAAGATCACCAATAGGGTTAGGCAGTCAGGTAGAGGGTAGAAAGAGAGGCACTTATCTGAAAAGGTAGTCATGAAATATAAGAGGACTTTTTTGAAACCAGAAAGTTTGAGACCTGTAGAAAGCATCCACTTCACTTTCCCTTTGTCTAATAATATATGTCCCCTGCCCCCTGCTGTCACATGAACCCACACAGGTTAGACAGAAGGACACAGACCATCAGGTTTGCAAATCTTGTCTATGTCAAATAACAAAGGCCATAGAGCACACCCAAAAGGGCAGAGAAGGGACCTTATGGCATCAGTCTCTTTCCCTTTCTCTTCTCAAGCTCAGGGACTCTCATTCCAAGTCCATATCCACACAAGAGCAAATACCACTTTTTAAGGAGGCCACAAGAGACAGATGTGGTTATGACAAGCAAGCAGCAACTGTACTTCTCTAATGTGTTCACTGAGGTGTCCCTCTCCCGCTCAAGAGCCCCTCCCCCTTGTTACCGCAAACAGAGCCTGAAGTCTTCCTCTGCTACTTTACACAGCTCTCCCATCCGGAATCGGCTCCTCAGCCATTCTGGTAACATTTTCTCAAACTCCAAGATTGTTCTGGCTCTCTGGGGACATAAACAAGGCTATGCTCATTTCTCAGAGCCAGCCCCAGAAGCACAGTTCCACCAGAGTGAGCATGCACCAGGGCATAGTCCCACACACTCCTGTAATCCCAGTGCTTGGGAAGCTGAGACAGGACGATTTCAGGTTCGAGGTCAGCTTTAGCAACTTAGTAAGGCCCTCAGTAACTTACCAAGACCTTGTTTCAAAATAAAAATAATAAAATAGGGCTGGGAGGTCTAGCTGGGAGGTAGAAGACTCTTGGGTTCAGTTCCCAGTACCACACACACACACACATGCACACACACAATAAGAGCACACATACCACCAAACTGCTCCTCCGACTTCACCCATGATTAATGTATAGATCTTGTAGGGTACACCTAACCTACAGAATTTTTAAATGAAAAAGCAGGAAGTTTGGGAAAGATGTTCAATTTGATTTAAGCATGACATAAATAATGTCTCTGGAAGTTCAGGAGTTTCCTGAAATGTTAGGATTCTGGAATCCCATATGGGACAATTTCAAATGTCACATAATTACACACCTCCTCCTAGCCATAGGATTCCCTCTGCAGTTTGCCCAGCCATAACTTGCCCAATATATCCTACCAGTATTAACAATCCAATTAAAAAGGTGTTAATAATTAGGAATCTTCTTGTGTCAAACTTAATAATTAGGAAACTTCTTGTGTAGTTCTTCCATGTACTTGGGTTCTGCTTGCTGGGGCCACAGAAAAGGGCTGTTCTCTCTTTCACAAGTAGCATTGCAGATTTCTAAATAAACTCTCCCCTTCTTCAACCTTGGTTTCTTGTCAGGCATAGTCTCTAGTCCTCTCCCAAATCTGGTACAACTTCTGCACTCATCTTGGGTTGGTATCTTCAATGGGTGAGGAGTGTTAAGGCCAGGATGAAGCAGAGAAAAACTGTTATCCATTGACTTAGACTGCATATCTCTCTCTCTCTCTCTCTCTCTTCTCTCTCTCTCTCTCTCTCTCTCTCTCTCTCTCTCTCTCTCTCTTCTCTCTCTCTCTTCTCTCTCTCTTTCTCTCTCTCTCTCTCTCTCTCTCTCTCTCTCTCTCTCATGATACTGAGGATTGAACCCAGGAATGAATTCATCAACAAGATAAACCTCTAGCCCTTTTTATTTTTTATTTTAAAATGAGGTTTCACTAAGTCACTGAGGGTCTCACTATGTTGCTGGGGCTGGTCTTGAACCTTGAATCTTCTTGTCTCCGCCTCCCAAGTACTGGGATTACAGGCAAGTGCCACCACACCCAGCTCCTATATTCCTCTTTTTTTTTTTTTTTTTTTTTTTTTGCGGGTCTGAAGATGGAACCCAGGGACATTCAACCTCCAAGCTACACCCCCACCCTATTTGTTTTATTCTGTGTGTGTGTGTGTGTGTGTGTGTGTGTGTGTGTGTGTGTGTTACTGGGGATGGAACCCTTCTACCTCCAGGCTACACTCCCAGACCTATTTTATATTTTTTATTTGGAAACAGGGTCTCTTAAACCAGCAAGGCTGGCTTCGAACCTGCACGATCCTCCTGTCTCCGCCTCCCAAGCACGGGGATTACAAGTGTGCGCCACCACACCTGGTTTTTATTCTTTATTTTGAAACAGGGTCTAACTAAATTGCGGAGGCCTTCACTTAATAGCTGAGGCTGTCCACGAACCGTGATTCTCCAGTCTCAGCCTCCCAAATGCTGGGATTACAAGCATGTGCTACCATGCCCAGCTTCCTATACTCTTTTTTGTGTGTGTGGGTCTGGAGATGGAACCCAGGGGCATTCAACCTCCAAGCTACACCCCCTGTCCTATTTTTTAGTCTTTTATTTTGAAACCAGGTCTCACTGAGTTGCAGAGAGCCTCACTAAGTAGCTGAGGCTGTCCACAAACTGCAATCCTCTGGTCTCGGCCTCCCAATTGCTGGGATTACAAGCATGCGCCACCACGCCGGGCTCCCTATATTCCTCTTAATGAAAACTAAGGTCACACATCAACATCCACCTATCACACTGTTGACTCTGAGCCAATTGTCCCCAAAAGTTTGAGTTGCTTTCATACATGGTATTATTCAGCTACAATTCCTAGACCCTGTACTAGAATAACCTGGACTAAGACTTCCTCAGATTCCCAGGCCCCATCTCTGGCCTATTAGTGCTGAAGGCTGTTGATGACCATGTGTTGAACCCATCCCTGTGGAGGCTGGCACACTGAGGTCTCCACCCAGCTCACCTGCAGGCGCCAGATCCGCTCGCTCTCCTTGGAGACATTCTCCACCGTTTCTCCCATCAGAGCGATGAGCATGTTGAGCAGGAGGACGAAGGTAAGGATGACGTAGGTGATGAGCAGGAACAGAAAGAGGATAGGGTATGTGGAGTTCTGCTGGATGTTCAGGTCGCCCAGACCTATGGTGAGCTTGAAGAGCTCCAGCACGGCATCGCTGAAGCTGCCATATGAGCTACAGTCCTTATTGTCTTTGGAACACTTCTCGATCAGTGAAGCTAGGGCTGGGAGGACAAAACAGGGTGTTTGCTGCTGCCTCTCGTCTGGCTAATGACTCCCACAAGCTTGTACACATGTGCACACAAAAACATGCCCACACTGCCTCCTTCCCTCTGGTCCCTTAACTCCCACCTCCAGCCTCAGATCTCCCAGAGGCCTCCTCAGGCTGGTTTCTCTGCCCTGACCTCCTGCAGAAGCTTCTTCCTACCTAACAAAGCCCATATTCTTCTCTCCCTCCTCCACCACACAGTTTGACCCTTGCACATTCCCAGCCTTGCTAATTTGCTGATTATAATCTACATGTGTGTTCCTGGCTCCCCAACTAGTCTTTAAGCTCCTGATTTTCTATATCCTGGATCACCTTCCCCAAGACTGTAAGAACCCAAATCTCCTAATGCTATGTTTCAAGCTCCCCGTGAACAAGAACCATGTTCTTCTCTCTGTGTTCTGTTTTGGTTTTGGGTACTTGGGATTGAATCTAGGGGCATTGTACCACTGAGCTACACTCCCAGCCCCCCACTTTTTGTTTTTTGTTTTAAAATAGGATCTCACTAGGTTTCTGAGAGCCTCACTAAGTTCTTGAAGCTGATCTTGAACCTGTGATCTTCCAGTCTCTGCCTCCCATGTACTAGGATTGCAGGTGTATGCCACCACACTCAGCATCTCTCTTCTCTCTCTCTCTCTCTCTCTCTCTCTGTCTCTCTCTCCCTCCCTCTCTCTCTCTCTCATACACCACAGTAGAGGTTCTTTGCTAGATGGGTAAAAGAACAAACGGACATGTGACTGAATACAAGGATGAAAAAACACATATGTGAGTGAGCAATTAAGGCAAATTTTGACCCATAAAATGTACCAGGTAGAAGGGAACAGTCTAATTTCAAATTCCACTGATTGTGAAAAAATGAAGAGGGGAAAAAATTGTCCTAGGAGTGGGGACCATACTTCTATGCAAAGGTTAGAAATACAAGTGGATTGTGCTGTTCCTTCCATAGTAAATAGAGAGATTTTAAGAGGGGACTTCTCATTTCTGGTCTCTAGAAGACAAGAAGTTCTCACAGGTATATCTAAAGCAAACTATGAGAGAAGGAAGATGTGATGGGCCAAAGGAAGTTACCTCAATGCATTTATTGCTTTGTTCCTACTTTTTGAAGATCATAAGTCAAGTTTCTATAGAATCTAGTTTCCAAAGCCCCTGCCAAGCCTATCTCAAGAGATGATGGGTGTGGAAATCAAAGGCAGATCACACAGTGTGTACAGGTAAGAGTGACAGGCCAGAGCTGCTAAGCTTCACCTACTTGGGGCTTATATGGGACGATGATTATAACTTGACCATATTGTCAAGAGAAGTAAAAGGTACTGCTTGGAAAACACTAAGCATGGCAGCTCCCCATCTATCCATTAGTAGCTGATATAATTGCTGCTGTGTGCTTTGCATTTGACATCTGTATAAAATGCTTTACAAATATGGGAGTTGCTCTTATTTAGAAATCAATTACCTACTCCAAATCCAAGTAAGAACACGATATATACAAACAAGAACTTCAGAACATCATGCAGAATGACCTACAAGAAAATAAACATGATTTTATGTAATGTGTGAGCATCTTTATCTACTGTACGCTGAATTCCTTCCTTTTTCCCTCCCTCTTCCAGTTCCCGCCCCATCCTTGCCTGTACTCAGGTCACTCTCCCTTCCCCCAGCAGAATGTTCTTGATGTTCTGGGCCCAGTTCTGGACCCTGCCTCCTCCTCCGGGGAGCCTTCTGTTCTAATACCAGCCTCAGGTTCTTCCCTCTTCATCTCTTGGAGCTCAATCTCTGGTTTGCCCTGTACCTTTCTCCATAGGGGCTCACACTTCCTGGGAGCAGTGGCATGCTGGAGCCTGCCCATACTAACTCACAAGAGCTGACTGCTCAGTTTTCATGAAATAGTTACACTTTTATGAATTTTGTGAGCTAAATTAAACAGCCATTTTGCAGAACTAAATCAAAAGTTCAGTGATAAAATGAGTAAGTTCTGGGTGTGGAATGTACAGCATGATGACTGTAGTTAGCAACAATTTGTATACTTGAAGTATACCAAGAAAGTAAATCTTCAATATTTTTGTTACTGGCAGCCCACCTGGGGAGACTGCCTGGATCCAGGCTGGATGGATTTGGCCACCTGCCCGCATAAGAAATAGGCAGATGATGGGAAAAGAAGAAATAAATTTTATGCAGTGATAAAACTGGGAAAACACAGCTAGATGTTGTTTCTACAAAAGCAGTTACTAGGTTGTGTCTACAGAAGTAGTTATAATTTATAGAAACAAAAGCCAGATGATATACAGATATAGATTTAGCTAGGCTGTGCTAATCAGAGAACAAACCAATGTTAATTTCTTTGTTGTCTATCCCCAGCATGAGGAAGTTCAGAAGTTAAAATAATTTGGAGCGCCGGGCATGGTGGCGCACGCTTGTAATCCCCGCACTTGGGAGGCAGAGACAGGAGGATCACACAGGTTCAAAGCCAGCCTCTCTGGCTTAAGAGACCCTGTTTCCAAATAAAAAATAATATAAAAAAATAGGTGTCTGGGAGTGTAGTCCGGAGGTAGAAGGGTTTCCAGGAACCCCAGTACCACCAAAAAGAATTAATAATTTGGAGCTTTGCATTTCAAAGGGGTCCATTTCATTCTTAGCATACACACACACACACACACACACACACACACACACACACACACAAAGAGAGAAATTATTAAATATTTTCCAGCACACCACTGCCCAGGGGAGAGAACACTCCTTCATCTTGAGAACATCCCTTCTCAATGGCCCCCGGGCATCTTAACGTCTGGATACTTATAAGTCTGACCAAAAGCAAAGGGAGACTGTGGCCTTTGGGAGAAATAACAGTAGACTTAATGCCCCTGTTTAAGCCCTTTTCTTCTTCAGACCTCGTCCCTATCTTTAATGTGGGCCCTCCCACCTGCACGACTCCCATACCTTCTGGATCATGACGCTGTACATCCCCATGGACTGGAACCCGCGTGTATAGTAGAGCATGTTCGCCCAGCCCAGGGCCATCGCCAGCACAAGGCAGGCAAGGTATTCTTTGTAGGTAAACAAGTACAAGAAGACAGACAGTATCACAAGCACAGCTTGGATAAAACTGTTCAGGAGACACAGGAGACAAGGGCCTTACTTACTTTAGCATCAGGGTAGAAAGAAACATTCAAAAACCCCATACCTAAAACCCCCTGACCAGTCACTCTGGTGGCCACTGATACCTCAGGCTGCTTCATGTCCTTTCCACTGGCCTGAACTCCAGCCTTGTAGGGTACATTGCCAGATGTGAGTTGGGACCAGTGGTGGTTGTGACCAACAGGACTTTAAAAAAATAGATCTTAAGCCAGGTGTGGAGGCGCATGCTTGTAATCCCCGCGCTTGGGAGGCAGAGACAGGAGGATCACACAGGTTTGAAGCCAGCCGCACTGGCTTAAGAGACCCTGTTTCCAAATAAAAATATAAAATAGGTCTACCACACACAAAAAAATAGATCTTAGGGCTCCAGCAGACTCTAGAATGCAGCCCAGAGGCTATATGATCTTTATATTACTGTGTGATTTATGATTCCTTAGAGATTCGGGGGCCACCAGAGTATACCCAGGATGTGGTAAATACCATTAGAATGTGGTAAATGTGGTAAATGTCATTAGAAATGCCATTTATAACCAAAATAGCAGAAACTGTCAACATTTGTACTTATAAACCAATCATAATAAACATCCCAAAACATATTCTTTTTTTTTTTTTTTTTTTTGCAGGTTCGGGGGCATTCGACCTCCAAGCTACACCCCCTGCCCTATTTTTTATTCTTTATTTTGAAATCGGTTCTCACTGAGTTGCAGAGGGCCTCACTAACTAGCTGAGGCTGTCAGAGAACTGTGATCCTCTGGTCTCAGCCTCCTGAATGCTGGGATTACAAGCATGTTCCACCACACCCAGGCTCTATTCTTTTTAAAAACAAGTATGACATGTGCTGAATGAAATAAGCCACTCACAAGAAAACAAATACTATTTGATTCCACTTATATGAAGTGCCCAGAGTAATCAAATTCAAAGAAACAGAAAATAGAATATTGGTTGTATGTGGGGTTTGGTAATGGGGGGGGGGCAAGAGCTGTTGTTTACTGGGTACAGAATTTCAGTTTTGCAAGATGAAAAACATCCTGGAGACTGGTTGCACAACAATGTGAATGTGCTTTGCAGCTTGGAGCTGTATATTTAAAAATGGTCAAGATGTTAACTTTTATGTCATGTGTAAAAAATACAATTGTATTTTTTAAAGTACAACATATACCAAACATATGAGATCAAAGTACACTCCAACAAAGTGCATTCACTTTCAGTTTGCTGACATCTGGTTGAAAACACTCTCTTGCTTATGACACCAGGCCATTTTCACGATTATAAAATATCTAATTTCCAGGCGTGGTTGCACACCCTTGTAATCCCAGCATTTGGGAGGCTGAGACTGGAGGATCCTGGTTCACGGACAGCCTCAGCTACTTAGTGAGGCTCTCCACAACTTAGTGAGACCCTGTTTCAAAATAAAGAATAAAAAAATAGAGCAGGGGGTATAGGTCAGAGGTTGAACACCCCTGGGTTCCATTCCCAGACCAGCAAAAAAAGAAACAAAATATCTAATCAATATCAGGACATGGGCAAGCTTGTTTTTCTGATGCAGTGAAGAACAAATGTCAGATTGGTCAACTGCATTTGGGACTGGAATGAGGGAAGATGTCTCCACCTTCCTCTATGCTAACAAAATAATCAGGAAGCAGAAGAACAGGACCATGCACTGAAACAAGTGGTTGTCTAAATGAAGTTTTCTCTGATCATCATATTTCCTCAAAGATGACAGATGTGCATATGCCTTGCATCACGGGGCAGGATCGTCCCTGGCCCATCTGTTTACTGCAGTATCTGAGTGCCCCAGCTGCCCACAGGGATGATGAACTAGGTTCATGTCTCTGGAGGCAGTACATACTTAATAAAACACCTAGCTATTTGGAAACATCAGGCCAAGTTTCAAGGTCCCATAGATCCAGACTCCTAAATGCTCAGAATAAACTTCAATGTGGTCTACACAGCCACAGACCCCAGTGTTCTTCATCCCAAGCTGCAGATTCTATCCTTTTACAAGGCAGTAAAGCTGAATCGGCCTCTGTTCCTTTAGTGACAGAGGTCCCAGGAGGCTTTGATGTCAGCTGCAACATGATCTCATTCAGAGAGGCTGCTCAGCTGGGCTCTCTGGCTGAAGCCCTGTGACCACAAGCCTGCATGAGCTGGGGGTGAAGCTGACGAGGGTTCTGGGGCTTTGACACCACTGAAGTGCCTGTGATGGGGGATTTGCTTCTGCGCTCTGATAAATGGGACTCAGTGAGTCCTCAGGTGCCTCACACACTCCTGATCTGATAAGGTCCCATATGGCAACTCTGAGGTCCCACACAACCAGGATGGACTGCTGGGGAAGCTGGCAGTCCTGACCTATTTTTATATTTTTTTAAATTTGGAAACAGGGTCTCTTAAGCTAGTGAGGCTGGCTCCAAACCAGCACTATCCTCCTGCCTCTGCCTCCCAAGCACGGGGATTACAAGCGTGCTCCACCACATCTGGCTGACTTTTTTATAAAAAAAAAAAAAAAGTCAACAGGACTACTAAGCCTTTTATGCCTTCTCCAGGCTGCCTGCCCTCAGGCTCTGTGACAGGATAGAGTGAGTGGTTGCTGCCACCATCTGTGGGCACTGTCCTAAGGGAGTCTGACCCTCTCTATGGGTATCTATGCACCCCTCTCCCTGGCACATCACTATGGCAGAATGTCTGGATATGGTGAACCAGTGGAGTGGCTGTTCCAGAGGAACATGGAAGCCACAGCAAAAGACTTTAGCTCTCTGCCTTTGAAGTGTGAGCATGAAGACAGGCCTACTTACAAGACAAAGTGAAACCAGGCATCCGACAGAATGGATTGCAGATCTGAAGGTCGCAGCAGGAAGATCGCGATGCCCTGAGACCAAAAGGGGAAAAAAAAAAGCTGCATCCTCCAAATGCCCCTGGCTGAAGGACCTGAGGGGATGGAAGGTGTAGGTGACCCCACTGTCAGAGAGCTGTGGATGCTCCCTCAATCTTCTTACCTCTCGAACTTCTCACCCCAGAACCTGCAAAGCCACATAATCACTACAGCTGCCTGATATTCTCCAACAATGGCCTAGTGTTCCGGCCTCTGAGCCCTTGTTCATGCTGATCCCCATCCCATAATGACCTGGTTTCCAATGTCCTTGTGTCCCATCCTGCCCTACCAGTTAGGTAAGTGCCATCTCTGTCTTCAAGCTTTCTTCCCTGCTTCTGCCACTAAACAAAAGTCATCTCCCTTCTGCTGAGCACTCTAAAGACAATTTAGGGCACTTTTCACAGTCTACCTGTAAGTCTAGATGTATATACCTGTGTCATAGCCTCTACCAAATAATGAACTCAATGAGGCACAGTTCATCTCTGTTACCTCCCCCAAGACCTCACATATAGAAGGTGCTTATAAGATACCTATTGACGGATGGATGGATGGGTGGGTGGATGGATGGATAAGAAGATAGGCACTAGTGGCTGGAAAGGTATATAAATGGTGGGTAGATGGAGATATGGATAATGGGAATGAAATAGGTCAGATGAGCCTGCCTCATTCATTTGTTCCCATGTTATAACTCAGAAATTGTAAGGCTTAGAAAGGACACACATCCCCATATCCCTCAGCAATAATAGCAGAGTAGGGAGTCTCGCAGGGAAGTCTGGAAGGGCTTTGAAGCTCACTCACCTCTTTCACAGAGATGCACGTGGCCCAGATGAGCACAAACATCCTCCCTAAGAGCTGTAGCCACCCCATCTTGTGTGTCAGGGCCAAGGGGTGTGGGAGGGCCTGGAGAGGAGGGGAGGAGGCTGGTAAGAGTGGGAGGGAGGAAGGAGGCAGCACTACCTCTTGAAGGGCCATGAAGCATATGCATGCCAGACCTCCAAGATGGGCCAGAGGCCAGCATGAAGCAGTCTTTGTAGAGGGCAGGGTGGCACTGGAGCACCCTGTCCCTGCCTTCCTACCTTTAGTGGGATCCCAGAACTCTATAGCAACAAGTAAAATCCATTCTGTGTAACTCCCCAACATGTCCTATAGCATTTGTCCTTTCCAGAGCCCATTTACCATCAGACACACAGGAGAGCCTCACAGAGTTAAAGAAACTTGAGAGACGGTGCTGTGGTGATGGACGGAAAGCCAAGGTCCAGTGTGGTAGGGAAGTTTGGCAAAGTGACCTCCTCCTCCCACCTCCTGATTCTCTCACAAAAAACAAAACAAAACAAAATACCCAAAGCACTCCAGATTCAGGTGGAAATCTGCACAGGGCCTGGGGCTTCCGATTCCCCAGCTTTCCCCCCAACATGAGTCTCCCTGGAGCTGAGGACTCGGATTAGCCCAGCTGAGCTCTAAAGACATATACTCAATTCCCTAAAAACTTTTAAGGATGAAAATTGACAACTATGGATGACCCTACCCAAATCTCCTAGCCTTTCTGGTCCTCAGTTCCCCCATCTGCATGTGGGGAAGATCCAAGCTTCTTCACCTCTGACCTCCCCATCCATCCTGAAGACACATACCTCCTCCTCCCGGGGACGGTAGTAAGAGACGAGAGTCAGGGTGATGTTGTAGAAGAAATAGAAGCAGAAGGACAGGAAAAACATGTACTTGGCAAATTTCTTCCACTTCATGTGCAGCAGCGTGTGCAGGGGCTCCAGTGTCAGCATCTCATGTCGGTTCTGGGGGTGGGACACCACCAGTCACCATGGAGATGAGGGAAAAGGAGCAGGACCATTTCAAAAGGCCCATCAGGATCTCTGAGTCAGCAGGACCCCTAGCAGAAGGAGCCCAGTCATTTTGCCCCAGTGACTGGTTTGGCTGAAAATGTTGGAACTGTCACTTCTGGTTCCTGGCAGCTGTCAGATACCCTGGGAGGATGGGGCTTCCAGCAGGAGAATCTGATGTGTGGTGGGGATTGAGGACATTTAATGTGCCCCACTTTACTGTGTGAACTTAAGACAGGCCTGACCCTCTCTGGGCCTCAGTCTCCTCATCCATAAAAGGATAATAATCCCTGCCCTACCAACCAGGCTGCTGGGAGGGTCCAGGGAGACCCTGGACGGTCAGGCTCTGGGAAGCAGGATTGTTGATAAAATATGAGAGGGGACACAGCCTGCCTGTCCCACTTCTCCCAGGAGCTGAAAATGCCTCAAAGTTGATCCTCTCTGTTTGACTCCAGCTTCACTGGCCTCCCCATCCAGCCTCCTTCAGGAAGCTCCATTCCATGGCTCTAGCCCTATATTTCTTGACTCTCATGTTTAAATAGATTTCAGGGGAGAAAGAATTCCAAGCCACACCATATAAACTAGCAGGGAGAATGAGAGAGAATCAAAATGTTGAAGATTAACACCAGCCACCCCCTCACACACATGCACACCCAAACTGCCTAGGATTCTAGGACCCAGGGAACTCACTACCATTACAGCCTACAATTCAAAGTTGATCAGGAACAGCTGAGGCCAGCATCTGACCCAGCCCCCACCCCATGCTGACTCTGCCACAAAAAACTAGGGGCTATGGACATTGTGGGGCCAGTGGCACAGGTCTTTCCAATGCCCTCTGAGCTGTGGTTTGAGGTCCAGCCCTCACTCTCTGCCCCTTCCAGCCACCCAGGAGACCCACATCGATGTTGGTGTTGTAGACGATGATTTCCAGCACAGAGTTCTCTGTTGTGGTGTCCACATTGGTCAGGTCATAGAGCGAGGATGACACAGGCCCATAAGCCCAATCAGTGAACTTCCTGGACAGGCTCCGCAGTGGCTTCTCCTTGATCTCACGACTGAGAATGTACTTCAGGATCTTTGGACAGGAAGAAAAACAATGGTCAGCTGCAGAACGGGGCTTGGGACCAAAAGGGCTAAGCCAGCCAGAGACAGACCAGGTCCCTGGAAGATGCTCCCAACAAATGCTGAGTTCCACCTCTGAGCCTGACACCATGTCCCATGGGCCCCAGCTATATCTACAGAATGGGAATGAAGCTTGAAGCTCCATATCTTGGAGATTCCAGTTTCTCACTGGGTACCAGAGATACAAAAAGCTACAATCATCAGCTCCTCACCCTTGCACTAGCTGGGGCTCCATTTCAGTGAAGAATCCAGAAATTGGTCATTTTAGAAGCAATTCCCATTTGGCCTAGACTTGAGAAGCTAAAAGCTTTTCCAGCTTCTCCATTCCAACAGAGGCTCACCACTCAGGCCAGACAAGTGGTAACATATCAGCCTTTATGAAGAAGCTCGTGGGACCCACTCTGTAGGCCAGCAATGCTCAAATTCTGCTACGCTTTAGGGTTTCTGGGGGATTTCAAAGTCCCACACTGCGGCCAACTACTGAAATCCAGATTTCAGTGGCAGAGGATGGGGAACCCAGGAGACTGTGTTCTGTAGAACACCCTGAGTGGTTCCAAAATGCAGGCTGGACAGAGGGTCACTGTTCTCCTATTCACTACTTTCTGAAAGATTAACCCTTGGTTACCCTAGACTGGAGATGGGGGCTTCCTGGGGGTGTGGGCACAAAACATAATAGGAGGTGCCTGTAGGGGAGGACAGTGTCAGAGTATAGATAATGTATTTCCCACAACTCAGTAATGTTCCCATTTGACTGGTTTTTTTGTTTTGCTTTGGTTTTTTTTTTTGTTATTATTTTTTGTCTTTTGTTTTTTTGCAGTACTGGGGATTAACCCAGTGGCATTCTACCTCTGAGAGCTATACCCCTAGTCCTGTTTTTTATTTGAATCAGGGTCTCACTAAGTTACAGAGGGCCTTACTAATTTAAGTACCTGAGACTGGCTACCTGTGATCCTCCTGTCTCAGCCTCCCAGTACTGGGATTATAAGCATGCACCACCATTCCATCTTTCATGACAGCTCAGGCAGAGGGCTTCTGGTAATGGGACTGGGTCTCCCCACTCCCACTGCCGCCTATAAAATCCCCAAGAATAGGGTTTGTGGCCCTACTTGTGGCCCACCCTTGTACCCTCCACTCCCCACACAGTGACACCCTGGGAAGCATCCAGGCGAGTTTCTAAGGAATACTGAATAAAGGAGAGAAGAATGCAGGTACCTCCCCCAAACTGGCCTCTGCAGGCACATTATCCTCTAAAGAATAAGGGGGTCCTGCAGCCACGCTCTATGCAGAAAGTGTCCTCCCAGGGCTGGGGTGGCAGGGAGAGCACATGCCACAGTGGCATGCAGGGACAAGACTCCTGGGGAAGCTCTACCTCCCACCACTGTATGACTTCAAGGGCCCCAGCAGGCTTGACCCGGGGATGGGAAGGAGAAGGGAGGCAGGCACACAATTCCACCTCTGTTCAGGCCATTCTCCATCTTCTTCCCCACAACAAGAGAATAAAAAGGCCCCTTGTGGTTCCCCAGTCCTGACCACTGGGATATGATCCAAGGCCCTAAGGGCAGCTGACCAGGGAGGAGTGTGACAGCTGTGACTGCTCAATAGCTGCCACCACTCAGTGTTTCCTTGCAGCCTCCAGGAGCCACTGTTCCCTCCCAGGCTTGGAGTCTGAGGGTCAGGCTTAGACCTCTGGATCTGTCCTCTGGGAAGAACCTGCGTCCCTTAACCTCAGACCAGCCACTGATAGAGATCTGAGCCCAGCTGGTCTTCTCCAAGCCTCCTGGCCCACCCTTGAGCTCCTGAGCTACATCACACAGGGCACAAGGGGCCCCACAGCCACACTCTTTGCTAGGGGACAAGACTCAGAGTGGTACCCCAATCAACAAGCTGGGGTTTCTACATAATCAGGGAGCAGCAGCCAATCAGCTCTGGACCCAGAACAGCCATTCCCATCCCCATGAGAAGCCAAAGGCCCATAGGGTCAGGCCTTCGGCCTCTGCTTGGATATCTCACCACATAGAAATTCTTAGGCACAAAGTATGTGAGTTGTTGTGTCACTGTGGCCCCAACAAGGAAGACCCAGGGCAAGAGGTAAGAACACTGAACATGGAACTGAAATCCAAAGGACGGGCACAGAGGCTCTATGCAGTCATTCAGAATAAGCCCACCTGGGCCTAAGGCTGGGTCCTGCCCAGGGCTGAGGTGCTCATCTGCAGGAGCCTCAGAAAGGCCCCCAGGACTGGCAGAAGAGCCAACCTCCCGCCACCCGCCTCAGGACCCCGCCTCACCTCTGCCTTGCCCATCTTGGCTGCCAGTTGTAGCGGTGTGAGGCCATCTTTGTTCTGCATAGTCTCCAGGTCCCAGTTGCCACTTCTCAACAAGATCATGTCATACATGTGCTTAACAAAATCATTCTGGGTCTTGAAGTCCTCGGCCACCGTCACCAGTGCGTGGAGGATGTTGTTTCCCCGTGAGTCCTGGGAGGCGATGTCTGTCTGCTCATTCTCCATCAGCAACTGCACAATCTCTGGCTGGTTGGTGCATGCTGCTAGGGCTAGGGGTGTCTCACCTCGGGGAAAGGAAGCATAGGGGCTCAGTTTTCTCATGGGCCAGACCAGAAGCAGAGACCTTCAGGCCCCAGGACAGAGGCCCAAATCCTGATTGCATCACCAGCATGGACCCCTGCGCTCCCCTGACCATACAGGGGAAGAAGGAAGCTAGATCACTGTCACAGGCTTCTAACCCATCTCTCTGCTTCCCTGCTGGCTCTCCAGCACTGTCTCAGCACAAGAGCCAGACATGCCCTGTTAGCATGTAAGTCCTGCCCTTCCAGAACGAAAGCTCAAGTTCTAATGACAGCCAAGTCTTCTGACCTCTTCTCTTCTCTCCCTCGTTCACTTCCCTCCAGCCACAATGATCATCCTCTTCCTCTTTCTTGAACACACTGGTCATTTTCCTACCTCAGCACCATGTCTGGCCACTAAAGCTCCCATTCTTCTTCCTGCTCCTTGCCTTCATGCCACCTAAGTAGTGTTTCTTAGGTACAACTAGGTCCTATGCTAGACAATGGGACACAAGATTGACTGGATGAGACCCTTTCTTCAAGGACCCTCAGATCCATCAGGTACTGCTGAACTAAAGAGCCACCCAGCAGAGAAACCAGATCTGTGGTTGTCAGGCAGGGGCTGGGGCGAAAGGAGGGGTTTTCTATAAAATTGACAGGAGAAATGTTTTGTGTGTGTGTGTGTGTGTGTGTGTGTGTGTGTGTGTGTGTGGTGCTGGGGATGTGTGTGTGGTGCTGTGTATGTGTGAATGGTGCTGTGTGTGTATGGTGCTGTGTGTGTGTGTGTGTGTGTGTGTGTGTGTGTGTGTGTGTTGCTGGGGATGTACCTCTGGGCTACACTCGCAGAGCTCTTTTATATTTTATTTGGAAACAAGGTCTCACTAAGTTGCTGAGAGCCTAAGTAACTGAGGCTGGCTTCAAACCTGCCTGTCTCAGCCTTCCAAGTACTGGGATTACAAGCGTGCACCACCATGCCTAGCTAGGGAGAAATGTTTTGGTCTCATGGAGATATGGTAGCCTGTCCTCATTATGGTGGTCATTACACAACTGCAAGCATTTGTGAAAATAACAACTGTGTAGTTAGGGGGTGAGTTTCAACTTGTTTTTTTAATCTAAAATGCAACTTTTTTTAAAGATATCTAAATTATCTAAATTCAATTGTTTTTTTTTCCACTCAGAACATCTATGAAAGAAATGTGAATGTTGTCAGAATCAAAATGGAGTTGCTTGTGTTGTTAACCTTAACAAAAGAAAGGAGGGAGGGAAAGAGGAAGGGGGAGAGGGAAAGAAAGAGAGAAAGAAAAGAAAGCAAGCCAGCCTGCCCAGAGGTTATGAAAAAGGGCTCTTATGCATGAGTGCCTGATAATAACTATCACAAAAGACTGCCAGAACCACTAGCTTGCACACAGGCTTTATACAAACAGTACTTCTTCAATGACATCTGTATCTATCCAGCAACTTTACTGTTCAAACGTGGACTAACAATATTCTTGTTATTAACCATTGTGTCCAAATATTATCATTTCAAAATATCTGATGCAATCCTCCTTTATGGCTTAATACCCTCATTCATTCATTCGCAGCACTGGGAGTGAAACCCAGAGCCTCATGCTTACCTAACAAACACCCTATCACTGAACTCTTAAGTTTTCTTGTGAGACGGTCTGGCTAAATTGCCTACATTGGGCTCTAACTTGGGAGCCTCCTGCCTCAGCCTGGCAGTAGCTAGGGATTACAGGCATGGGCCACTGCACCAGGCTCAAGCTCTTTGACTACCACAACCATAGTTCCCAATGGCATGCATATTCCCATTGCAAAACCCTGCTGTTTCCAAATAAATACCAGCATTTTTTTTTTACAGACTCTGATTTTTTAAATCTGTAGGTTACCATCTCTAGTCCCAATTGCTTTTGGACTCCCCAGCTTGTTCCCTCCTGCTGTGTTGACTCCCTGGGAGATGCTGGGTACAGGGGTCAAAGCCCAGAGTTGGAAGCCAGAACACCCACATACATCAATGCCTGGGGGAGGGGGAGCATCTCCCTCTCAGAACCACCTGTGAAAGGGAGCTATCCCTTCCATCCCCTCCCAGGCCTCTGCTCCCTACAGAGGGATGTGCAGGCAGATGACTGTGTGCCCTCTAAGTAAGACCACCGAGTGACTCGGCTTGCAAGTGGACACACACACACACACACACACACACACACACACACACACACACCTTTAGTTCTCCCCAGGGCTCCTGCTCAGATCTGCCCCACGCTCCTCCCTGTCCCGCCCGGCCCAGGGACCATCCAGCTGGCAGAGGAGTATCCAGCCTGAGGGAGCTCTGGGTCAGGGACCGTCGGGCAGGGGAGGCCCCCTAGCTGGGTGGGCGCGGCACCCACCAAAGTAGAAGCCTTCGTGCTGGTACTTGGGGTTGAAGAAGACGCCCTTGGCGTGCGCGTTGACGTCGGCGCCGGCTGCGATGAGCGCCGCGGTGATGTCTCCCTGGCGCCGCTCAATGGCGATGTTCAGCGCCGTCTGCCCTGCGAATGGGCGGGGTGAGCAGGGGGCTGCAGGGACCCGGGGACGCACCCAAGTGAGCCCCCGGAGCCCCTCAGGTCCCGCTGAGGATCGGCCTGAAAACACTGAAGGAAGGGCATGGGCGGTATCGTCAGCGGCAGGAAGTTGGCCAAAATAAATCGACTTCTCTCACCATGCAGTGGGAGGGTGCCTGCAGCCATCTGCAAGCCCATCCCCGAAGCAGATTTGTGAAAGTAGGAAGGGGTCAGGGAAGGCTGGGAAAGGAGGGGGCCAAGGATTTGTGGCCAAGACAGCAAAACCTTAAAAGTCATCAAAACTTTCATTTATTTACTCAATCAGAAAATAAATATTAGGTCGCACGGTATGATGGTGCGTGCCTGCATTCCCATGTAAACCCAGCTATTTGGGAGGTTGAGGCAGGAGGACCCCAAGTTCCAGGTTACATAATAAAGTATCTCCCATGTGAGGCCCTAAGAACACCAAAGAATCAATTATGGGCAACAGACTTCAATCCCTGCCCTCAAAGGTAACCTGCTACCAGTGGAGGGGAGTCTGTAAGTCCTTACAAAATGAAGCAGTCTCTTCTGTCCCCTGCGAGGTCTGTTCCCTTACACAGGAGACAGAAGACCCAAGAGAGAGAAGAGGCAAGACAGGCAAACTTGAGGCAAGGTCTGAACATTATTGGATGGTGGTAGCCTGATTCTAGTGTCAACACCTCAATGGCAGACTAAGAATATATAATTATGTGGTTCATTCAGTTTCTCTTTAACTACCAGGGAGCTGAATGTACAGTTCAATGGTCAGTTGCAGCAGTGTTCTTTCCTCTCCCCTCCCTCTATGGCTTCTTATCTGTCAGAGTATGATAATAAATAAGTGACTTTTTCCCATAAGAATGATTCAAGATCCAAGCTAGACTCCCACCTGAAAAAAGCTGAGGTATTTAATGCCCCTGGCATATCAGAAACATGACCGATCATGAACCAATTGTTTTTGCCACAAGTATCTAACTCTAACTCACTGTTTACCGACTCCAAAAACTCAAACAAGGACATATCTTACTGATTATTCACAATGGCTTTCCTGTGCAGGAAACACTATCCCAAATATTGAGACCCAACAACAAGGATGATGACAATAATAGTTGTGCTTGTGGGCCCCTGACTGGATACTTCTCATCATGTAGGCTTGGAGTGAAAGGTACTTTTATCTCTACTCTAAAGTCACCTCTCTCCAATCACTTCCTGTCATATTACCATTTAAAATTTTATTTTCATAGCACTTTTTTTCTTTTTCTTTTTGTTTTCTTTTTTCGTTTGTTTGTACTAGGGATCGAACACAGGAACACTCTACCTCCAAGCTATACCTTCAGCCCTTTTATTTTTTATTTTGAAACAGGGTCTGGATAAATTGCTAAGAGTCTTGTTGAGTTGCTGAGGCTGGCCTCAAACCTGTGATCCTTCTGTCGCAGCCTCCCAAATACTGGAATTATAGGTGTGTGCCATCTTTTCAGAGCACTTTCTAAAATTACCTTATTTACAGCAGTGACCTGAATCCAATTTGTTCACTATTATACCTGGGTGGCCAAAAATAATGCCTGGCATGTAGTATTTGCAGACAAACATTTACAGAAAGAAAGGAGGGTGAGAGGAGTACCTGCCGTGTGCAGGCCTCCGCTGGTGCTTGTGGCAGCAGTGCCTCTGTGTGGCATGTCCAGTAGTGGCCCTGTGGTCCCATTCCCCAACCCAGGAACCCCCTCTGCCCAGCCCCTCTTCAGGCAGGATACCCTCGTAGGCCTCCTCCGTGTACTCGGCGTTGATGAACCTCTTCAGGATGTCATTCTCCTCGGCAAAGGCAAGCAGGACCCGCACAATCTCCCTGGTGTTGGGGTTGATGTTTAATAAGGCCTTCATCAAGCAGGTCTTCCCAGTGTCTGAGGCCGTCAGCTTGTGCATAAGGAAGTCTGTGGACAGGGTCATGGGGTGGAGGCACGGGCAGGAGGGCTCATTGCCCTTGGCCCTCCTGGCCCAGAAGAGGGTGTGGGAGTGGCAACCTCACATCTCGAGATCCTGCCACATCCTGCTTTGCCCTGTGGTCTTCCTGGCCCTACTGCCCCTGCTCCCCTTTCCTCTCCTGCAGTTCCTCCTCAGGCTCTAGGTTCCTTCACTGGCTCCTCCTTCTTTATTCTAGAGCCTTACTTCAGGCCTTTTGCCTTGAACCTACTCCCTGGCAGGAGATAATCCCACCCACTGCCTAGCTTCCCCATGGTCCACCTTGGAAATCGGGATCTCCAATCTGCCCCCTCCTCATGGTCTACAAATAGACCTCATCACCTCCCCTTCAGTTTACTCTTGTCCTGGTCCCCAAAATAGCCGGGACCCCACCGCCAAAGTTACCCAAGTCCAAATGGCACCACACTAGGCTCCTCTCCTCCCTCACATCCTACATCCTTGAATCCTGAGTTTTAGTATAAAATGTCCCCTGAGTCGCTCATGAACTAACTATTCGGAGCTGGCATGATTGAATTATGAGTGTTCTAATCTCATCATGATGGATTTATTGGGTGCCATCCAAGGGAGGGAGAGTGTGACTGAAAGAGGTGGGTCACTAGGGGTGTGGCCTTGGGGACGGATCTCCTTCTCTCAAGCCCTCTGCTTCTCACCTCCATATGTGAGAGAGCAGACGGTCTCTACTCTTCTTCCTCCCCGCCCCCCGCCATGTTCTGAGCTCTGGCTGGCCTAACATATACTTCATCCTCTGAAATCTTCAGAACTATAAGCAAATAATTCTTTCTTTCTCTAAGTTGTAGTCATCAGGTATTTGGGGTCACAACAGTGAGAATACCTTCCAATGCCATTCCTGAAGAACTCTCCAGAACTGTTCCCCACCCCTAGCCCTGCTTCAGTGTCCCAACACTGTTCGAATAGCAGCCTTCTCCCATTTTACCCTAACTTCTGAGCAATGGCCAGACCATGACCCCACCTGCTTCAACCCTTCTATGGCTCTTTATTACCCTTAAAGTCAAGTTCAAGATTGCTAGCCCAGCATTCAAGACTTCTTACATTCCAGACCCAGAGGAAATGGGAAGGAATCAAGTGGGACCCCCTGATCTGCACCCTCTGCCAGGCCCAGGTACACACCAGGCACATCCATGCCACGGCGCCGCTTGCAAAGCTCCTGTAGCTCCACCAGAAGCTCCATCAGCTCCTCCACACAGCCCTCGGACACGGCAGTAAAGATGCGCTTCTTCAGCCGCTTCTTTTTCCGCCTCTGCTCCTCCTTGGCCAGGTTTGCACTGAGACCAGAAGATGTTTCCAGCTCACCATGCATGCCCCTCTTCCCTTCTTCACCAGAGCTGCAGGGCCCTCAGGGCCCCGCGCAGGCACCCAATGCCTTACATGCCTGTGGCAATGCCTGCAACCCCTGTGCTCCTGCTCTGCATTGCTGGGCTCCATGTCACCATATCAGGCCCCCTTACAAGGCATATAGGATCACATTTGTCAAAAAACGTTGCCTGGAGCCAAGCGTGGTGGTGCACGCTTATAATCCCCACGCTTGGGAGGCGGAGACAGGAGGATCCCGCAGGTTCGAAGTCAGCTGCTCTGGCTTAAGAG
The DNA here is from genome assembly GCF_963383645.1 of Muscardinus avellanarius. Lineage (NCBI taxonomy): Eukaryota > Metazoa > Chordata > Mammalia > Rodentia > Gliridae > Muscardinus > Muscardinus avellanarius. Next base: position 20,734,980 of record NC_137802.1, on the reverse strand, counting down.
ACCCTGTTTCCAAATAAAAACAAGTATAAAATAGGTCTGGGAGTGTAGCCCGGAGGTAGAAGGGCTTCCAGGAACCCCAGTACCACACACACACAAAAAAAATATTGCCTGGATACACGTAGGAATGATCAGGAAGAATACATGCCTAACTGTTCACAGCAATGACTAAAATACAGAGCTAGGGAAAGGAAATTTTCACTTCCATGTTTTGCATTGTTTGAGCATTTTCAGTCTCTCCCTCCTAGCCCCTGCACTCCAAGTGGACAGAGCTAATGTAGATGTGCCTGTCTCGTTTGTATGTGCTCCTGCAAAACACATATTGATGTTTTGTATGTGTGTCTCTTAAATGTACATAAGTGATCTTGTACTACAGTTTCCGTTCCTCTCTATGTTATTTTATAATGAATGGGTTGATTTTACAATTTAAAAATTTTGATTTTATAAAATTTTTCTCACAAAATGTCCTACAGGCCAAAGCCATGGCCCAGGCCTCCAGACATTTGTCATCAACCCCCAGGAATGGTGGTCTCTTTTCCTTGTCCTTAGGGTCCTGGAGCATGTCTTCAGATGCTCCCCCTTAGTGGGTATAGTGGGGGGCCAGGGGAGGGCCAGGCTTACCTTGGACTGTTAGGGTTGGATGGGGTCTCTGTCACATCATCCTGAGGAGACTGAGGGGAGTCCATGTCATCACAGTTGCTGGAGAGGCTAGAGGGAAGAGAGAAGGACATACTTAAAACTGGATGGTGGTGGCCTGCCACAGCCAAGGCCTGGGGCACGTTGATGAAGGTGAGGGCCAGATCAGGGGCCAGTACTCACCACTGCCGGATGTTGGAGTCCATGGGCTTGGAGAAGATGGGGGGCGAGGTCTTGGTGACAGTGGGATTAGGCTCGAACCCTTCTATCTCCAAGAAGAAGTGCGCACTGAGGGGACACCCAAATGAGGCCGTCAAATGAGACCTGGGCCAGACCTGTCCACCTGGTGTCCCACACCCCTGCCATGGAGGGTCCCGCTGCCCTCAATGCCTACCCTTGGCCAACTGCATGCCGCACTGCCTCACCCAGCCCTCCCAGACTTCCTCAGGGACAGGTACTGTCATACAGCTCACAGATGGGTCCTAGGAGGCTCTGGGGTGAAGCAGTTGGCCCAAGGCCACAAGTGAAGATAGGGCAGAGGCTGAGTCTGGGCAATTCCTGCTGCTAGAAATACTGGATGGTGGCCGGGCTTGGTGGTGCATGCTTGTAATCCCAGTACTTGGGAGACTGAGACAGGAAGATCACAAGTTCACAACCAGCCTCAGCTATTTAGTGAGGCCCTCCATAACTTAGTGTAAAGACCCTGTTTCAAAACAAAGAAAAAATAGGTCTGGGGATGTAGCTCAGAGATAGAATGCCCCTGAGTTCTATTCCCAGTACTGCAAAATGAAAAAAGAAAAGAAAGAGAAAGGGAAGGAAAGGAAAGGAAAAGAAAAGAAAAAGAGATGAAATGAAATGAAATACTGGGTGGCCGGGCCCAAGTGTCTCTACTGGGGTGGCCTCACACCTGGGAATCTGCAGGTATGAGGTATGAAGTCCAGGTATGAAGGTCTCTTTAAAGATAGGAACACCGCAGTGGGAGTTTAAGTCCCCAGGGCCACCCAGCTGTCCCCAGAACCCAGGTGTAAAGTGAGGGCCATTTAGGGAAGGCCCCAAGGCTCTGAGATCTAGACCGGCTGTTCAACTGTTAGTGGGAGAGGAAAGGGCTTCAGTCATACCAGGTGTTCCAGCACTGCCCGCCCCACCCTCAGCCCCTTATATTTAATTTTAATTTTATTTTATTGGTACTGGGGGTTGAACACAGGGACATTCTACCTCCAAGCTATATTCTCAGCCCTTTTTGTTTTTGTTTTGAAACCAGGTCTCACTATGTTGTTGAGGCTGCTCTTGAAACTGCAATCTTCCTTTCTCAGCTTCCCAAATACTGGGATTACAGGAGGGCACCACCAGGCCCAGCTCCTTCGGCTTCTTTGATGAGCACATTTGTGTTGCAATAGAAAAATAAGACGAGAAGGCTGATCTAGAGTGGGTAGGCGAGGAATCAGGGCCGAGAATCCCTCCTCACAAAGTTGATTTTTTATTTTATTTCCTGAGCTTTGAGGGTCTTTCTTCTAGTAAGTACAAAGCTTCTGGTCTAATTTCTAGGTATTTGATCCATCTTGAGCTGAGATTTTGTGCAGGCAAGAGATAGAAGTCTAATTTCATTTTTCTACATATGGATATCAAATTTTTGCAACACAATCAAAATATGAATGGATAAAAACTATGCAGTGTAAAAGCCAGGCATGTTGGCACACGCCTATAATATTAGTCCTTGGGAGACTGAGATGGGAGGATCACAAGTTCAAGGCCAATCTCAGAAATTTAGTGAGACCCACAGCAAATTTGCCAAATTCTCTCCATAAAAAGCCCCCACCTGCCGGGCGTGGTGGCGCACGCTTGTAATCCCCGCGCTTGGGAGGCGGAGACAGGAGGATCGCGCAGGTTCGAAGCCAGCCGTGCTGGCGTAAGAGACCCTGTTTCAAAAATATAAAATAGGTCTGGGAGTGTAGCCCGGAGGAAGGAGGGCTTCCAGGAACCCCAGTACCACCAAAAAAAAAAAAGCCCCCACCTCACACCTGCAACTTTTTCTTAAAAACAGTCTAGCCCTTCCCCTGGTCTTCACTCCACCCTACCTGTCTGGGTTCCTCAGAGATACATTTACTTAAGAAATATTTATTAAGCACTTATACTGCACCAGGCACTGTTCCTGGAGCTAGGGATATAGCAGTGAGCAAGTAGGCAAACACTCTTCCCCCCCAGAGCTGCTATTCCAGCAACTTAGTCAGAACTGGCACCGAAGTGAGACCAAGCACAGTGCAGCGCAGTCACGGGTTTGCTAACTTTGGACAAGAATTTAATCTTTCAGCTGTGAATTCCTGGGTAGCAGGAACTGCATTATCCTTGATTGGCCAAAATGACCTCAATTCTCCAACAGTGGTCCTAACACTCAATTGACCTCATTGAATGGGTGAGTGTGAGGATGGGTGACCAGTGAACGATGAGTATAGAAGAATGGCCGTTCAAACAAATGGACAGACAATGGAACAATCAGTGGAGGGTTGGATGAAGGGATGGATGGATGGTGGATGGATGGATGGATGAGTAGTCAGGTGAGTGGATAGGGTGAATAGATGGAGAGTTCTGTGAATAGGATCAATAAGCAGACAGCCCAACACAACCTTAAACTGTTAATGTCATTGGGAGGTTGATCCCTTCACATGATTACTGAGCCCTCACCTCTTGTAAGACCCATTTTCTTCCCCATCTTGTGTAAGAAACTGCCTCTCCTCCATCTCCCCACCTCCTCAAGGCCTCTTCCCAGAGCTCACAGAGACCTCAAGAATGGTCCAGGAGGACAGATCATAAGCATCTCTCCACGCAGCCTGAGGCCGGGGCCCAGGGGAGGCAGAAACGCACCATCTTACTGCACAGTATCCTGGTTGGTGCTGGACAGTGGGTAAGCCACCAGGCTGCTTACACAGCAGTTCACCTGCTTCTTCTCTCATTTGCTTGCTTTCTCCTTCATAGATTCCTCCACTCACTCAAAACCTGCTCAAAAGCAGTGTATGCACCTTAGGGGGCAGGGAACTTAGAGGGGGAAATGACCATTCCAAAGACCCCTTCCTCAGAGATCTCAACCATGGCTAAGATATCATCCAACAACATCCCCAGCCTCTTCAGAGAAGGGCAGGGCTGGAGAACTCAAGGAGAAGGACAGTCCTGGCAGTGGGGGACAGAGATCAGGAAGGTTCTGTGCTCTCCTGGCCAGGGCAGGATGCTCTGTCTTTTTTAAGAAAAGCTCTGGAGGCAGCTCTATGGAGGAAAAGCTCTGGAGGCTGGCAAAGAGAGTCTTTCCATGACTGTAACACAGAGTGTGGGGAGGAGAGTGGGTAAGGAGAGCTATACTGGGGAAGACCCAATCATTGGGCAAGGACCTAACTCCTGGGGCAGGACAGCTGCTAAGCCAAGAGGGCCTGGCCTGTGCCTGCCCAGCTTGCCATTGCACCCCACATCCCTCCCACACCATAAGCAGATGGCCAGGGCTTGGTCTCATAACATCCTGGCTCCTACCTGCTACGGATATTATTTATTGCTACCTTTGGCTCAGACCAAAGGGCACCACCTGGGTGTTGTTAATTCAGGTGCAGAGGCAGGTCTAGACCACTTCTGCTGTGTTTCTAACCCTTTGAAGAGATCACTCAAGGACTGGGAAGAAGCTTGTCTGTCCACCCGCTATGTCTCAGGAAAATGTCCAAGTGTGCTGAGATCTACAAGGATGGACCCTCTACAGTCTCCTCCAGCCCGCCCCTCTGACCCTGGGCACCTCCTTGCTCACAGGGAGTTGGCATGATGATCCAGGGAAAGCTCCAAGGTCCAAAAATCCCTCCTCACTGGTTCATTTAATAAGGTTCATTCAATTCCACCACCATTAGTATGATCAGCACTGGCCTCTTAACATACATTCTGTTTCTTAAAATCTTCTTTTATTGGTGTATTGTAATCACACATCACAATGAGATTCAGAGTGATAGAAAATCCATGCACACAGCGCTTGGTGTCTTTCCCTCTGGATCCCACCCTGCTCCCTCATTCTTCCCTTCATATTATCCGCATAGCATTATTTGAATTGTTTCCTTCATCACATCTTGATTTTCCCCTCCTCGCCTCCCTCCCCGAGTCCTTGTCCACTATTCTACTCATTTATCCAAAGTGATTTTTGTTTTCCAGTTTCTCTCTATCTTCCACATATGAGAGAAAACATAACTTTTCACTTTCTGAGACTGGCTAATCTCACTTAACATAATATTCTCTAGTTCCATCCATTTTCCTGCACTCTAAGCCCAAGGGGAGATGCCTAAAACCTTCATACAAGGGCCCTCAGTGAGTCTCCTACAGGAGACAAAGGTCATACCTCATACCCTTGGCTGAGCCAGGCAATCCGCCAGTCAGTGTCAAGCCTGGAATTGAGTTCATAAACAAAATGGGCACAAAGAGGCAGCCTGATTGGTCCTGATGAGGGAAAGCCCTGAGGTTCTCCTGAAAGCCTGTTCTCCATCCTTCCCCGAGATCCAAACCTTCCCTGGAAAAGTGAAGGGGAGCCAAAGGGGGGGGGGGGTCCTTACCTGCCTATCACACCAAAGTTCCTGCTCTTTCCTTGATGGACCCATATGAACACAGCCTGCCTCCATGCCCCCAGGCCACAGGTCTCATCTCCATCTTCACAATTTCCTATCCTCCAGTCCAGGATGGAGGGTCCACCTAGATGTACCTGAGGCACCCCTTATCCAGGATTTCATACCTGGACTTGTTTCATTTCCTTCTGGCCTCACTCCCTCTCCGCTGATGGGCTATGTCAGAGATGGCCACCCCCATCCCTCCAAGTCATCCCACTAGAAGAGGGGATGTCTCTTGGTGCTTAACCCTCCCCTCTCAGCAGATCCCATCACACTTAATACTAACTCTTTGATCTATCTCCTCCTCTCCATCTGATCATAATTCATCATCCATATGGATCACCCAGAGTAACCTTTCTGAGACATAAATCTTGCCATGCCCTCCCTCCCATAAGAAGCCCTCCATGACTCCCCACTCACTCCCTTCAGAGTTGTCCAAGTTCTGTCCCTGGCCCCTAAGACCAAAGAGTTTCCCCAAAGGGACTGTTCTCCCCAAAGACTCCTCGACATGCCCAGCACTACCTAGAGTCTCTGTTCCTGTATCCCACTGCCTGGCATATTTTCCCCTTCCACCAATGTCCACTCTAATACAACCTCCTCCAGGGAGCGCCCAAGACTTCCCACAGAATTGAAATAACCCTCCCTCTTGAGGTCACATTCTGCCTAGTTGACATCTGTCCTGGCACTTTCCGCTTTCCAGGAGAGCACCAAGCAGGAGTTGGAGTGGGTATTCTTTCTTCCTGGTGCCCTTGTTTCCCCATCAAAGACACTAGCCCTGGGCTGGGAAACCTCAGTGATTATGACTTGAACCAACAGACAGAAGGAGAGCACCAAGCTCTCCTCTGGCCCAAGAGAAGTCGGGGAACAGGAGCAGAGGAGGCAGGACAAGTGGGCCATCTTAGACCCAGGCCCAAGGGCATCACAGGGATGGTGGCCTCCTCTTCTAGGTTGGCCTATTTGAGAAGCACCCAGTCAGCTGAGGGAAGGAGGACCTACCCTGGAGGCAGCTCAGAGGCTGGAATGTGTGAGTCCAGAGACATACTTTCTCTGCTCCCCTTGTGCCCTGTGTAACTTGGTTGGGGAGTAAAACAAATCTTCCAGCTCTGTCCAGCTCTTAGGAGCCCTGCGGAGTGTCAACAATGTTGATGGTAAAGATGAAGAAAACACAATTAACATGTGCTGAGCACAGACATATCAGGCACTGTGCTGAGTGTTTTGTTGACAGAATCCCAATTAACTGTCATCCTATGAATTGGTGTTATTGCTGGTGTTCCTATGTAGGAATCCAGTGTGACATAATTATAGCTATCCTGATCATAATCTCCATTTTGCCTGCCAGGTGACTCTGGCAAGCATCCCCAAGCCCTATAGAATAAAGTCCTTAAGATAATCAACCAAGATATTGTGCTGACCATTGACTCCAGGACTGTTTCTTAGCTGGTATTGAACATATTAGTAATTTTTTAGAAAAACCAGGTACAATCTGATTGACCATGATCCACCTTTGTCTGACATACCATATAGACCTCTTGCCTAAGGGGGACAGAATCCTGTCTTGCTGCTTTCTAAGACATACTTCTGTCTGTAAGTCCCCAAATAATTATACTTTGTGTAGCCCAGTACAGTGGTACACACTTGTAATCCCAGCACTTGGGAGGCTGAGACAGGAGGATCACGGGTTTGAGGCCAGCCTCAAAAATTTAGCAAGACCCTCAGCAACTTAGTTTCAAAATAATAAACAAATGTTTCAAAATAATAAATAAAAATAGAGCTGGGAATATAGTTCAGAATGCCTGTGGGTTCTATCCCCAGCATAGACACACACACAAATTATACTGTGTTTAATCTCAGATCTGTCTGCCTCTTCAGTTTCATAGCACCTTCCACCTTTGATGGTTAGTTCTTGTACAAGGAACTGACTTTTCCCCAAACATCCCATTATACAAGTGTGGTGAGAGAGCTTGATTAACCTTGCTAGGCTCACTGTGGATTGAAAACCATCAGTATATGTAAAAAATGTGTCCAGGTAAGGGTCCAGGCAACCTGGAATTTCCACCTGCCTTTTTCCTCTTCGTCTCAAGAATGATTCCAGAAATCTTTCCCCTCCTTCAGGAGCCTTCCTGAATGTTCTTGCCTCAGTGTTCTCCCCGACCCTTTCAGTCTCCCTATCCGTGCCAGTCATACAGACTTCCCCAGCTAATTCCAAATATATACAGCTATTCCTCCCATCACACCTATTCAGGTACCAGGTTACCCCAGATAACACAGAGTTTTGGGTCCAGAGGAAGTAAGGGACCACTGTAGCAGGGTCTCCTGTGCCCCAGAAGCACAGAAGCCAGGCCCAAGCCTGCCAATCCTACCTCTTCTTGGTGGGGGTGACCTCCGTTGGCCTTTTCTCTGTCAAGGCAGCAGGGTTCCCACTCGGGCAAGCAACTCTCCTGCCCACAAGGGGCACCATCTCCTTGGAGTGGGCATGCATGGCTGAAACAAAAGCACAAGAAAGATTCTCAAGTTGGGGGTGTGTGGAGGGGCTTTGGGTGGCTTCAGGTACCACATGTGGTACTATCTAACCCCTGCACACTCCTCCCTGTCTTCCCAGGCTGCCAATCCTTCTTGAGAATAGGGAGACGTCTTTGGCACTTCCCCTGTTTTCTCCACTTGCTTCTGTGGTCTTAGGAGCACCCAGCAAAGCATCCGTGTGGAGTCCACCACGCCCCCAGCTACTCCACCCATTATCTCCAGCCCTGCCCATCTCCACAGGGACTTCAGAGAATTAGCTCTGATTTCTTGATGTTCCTCTCAGGTTTTATATTCAGATCAAGGAGGTTTGACCTTGACAGAGCAGGACAGATAGATCCACTCTTGCTCAGAGAGAGAAGCTGAGTCCCTTCCCCTGAGGATGACCCTTCTGATCAACTTGCATTACCAAAGCTTAGTTTGGACCAGGAACTGTGCTAATCTTCAAGAGGTGGGAAGATGCTGAGAAGAGGGACTAATATACCTTCCAAGGAGACTGGGAAGGAATCTAAGGGGACCTAAAGGCTGCTGTATAGAGGAAGGTCATCTGGGCAGGGGCCAGAGCCTGGGTGAAGACAAGGGTGTAAGACTCTTTAATGAGTCATAAGGAGCCAGTGAGCTGGAAAATCTGGGGAGTCTATGGAGAATCTGGGCAGAGAGGGGCTGAGGAGCAGGTTGGCGAAATTGTGAAGACCTTGAACACTACTTGGGAGCTATGGTGGATCCCAGGATAGCAGATAGTGGAGGAGGGCTTGATTATACACAGGGAGAGCAGACGCGGGGATGGTAGAGACCAGAGGCCTGGAGGCCAGGAGGAGTGCTGTGAGGGCCCTGGGATGGGGTCAGATGGCCACAAAGGATGAGATGAACAGGGAAAGAGAAGTGTGATCAGGAGGCAACTCTGCAGTTAAGGGATCAATCTCAGCTTGAGTCACCTGGCACTCACTCAGATACACAGAGGGGGAGGAGGAATACTGCAAGAGGAACCCAGCGAGGCAATACAGAGGTGAGGCCACTGGTAGGCCTATCCTAAAGAGGAGCTTACTGGAGGGGGTATCCAGAGCAGATTGGTTTCAGGCTGGAGGGAGGTTTGCAAATGAGATAATCCCCACTAAAAGTGAGCAGGCCTAGGGTGGGGGGTCACCAGGAGAGGGCATTGGCCCTGGAGTGCAGGTACTTTGGAGCTTGGGGAGGGGCCTCAAGGCCAGCAGTGTAGAGCACTCATGGAGAGCGCCTCAGGGCCACCTAGGTTCCTGCCTAGACCTAGTCACAGCCAGATGAGAACCAGTGTCCTTACTGCCTGCCCTATCTGAAAGAGACCTGTGGACAGGTGGGGCTAAAAAGCTGGGCTGGGCTAGGAGAAGGGTGGAGGCCTGCCTCGTAACCCTTCCTGGGCCTCTGCTTTTCCTCCTGAGAAGTAGGCTAAATGGTCCCCAAAGGCCTTATGGCCCTAACCCATACACTAGTTGCCCGACCCCTCTTGCTCTGGGCCTATGAGTGTGGGCTGTCCTGTCCAGGGCAGGAGAGGGTCAGAACATTGTGAATTGGGGCTTCAGCAACTGTAATTAGCTCCCTGAGTCAACCCATAAACCCTGCATTCTCACCTACTGGGCTGTCTCACTGCCTGGCCCTCCCTCTCTCTAGGATTCAGCTTCCTCACCGGGGAAGGGGACTGTCACACCTCCTAAGCCCTGGCACTGATTAAAATAATCTTTTATAGGACACCAACTACAATGGCCACAGAGAAACTCCAGGGCTGCTGGCTCAGCACCTGTCAGGCGCCTGGGACCTGGCCCTGTCCAGTGCTGGCCCACCTCATCTCATCCTAAACTCCCATGAGTCTTCTGCCCCTAGAAAGCCACATCCCTAAGTACTGCTGAAGGAGACAGGAGCCTCCAATCTGTCTTTGGGCAGGGGTGAGACCTTCTTCCTCACCAAGATTCCCAAACCTCAGAGCAAGAATCCTGGGCCCAGGAACATGCATTTTTCACACACCAAGAACTTGGGCTTTGCATCCCCTGCTAGAGTATGCCTCTCAGCCTTCCCAAGATCTGTTGGCAACAAGCAGACATGGCCCAGAGGGCCCCTAGGTCCACACTCTTGTCCATAGGGACTTGGAGGGCACTGGCTACCCCAGACGGGGAGGACTTACCCAGCAAGGTTCCAAGTGGTAGTGGCAGCTCTTGCTCTAAGGTCACCGCATGTCCGGGAACCAAGTCCCCCTGGTGGGATGGCAGCTGAGGCGACGGGAGGCTCTCATCGCAGGAACAGGGGTGGCTGATGGCCGAAACAAAACGTCAGAGGCAGAACTGGCTGGGCCACCTGCCCTCAACACCAGGCAAGCCACACCCACCACCCACGTGCCCCCATGAGTCAATCCCACACCCACACAGCTGCCTCACCCCACAGGGGAAAAGGTAGGGGTGGCACTTGCTTTGGCACAGGGCTGTCCTAACGCTTTCTTCCCTTGTATTTGATGTTCTGCAGGTACTTCCATCAAAGGCCTCTGTATACTTAACTGGGGAGTGGGAATCATAACATAGAATTTACTTCCCAAGTATGCCATGAGACTGCAAGGTGGGAGGGCCCTGACCCCTGAGAGGAAGGCTAGACAAAGGTTGGCATGGTTAACCCCAGGGTGACGAGCCTGGGGCGATGAGCCCCAACACCTAGCATTCGTCCTTCAAAGCCAGCCCCTGGGACCTCGGAAGCAGAGGAAAGTTTCATTCAATGTTCTCCATTCCCCCAGCAACCATGCATCATGGACCTTAATGTCCCATAGCCTTATCCTTCCTGGCTGTATGTCCTGGGGTAAGTGTTTTCTCCTGAGCCTCAGTTTCCTCATCTGTGAAATATATATATAACCTACCTTGCAAGGTTACCATGAGGCTAAATGAGAGAGAGAATAGAAAGAGCTAGAACAAGGCCCAAAGTGCAGAAAGAACTCAATAAACTGTGACAGCTATTAGCCATTATTGTTTTTGTCGTGGCAATTTATTTTCCCCGCAACTGCCAGGGACACCTTTCTCTAAGGTCAGAGCATCACAGAAGGAAGACTCTGTGCCCTCCATCCCGGCCCAGGCCCAGGGAGGAGCAAGTCCTGACTCAGGGCCTGCACAGCTGCTTCTACAGGCAAGGCGTGGGCAAGATGTGACAGGTATGCAGTGGCAGTGTCTGCTGCTGGTGACGAAGCAGGGACTTCCCCGACTACTTTCCGAAGGCAAGCCTCCTAATCCCTCATCGCCACAACCTGCCAGACCTGGGGAGGCACCAGGAGGCAGGGTCAGACTTCTAAGCCATGAGAGAGCAGGCCCTGCAGCCAGCACAGATCAGAGCAGGCTTTGGGGTGAGGAAGCAGGGTGGGAGGGCCTAAAGAAGGCCACATGCTCTGCCCTGACCCCTGAGAGGAAGGCTAGAGGAAGGTTGTATGGTTAACCCCAAGGTGACGAGGCTTTTGACCTTTAAGCCAAGGAGGTCCTAAAGTCTCTACTTGGGATTTAAATCTCATCATTATGCTGAAACTCTACAATGACAGCCCATCCTCACTCGGGGGAGGCACAGTCTCCCTTCATGCTCTGTGACCCTCTCCTGAGTCAGGCCCTCGCCCCTCCTAGCTCACTTCTGTCTCAGAATGCTGTGAGTGAGGTTGTTCAAAACTCGGTGTCGAAGTCTTTCTTGCTCTAGTGCTTTTTCCTGGGGGCCAGGATGAAGCCTATTAAAATGGTCCCCTGTTTCACTGTGCCCAGCATGGAAGAAGGGAAGCACTCTGTTATGGTTTGGATTTAAAATGCCACCAATACTTCATACATTAAACAAGGCAGATTACTGTCTATGTGGAGAGCAGCAGGGAAGACTGTGCCAGGGCCTAAGGTGGGGCACAGAGAGAAAAGGAGAGCCTCTGCGTATTCCTTCCAGACCCTCCCCAGAGGCCTGTCTATCAGACACCCCCCAAATATCTGCCAAGATACTCCACACATACATCCGTCTCTCCAGCCGAGGTCAGCAAGGCCCATCTGTAGAGGCTGTTCCTCAGCCTGCTGAATGACCACAGAGGACACACCAGGGACTGTGAGCAGACCCTCCCCACTCCCTGCACCTCTGAAGCCCCACAAACATCAAACTACAAATTACAGGTTTCACCTCCCCAGGGGAAGAAGGAGAAAAAGAGGTTCTGTGAGTCCGGTGCAAACAAGGAAGGACTGACCCCTTCACACACCCCAAGAAACACCCCATTTGATGTCATGAGGAAGGAAATGGAGCTGGCAGAACTCCATCATTCTCCTGGGGCCTGAAGAGACTGCCTCTGACCATGATCTGCATCTGCACCATGGGGGGACACAGCTGGACCTCATGGAAGACCGTGGCTACTGCAAGCTTCCAAGTGATAGAGGGACTTAGAAATGAGAGAGAGAGAGAGAGAGAGAGAGAGAGAGAGAGAGAGAGAGAGAGGCTTGAAAAATGCTGAAAGAGTACATTTTAATGTTGTCACCATGAAAATTGATAAGCACATGAGGCAATACACATGTTAAATAGCTTAATTTAGTTATTCTGCAATGTATACATGCATCAAAACATGTGTTATATGTGTTATATATATATATATATATATATATATACATATATACATGGTGAATATGTACATTTTGTACTTGCTGATTAAAATAAATAAATAAAGGAGCCGGGATGTTGCTCAGTGGCAGACCACATGTTTAGCATGCATGAAGCCTTGGGTTTAATTCCCAGTGTAAATAAATACATTAATTAATTAATAAAATGTTTAAAGAATATAAATATATAAACAACAGTATTGTGTAAATCAAAAATTTTGTTTTGTTTCAGTCCCTTTTTTACCCTTTTGCTTTATGAGAGGACTAACAAAGAAAAAGTACGGAAAAGTGAAAATGAACATGATCTGTCTGGGCGTGGTGGCGCGCGCTTGTAATCCCCATGCTTGGGAGGCAGAGACAGGAGGATCGCACAGGTTCGAAGCCAGCCTCAGCTACTTAGTGAGGCTCTCAGCAACTAAATGAGACCCTGTTTCTAATAAAATATAAAAATAGGTCTGGGAATGTAGCCCGGAGGTAGAAAAGCCCCCTGGGTTCCATCCCCGGTACAAAAAAAAAAAAAAAAGAACATGATCTGAGGAAAATCAAAAATCAATATACTAAAATGTAAATACATACAACACATTGGTCAATGCTCTTTAAAGTGTAAAGGAAAGCATGAGAGATAATGAAAAAAATAAAGAGAAAATACCACTTTCTTCACACTTACTGGAATGGCCAGTGTCCAAAATGGGACAACACTGGTGAGGATGTGAGACGGGAACCCCCACCTGTTGCTGGTGGAAATGCAAGGTGGTGCAGCTACTTTGTAAGATGATTTTGGTAGTTTCTTATAAAACTAAATGTAATCTTACCATATGATCCACAATGATGTTCCTCAGTATTTGTTCAAAGGGGCTGAAAACTTATGTCCATACAAACACCTGCACATGGATATTTATAGCAGCTTTACTTATAATTGCCAAAGCTTGGAAACAGCCTTCAAGAGATGAATGGATAAGTAAACTGTGATACATCCAGGTAATAGAAAATTATTCAGTGTCAAAAGTAGAAAGAGAGAGAGAGAGAGCGAGAGAGAGAGAGAGAGAGAGAGAGAGAGAGGAGAAAGAGAGAGTTAGCACTATCAAGACACAAGACAAAAGAAACTACTAAGTTGAAAGGGGCCAAATGAAAAGGTAACCTACTACGAGAGGCCAAGTTCATGATGCTCTGGGAAAGGCAGAGCCCTGGAAAAGTGAAAAGATGAGTGGTGCATATTTGAAATCCCAGCACTTGGGAGGCTGAGACAGGAGGATCACAGGTTCGCGGCCAGCCTCAGCTACTTAGTGAGACCCTCTACAACTTGGTGAGACCCTGTTTCAAAATGAAGAATAAAAAGTAGGACTGGGGGGGGTGTAACTTATAGGTAGAATGCCCCTGGGTTCAATCCCCAGTACAAAAAAAAAAAAATGAGTAGTTGTCAGAGCCTAGGGGAGGGGAATTCGTGGAGCATAGAGAACTTTTCAGGCAGCCAAACTGTTCTGTATGATACTATAATGGTAGATACTTATACATTTACTTGAACCCACAGAACGTACACCATCAAGAGTTACCCCTAGCCAGGCTTGTAATCCCCGCGCTTGGGAGGCGGAGACAGGAGGATCACACTGGTTCGAAGAGCTTAAAAGACCCTGTTTCAAAAATATAAAATAGGTCTGGGAGTGTAGCCCAGAGGTAGAAGGGCTTCCAGGAACCCCAGTACCACCAAAAAAAAAAAAAAAAAAAAAAAGAGTTACCCCTAATGGATTTTGGGTAATTTTTTGTCTATGTGGTACAGGGGGTTGAGACCAGGGACATTCTACCTCCAAGCTACACCCCCACCCAGTCCTATTTTATTTTTATTTTGAAACAAGATCTTACTAGATTGATGAAAGTACTCACTACTTGCTGAGGCTATTCTCAAACCTGCGACCCTCCTGTCTTGGCCTCCCAAGTACTGGAATTATAAGCACGTGCAATCATGCCCACCCAGCTTGGGTAATTTATAATGATATGTCAATATAGGTTCTAACAAATCATTCTAACAAATGTATCACTCTGCTGCAGGATGTCCACAGTAGGTGAGGCTGTGTAGCAGGGGATAGGAGACATGTGGAAAATCTGTACTTATACTAAATTTTGCTGTGAACCTAAAACTTCTCTAAAAAATAGTTTATTAATTTATAAAGAAACAGAATGTGCCAGATGCAGGTATGCCCTTGTTTAAACAACTCCAGGCTTACACAAAGCATTTGTTCATTTTTTTTAACAAAAAGTAACACCCATAAGATTCCTACATCTGAGCAAGTTCAAAAGCTGATCTGATCTGCAGATATCTGACATCATTCATTTTTTGATAAAGGCCTATAGGTAAGGGAGGAATTCCATACCTGAGACAAACAGCAAGAAGGCCTATATCTCTCTTCTGACTCAGGGATATATCCTCATGCCTCAGGGACCAGACACAGCAGTTTAGACCTGGGCCTTGAAGTCGACTGCTAGGGGCCAGACCCAGGCAGTGCTGTTTAACTGGCTTTGTAATCCTACTAATTATTGGAGACTCTGTTTCCTTATCTATAAAGGGGAGATAATAATAGCTTCTTCATGAGTTGCTATGAGGCTTGAAGGATAATATCCATCAAGTACTTCCATCAGCATATGCTGGTGGTCTGTGTTCCTCCTCCACACTCACCTGGTCTGGACCTACCTCACTTTGTCCACAGGTACCTCATGGGCCAGCCCTCAGGCTCCTGTCGGGCTTCATGTGGGGGCAGAGGTGATGGTGGAGATCATGGAAGAGTGATCTCAGTATTTCCTCCAGATTCACTTCTCATGGTAGGGGCAAAGCCCATTGCTGGCTAAAGTCATTTACCCTTTCATGAACCAATGTCTAGCAACTTCATGACCAGGCAGCTCATTCCACAGTCCATAGACATTAACACAACCCAATCATATCTGGGACTGATCTCTCTCCTGGATTGTTTAAATTTTATTTCATAAAGGAAGGTTTATCAGACTTTTCTGTTGGTCTGATAGTAAATATTTTAGGCTTTTGTGGCATATACAATCTCTATTATAACTACTTAACTCTGTATTATAGAACAAATACAACCATAGATAGTAGTAGATGAATGGGTGAGGCCATGTTCCGAAAAATAGGTGGTAGAAGGTATCTGGCTCATGGACCATAGCTTACTGATCATGGTAGGTTTATTTGTGAGGGAGCATTCTTGCCACAGGTAACAACTAAAGAGAGACTAGAGGTTCTTAGCCATAGCTTACACACAGGCATGCACACACACACACACACACACACACACACGCACACGCACACTCACACGCATGCACACAAAGAGGCACACATATACAAGCACACATGAACACATAAATGTGTACTCAGACTACACAAAGCCAACTTCTATCCCATCCCTGCCTAATACAAAGTTCACACTTGTTATAATCCACATGTGTGTGCATATACATTTATTTATTTATTATTTGATGGATAATAAGATGAATGAGGTGGAAGCATTTAGCACTGCAGAGCTCGCTACAAATGGAGATCATTAAAATATTCTCATCATGTGCCTTAGGATGTCATTCTGTATTTTTTTAACTGACTAGTAATAGAGCTAATGTCTTGAAGAGTTTGATATTTTGCACTGAAGGATAAAGGCACTCTTGAGGCAATCTGATTCTGCCAGAGCTAGAAATGAAGCCAGCACCCCCACCTTTTCTCCCCAGAAACAATAACCCCACCAAGACTAGTTTGGGCAAGTGAGTTGTTAAAACAATACAAAGCAAAAGGGCTTCAGCATTTGACATCAAAGAGTTTTGTTCTCAGAGGTGTTTTCCTGGGCTCCATTTACTTGTACTCCCAGCAACAAAGTCAAAGACAAAACATATGTCCAAGTAGAGATTTACCATTCACACTGTTTTATGAAGTCAGTAAAAAGTTGAAAGGCAGATCATTTCCTGTTTGAAGATTCACCTGGGAACAGTGATAGTCGGACGTATATCTCTTCCCATGAAACCAACCACACTCCCCACAGCATGTCCAGTGCAGTCTTAAGATCCTGCCTAGGCAGGCGCAGCACAGGCTGCTAACAGGGCCCTGATGTTCTCTGAACAACCCCTCAGTGGCAGTGGGGCCTCCAAAGAGCCATCATGGAGAGCACTCTGTGTGGGGCTCCTCATTTCTCCTCTGGAGCCATGGAATCCTTGAAGATTTCAGCATCCTCTGGCTTAAGGGACCCTGAGAAGTGCTTCAGAGGAACCTCCTCAGGCTGGGTGGGGTGCCTATCTCTAGTGCTTGCATCCCTTAAAAGCGGAACCAGGGCAAAGTTCTTCCAGTTTCTCCCTGAAACTGAAGATTATAACATCATTGCCACCTTGCATACAGCAAAACAAACACAAATTCACTGGTTATCCTGTTAAATCTCCAAATGAAAGAAGGCCTAGGCATACAGGTACTTCCTGAGGCTCCTGGATCTGGGGCAATTTCCTCTCCCTCAGCTGCTCAAGGGGCTTATCCATTCCAGTAGCACCTTAAATTATCTTTCTCCTTTGTACCCTGACTTAATTTGACTTCATGAAACTCCATCCTCACCTCTCTGGAGCTTCCTTTCCTCCTTGCCCAAGTAGGAGAGAGAGGAGGTGTGCATAGAGCAACACTGGGACGTGCCCCATGAGTGCCTTCACAGCTGGCTAGATCTAGGGTGAGGAATACTAGGCAGAGAATCAAGATTTGGAGTCCAGGTCCCACTAGGGCATAGCAGATTGGGAACAATGCCAAGAGAAATCTGGTAACACTGGGCCTCAATTGGGGACCTCAAAGTGTGTTCTTTTTATTTATTTTTATTTATTTATTTATTTATTTATTTATTTATCTATTTATTTATTTTGCGGGTATGGGGATGGAACCCAGGGGCATTTTACCTCTGAGCACAGCCCCTGCCCTATTTTTTATTCTTTATTATGAAACCAGGTCTCACTGAGTTGGAGAGGGCCTCACTAAGTAGCTGAGGCTGTCTGCGAACCGCAATCCTCCAGTCTCAGCCTCCCAAATGCTGGGATTACAAGTGTGCACCACCACACCCAGCTTCAAAGTGTGTTCTTAAATCTCAGGTAACTCCTGGGGAAGACCCCAATGTCAATCCTATAACCAACTCTGCCCACTGGCTGCCTCAGAGGAATGACAGCCCAGAGGGCAAGCTGTGTGTGCTCTCATTCCATCTGCCAGAGTCCTGGTCAGCCAAGCCCTCTGCCTGGCCATTTGGGGTTTAGTCTCTGGAAAACCAGCCTAAACTCACATCTCTCCACCTCAGGCCGTGATCCATGCACTTTGCTGGTGTCCAACACTAGCCACAGCTCGAAGGCATCTGGAATGCCAGAGGCTGGTCCCATTGTGATTGTTCTAGCTGATGTCTTCAGGTCCTCAGGCCCTCAGGCTGACCCTAGCCTGCAACCCCAGTCCCATATCAAGCACAAATTGCTGCGGGGGATATTGGGGGGAACCCAGGTGCAAAAGCAGGAGAGTACATGAGAGAGGCCAGGTGCCTATTGGGATACTATCTACTGACTGGGTAGCAGATTCATCAGCATCGGTGACTCCCTGGTCTAGCCCCAGTTCCAGGCCCTCAAAGGAAGTATGGGGCTCTCACTGCTACTCACACTTCTGATGCCAAGACCCACTTCATGTGTCTCTCCAGCTCTTACAATGACCACTGTTCTTCCCCGGCCTTTCTCTCCTACATTCCTTGACCCCTTCCTATCATGTGTACTGATTGGTAGGAAAAGGCCCTTGTTATCTGAATTATCTGGCTGTTACATTGCTAAAGTTTCTACTGTTACAAAGTTGATTGGGAAGCAAAATCCTCAAGAAATATTCCCTGCCAGACACAGTGGCACACACATGTAATCCCAGTACTTGGGAAGCTGAACAAGAGGATCACAAGTTCAAGGCCAGCCTCAGCAACCAAGACCCTCAACAACCTGGTGAGATCCTGTTTCAAAATAAAGAGAACTGGGAGTATAGTACAGAGGTAGAATGCCCCTGGGTTCACTTCTCATTACAAAGGAAGGAAGGAAGGAAGGAAGGAAGGACGGACAGAAAGAAGGAAGGCAGGAAGGCTGGCAGGCTAATTAATTATAAGAGCTACATCAGGGGCCCTCCAACAGTCCCCATCCCTGCTCCAATTAAACAGATGTGAGCATCCCTGCCACTGAATATTTACTAATATCACAGTGAGTGTGTAACATTGTAAACATTCAGCAATATCACAAAAATAATGTAAATCAACTGCAAAGTGAAATGATGCATCTTGTAAAATGTGGAATGTCATTAAGCCAGTAAGAGTGATGCATAAATATTGCTCAAATCACATGCAAAACCATCTTCAAATAGCTTTCTGGCTAACCAGGCGTGGTGGCGCACGCTTGTAATCCCCACACTTGGGAGGCAGAGACAGGAAGATTGCACAGGTTCGAAGCCAGCGTGCTGGCTTAAGAGACCCTGTTTCCAAAAATAAAAAAAAGAGGTCTGGGAGTATAGCCCGCAGGTAGAAGGGCTTCCAGAAACCCCAGTACCACCAAAAAAATATAAATAAATAAAATAGCATTCTGGCAAAGTTAGACCAGTTAACAATTGAAGAAGAGATCATTAGAAGTATTATAACACAAGAAATCCTCCCAATTAGCCAGGCATGGTGCACGCTTGGGAGGCGGAGACAGGAGGATCACGCAGGTTCGTAGTCAGCCTTGCCTGTTTCCAAATAATATAAAATAGGTCTGGGAGTGTAGCCAGGAGGTAGAAGGGCTTCCAGGAACTCCAGTACCACCAAAAAAAAAAAAAAAAAAGAAAAGAAAGAAAGAAAGAAAAGAAATCCTCCCAATTATACTCAGAGGAACATCACAGGGTTGCAGGAGGCTTGTAGGAAAACTCATGAAGAACTTGAGTAGTTTTCCAAAACCAAGTGCCTTTTCATAAAATAGTTCTCTACTTTCAATTGTAATGGACTAGCCATCCTGCTGTCAACTATAAAATGGGGCAAGATACACGCAGTGAATGAACTTAGACATAGGGCAAAAGACAGTGAAAAACTGCAAACCTTGATCACCCTGACATTCTGCTTAGAGACAATTTTCTCAACGATAGTGTCATGAGCAGCAGTTCAAACAGAGCATGGAAGGAATTGCCCTGAGCTCAGGAGAAAGAAGGGAGAGTTTTGGGAGCTGAGGCAGCTAGGATCCATGGGGCTGAGCACAGAAAAGTAAAGAGTTATGGGTAGAGGCCCAGGAGGCTTTAGGGCAGTCTGGTTCCTCACAGGTCCTTATTTGAGAGCTGGGCTGTGTTTACACATGATGATACTACATGAGGCCTACTAGAGGCTTCCATAGAGCTAAAAATAAGACAGAGACATTAAAGGCTGAACAATATTGGGAGACTATTGAGTAATACTGGGGATCTCAGTCAGAGTGGCAAGATCTCCTTACCATCCCTTAAATACTCTGAGTATCAAGCTGTCATCAAACCTCACTTAGGAGTAATGACCATGCCCCAGACTAACACCTGTTCAAGATCTACTCTAACAAAACCTAAAACCAAGTCCTGATAAGCTCCTCAGTGGAGACAGAATTTAGAAATATCCTCATTAGATCTTGAGTGCTACTGTGAAATGTTCAGCATTAACAAGGGTTTTTCTGACCCAGGTATGCCCTTTCTCCCCCTTCCTACCCCTCCACCTTCCCAGGTGTGTCCCTCTAAAGGAAGTGCTCATAAAACTATGATGGCGCACTTGAGATGTGGGAAACAGAGCAGCCCTCACTAGATGACCACTCCATGGGGCTGGGCATGGCCAGAGCTGCTTCTTCTGGGCCCTGAGGACTGGGCTGATCACTCAGGAGTGCCAGCATGCATGAGGACAATTAGGAGTACTGTGACTAAGAGTGTGTGCATGGCTGAGATCTGGGACCATTACAGAGCCCAGGTCCTGTTGCAGGCTGAAGGCCTGGGGGGAGTGGGAGACCCGCCCTTCCAGCATCAGGCCTCCATGCCATGGCACTTGTTGCTCATCTCTTACCTCTGCCAGACCTCAGGGAGAAGCTCAGAGTGCGTTTGACGCCCTCGCAGTTGCCTGGGTCCTCATTGATGATGCCCACATTGGTGTTCCAGGTGGTCCAGTTTACTTCATCCACCCTGAAGGGGAGTGACAGGGATTAGGAACTGGCCACTTTTGGGCCATGCCTGGCCTTCTGACCCCAAATCCCAGAGATCTGCTTTTTGGAAACAACCCCTGTCTGGCCACAGCCTGGGGTCCAGGGACTTTAAATACTGAATTCCAGCCAGGCATGGTTATGCACATCTGTAATCCCAGGATTTGGGAGGCTGAGACAGGAGGATTATAGGTTTGAAACCAGTCTCTGCAACTTAGGCCCTCAGCAACTTAATAAAACCCTGTTTCCAAATAACAAATAAAACAGAACAAGGGGTATAGCTCCAAGGTACAATATCCCTAGGTTCAATCTTTAGTAATCCCTAGTAACACACACACATATACACACACAGAATATATATATATATATATATATATATATATATATATATATACACACACACACACATATATACACATACATATACACACAAATATATATACATGAATACCTATGTATACACACACGTATATATACATGTGTGTGTATATATATATATACATACATGTGCACACAAAAATGCATACATGTGTGAATTATTCCTGGTTCTGGCCCTCTTACTAGGTAACTCAATGTTCCAGTATTTAATGTCTGAGTTCCACAGGCTAAGATCCAAAGTGGACCTCATCCCTCAGCTGGCCTATGCACAGACTAGTCCTATGAGGCCCTGAGGCAGGCCTCTGTGTCTGCAGCTGACTCCAGGGCTCCCCCCATGCCCACAGCCAAGCCCTTGAGTTCTGCAAACTTTGATTCCTGCCCAGGCGTTACCTGAAACACCACCTATAGTCGTCCTTGCCATCAGGGGTGTAGCCCACCTGCAGCAGCTTGCCTGAGCGGAAGGCCTTCCTCATACACTTCAGGAAGCTTTTCTCCGTGTCCAGGATAGTGATGGCTCTCTTTAGGAATACACAAAGGGCTCATCAGGGGCTACCCTGGCTCCAGAATGCCTCCCCAGCCCCCAATGCCTCTGAGTGAACCTCCAGGACCTTCTAGGCTTGGTTTGTTTCCACAAGGTGTCAAATACACTCTATGAAGGAAGCACAGCCATGAAGGAAGCTCAGCCAGATCTTCCCAGGCACTGCTGGTGCTGCTGGGTCCAGGAAGGGCAGCCCCATGAGTGACACAGAGGGGCTCACAAAGGGACAGCACAGCGTGACAGCTAAAAGCAGGCCTCCAAAGTGAAGCCACCTGTTCTGAATCCTGGCTCTGCTCCTTATCTGCTGTGTGGCCTGACACACAGATACATAACATCCCTCTACTCCAGCACCTTCATCAGAAAGTAGAAGAGGAACAAAATCCACCTTGTAGGATCGAGGGGGGATTGAATGAGATGGAGCAAGCAAGACACTGAACAGGGCCTGTCGTTGAATAAGTGCTACTTATTGAGTGATGCTTTGATTTGAATTGGGGGAGCAGGTGTGGACCACATGGATCAGAAAGAGATTCTTGGAGTGTGCCCCATGTAAGCAGCACCCCCGAGTCAGGTCTCTGGTGCCCACCCTAGATCAAGTTCCTCTGTGATGGACACCTCCTAAGGATGAGACCCCTCAGGGTGACCCAGCCCGCTGCCACATATGGCACCTATGACACCAACCAAGCTAGTCTGATGTGTAGCCACCATCCAGCAGGGAGAGCTACAGGAAGGGAAGCAGTTGAGACAGAAGCTATTGTTTTATCCCTGGGCCTGGCCAGCCTCCCTCCTTCCCAAATCCTGCAGACTCATATGCCCAGCTGTGTGACACCACAGACACAGCACCGATACCTGCCAGGTCGCACCCCTCCAACAGACCCACCTGCAGCTTCCAGATGTTCTTGCTCTCCTGCGCGATCTTGTTGACAGTCTCGCCCATGAGGGCGATGAGCATATTGAGCAGCAGGATGTACGTGAGAATCACGTAGGCCAATAGCAGGATGATGAAGACAGCCTTGAAGTCGTAGTTCTCAGTGAACTCCAGGTCGCCCATGCCAATGGTGAACTTGAACAGCTCCAGACATGTGGAGTACAGGCTGTTGTAGGAGTTGTCAGGGGGGCTGCAGCCAGGAGCCCGCCACCTGTGTGACGATGTGTGTTCGGCCGACGTAGAGTTATTCTTCCCATCTTCAATCAGTGTCACTACAGCTACAGAACAAGGGGGAGGGAGGACACACTGGGTAGAAGCCAAGGCCCAGGTCCCCTGACAGACACTCTCCTACCTAAGTGTGGGTCTTCAGCAGGAGTGCTTTTCAGCCATGCGCTGTGTGTGTGTGTGTGTGTGTGTGTGTGTGTGTGTGTGTGTGTGTGTGTGTGTCTTTTAAAGCATCCCTTCAGCCAGGCATGATGGAACAAGCCTATGATATCTGTATTTGGGAGACTGAGATAGGAGTATAGAAGGATCGAGGCCAGTCTCAGCAACTTAGCAAAACCCTCTTTCAAAATAAAAAGTAAGAGCCAGGCGTGGTGGCACATGCTTGTACCAGCATTTGGGAGGCTGAGACTGGAGGATCGCAGTTCGCGGACAGCCTCAGCTACTTAATGAGGCCCTTTGCAACTCAGTGAGACCCAGTTTCGAATTAAAGAACAAAAACTAGGACAGGGGGTATAGCTCGGAGGTCAAATACTCCTGGGTTCCATCCCCAGACCCGCAATAAATAAATAAATAAATAAATAAATAAATAAATAAATAAACAAATGGCTGGTAGTATAGCTCAGAGGTAGAATCCCCCTGGGTTTAATCCTCAGTATCACTCACCCAATCAATCAATAAATAAACAAATAAATAAAGCACTCCTTCCAAACAATCAGAATACTGCCATAATATACTGCTTTGTTATAGTAAGAATTTTATCATCATGTGCTAGAAAAAAGTCAACTATACAAATCTATATGTCAATGTGAATATCTTTGTGCAGTATAATATCTGCATAGCCTTATGTCAGCCCTGACTTCACAACTGCTTTGTCAGCCATACCCTCTTTGCCTGTGTCCCTTAGAGGTCCACTCTAGAGCCCAGGGTTTAGAGCAGCTCAGAATAGAATGGCCCCTTCTCATATTCTGTACTCTTCTTTGAAAGTACAATCCAAAGGCTGAGAATGTCTGCAGTGGTGTGTATGCTTACAGTGCACTAGTATCCACCACCACCCCATGGCCTGTCCCATCCCTGTGGCTACTGATATGCAGGGACTTCAAATCCAGGTGCCAGAGTCCACATCCATCGGGTCTCTCCCAGTCACAGCTGCCCATTCCTCTCAGACAGAAATTCCCAAACAAGCTACAAGGTATAAATGGAGGTCAGTGCACCTGTGAACCCTGCAACAGCAGAATTCAGATGAGGATTAAAACAACCTACACTCAAAAAAATGACATGGACAGGTCATAAGTGCAAAGGAGCTGGCTTGAAGGGGCTCTGAGTAACCAATCTCAGACAATCCAAACATAACAATAAATGATAGTGAGGATTATAGTGCATTTAACAAAGTGAGAATCCACAAAGAGAAAGATGAATCTATAAGGGCATCCTGTCATGAAAAATAAAAATAAACAGAATGGGAGAATGAAAATTTCTTTTTTACAATAGAACACCAGTGAGTAAATTTATTTATAGGAGGAATGATGGAGTTAGAAAAATAGCTTTTAGCAACCAACATGGGATTCAATGGCTGGAGAGGAATCTGTCCAGTGAGAAACTACAGTGTAAAAATCCAGTAGGAATCAGGATATTTATGTGGTCCCAAAGCATCTCTTCACAAATGACTTATAGTAACTTTACAGTGGAAAACTCTGGCACATCTACCAAAACCAAGTGATCAAAGTTATCATCACCAAAAATGAGACTGACAGACATTGCATAACTCCTGATATGATGTACTGATAAAATTACACATTGTTTTCTTAATATTCTGCCCAAAAATATGTACCCAAATCAAATCATCAGGAAACATCAGACATACCCAAATTGACAGACATAGGACAAAACAACTGGCCTTTACTCATTACAGATGCTAAGACGAGAAAAACAAAGTAATATTGAGGACCTGAACCAGAATAAAGGAGACCAATGAGGCATGACAACAGAATGTAATACATGACCCTTCATCTTCATTTTTTTATTAAAAAAACATTGTTAGGACAATTGGTAAAATTGTTAGTAACAATATATATTAGCTAATAGTATATAGCAATGTTACTTCCCTGATTTTCCTAATTCCATTGTGTTTATATAATAGAATGTTCTGTCTAGGAAATACACACTGAAGTATTTAGTGGTAAAAGGCCTATTCTTATTTATTTATTGTAGTACTTAGGATTTAACCCAGGGACATTCTACCTCTGAGCTATACCCTCAACCTCATTTTATGTTTTATTTTGAAACAGAGTCTCACTAGGTTATGAAGGGCCTCACTAGTTGCTGAAGCTGGCCTTGAACCTGTGATCCTCCTGTCTTAGCCTCCCAAGTACTGAATTACAGTCATGAGCCACCATGCCTGGCTTGAAAGTGATTTTAAAATGTGTAAAATCTGCAGAATATGAGTAAGGAGTATAGAGAAGTTACTGGTACTATTCTTGAAACATTCCTATAAGTCTGAAATAATGTCAAAATAAAAAGCTGAAGCCAGGCGTGGTGGTGCACACTTGTAATCCCAGTCTCTGTCAGAGGCGTCAGGAATTCAAGATAAGCAGGATCCCTGCCCTCCTACCAGCCCCAACCATGCCCATTACCTGTAGAAAACCCGAACAGGAAAACGAGATATACAAACATAAACCGACACAGGTCCCTCAGGATCATCTGCAGGAGAGAACGGGCTTATCAGAGGCAAGTGCGACCTGGAGGAGCACCCGGTGCTTCAGCCTGGAGTACAGCCAGAGAATACGCAGGAGGGCCAGGCTTGTGGCTTTCAGTTCAGGTGCCAATAAGGAACTCATCCACACCTCCTTCCACAGCCTCTGTTTTGGTTAGGAGAGAGGGGCTGGGGTGCAGAGGTTATCAAGTTCCAGGGGAGCCCCATGCTTGGGTCAAGGCCAGATTGCTTGATTCTTGGGGAATGAGCAGGAAGCTAGCCCAGCACCTCCCCAAATGATACGGACAGGCTGGACACAGTCCGCAAGACAGTGTCTCGCATCCATAAGGTGAACTGGGCTCCACAGAGAACACATCTGGGCAGGGCACCCACCTTCTCAATCATGACAGCATAGATGCCCATCTGCTGGAAGCCCCGGGTGTAGTAAAGCATGTTGGTCCAACCCATGGCTAAGGAGAACACCATGGAAGCCACATATTCCTTGCGGCAGCTGAAGTAGAGCACCACGGATGCCAGCATGAACAGTGACTGCACAAAGCTGAGGGTGAAGGCACAGGAAGGTAGGTCTGCAGGTGCCTGGGGAGTGGCATCCCACAAACAGAAGGACCAAAGATGCCTGAGCCTCTGGTGGCAGCCAGGCTGGGCTGTCCTTCCATTAGCAGATGCAATAAGGTCCCTCAAGGGGCAAAATTGCTTGGGAGTACAAAATCTTATGCATAATATGCATAAGGTACAGATACAATGGAGCATGGTGTCACATGCTTATAATCATAGTACTTGGGAAGCTGAAACAGGAGGATTGCAGGTTCAATGACAGCCTCAGTAACTTAGTGAAATTCTGTTTCAAAATAAAAAATAAAAAGTGGTAGAGGTGTAGTTCAGTGGTAGGATACCCCTGGGTTCAATCCCCCAAACCAAAAAAATAATAGCTATAAATATAATACAGATATCTCTTGACTTATGATAGGGTTGCATCCTGAAATAAAAAACATTCATTATAAGTTTAAAATGTCGTAAGTCAGCCAGGCGTGGTGGCGCACACTTGTAATCCCTGCGCTAGGGAGGCGGAGACAGGAGGATCACACAGATTCGAAGCCAGCCTCACTGGCTTAAGAGACCCTGTTTCCAAATAAAAATATAAAAATAGGTCTGGGAGTGTAGCCCAGAGGTAGAAGGGTTTCCAGGAACCCCAGTACACACACACACACACACACACACACACACACACACACACACACACATATATATATATATATATATATATATATATATGTATAATAAGCCAGCTAAGCATGGTGGCACATGCTTGTAAACCCAGTATTTGGGAGGCTGAGGTTCTAGGGCAGCCTAAGCAAGCAGTGAGACTCTTATCAGCCTAGCAAAATCATTTCAAAATAAAAACTTTTTTAAAAAGGGTTAGGAGCCAAGCATAATGGCGCATGCTTGTAATACAAGTATTTGGGAGGCTGAGACAAGAGGATTGCAGTTCAAAGACAGCCTCAGATCTTCAGTGAGGCCCTTTGCAGCCCAGTGAGACCCTATTTCAAAATAAAGGATAAAAAATAGGGCTGGAGGTATATAGCTCAGAGATAGAATGCCCTCTGGGTTCCATCCCCAGTAACGCCAAAAAGAAAAAGAAAAGAAAAAAGTAGGGTTATGGGTGTAGCTTAGAGGTAGAATGCCCCTGGTTTCAATCCCCAGTACCAAAAATATAAAAATAAAACATCATTAAGTCAAAAATGCACTGACACACCCACCTTACTGAACATCGTAGCTCAGCAACACAGCATGCTATACAGTCTCTTGGTTTCCCCTGGGGACTGTGGGGTTGACTGGGAGCTGCAGCCTCCTGCTGCAGCCCAGCACCACAAAAGACTATTATACAGTGTAACACCAGCCCAGGAAAAGATCCAAATTCAAAATCTGAAGTACAGGACCTGCTGTTACATACCATCAAGAAATCGTAATTGAATCAGCATAAGCTGTGGGGCCATCAGTACATAAACAAATATATAGTGGAGTTGTGGCATTAAATTTTTACTGTGCCCCCTACCATTACATATTTTTTGCACCCGATTAGGGGAAAAAAACAACTAAAGGATATACTCAAATAAATCAAGGGGAAAAGTCAAGAAAGAGGAAGACAGAGACAGGAGCAATGGGAACTCTATAGCCACAAAGAGGAGCCCTGGGAGTACAACTTAAAAGCAGCCCCAGACACAGCTAGCTCAGCTAAGAAGAGAAGACAAGGCTGCGGAAGGAAATCCTTCAGGAAAAAAAAAATTGGATCAAATACTCTTGTTAGATGTTTTGAAAAATTGTACTGAAAGGCTTTGGAGAGGTATGGGATGGGAAGGCTAGAATTGGGTGCAAATAAACTAAACAAGTTAAAAATAAAGTAATTGTTAACCTTATTTTTTTGTACTTTTTAATTTCTTTTCATTACTTTCTGATCCTGCAATTCTCCTGTTTCGGTCTCCCAAGTCCTGGGAGCTACCAGTTCTTGTGTGCCACCATGCCCAGCTAATTGTTAACTTTTTTTGTGTGTGTGGTACTGGGGGTGGAACCCAGGGTCTTTTCTACCTCCAGGCTATACTCCCAGACCTATTTTATACTTTATTTGGAAACAGGGTCTCACTAAGTATCTGAGAGCCTCACTTAGTAGCTGAGGCTGGCTTCGAACCTGTGCGATCCTCTTGTCTCAGCCTCCCAAGCACTGGGATTACAAGCATGTGCCACCACGCCCAGCTAATCGTTAACTTTTAAAAGAAACAAAAAAGAGAAGAAATATTATGGAATACTGTGAAGAATACTTACAGAGTCATAAAAATGCAAATATTTATTATTGATTAAAGCAAAAAAATTTCATAACCACACTGGAAGGATGGAGGGAAGGAAGCAAAAGAGAAGGAAGTGGCTAAACCCTCCTCTACTAAATGTGGAAATGTCGGGAGAAAGAGCTAAAAGAAGGAGAATTTCTAGAAACGAGAAATGGAGAAATGTCTATATGAGTTATAAACTTTTTTCTGTATTAAATTTCATCTATGTACATGAGTAGCTTTGATATATATATATATATATATATATATATATATATATATATATATATGTATTCTGAAGAACATAAAACAGAGGATCTTTGGACCCTTTGTATATATATACATAAATGGTCTGTGTATGTAATATGTATAATGTGTGTGTTTGTGTGTGTTTAATATAACCACACAGGGTCTTCCTAGGAATAGACTCTTGAATTTATTGGCATAACATTATGTAGAAGAACATTACTCCTATTAGGCAAATAAGTATTGTGCAAACCCTATAAAGGGTTTGAGTTTGTCCTCTGGGATAAGGAAGATCAAACTTATGAGTCATAGAGACAAGCTAGCTGCAATAGGCAGAAATCAACTCCTTGCTCTTGCCAAGAATAAAGAAAGAGGCCCCAGGTGTGAGGGCAACCTGGGGATGGGAATAGATGCTCTGAGTAGTGCTCTGGAGATACCAGCCTCTCCTTGTCTGAAAGTCCCTGGTACATTCTGGGGTTTGGAGGTTCCAGCCTATTTTCTGAAGGAAGGAGGTCGCATTGTTTTATAACTGTATTTTTGTTTGGTTGTCTCCTCCTAAAGCAGTGGTTCTTACCCAGGAGCAATATTGGCACACCCCCCCAAACCAAGTGTGTGTTGTGGGGGCTTGCTTTGGAAATATCTGCAGATATTTGTGCTTGTCAGGACTGAAGGGTGGGGATGAGTTACTGGCATCTAGTGGGGGCCAGTGACGTGGCTAAATGTTCTACAATGCACATGAGCCCCATGTCAAATGAGCCAAGGTTAAGAAACCTGCCTTAAAAGTGAGAAATTCTTTCAAGGCAGGAACCATATCTGCTTCGTCTCAGTCTTCTAGTGCTAACCCATGAAAGGCAGAGGGATGGACAAATGAATGGGAAAAGTGGTCAGGGTACATCTAATTTAGACTCTGAGTCACTGAGTCCGTGATGTAGTTAGTTACTCAGTCCCAATACCTGGTTCTTAACTGGCACAGAATACATGGCCTCCATATTCATTCATCCAACAAACATCTATTGAGTGATTTCCATCACTGCTGTGACATATTTACCAAGGCCCTGCTATGCACCGGGTCCAGTGCAAATGAACGAATGAGGGACTGACTGCGGTCACCTCAGGTCTGGGCCCAAGGAGGCATGAAAGTCAAAGGTGTCACTTACAAAAGCATCTCGCTATAGCTGTCCACAAACAGGGTCTTCATGGATGGCCGCCTCTGCAGGAAGTATTGAATCTGCAGTTGAACAGAATAAGATCCCAGGAGAAGTTAGATGTGGCTAAGTGGCAAGTACCAAAAGTGCTTCCTCAGTGTCACCATGATGGAACACTAGAGTGTGTCAAAGCAAAGGCTACAAAGAGTGAGACAGCATGTCAGACTAACGGGGGGATGTTATATGATTCTCCAAGATGTCAGAAATACAGAGTGGAGCTGGTGTGCTGGTGCACACCTATAATCCTAGTACTTGGGAGGCTGAGACAGGATTCACAGGCTGAAGGCAGCCTCAGTAACTTAGCAAGGCCCTTGTTTCGAAATAAAATAGGACTAGGGTATCACCTAGAGGTAGAACACTTCTGGTTTCAATTCTCAGTACCAAAAAAAATTACAGTATAAAATTACAACTAGAAGTGAATTCAGAGAAGAAAAATCACTAAAATGTTATCACTTGCTGTGATATAATAGTAGGGCTGGACAATTTTTTCTTCTTCTAAGTGGTGACTTTCCTTAATTTTCCTTAAATAAGCATTACAGTAAGAATTCTATCCATTTACCTGATCAACTGCTAGCACACGGAGGTCCCCTACACACCTCATCCTTCCCCTCTGTCAGAAGTGCACATATGCCAGCTTCCCTAGCTGCTGCAGCTTTCTACTCTACTATAATGTAAACTGGGTTTTTTTTTTAAAAAAAAAGACAGTTGTTTCTCTGAAGGCAAAATCCAATGATTTCATAAAAGTGAGTTACTATGAATTATAATTTTTACCTTTTATTACTGGAAATTGAACCCATGGCATTCTACCTCCAAGCCACAACCCCAAGCCTTTTTATTTTTTTATATTGTTTTGTTTTGAAAGAGCATCTCACTAGGTTTCTGAGAATCTTGCAACATTGCTGAGGCTGTCCTTGAACCTGTGACCCTCCAGTCTCAGCCTCCCAAGTATGGGGATTACAGGTGTCCATCACTGTGCCAGCACAATTTTTTTTAGATCAGATATAACTTAGATCAAAATGTTTAAGGTTAAAAATCATAATGTTCTCAAATTCAGCATTCAAATCTTGTCTCATCTAAATTTTCACTCATTTTTAAGGAAGTTGAAACTTCTTTTTGTATGTGTGTGTTACTGGAGTTGGAACCCAGGGGTATTCTACCTCTGAGCTACACCCCAAGCCCTATTTTTATTGTTTGTTTGTTTGTTTGTTTGTTTGCAGTACTGGGGATGGAACCCAGGGGCATTCTATCTCCAAGCTACACTCTCAGCCCTATTTTTTGTTCTTTATTTTGAAACAGGGTCTCACTGAGTTGCAAAGAGCCTCACTAAGTAGCTGAGGCTGTCCATGAAGCGCAATCCTCCTGTCTCAGCCTCCCAAATGCTGGGATTACAAGCGTGTGCCACCATGCCCGGCTAAAAGCTAAAACTTCTTTAAAAATCATAAATGATGCATTCATTATAGGTTTGGCTTTTGCAAGAAAGGTTATAAAATTCCAAACATGGTCCCACATTCAAAGAAAAGACTGCTCCTATCTGAGAAGAATGAAACACATAAGTTTTCAGTTAAAAATGAATGGTTCCAGCTAAGTGTGGCAACGCATGCCTGTAACCTCAGTGCCTGGGAGACTGAGAGAGGGGGATTGCAGTTTCCAGATCAGTCTTGGCAATTTAGCAAGACCTGCAGTGGACAGCCCTGACTGTATATCTTCCAGCAGACTGCCTGGGCCTTGGGGACACACTGGGCAGTCCCCCAGCTCTAGCTATTTGTTTTCCGTGCACACCCTTAGCAACTCCAGCAGGGCCATTATGTGTCTGATAATTAGAAAGGTGAGTGATCAACAAACAATTCCCTTGGCTTTTTGTCCCTGTGATAATAAAAGTTCAGCGTGGGAAGGAATGCTTACCCCTCGGAAGAAAAAGTAGACTCCTCCAGAAACGGACAGAATCTCCCCGGTGACTCGGAAATAGTCTTCTACGGTGTTTTTCAGCTCATAGGGAGGCTGTGAGATGCAGCCATGTTAGTGACTCCGTTCACTCTTTCATTCATTCATTCAGTATTTAGTAGGTGCCAAGCCTCGAGGTTAAGACCTAGCCTTGTGTCTAAGAGGCACAGTCTCCACAAGCAGAGGCAGAAACAAAGATCGCACATTACTTGGGGGACATCCTCAAGAATGCCCCTCTGTGGGACCTAATTTCCTTGAAAGTGGCAGTCTCAGGTGCCAAGAGGATTGGTCTGCCATCTCCCAGGAAACATCTCCATAAGAGTGTGTCTTACAGACCTAATGGATTTGCTGCTTCCACAGCCCATGGAGGCAAACCTGGTCTCCTGGGAGTGCCAGGTTCCCCACACACCCTGTGGGAACAGTCCTGTGTTGTAGCCACCATTTTCTGGAGTGACTTACAATTGATGTTTTATAAACACTAGATTACTAGCTGGCCTTATTCGTACAATTCTCCTCTCTCTTTAAATAAACTCATTAAATGCCCTTAATTGGCAGATAAAAATCATATTTTGTGAGCCGGGCGTCGTGGCGCACGCTTGTAATCCCCGCGCTTGGGAGGCGGAGACAGGAGGATCGCGCAGGTTCGAAGCCAGCCGCGCTGGCGTAAGAGACCGTTTCAAAAATATAAAATAGGTCTGGGAGTGTAGCCCGGAGGAAGAAGGGCTTCCAGGAATCCCAGTACCACCAAAAAAAAAAATCATATTTTGTTTTGGGTTTTGGTTTACTAGTAATGGTGATTGAACCCATGACCGGTCTACCTTCGAGCTACAATCCTACTCCTTTTTATTTTTCATTTTGAAACAGGGTCTTGCTAAATTGCTGAGGCTGGCCTTGAACCTGCAATCCTCCTGTCTCAGGCTTCCAAGTACTGGGATTACAGGTGTGTGCCACTGCACCTGGCTTGAAGTTTTAAAATCAATTTTAAAAGCAAGACACCCAGAGATAAAAGCAGCAAATTAAGTGCCCTGAGTACTGAACAAGAAGGGTTCTACTCAGCAACTCAATGGAGCCCATGGCTCCTGGGAGAAGTGACGGTCTCATCTTAAGATATTTTTATGGACATTCCAAGGGCCGGGCACAGAAAAATGCTCAAAAGCATGGGAACAGGAAATGAATAAGGAGCAAGTGAATGAACAAAACCAACACAGGGTGGTAACTGGACATGACCCTGCAGACACCCGGCCCAGGGGCAAGCTGCTTTCTGAGCAGTAATCCTTGCTAACTGAGTACCCTCCTCCCAGTAATCAGGCGCCTCAGCGGCCACACACTCAGCCTCCCAGGAGAACCACAGAGCTAAAGGAGAGGAACCAGGAAGAGCAAAGGGCTGGGTCCCCAGACAGCACGAGAGTAGGAATGCCAAGCTCAGGGAAATAATGGTCTAGAGGTGAACTTTCCATTGCTCCAGTGAGCCAGGGAAGAGTCCAGGGCAGGGCCCGGCCCAGAGCATGGGGGATTTATAGGAACATGCACAGCTCTCCCCTGCCCCCTGCCCCCACACAGTCCCAAGCTTCTGGCCGCACCAAGCCCTCCACAGGCCTGTAGTAGGCAGCCGTGGTGAAGACAATCATGTACAAGCAGTAGACAAAGAAGTTGAAGTAGAAGATGTGCTTGACAAATCTGTCCCACTTGTCCTGCAAGAGTCGGTTCAAAGGCTCCACCAGGAGCATGTCGTGGCGATTCTAAGGGAGCAAAAAGAAGCGAGGTTCACTCACCTGCCCGGCACTGCCTTGCACACCCACTGTAGCCTGGGGTGCTTCTCACCCCTTCTTCACCCCCAGTCCCTGACCACACCTTGGCCCGACAAGGAGCTGAGGGGTACCACAGGTCTGAACCTGTGGGCAGCCAGAGCCTGGGGCTGAACCCAGGGCTGCTGTGGCTGGCAGAGTGACCACCCTCTTGGATCAGCATCCCCATGGACAAGCCCTAATGCTCACTTAAGGACCCACAATGTCACCCAACACTCTGGGCCAATTATCCCTAATAACTCACTCCCAAGATCTTCATCCCACTATTCCCATAATAATGGGCAGGAGCTGGTACATGGCTGCTCAGGGAGGGGCCAGAGGTGGGCAGGAAGGGGCCTCTGGTGCTCTTACATTTCCAATCCTAGGTCCAGCAGGGGTAGCAATTACCTCTGCATGAGACGTGACGGGACCTCAAGAGTTCTTTCTCATAGTGAGGGGCCTGCTGCCCAGATACTGTCAGTACAAGTATGTTTTTTGGGGAAAAATTCTCATATCCCAAGACTCTGTTAAGGTTCAAGTGTCCCTAGGATGGATGAGCCAAAATCAGCTCATCCTAGTCCCTCTCAGACCATGGAGTCTAAGCTCTGGCCTGAACTTGAGCCTTGAGGCTCAAGGAGGTCACAATTCAGTGCCTTCTTGAATATCTTTGGGGGTGGGGTCCTCCCCACTCCCTCAAGGAACCTGAGGAGAAGCACTGACTAGAGGCTTCTATTCAGTGTAGTAAAGTTGGTGTTCTCTGCTTTCTACTAGTGGTCCCAGCACTGTACACACCCACACTCCTAACCCCCCAGAGTCTTTGGAGACATGAAAATAGTGGCCCCAGAGACTTTCCCTTCTCCAGATCAAACTCCTCAGTCCCTTTGTTTCCTATCCAGATCACCCCTCCAGAAACTCCTGTATCTGGGACTCTGAGTCAGAAGCCAGATTCAGCCCAAGTAGGGGCACCCAGACTCAGAGCCAAGCATTAATTCTCCTTGGACTCTGTTTCTATAAGCGCATCCTCTCACCTGTGGCATGCCGTGGCAGCCCCTCACTACTGACAGCACACGCTCCAGCCCCTGAGTCTGCTCTAGGAGCTTGGAGCGTCACCTTAGAAAGAGGAAACAGGTGAGGTGGCTTTTCAAAGCAGCAGTGCCAGGACGGAATAGTCAAGAAGTGCCACTGAGTCCTTCATTTGGAACCAGAATAATGAAGTCAAATGGCTTCCTCATTCTACCAAAACTAAATGCTAGATAAAATGCCAAACATAAAACACCTGTGTGGGTATGACAAGAAAAGATAGAAGGTAGTGAGTATCCCGAAGGTGAAAAGGCCCTCAGTAAGTAAGGCACAAGTCATAGGGCTATAAAAGAAAACAGCTAAACTAGTCTCATCCTAACAAAGAAAATCTCTTATAAGCAAACGATGCCATAAATGAAATTAAAATGTAAGAGACAGACTGGGAGGCAATAAAATATTTGCAACAGATGCCACAGAGAAAGGATCAATTCTTTCTGTAATTATAAACAGAGATAAACATCCAATAGAAGAAATAGCAAGGAGCAATGAATAGGAACTCAACTAAAGACAGAGGGAAGGTCAATGAAGGTATAAAAAAGGCTCCACCTCACGGTCAAGAAAACAAGAGCCAGGCATAGCGGCACACACATGAAGCCCCAACTACATGAGACGTAGGATCACAAGTTGGAGATCAGCCTTGGCAGCTTAGCGAGACCCTGTCTCAAAATAAAATAATAAAAAAGACTGGGGATACAGCTCAGTAGTAGAGGACCCCTGGATTCAATCCCCAGTAATAAGGAAGAAAGGAAGGGAGGGAAGGAGGGAGGAAGGAGAGAAAATTGAGATAGCATAGCATTTTTCACTTTATGGATTTAAACTAGCTTTTAAAAACTATTGATAATATCCAGGTTGCCAAGGATACAGATGTTTGTATATCCACTGGTACTGAGCATGTCCATTGATTCA
Organism: Muscardinus avellanarius; assembly: GCF_963383645.1. Lineage (NCBI taxonomy): Eukaryota > Metazoa > Chordata > Mammalia > Rodentia > Gliridae > Muscardinus > Muscardinus avellanarius. The sequence goes on along the minus strand of NC_137802.1, from coordinate 20,699,660 downwards.
GACAGGGAAGGAGTGAGGGGTAGCAGGATAGGATGTGGAGGGAAACACACCAAGAGATGTTGTGTGCAAATATAATCTCACTCTGATGCATAATTACACTGCACCCATAAAATTATTAAAAAAGAAAGTGAAAGTTCTAAGGTATATATGCAAATAAACGTGGTAAAATTAAAAATAAATAAGACAAAAGATTAAGTCAACACACTTTTTGATTTGGCAGTTTCAATTCCAGATATCATTTCTGAAGAGTTCTCAAACCCATGCCAAGTGGCCTGCAGCACTGTACTACCAAAAAACTGTAAATAACGTCCCTGGCCTCATCCCTGCTAGTTTTGTGTCATTGTGAGGGAAGGAAGCCATTGGACTTAATTATTATGGTTCCAAATGAAGGTCTCAGTGCCGTTTCTTGAAGTAGTCAGTCCTGCCATTACTGCTTTGAAAAGCCACCTCACCGGCCCGGCCTTCTGTGTGTGTGTGTGTGTGTGTGTGTGTGTGTGTGTGTGTGTGTGTAGGGGGGTTACTAGTGATTAAACCCAGAGGCATTCTATCTTTGAGCTACATCCAACTTTTTTTTTCCTTATTTGGAAACAGGGTGTAGCTTGGTTAATGAGAGTCTCGCTACTTGCTGAGGCTGTCCTCAAACCTACGATCTTCCTGTCTCAGCCTCCCAAGTACAGGGATTACAGGTGTGTGCCACTACCCAGCTCACCTGTCCCCTCCTTCTAAGCTCCTAGAGCTTCTAAAACTCCCAGAGCAGATTTGGGAGCTAGAGTCTGTGCTGTCAGCATGCTCATTTAAATAAACAAAATGAATCTACATGTTTTAATGTGTTATAAAAGGAGGACTGTTTCTGTCTGTCTATACTTCTAAAATATCCCTGTTTATAGGCTGATAATTGTCTGATGCTTGTATGCTCAAGGAAAACATGGAGAAGGGAGATGAAGCTTCAGCACCTTGGTCCCCAGGCAGTGGGTGTTCAGAACCAGACCAGGGTCTGGGATGGGGCTGGGTATGGTGGCCCTGGAGCCCACCCTTTGTGCTAGCACTGGTCACTCACGGGGGTCTCACTGCTGCTGTAGGCAATCACCTCCAACACTGAGTTCTTCTCACAGGTGTCGATGCAAGACAGGTCATAAAGAGAGGAGTGCACAGGCCCATAGGCCCACTCAGTGAACTTCCGGGACAGGTGCCTGCACTCCGGCTCCTGGATCTCCCTCTGGAGAATATAGGCCAAGACCTGCAACACACACAAGAGCCCATTAGAGTCTAGCCAAGGGCCCAGCCACAGGCCTTAGCCCCATGCAGGCCATGAGCTCTACCAGGAAATAACTCTGGTTCTACACCTCAGGCAAGCCCCACCTGCTCCTGACCACCACCAAGATCGACTTGCTACTGCCTCAGGTTCCAGCTGCAACCACATCAGGCCCGCCACACCTGGCCCCTAGCTCTATAATCCCTCAGTGAAGGATAGCAATAGTCCTTTCCAGAAAACTTTAAGCCAGAAGGAAATAAACAAAACAAAACAATCCAAGAAATAAAACCCAGGTAAAGCTACACATAGTGGTGCACACCTGTAATCCAGTACTTGGGAGGCTGATACAAGAAGACTGCAGGTTCAAGGCCAACCTCAGCAATTTAGTGAGACCAATTTTCAAATTAAAAAGTAAATAAAAAAGGGCTGGGGATATAGCTTAGAGATAATATGCCCCTGGATTCAGTCCCTAGGGCCATGAAGGAAGGAAGGAAGGAAGGAAGGAAGGAAGGAAAGAAGGAAGAAAGGAAGGAAATAAATCAATTCAGGTTAAAAAAAAAAAAAAAACAGGTTCCAGCCTGGGCATGGTGGCACATGCTTGTAACCTCAGCATTTGGGAGGCAGAGACAGGAGGATCAAAGGTTCATGGCTAACCTCAGCTACTTAGTGAGGCCCTTTGTAACTCAGTGAGACCCTGCTTCAAAATAAAGAATAAAAAATAGGGCTGGGGGAGTAGCTCAGAGGTAGAATGCCCTTGGGTTCCATCCCCAGTAGCACAAAAATTTTTTTTAATTTATAAAACCAAATTTCTAAGGGGCTCAGATGAAAATGGACAATCTTCCAGAATCTCCTACCCCTCCAATTCCCAGCAGCCCCAACCCCACCATCAGCCTTCCTGGGCCTGACCTGAGCCACAGGCCCCTGCTTGGGCTTGGGCTAGCCTGCCCCAAACTCGATTTCACCCCAGGCTCCACCCACCACAGCCCCCATGCAAGGTCTCCTTGGTAATACTCAGAGTTAGACATCAGAAATAGCCACATCTGCCTTGCTGGGTCCTTCTTAGTGGCTCACAGTTTCCCCCAACTTATTCCAACAGCCCTCCAGGCTGGTGTGACGGGATCATGCATGCACATGGTCCCCTCCTACACCGCTCTTACTGTGTGAGGCCCTCACCCACCCCAATCTTCCCACTGCTGGCAGCCAGGGCCAGGGGTGTGAGCCCCTTCTTGTTGATGAGCTCCTCCAGCTTCAGTGTCGGGTGGAGTTTAGCTCCCAGGATCAGAATCTCATTGTACATGCTCGTCACAAATTTGGTGTTGTCAGCCGTGTTGTCGGCCACCTCTACCAGGGCGTGCAGCACGGTGTTGCCCACTGAGTCCCTGGCACTGATGTCAGCTGGCTGCCAGGAGTTCTGCAGTAGGAACTTCACGATGGCCAGCTGGTTGGTGCATGCAGCCAGGGACAGAGGCAGCTCACCTGCAGCGGATACCGGCCCCAAGGGGCCCTGAGAATGAGACCAACAGGTCCCTGAAGTACCATCAGGCCTCCAGTTGCCTCAATCCCAAATCTCCCTTTAATGATAATTAAAAAGCCAAGTGTCTGCTGTAAGGTGTCCCTACCGAAGTAGAAGCCAGGTTTCCCTTTAGTTTTCTTAAAGAAGTCCCCATTGGCCGCAGCCTGAACATCTGCTCCGTTCTCCACAAGGAGGGTCACCAGGGCCATGTTCCTCCTCTCAATAGCAATGTGCAGTGCAGTCTGGCCTAGGAGATGCTCACTGTTGGCTTTGTGATCACAGTCCTGCAGGGGACGCAGACAGGTGCACCCAAGGAATGGCCCTGGGTAGGCAGCAGCTGCTGCAGGAGGAGCTGAGCAGAAAGTACCTGGATACCCTCTCCCCCCCACCAGCTACCCCAGCAGAAGCCCAGGCAAGAAGCCCCAAAGGAGGCTCAGGGAGATCTTGAGGTGGGAGTAGACGTCTGGGAAGATGAAATATCAGGTTGCAAGGTAAAGACATAAAAATTCCCCTGGGGAACAGTAGTGGAGAGGCTGAAGGTTGTGGCTACCAGGGGCCGGGACCACCAAGTCAGCAGTAAGGAAACAGGGCCCCAGGGCCAAGGGGAGGGGAACTGCTGGTGAGGAAGGCAGGGAACCAGAGAAATCAACCTGGCAGCTGGTACAGGGAGCAAAGACTGTGGAGGGAAAAGGAAGCCCCGTGCCCCTGTATCCTTTGCTTCCAGGTGTGCAGGTGGGCTGTACCATGCCCACTCCTCACCCTTGTAGTAGCTGTCTGTGTAGCTAGCATTGACAAAATCCTTCAGGTTGTCTGTCTGCCGGGCAATGTCCAGGAGCAGAGAGATGGTGTCGTTCTGCCCATTATGCAAGTTGAGCATGGCTTTCAGCAAACAGGTCTTCCCTGTCTCGGGGTCTGAAAGACAGAGGGAGGGTCAGAGTGGATAGAATGAGGGGCCCCTCCCAGCGCCAGCCCTCTCGGGGGCCACCTGTGAACTCGCTGTCAGTGAGGCGCTTCTTGCTCTTATGTAGGAAGGGCAGCAGACTTTCCAGCTCCTGGCAGTTATTCTGAGCCACGGCATCAAAGATACTCCTGCGATCGTACAGCTTGAAGGGCTTCTCAGTACCAGTGGAGACAGAGTCCTGGGACAGCTGCCTGGGAACCAGATAATAAATACCTTCATCTCATACCTTGGTTTTCCCTAGGCCCTGGGGTGTTGGGAGCCTGTTAAGGGAACAGGAATAAATGTCAAGGCAAAACCAAAAGGACACTCCTCAGTTTAGGTGAACAACTAGAAAACCAGTGTAACGGAACCGTGGTCTATGATGTGTCACCCTCTGCCCCTGCACAGTCTATAGGTATCATTGTGAATTCCTTTGCCACCCTCACCTCCTCTTATACCCAGACCACCCAGCCTCTCTGCTGGGGCCCAGGCAGCATCAGCCTGAAGGGGGCTGGAGGCAGGGGTCTGCACGGCCCCTGATAAATGTAAAAGCATCCTCACACTGCCATGAAAATCAGCCAGCCTGTATGTCCTTCCCGCCCTCCCTTGAAGGAGATGGGAGGGCTAGCAGGCTTCTCACTGGAGCTGTTTTGTCCTTGCTATCTAAAATCTCCTGTCCTTGAGCTAGAAGTGTTTAAAACAGGTAAATATTCCATGCCATTGGCTAGAAGCTAGAATCAGCATATCTACCAGCCTCAGTGACCATGGATCCCATGAGATCTTACAAGTACAGACACTGGACCAGACCACCTCCAAGGCTTTCTAGAGCCCCAGCTCTGTGAAGTGGGACCACCTGTGGTATCATCATGGCTGGGGCTGCCTCCCACAGAACTAGTTGGGTTCCTGGCAGAGAGTGGCCTCTAGACTTACCTGGCACAGGTGGGACCATCCCCAGATCTTTGGATGATGACAACTGAGCTGACTGTGATGGTTGGGCAGGAGATGAGCTCCCCTTCCTCATATGAGCAATCCATAGGTGACACCTCCTCCCCCACATCACCCTTCCCAAAGAGCCGGGTACGGCTCTTGGTTGTGGAGAAGATGCGGGGCTTGGTTGGAGGTGGCTTGGAGTTAGGGTCTCCGTCTGCAGGGCTTGAGCAAGAGTCCTCTTGGGGTATGTGCTCAGATTCCCCTGAGTCTAAAGTAGCCCATTTCTTCATCCTTGCAGATCTCGGTGGCCCAGTATGCAACCTGTGGGTGGCCATAGACATAAAATTGGTTCCCAGCTTGGGGATTGCACATCCTTAGTCCTTACCTGCTCTCCTTTTCAAGACCCTTGTGAAGCAAGACGTCAAATTTCCAATCACTGCTGCCCCAGACCATAGAAGTAAAGCTCAAGACTACCTCCCACACTAGAGGACCCAGGGTGAACAGGTCCACAGGGCATGGGCTGCCCCAAGGGTTCTGGGGGCTCAGGCTTCAGTTGCCTCATCTGACCAGTGGGCCTCCCCTCATCAGAAGAAAGGGAAAACTGCATGGTGAGGAGGGTTGGGCCCCAAAAGCAAAGCAGTCTGTGTCCTCAGAACAGGGTGACACCTGCACTGCACTGCCCAATACCTGGTACCCACATCCCATCTGCCTTGGCTCTTCAACCTGGCTACACAGCCATTGACTTAGGTGTGTGTGTGTGTGTGTGTGTGTGTGTGTGTGTGTGTGTGTGTGTGTTTGACTGCATTCCAAGCATCTCTGCCTGTACTTTAGGCATGATTTGGGGCTGGTAGGCACTCCAAGTCTGAACCCCTGGAGATACGAGAGCTACTAAGGTAAGCAGATGAGGATACTGATTCTCTCCCTTTCCCATCCCCTCCCTGGTTTGTTTCCTTTGCTTCTTCCTACCCAGCTAGCTGGGTGCCCCACTCCCTGATACCCAGGATGCCTGACCAGAGGCCTTTGCTCCCACAGTACTTCCATCAAGTGTGCTCTTTCCTCCTTCTCCCCTTGCCTAAATCCCACCTCTTCTCAGATTCTACCTCCCTCGGGTTGCAGCACTAATGAAGCGACCTGTACCAGGTCCCCCTACGCCTGTGCTGGTCATGTCTCCTCCCCAATCAGCTGTCCATGCATCTCCATGGCCCTTTGAGCACAGTCCAGCATAAGGCCCAGCAATTTCTACCTGTCACTGCTTTACCTTTCCCATGCCCCGTGACATCTACCTGGACAGGGACCTTGCTTGATCATTCCTTTTTAAAAGCTATGCTGAGCCAGGTGTGGTGGAGCTCACCTGTAATCCAATACTGGGGAGGCTGAGATAGGAGGACCACAGGTTCACAGCTAGATTTAGCTGCTTAAGTGAGGCCCTCTGCAACTTAGTAAGGCTCTGTTTCAAAATAAAGAAAAAAAAATAGGACTGGAAGTATAGCTTAGAGGTAGAATGCCCTTGGGTTCAATCCTCAATACCACAAAAACAAATAAATAAATAAAAATAAAAGCTATGCTGGTTTCCATGGGAGAAAAAACAATCAGACATAGACCCTCCTCATTTTTTTGTTTTTCATTTTTAATTTTGGAACTGGGTCTTGCTAAGTTACTGAGGGCCTCACTAGGTTTGCTGAAGCTGTCCTTGAAATTGTGATTCTCCTGTCTTAGTCTCCCAAGAACTGGGGTTACAGGCGAGCGGCACCACACTGGCTGTGAAAAATCTATAGTGAGTTAATGAGATTAATGTTCCAGCAGTGTCTAGAATGGTATTTTCTGGAAAACAGACACTCAAAGGGTCTCATTAATCTAATGAGATTAATGTTCCAGCAGTGTCTAGAATGGTATTTTCTGGAAAACAGACTCAAAGGGCCTCTCATGTCCACATTTTCAAGAGAAAGTTCAGGCAGTGAAATCTCAGAGCATGTGGCTGGGCCATGGTCGTAAATCAACTATGGTTTGATACCTGGATCCATGAAAAACAAAATGCAGCCTCCCCACCCCGCAGCCTGGAAGCAGAGCAGACAGGGAGCTGCGGGTCCATTCCCTTCTCCCTGTCAGTCTGCTCTCAGGAGGGCCTGAGTGTTTCCAATCCCTCCATTGAGCAGACACCTCATGACAGAGGTGCGCCCTGCCACAGAAAAACCCCACTTCCAGTTACCCCCCAGCTGTTCAGCCGTCACTCAGCCCATCCAACAAGACCTAACTGAGCCTCCAGCTCAGAGAGGAGAGACTGTAGCCAGGTTCTGGTTGGGGCAGGAAGGATGCAGGTGCTGACAGAGGCTTTATGGAGGAAGAGACAGATAAACTAGCCCTGGAAGGGGAGAATACAGGGCTGAGGCCAGAATGAGGGAAAGCCCCCAGGGCAGCTGATGAAGAAGTCAGAGAAGCTATGGGATGGGCAGTGGGTTAGGACCCCATGGCTGGAGGCCTTGAAGGCCAAGACACAGAATGGGAACATTATTGTGTGGATAGTAGAAAGCCATGAATAGTTTCAGAAGCATGGAGACCATGGCTAATCTGTGCTTTTATAAGAGAACTTCCTATCAAGGACTGCTCATGGTATAGGGAGACTGGAGCCTGTCACCACTTAAAAGACACAGGGCACAGCTCAGTCATTGAGCATGTGCTTAGCATGAGCAAGGCCCTGGGCTCAACCCCCAGCACTGCAAACATAAACAAATAAATAAATGGCACAGGAGGCAAGCGAGAGGAAGAATGCACATTTCAGCATATGTTATACACAAGGCAACTGCCATTCAAAACACTTGACCTGCATTCACTCAACTCTCAGAATACCTCTAAGGCATACATATTTCACAGACAAGGAAGCTGAGGCCCACAGAGGGTACCAACAGACGACACCCAAGGCTTCCTGCTGAGCAGTCACAGCTGTGTGTGATGCTAGTTGTCGCTTACCTGAGTTCACATAGACAGTTAGAGGCGAAACCCGGATTTGAACCCAGGCAGTCTGGCTCCAGAGCATCGCCAGCACTCTACTATCTCTCCAAAAGGCCCAGTGCTCTTTCTCAGACATTAATCTCAGGCCCAGAAACCATACAAAGGCCTTGGGCTGCTGACACCAGGCACTCTCACCCCTGGGGCCAGGCATAAGCTTCAACTCTCAAACAAGCATCATAAGAACCTCAAAACCCAAAACAAAATACAACTAAGACCCAGGCCATATCTCTGCCTGGCTCTCCCTGGAATGTCTGTGGTGTCCTCTTGGGTAGGGTTCACTGCACAATTTAATAAAAAATAAGCCAATCCCTGACTAGCAGCTCATAATACCCCAGAAAATAGCAGCACCTGTTAGCAGGAGCCTCCGTGGACCTTTCAACAATATTCTTTGTTAGGTATGGCCTTTGCCTCTTTCTCTGACTGATTCCAATCTAAACAAACCCGGTAAACAGGAAGAATCCCACAAAGTACTACCATTCAGTCAATCAAAAAACCCCAAATTGGCACTACACACTCTAAACCCAATTCCCAATTGGAAACCAAGCTTCTCCCAGGACGGAGGGCAGGACAGGGACTGGAAGACCATTCATGATGGGTTGGGAGGGGTAACAGGAAAGGGTAGCCAGGCCTGGGGTGTGCCCTACACACGAGCCCACAGTAACACACCTGTCACAACAGAACATTTTCATTTATCAGAAGGATTTTCAACCACATGTGTTTTAAGCAGACACATGTTGCTTATCTACTAGAAATGGAAGTTCTGCTTATGCCAGACTCACAAACTTGTCAAGCACTAAAAGATGGGCCTGAAGACCCAACCTGCCCACCAAGGCCTATTTTGGCCTCTAAGGTCCATCTTACCTCCTAAGCCAGACTAGACACTGCCCACCATCTGAGAGAAGGCTCCTGTTCTTTTTTCCCCAACAAGAGGGAGATGTCTGAGTTTGGTTCTCCAGCTGGCCTCTCTGCCCAAGCATCCATCCTTGTAATATTTTGACAACAGCTCCCTCTCTCTGCCTATGCCCTTCTGAGAAGCTGGTCCATGACACAGTCCATCCTCCTCCTCCCTCCCCTGACTTCAGCACCTCTCCAGGATGAACAAAGAACCGAGGGCTTCCCAAGCCAAGAATAGAGAACAGAGAGGCCCTGCCAAGAACAAAGAGACAAGAGCCAGGACTGGAACCCCGGGCCGTCGCCAGCCCTGTACTCCTCCATGGCAGAGAGGGTGTGCACTGGAAACCTCCAGACACCAGCCTCCAGCCTCTGCAGTGGCTGCAGCCTCCTCACCCAGCACAAGAGCAAATACAGTGAACATCAGCAATATCACGCAACACTATCACTTACCTAGTGCTTATGATTAACCAAGCTGAGTGCACAGCCATTTCATTTCAACCACCCTAGAGTCAGCTACTGTTACTCTCCCCAGTTTCAGATGTGGTAACTGAGGCACTGAGTGTCTAGTTGCAATTGTCATACAGGTAGTCATGACAAGCGGCAGGGACCAGATTGGGAGCATTCACCGCATCATGCTGAAAGCTACCATTCACACTGGCCGTCAAATAACAAAACGGACTCACCGGCTAGATGCAGCCAGACCCTGGGGGTTCCCAGGAGCTCAGAGGCAGTTGCTACCTGAAGGAAGAGCTAGGCTGATGTGGAGAAAAGCAGCCTCCCTGCCTCTGGGAAGGTCCTGGGCCCCTCCCTGGCTGTGCCGCAGGGGTGGGCTGTGGGCACACTCTGGCACTCAAGGCAATGTTTCCAGCAATGGCAGCAGCTGCTGTTGCCATGGCTCTGATTCCCAGAGGATCCCAAAGCTTTTCCCATCATTTTTGCCCTTTTTCAGAAACCACTTAGCCGCTGCCCCTCCTCCAGCCCAGCCAGGACCACAGCACACTTAGCCACGTGCAGCCAGAGTCCACCCCCACTGTGCCCTCAGCTCTCAGGGAAGCAGGGGACTGCTCAGCCTCCCGAGCCCACCTCCCTGGCACACTGTGAGCCCTGACTGTAGGAGTGTAAAAGCTGGGCCCACACGGAGGAACTAGCATACAGTCACCCCTTTGATTCTACAGGACAGTTTACAAAGAACTTTCCCAAACCTGATCTCCAGGCCATACAACCACCCCAGGCTGTGGAGGGCAGAAACAGTCACAAGCAGTTTCCAGGTGAGAAATCTGTGACATCAAGCAATAAGACACACTGAGCAATGATAACACCAGTGGCATGGAAGTGAGACCCTGCCACGTCATGCCACAGCCCACAGCACTTCCTGTGAGCTGTGACATTTCAGCTTCAATTCATATGATCTCTAGAATTCATTCTTCTTTTTATTCTGTAGTAATATATACATATATATGTATATATATACTAAAATTTACCATATTAACTGTGTATGTATGTATGTATGTGTGTGTGTTTATTTGTGTGTATATGTATGTAGTCCTGGGAATTGAATCCAGAGGAATTCTACCTCTGAGCTATACCCCTAGCTCAGAGGTAGATTTTTTATTATTATTTATTTTGAAACAAGATCTAAGTTACTGAGGCTAGCCTCAAACCTGTGCTCCTCCTGTCTCAGCCTTCCAAGTACTGAGATTACAGGCCTGTGCCACCATACCCAGCTCATATTTACCATTTTTAAAATGTCCAGATAGGTGGCATTGAGCACATTCACATTATTTTGCAACCATCACCACCATCCATCTCCAGAACTTTTTCAGTTCAAACTGAAACTCTGCCCCCATTAAACAATAGTTTCCCATTTCTCTCCCCTATCCCCTGGAAACCAACATTCTACTTTCTTGAATTTAACTATTCTAAGTACCTCCTAAGTTTTTGTGACTTGGCTTCCTTCATTTAGCACGATGCCCTCAAGGTCCAACTATATTGTATCATGTGTCAGAATTTCCTTTCAAGAAAATTCTTAATATTCGTTGTATGTCTATCCCTTGTATATGTTATAGTTTGGATATAGACTGCCCCCCTGAAGAGATTACGCATTAATGTTCAGAAAGGATTGGCTCATGTGGGTTCTGATCTCATCAGTGGATATATCCACTGTAACTGATTTACAGGTAATGGATTTAGGCAGGTGGGGTGTGACTGGAGGGTGTGGCCTTGGGAACTATATTTGTGTCCATGGACCTTCTCTCCAGCGCTCTCCTTCCAGCCTGCATGACATCAGAGCAAAGAGTTCCTCTGCTCATGATTTCTCTCTTCTTTCCACTGAGCCCCTCAGTGGAATGGCTTAACATGCACTGAAACCTCCAGAACTGTGAGCAAATAAATCTTCCTTCCTCCAAGTTGTGGTCATCAGGTATTTGGGGTCACAATAGTGAGAACATTGACTCAAACAGTATCCATTCATTGGTTGATGCACTCCTGGGATGCTTCCAACTCCTTGGCTATTGTGAATAATGCTGCCATAAATATGAATGCGCAAATATCTGTTTCTGCCCCTACTTTTGATTCTCTTGGTTACCTTGTATACCCAGAAGTGGGATGTATAGTATATAAAAGACTCACCAGCAGTGACCCTTTGATTCACAAGTCCTCTGGGGTTATTTGCTTCTAATCATGTGAATCAGCGCAATGTCCAAAAAAGGGAGGGTTGACACTCCTCCAGAACCATCCCTATCCTCCAAGTCCTCCTAGGTGAAGGCAGCACATATCACCCAATGTGTTCACTTTTTTTTTTTTTTTTTTTTTTTTTTTGCAATCCTGGGGATGGAACCCAGGGGCATTCTACCTCCGAGCTACACCTCCAGCCCTACTTTTTTAAATTCTTTATTTTGAAACAGGGTCTCACTGATTTGCAAAGGGCTTCACTAAGTAACTGAGGCTGTCCCTGAAGTGTGATCCTCCTGTCTCAGCCTCCCAAATGCTGGGATTACAAGCATGCGCCTGGCTATGTGTTCACTTTTGTAAGTGTCCTTAGATGCTAACAGTGTCACCCATAGTGTGGGTGGTCCCATGCACACTCCACAGCTCACAGGGCATACCCTGGCCCTTCCCCTCCCCTGGTATCTCCTTCTCATTTCCATGGCTACCCTTGCTTTGTTCCTCTGGGGAACAAAGGCATTCCCCAGAACCAAGTCCTTCCCCTTATCTCCTACCACCTCACATATTCTCCCTGGAAGCCCCTCTCCCCAGGAGCCACCTAACACTTCCAAAGCCAACAACCCCTTCATTTAGGTGTCCAGCCTATCCTCAAGTTCCATCCCTGCCTCCCTGAATGGAATCAACTTTCTTCTGATCACCAAATCTGATGTTCTTTGTCATCCACCTCCAGCCTCTGTCTTCTCTGTCCTGGTTCTCTGTTTCTGTTTCACATCCATGCCTCCTTCTACCTTGCAGCCTCTTCTTACCTAAGGACCGGAAGTTCCTCCCTTTTCCAACCCAGTCCCCCTCCCACCCATCTACCCTTAGCGCCTCATCCTGGTCATGCCCCCTTAACTCTCAGTGGTCCCCACTGCCAAATAAGGTCCTAGCCTCAGCCTGGAACCCTGAGCCCACACAGTGGCCTGTCCTCTGTTGCTGGGGCACACCCTCTGCAGCACACTCCCTTGCCTGCCTCCACATTCTTCCCCTGCCCTCCTTTCCAACCAACTTGCACCATCCATTCCATCAACCCACATAACCCATCTACGGGTGCCAGGTGAGGTCCATGATGCTGGAATTCTACCATTCAAGCTCCACCCCCCTCAAAGTTCCTCCCCCAGCAAGGGCCTGGCCTAAAGGGCTTACATCTAACTCTTCCAGATCTCTTTCCATAAACTTCCTATATACTTCCTATATCTATAATTGCAATGACAACAATGACCATGGTCATGAACATTTGTTGAGTGTATAGAATGTGCCAGGCTGGGATAAGTATTTTTTTTTTGTGGTACTGGGGTTCCTGGAAACCCTTCTACCTCCGGGCTACACGCCCAGACCTATTTTATATTTTTATTTGGAAACAGGGTCTCTTAAGCTTCGAACCTGCAAGATCCTCCTGTCTCTGCCTCCCAAGCACGGGGATTACAAGTGTGCACCACGCCCAGCTTGGGATAAGTATTTTTATACTATCTTATTGGACTCTCACAAAAAATGTCATGAGCTGAGTAAGATTTGTCCCTATTTTACAGATGTGGTAATAAGCGTAGCTAGGCCGTGTGACCTACCCAAAGAGTGTACTAGTCTCCTCTAGGGCTTCCTAACACTTAAAAAGATTTCACTTCTCTGATTTTTGTTCTTACTTTTCAGATCTTAAATGGCTCCAAGGTAAGAGAAGGTTCTCATGCAGCCCTTCTTCTCTGAACCTAGTGTTAGCAGCAGCCCAGCCCTGCTAACCTTGCCTGGATCCTGGCTGGCTGGATTTGCTCACCCTACTGCCCAATTAAGAAATAAGCAAAGCCAGACATGGTGGTGCACACTTGTAATCCCAGTAATTGGGATGCTGAGATAGGAGGATCACAGGTTTGAAGCCGGCCTCGGCAACTTAGTGAGACTCTCCACAGCTTAGTGAGACCTTATTTCCCAATAAGAAATAAAATCAGTTGGAGTGTAGCTCAGAATTAGAATGCCCCTGTGGACACACACAAAAAAAAAAAAAAAAAAAAAAGAAAGAAGAAAGCCAACTAGGAATAGAAGCACCATATAACCCAGCCATACCACTCCTTTCCAACCAAACTGAAGTTAGAATACTATAATGATACGTGCATACCCCTGTTTATAGCAGCACAATTCACAATAGCCATATTATAGAACCAATCTACATGTCCATCAACAGACAAAAAGACAATGAAATGTGGGATAGACACACGATGGAATTTTACTCAGCCATTAAGAACAAAATTATGTCATTTTCAGGAAAAGGAATGAAACTAGAGAATATTATGCTAAGTGCGATTAGCTGGTCTCCAGAAGTCAACAAAAATAAGAAACCAAAGGGAATTCAGTCAAATGAGGAGATAAACCAATATTAGAGTAGAAGAGGACTGGAGGACGGATGGGGAAAGGAGAAACAAAGATTGAGAAAGGGAACAGTTCAAATAAGATTATGTTCACACCAGAAGATTTCACTATCCATCTCACTAGCATGTTTGGGGAGGGAAGAAGGGCGGGTGAGGTGGAACAGAGGGAATACGCCAGGCGATGTGTGCATGAATCTTGCAGTACTTTGAATTTTACTATGATGTATAATTACATTGCACAAAGAAAAGTATAAAAGAAAAAATAAGCAAACCAAATAATGGAAAGGGGGAATGCTTTTTTTTTTTTTTTATTTTGAAACCTTAACCCATCCCTGTCTCCTTTAGGCTTCTCATTTCCTGTGTGTGTGAGATCTGATCAAACTGCATAAAATGATTTTTTTCCTTTTCCATCATTTGCTTTTGTAAATGAACAGAAAACTGAATTCTATAGCCAGGGTCCAGGCAGCATCCTTGGGCTTGGCTGCTAGTAACACTAGCACAGTGCCCTACTCAAAGCACAGGCAGAAACTATTTATTGGTGTGGCTTTATCTGAACAGCACCTACACTGGGTGGTTCTACTCACAACACAATGGCAGGGACAAGACCTACCATTAGGTATCACAGCAATCAGTGTGCTTTTTTTTGGGTCCTAATTTGGAGCATGATGTTCTTGGATCTATGTAATAATGATATACCCACTAAAACTCTTTGAAACAGAACATGTTTTAATGATGACTTCTGGGAGAAGGCTGCTTCTCTAAGCTCTGGGTTGATGGATACAAGAGGCAGCACAGAACCAGGTGTGGTGGCACACACTTGTAATCCCAGTGCTTGGAAGGCTGAGACAGGAGGATCGGGGTTCGTGGACAGCCTCAGCTACTTAGGCCCTTTGCAACTCAGTGTTTCAAAATAAATAATAAAAAATAGGACTGAGGGTGTGTCTCAGAGGTAGAATGACCCTGGGTTCCATCCCCAGTACCACACACAAAAAAAAAAAGAGTCACCACAAGAAAGCAGCTAGCAGACTCAACCACAGGTATTTGGGCCAAATCAGATGTGACAGATGCTAAGAGCCACTAAAGTCACTAATGGCCAGGCTTCTCTTTCTTTTAGTGTTACCACCAAGACTTAAGCTGAACTCTTGACCCTGGGTGAACATAGAGTCAAATTTCTTTTCTTCATCTACCTAGGTTCCTCTTGGATTTGACGCCAGACTTTCTGGCACAGCCAGAAACCAGCAAATTCCCATGTGCTGAAAAAGCCCAATTACCATCAGCCTGGCATCTCTAAGAGGAGCCAGGTGGGAATGAGTGGTGTGGCTCTCGGCCTCACCGTGGCAAGGTCTACAACCTGCCCAAAGACAGCAGCACCTTGGGCTCATCTTGTCTTAAGCTTGCTAAAATTTTTTTTGAAGATTTAAAGAAGTTTCTTAAAAGATAGAAATACAGAAGATAGTTACAGCCTCACTTATCCAGGGGTAACATGACGGGGTGTTTCGAACGAAATCATTGCAAGCTTGCTAAATTTTGTATTGGGATTTAACTTCCCTGATTTTTCTATTTTGCTTCTTGGATTTTAAATGGCTTCATGGGTCCAAAATCCAGATAGCAAACAGCAAACAAATCTGAAAGAAAATAACCTTCCCTTCTGTGTTTGGCCTGTGCTTTAGCGTCACTAAGTACCCAGAGGAGTCTAAAAGACCAAGTCCAATGGTCTGTGAGTTGTTGTCCTCAGGAGTGTATGGAGCTGGCCATCTGGAAGGGATCAGGTATCCACTTGGCACAGAAGCCTGGAACCCTGTTCTGTACAGCTGTGTCCCACAGCCAGGAGCAAAGACAAGAGGAAAAGGGCAGCTGGAGAGTCAGGTCAATGGGACAGAAGAGGCTCAGCTGTGCCAGATGCCAGCTGGATGAACTTGGCCTGGTCACCATACCTCTCAGGCTGCTTCTTCATCCATGAAATGGGCAAAAGCCCCACCTGCTTTGTGAAGCTCTTCTGGGGATTAATAAAGATTCTGGATGTTGAATGGGCTCTGGGAGACAATAAAACTCCAGGCAGGCAGGAGGGATTATTGTTCTCTGAACCACATCTGCTGATTGCTGAGCAGTATCCGGCCATTAGCTTGAGGTTGTGACTAATTGTTTTTAAATTTAAAAAAAAATTCAAGATTTGCTTAATGTTTTATGAGTCACACAAGTATCTCTATAATATCTCACTATCAAAGACTTTGCCTGGACATTTACCCCTGGCTAAGAGGAGAGATGAGATGGGAACCTCTTCCTCAGGGCCCACCATGTGCTCTGCGAATCCCATAGCTGCGTAGCTGTGCGAATAAGATGGTCTCTGCCCAAGGCTCACTGACACCAGGCAGGACACACCGCACCTGATACAAGCCAAGGGCCCTGTGCCACAGTGAGCACTGGATGAGTCCCGTAATTGTAATTCAGTGGCAGATATGCCACCAGCAAAATGCTGCACCAGGCAAGTGGCATTTGGGCAGAACTGTGGACACTGTGTAGGATTCTGCCAAACAAGGGCATCAGCTTGAGTTAAGGTGTGAGTGCAGAGTGGGGTGGAGGACAGACATCCAACAGAGACCCTGCCCTCAAGGAGCTTTCAGTCCACCAGAGAGTAGGGCACATGAAGCCACATAAACATTACACACATTGGTGGTTGTGGCAGGGTAAGGGGAGTGAGCTGGGTGGGCTGGAGCCCGCCCCTCGGTCCTGGCCTGGGCCAGGCTGCCCAGTTTCTCTCCAGGCCATTTTAAGGCCTCCTCTATCGGGCTTCTAGCTCTTATGGCGCTCATCTTCCTGTCCAACATCCACACAGTCAGTACCTTCTACAGACCAGGAAGCCCCAGCCCTCCAACTGCATTAACTTCAGGAGAGGTCCAACCCCTCAGCCTGGTGTCTAAGACCCACTTACAACCTGGCCAATACTCTGACCAACTCCAAGAACACATTACTCCAGGCAATGTGTCATGGCCTGCCATGTCAACGCTTTAACATAAGCACGTTCACTTAGCCTGGCCTTTCCCTAGGGAGTGGGCTCTAGGGAGTGGCTCCCAGCATTGTGACCTCAGGTAAGTTACTGCACTTTGCTCTGTGATGGTTTCTTCATTTGGAAAATGGAATGACAGTACCCACCCTCTAGGTTTCTTGTAAAGATCAAGTGAGTTCAAATATACAGAGTTTAGGTCAATTCCCAATACACAATAGGTACTCAAAGGGGGGGGGGGTCACACCTGTAATCCCAGTACTTGGGAGGCTGAGACAGGAGGATCACAGGTTCAAGGCCAGGAGCACATGGTAACCTAGTGAGAACCTGTTTCAAAATAAACAGGAGCTGAGCATGGTGGTGTATATCTGTAATCCCAGTACTTGGGAGGCTAAAGAAGGAGGATCGCAGGTTTGAGGATAGCCTCTGAATTTAGTGAGGCCCTCCACAACTTAGAGACCCTGTTTCAAAATTTAAAAAAATTAAAAAATAAAATATGGCTGAGGGTATATCTCAGAGATAGAATACCACTGGGTTCAACCTCTAATATTAAAAAAAGGAGGAGGAGGAGGAGGAGGAAGAGGAGGAGGAGGAAGAAGAGGAGGAGGAGAAATTGGAGGAGGAGGAGGAGAAATTGGAGGAGGAAGAAATAATCAATGGATTGAAACTCTCTGAAGTTTATTGTCACTTGCATAGAGGATGAATTGTTCCTCCTTCTGGACATGTGGGTAAATCTCACCATGTTTACATCATTTTCTAGTGATGGAAATTCAAAAGCAAGTGGTCATACCAGACAGAACACTCAGCTCCCACTGCTTACTCCATAAATAAGACTAGTCTGGTCTGTGCTGGGAGCAACAGAAACCTCTTAGAAGCAACAGCAGTCAGAATGAACTAAGGTATGCAGTGATAACAAACATCCCTCAAAGCTCAGTGGCTTCAAACATCAAAGGTTAATTTCTCTCATACCATGTGCCCTTCTCTGATTAGTGAGGGCCAGAACCATATTGTCCCCACTCCTGGACCTAGGATGACACCCTCTGAATGCTGCTAGTCACTTGTGGCAAAGGGAAGGGAGTATGGCAAATAGCAATATGGATCCTAAAGACATCTCCAGAAATTATGCACTTCTGTTCACACTTCACCAGCCAAAGAAAAGCAGGTAGGAAAGTACAACTCTACCATGGGGGTGGGGGCACACACACTTTACTAGGGATTGAACCCAGAGGTATTCTACCTCCGAGCTATATCCCCAGCCTTATTTTGTTGTTGTTATTGTTGTTACTGTTTTGTCCTTTTACAAGCACCCTGATATTATGTATATGATATATATACAAAAGTATATATATATATACTTTTGTCAGTGTATTATAGTCTCACATGGTAATGTAGTTCATGGTGATTGTGACACACATGCAAACAGCACTTGGTGAGTTTTCTCCCATCCCCCATATAGGATATTGAGATTGGCATTGGTATTCTCACATATATACATAGTATCAATAGAAGTGATTCCTTCACTAATATCACACACACACACACACACACACACACACACTCCTTCCCCTAGATCATCTCTTTCCCTCTACTGGAGTTTCTCCTCCATTATCTGAAGCCCTTCTGGTCTCCCAATTACTCCATGTATGAGAAAATACAGACAACCCTTCATTTCCTGTGACTGGCTAATCTCACTTAATATACGTTCTCCAGGTTCATCCATTTTCCTGTAAGTGATATAATTTTGCTCTTCTTTGTTCCTAAGTAAAATTCCATTGTGTATATATTTCATAACTTTTAATCCACTCATCTGTTGATAGACATCCAGGTAGGTTCCACAATTTGGCCATTGTGAAGTGCGCTGCTATAAACATGGATACGCATATATCACTATAATAATTTGACTTCGGTCCCTTTGGAAAGATACCCAGGAGTGGTATCACTAGATCATATGATAGATGGTTCCAGTTTTCTGAGGAATCTCCACAATGCTCTCCTTAGCAGCTGTACCAATCTGCAATCCCACCAACAGTGTAGAAGAATTCCTATTTTCCCACATCCACACCAGCATTTATTGTTTTGATTTGATTCTCCCTGATTGCTAATAAGGTTGAAAATGTTTTCATGTAGTTATTGGCCATTTGAATTTCTTCTTTTGTGAAGTGTTCAATTGCCCATTTCTTGCTTGGATTTTTTTTTTTTTCAGTACTGAGGAACCGAGGGCCATTCTACCTCCAAGCTATACCCTCAGTCCCTAGTTTTTATTCTTTATTTTGAAACGGAGTCTCACTGAGTTGCAAAGGGCCTCACTAAGTAGCTGAGGCTGTCTGAAAATCCGGATCCTCCTGTCTCAGCCTCCCAAATGCTGGGATTACAACCGTGTGTCATCACGCCTAGCTTGATTTTTTTAGTGTTGTTTTTTAAGTACTTTACATATTCTAGATATTAGTCTTCTATAAGAGGAATAGCTGGAAAAATCTCTCATTCTGTAGGGTTTTTTTTTTTTTTTTTCGGTACTGGGAATGGAACCCAGGAGCATTCTACCTCTGAGCTACATCCCCAGCCCTATTTTTTTTTATTCTTTATTTTAAAACAGGATCTCACTGAATTCCAAAGGGCCTCACTAAGTAGTAGCTGAGGCTGTCCTTGAACTGTAATCCTCCCATCTCAGCCTCCCAAATGTTAGGATTACAAGAGTGTCCAACCACGCCTGGCTGTAGGTGTTGTTTTCAAGCAGGGTCTTGCTATGTTGCTGAGAGTCTTACTAAGTTGCTGAGGCTGGTCTTAAACCTAAGATCCTCCTGTCTCGGCCTCCCAAATACTGGGATTACAGTGTGTGCCACATACCTGGCTTACTATGAGGTCTTCAGACTAGGATATGGTGTGCATTCCTAATCCCAGCACAATAGTCTAGTTCGAACTAGCTGGCCTCAAACACTTACTGGCAGCGCTTGGGAGGCTGAGACAGGAGGATCGCACAGGTTTGAAGCCAGCCATAGCTACTTAGTGAAGCTCTCAGCAACTTAGTGAGACCCTGTTTCCAAATAAAATATAAATAGGTCTGGGAGTGTAGCCGGGAGGTAGAAAGCTTCTGGGTTCCACCCCCAGTACCACCAAAAAAAAAAAAAAAAAGGATGCTCTGCTCTGATCCTACCAGGATGCCAACTTGAGCAAGATATTTCTGCTGAGTCAGGAACATGATGGGCCAAGAAGGCCCACACCAAGGGAAAGAAGGGAAGGGAAAGAAGGGCTGAGTCCTGCATGATAAGGGGCTCTCTATGATGAAACTGGCCACCTCCTCTGGTGGGGCTGGAAACAGAAGACTGCACAGACACCATCCTGGAAAAGGGAGCTACTGGTGTCTTGTCAACTTCTTGGGAACGATATGCCAGAATGGTGCTGGCCACTGAGCTTCTGTCCCCGTGCCGCTCATGCCATCTGCTTCTCTTTCCTGTGCTACATTGTGAGGGTGTAGGGTAGCCCCAGTGCAGCAGGCTTTTCTGAGTAGACATCACATAGCAAAAGGCTCTGCATCTTCATCCCACACGGCACACTTCCTTGTGCTTGGATCACGCTCTGCCCCAGCTGGCCAGCTGTAGCCAAGGGACAGTGTGAGCCTGGAAAGGAGGCCTTTGGTCACATGGTACCAATAGGGAAAGACGTTTCCAATAGTGCATCTGAGCCACACTTGGACTTCATGTCCCTGAAATCAATCCAAGCACTGAATATGAGGCAGGTCTTCTTTGCTTAGTTGAAGCTATGCTACTAAAATTTTTGGTGTCTTAAGTGACATTTATTTTCTTTCTGTCTAAAGATGAATCACAGATGAGACTGCTGACCAAGAAGTAAGTAAGTGTGTTCTCATTGTCTTTCTTTCTCTCTCACACACACACATTCTCTCCCTCTCTGTCTCTCTCTCTGTCTCTCTCTCTGTCTCTCTCTCTCTCTCTCTCTCTCTCTCACACACACACACACACACACACACACACACACACACACACACACACTTACATTTTCAACCAGCTCTCATGTGGGTCTCTTTCAAAAGGCACTGGTCTGGTTGGTGACTCCTAGCCGTATTATTAGAGTATACCTAGGCCCTAAAGGTAAGTTCTTGGTAAGTTGGTACCTCAAGATGAAGCATAGCTGCTGACAAAACTGTCAGGAAAAGAATGGCCCAGACATGGTATTGGGAATCTTCATTGGGTAAAATTCACAGTGATTCTTTAACCAAAGATTTGATGACTATGATTCATTCTGGTTGAGGTTTCTCTGGAGCATGACCAGAGCTGCCCCAATGGCTGCATCCACATCCTGCCCAAAGGACACTGGCAAAGGGAAGGCCTGCTGCACTTCCTGCCTCAGCACCTCATTCCTGGCCAGCGCACTCCCGCTCCCCATCACCCGCCTCACACCCCACTCTTTGAGCTGCTGGAATGGAAGCATGGAGTGCAGGTTTTGAATGATGCCTCTACACAGGGCCCGAGTCACGTGCCCCAGGGAGAGATCAGAGGAGGAGATTCTGGTCACTGAGGCAAGCTGGTCTGGAAGGTGCCTCTCCCCCAGTACTGTTGGGGTAATAGTTAAGCAGGTGTCTCTCTGCTGTGCAGCTGCCTGGATCATGCAGGAATACACAGTGGATTCTTCAACTTCCAGGCCTGCCAGAAACAGAAGATCTATGTGAGCTCAGTCGGCCCTGATGAGACTGTATAAGTTCCCAGGAGCAAGAATGGTCTACTTGTTGCTCCTCCTCACTGCAGCTGGAAGCTTCTGGGCTCAGGAACTCACGCAGTCTAGCCAGCGAGACTCCACCCTGGATCCCAGCCAGCTGTCCCACTGCCATCCCAACCAAACTTCAGGGAAATAGCTTATCAGTGCTGCTGTGAGACCTAACCCTAACCTCAGCATCATAGCACATCTGGGACCCTTGACCCCAAGGGAGCCAAATGCATTCACTGATTGCTAAGTATCATCAAAGCTGCTATTGGAATATCTGAAATGCAACCAGCATCACCAGGCAAATTCACCCAAGAACTTCCAGTGATCAGATAATTTGTACATGACATATACAAAGAGATAACATAGTCAGGTGTGGCGGCACATGCCTGTAATCCCTGTATTTGGTGACTGAGACAGGAGGATCAGTTTCAAGGCCAGCCTCAGCAATGTAGCAAAACTCTCAGCAACTTAGCAAGGCCCTGTTTCAAAATAAACAATAAAAGGGCTGAGACAGGAGGATCATAGGTTTGAGATCAGTTTTAACACCTTAGTGAGACTCTCAACAACCTAGTGAGATCCTGTTTCAAAACAAAAACTAAAAAAGGCTGGGGGTGTTGCTCAGAGGTAGAATGCCCCTGGGTTCAATCCCCAGTACCAGAGAAAAAATAAAATAATAAAAAATGAAAAGCTCAGAGGTAGAATGTCCCTCGGTTTAATCTCCAGGAGAGAGAGAGAGGTGGGGGGAGGGAATGAATGGGAATGAATGAACAAGAACACACATAACTGCCTCATGTTATCAAGAACATGAAGAAAATCAAGTGAGAAAATACAACTCTACCATGGGCTCTTAACACCAAGACACTGGTGCATATCTCTAATCTGAGAACAGTATCCCAGCTCATCATTTGAAGAGCAAGCAGGCCTCCTATACTGGCACCTCCTGGGAATGAGGGTGACAGCAAAGAGTGGTTCATGACTTCAGGCTGAAAAAATAAGGCCCTGGCAGCTGTGCTCAGTCCCATCCCAGGCCACATGCAGTGGAGGCAGCAGCAGGGTCGAAACTTGGGATTCTACAAGGCTGAGATCCCAAGTTCCCATGCTGATCGGTCTGGGCCACCATCATAATATGCAGGGGGCACAGGGAAAAGTGGTGTGCTGGCCATCAGGTGGCTGCTTAGAATCAAACCAGAGTCTTGGTCAGATTTTCCTGCCCACTATTCTAGCTCTGCAATATAAAATAATAAAAATAACAAAAGGGATAGATATTTAGCCTCAATACACTTTGATCTCAGGATCACTTTGGGGACTGTGGTGTAGCTCAGTGGTAAAGCACTTGCCTAGCATACACAAGGCCCCAGAACCACAAAAAAAGAAAAAAAAATCACTTTTGATTTCTAACTTACATTAACTGAGGGAAAGCAAATCTGCCTTTGATGAAAATAAAGTTATCCAGACTGAGGCAACCACCTGAGCAGTCTGAAAGCACTATTAGCCTCACCCCAGACATTCTGCTGCAATTGGTCTGGGCTGTTAGAATTTTTAAACACTCCCTAGGTGGTTCTAAAATACAGACAGGTCTGAAAGCCACCGGCCTAGATCTGTAGGCGCTCCTCAAAAGTAAATGTGCAAATGAACCACTCAAGAGATCATATTAGATTCAGCCTCTGACTCAGCATGCCTGGAGTAGACCCTGAGCATTTGTTAAAAGCTTCTCCAGAAAGTGGGTGCTGCTGTCCCTTACTAAAAACAACACTTATCAAAGAACACTGGCATCAGAGTCACAAAAAATGTCCCCTCAGCCTCTGCCCCCCTCCAGGCTAAGTAAATCAGCATTTTGGGGTATGAGACAAGAATGCCAATATTGGTTTGGTTTTTTGTGGTGTGTGTGTGTGTGTGTGTGTGTGTGTGTGTGTGTGTGTGTGCGTGCGTGTGTGTATGTTTGAGGATTAAACCTAGAGGAATTCTACTTCCAAGCTACACCCCCAGCCTGACTGTATTTCCTTATTTGGAAAACAGGGTCTCATTAGTTTTCTGAGAATCTCACTAAGTTGCTGAGGCTGGCTTTGAACCTGTGATCCTCCTGTCTCAGCCTCCCAAGTACTGGGATTATAAGCATGCACCATCATGCCCAGCCTGCCAATATTGTTTTAAAACTTTACAATGATTTCCAGCATGCAGCAGTGCTGAGAACCACTGACCTAGAGAGTCAGAGTGGAGTCACATCATCAGAACATAAATATCACTAAATATATCAGCAACTTTCTTATTCTTTTCTTTTGCATTTCTCCTTCTAGTAGTGCCAAGGATTAAACCCAGGCCCTGGTATGCTAAGCACACACTTTACCACTGAGCTACATCCCTAGTCTCAAATTTCTTCTCTTTCTTTGCTTTGCTTTAATTTTTTAATGAAAATACTCAAGGACAAAAAGCACAAGAGAGTAAACAAGGAATGAAAGATTCTGATCCATATTTGGAAGACGAGCAGCAAAAGCTGATTGTGGAAACAGAGATGGGGAGCTAAGAACCTGGGAGTCTTCAAAAAGATACTTATGAGACAAAGCTAGTTCCCTTTCCATGGGAAGTGAAACCTGGAAGTCCCAAGATATTTCAGAAGGCAAAGGTACGCCAGGGCTCAAAGGAAAAACCTGTGAGTCCTTCTGCACCCAACTGCTAGTGCTGCCAGTTTCGCATGTTGGGAGGCCTTTATGCCAAAAAAATCCTTCTTGGCCCCCATCTCCAGAAGATAAGGATTTCAGGCCCTGGCTCCAGATGTTCTACACACTACTGGTCTCACCCCGTCCCATTCTCCCCAAGAAGGCACAAGAGCCAAGTGCTTTATAACCCTCACAGTTGGATTTCTGGGGGGTGCACTAGCCAAATCCCCTAAAACTCATCAGAGACCAGCACATTGGCTTCCATACTCTGTTTCAGCTAAAATCTGGTCCACAAATCAAAACAAAGACTGGAGTTTCTATAAAGCACACAGAGAAGCCATTAAGAGTTACAGTGACAACCTGTCAGAGCCAGGACTGGAGTGGAAATGGTGGGGCTATTTTTTTTTTTATTATCTTCCTAGATTCTTGGTTTTTTTTTTTTTTTTTCCGGTACTGGGGATGGAACCCAGGGGCATTCTACCTCCAAGCTACACTCCAGCCCTAGTTTTTATTCTTTATTTTGAAACAGGGTCTCACCAAGTTGCAGAGGGCCTCACTAAGTAGCTGAGGCTGTCCATGAACCCCGATCCTCCTGTCTCAGCCTCCCAAGTACTGGGATTACAAGCACACGCCACCATGCCTGGCTTATTCTTGGGTGGTTTTTTTTTTTTTTTTTTTTTTGGTTGGTTGGTTGGTTGGTTTTTTTGTTTGTTTTTTTTTTTTTTTTTTTTTTTGGTGGTACTGGGGTTCCTGGAAACCCTTTTACTTCCAGGCTACACTCCCAGACCTATTTTTATATTTTTATTTGGAAACAGGGTCTCTTAAGCCAGCGCACTGGCTTCGAAACTGCACAATCCTCCTGTCTCCACCTCCCAAGCGGGGATTACAAGCTATTGCCACCATGCCCGGTGCTATTTTTGGGCTTTTAAAAACCATATTCTTGGGCTCAGTGGTAAAACTCTTGCTTAGCATGTGAAAGGCCCTGGGTTTGATCCCCAGCACAACAAAAATAAAAATAAAAGTCATGTTCTTAGTGAATAACCAAGTAAGGTGTGTAAGCATATAAATCTGTAGGACTGAGTCATTGAAGGACAACTGCTGGGTTAAAAAACATCAGAGAAATTTCATAAAAGGCTAAGTTACATAAAAATACTAATCTTCAAAGTGCTCCATATTTCATCAAAATAAGAATCATGAGTATGCAAAGATCTTAACAGAAAAATAAAATATTACCACCTCTTTAAGGGGTAACTCATTAGGTGCTGTACCAATTTATATTACCACAAAAGCCATGAGATATGATATTTCCATGCCCAGGAAACTTAGTGTGCCTGTAACTTCTAAAAGTGCAGGTACAGAATGTAAAACCTCCAGGTTAAAAGGAAAAGAGGGGAGAAGAGGAGACAAGCCAATGGAAGAGAGGGTGGCTAAGCACTCCATACCACACACACCAGATCCTGAAACAAGAAAAGGGCATTAGCGGGGAAAGTGGTAAAACAAATGAAGTTTAGAGTTTAGTTTTTTGTATTCAAGTCATGTGATTATATTTAATAAAAATTCAGAAAAAAGTTTTAAGGAAAGGTTAAAATATATACAAGGTTTTCTTCCTCACTGGGAAATACTCAGGGCTTGGGGTGCACCTCCATAATTGTAGAGATGTTAACAAAGGTTAAGTTACATAATTGTAGAAATTTCATAAAAGGGTAAATCACATAAAAATCCAAACTGAGAGGGGGTGTTGGAGAGGGAGAAGATGGGAGCACACAACGAATGCTGTGTGCATGCATGTATGTGTCGCTCTGAACCTCACTAGGATGTATAATTACAATATACCAATAAAAAAACAAACTATCAAGGCACTCCCTGGTTTATACAAACTAGAGTCAGGAATATACAAAAAGACTTACAGAGAAATAAGGGAAAGGTTACCAACTCTTCCAGGGATAATAAAGAGTATTCCCTGCTGACAAGTCAATGAACACCTGATAGATCAAATCCAGTTGGATTTGATCTAGATAAAGGGTTTGCCTGGGGTTCTGGTGATATAGATTCTGGAACTTGCAAACCTTTTCTCAGCTCCTTCATTAAGCATTGTGGAGAGGGCCCCCAGCTGGGGGCAGAATTCCCTCTGAGGTCCTGACGTGCCTGGCCTGCCTGAAAATGTAACAGGAACTCAGAGAGGCTGCCTTTGCTAAGAGCAAATTCTGCTGAGGCTGCAGAGGAGAGAGGAGTAAGTGACAGCAGGTGAAGCTGGACTGCTGCCTTCACTCTGTATTTGACTCCAGGTCCATGTGTGTCCACGTGCTAATTATTTAAGGAGTGTTCATCTAAAAACTGGTAGTACAAGGTTTATTATTCCTAAATTTACCTAACCTTATCTCCTTCCCCTCCAAGACTGAGGCGAGATTTGTAGCAATCTTGCTTCGGGCCCTGGAGTGGCACCTAGCAGTCTTCAGTTGTACTGCACCTTCCAAAAACAGCAGGAGCAATCCTCTTTGGGTAAAGAGGGCCCTCCAGCACCACAGGTCTGATGTATGAATGTCAGGCATCTTTCACAGCCCCCTCAAGTGAAAAGGACTTCTCTGGAGCCACCTCAAAGAACCAGAACTGAGAGAACGATCAGCCAGACCACAGCTTGACCAAGACTGCTTTAATTATGCATGTCTCTCACCCCGTCCCAGTTCTTCCCCAATTTAAACCTAAATCTTCTGTCAAACATCCAGAAACAGGGCTAAGATGCTGGATCTCACTTCGATTTCCCAATATGGCCAGACTGATTAAAATTCTTTTCCTGCTTCTCACTACCTTTTCTGTTAGGTGTTTGGGGCAAGTGTTTGGATCTGGTTTGCTGGGACCCTGGAGTCAGGCCTCTGGCCTAGAACTCTATAACTGATTGAGTCCACAACACCATCTGCACAGCCAGGAGGATCTTCCTAACACTCCCCGCACCTCACTTGGTTCCTATGTTGGAAATTTTCTGCAGTTACCTGATTCTGAGCCTCTCCAGGTGACTATCACATCTGATGGCCATGATTTCCCTAGACCTGGACTGCTGACCAAAAATGTCATTTCTGCCTTAAGTGCTTGCAAAGTAGACCTCCTGTGGAAGAAGAAAATTACAGGTACCACTGTTCAGGCAGAGTAGAGGATGACCTGATTGATGCACTTTCCCCTGGGAATACGAGAAGGGAGCAGGAGGGTTTCAGGGTCTTCAGCCCTCCAGGAAAGTGAAACAGGAACTACTCAAACAACTATGAGGATTTTATGATGTTGTCAAATACTAGGAATGCTTTTGCTCACACATGTTTGCTTGTTCTATTTCAGCTATTTGAAGTCTTGAAGAGGAAATCTTCCATGCAAGGGACTTTGGGGCAGAGAAAGTAAGTCACTAGGGCCATATTCCCCAGTCAAGGTGAGGGCAAAGGTGCCCCCACACCTGCAGCAAAGAAGAGAGTAGGAAATGGCAGCTCAGAGAAGAAAGGAAAGGAAGCTGGAAGGAATACGCTGGACCTAGTCTCACACTTGAACCTGGACACTGACCCCCTACACTAAGCTCTGAGACACTGCCACACAGAAAGGACAAGCAGAACACACCACTGCATGGGCCATGCCTTACCTAGATCTGCCATCCACTGAACCAGCATGTGGACAAACGTGGCCAGCACATTGCCACCGTTGAGGGAAGCTGCCACCCCCAGGTAGGTCCCGTCGAAGTACGGGAAGTAGGCGACTGGGGCTGCAGGGTCCGGAGTCTGCGCTGGCTGGAATCCTGAAGGCATGGAGGCTGCCAGCTGAACTGAGGTGCTGATGTTGAGAACTGAGGACCAAAGAGAGAGTAGAGTTTGTCCTATGGGGCTAACTTAGGGGTCACAGGTCATGCCAGAGCAGTGGGGGAGTATGGTAGTTTTAAAAATATGGTCACAGATTCTTAGCTACTCCTGCTTTCTAGAGGTAGATCTTGATTCCCCCTCCCTCAATCTGACCTAGAGTCTTAACAAGTTAAGACAAAGAGGAGTGATGTGGGTGACTTCTGGAACTTGTATGTTTTTAGGAACCAAACTAACTGAGGTCAGCATTTAATTCCTCTTCCCTCTAGAGAGTTAGAAGCAATGAGAGCAAGACAAGGCTCAGAAAACCAATAACACAGTCAGACATGGTAATGCCTGTCATCCCAGTACTTGGCAGGCTGAGACATGAGGACTGCAGGTTTGAGGCCAGCCTCAGCAACCTTAGAGAGACCTGTTTCAAAATAAAAAATTAAAACAGGCTGGGGTTTAGCTTGAAGGTAAAATGACCCTAGTTCAATACCCAGTACCCCCAAAAAAAAGAAGGAGGAGGAGAAGGAAGAAGAAAGAGAGAAGAAAGGAAGGGAGAGAGGGAGGAGGAGGAAGAGGTAGAGGAGGTGTGTGGAGGAGAGAAAGAAAATAACCTGTACTTTTTGCTACCATGACTATAAGCCCAAAACAACAATGTCCTCCACTCGAGCCCTTAGATAAGGGGGTCCCCTAGTGAGGGGATCCAACCTGCATTGCCCACTGAACACAGGCTGATGCCCCAAGCTGGAAACAGTGACTCTGGCCACCTTAGTGGAAAGAAGGCCTTGATAGGGTTTAAGTGTCCCTACCAAAACTCATGTTGGAATTTAATCCCCATTAAGAGATATTATGAAGAGGGACCAGGTAGGGGCTTACAAGGTAATTGGATCATGAGGGCTCTGCTCTTATGAATTAATCCACTCATGGATTAATGGACTAATAGGTTTTATTATAAAAGGGAGCTCATTGTGCTAGTTGACTCTGTCTCCCCATGTGATACCCTCTACCATGCCATGACTCAGCGAGAAGGGCCCTGCCAGATGTGGCTCCTCAACTATGAACCTCCCAGCCTCTAGAATCCATAAGCTGAATAAATATCTGTTTGTTTGTTTATTTATTGCTATAATGGGGATTTAGCCTAGAGCCTCACATATGCTAGACAAGCACTCTGCCACTGAGCTATATCCTCAGCCTTTTTTTTTTTCTTCTTTTTTTTTTGCAGAACTAGGGATGGAACCCAGGGGAATTCTACCTCTGAGCTATACCCCCAGCCCTATTTCTTTTTCTTTATTTGAAAACAGGGTCTCACTGATTTGCAAAGGGCCTCACTGAGTAGCTGAGGCTGTCTGTGAACCATGAGCCTCCTGTCTCAGCCTTCCAAATGCTGGGATTACAAGTGTGTGCCACCACACCCAGCTCCTCAGCCTCTTTTTAATTTTTACTTAAAGATAGAGACTCATTAAATTGCAGAGGCTGGCCTTGAACCTGAAATCCTCCTGTCTCAGTCTCCCAAGCATTAGATACCCTGCTCAAAGTTAAAAAAAAAAAGTTGGGGGTATAACTCAGAGACGAAATACCCCTTGGTTAACTCTCCAGTATTAAATAAAAAGATAAAAGAAAAGGGGGAAGGGAAAGGAGAAAGGGGGTGGGAAGAAGGAGGAGGAGAGGGAGAGAGGAAGAAGCCAACTAAGAGAGCCACATCCCTTGCCTATCCTTAGAAGGTAAGCACAGATGGTCAGTCTGAAACAGAACTTGCCTGCTGGCCTGTAAGCTCCCCAAGCAAAGGGATCCAGCTGCAGGATGAGGATGGTTTTTATCTTTCAGGACAATGAGGATGCTAAGGCTGCTGAGTTAAGTAAACCTCTCAGGCCCTTGCACAGAGCTGGTGCTTAGAAGGCACCAGTGTAAGTCTTAAGAAAGAACAAAAGGAAAACATACCTGCATCGGTCCTTTGGCCCATACAGGAGTAGACAGAGGCCTGTAAATCACCCATGGCCACACCCACCTGCGTCCCCTTTGGAATTTCAAGCCACAGGTGGGACGTCCTTCCTGCCACGCTGCCTGGCTCAGCGATGTCGGGCAGCAGGTGGACAGGAAAGCCCGAGGCTCTCAGTCTGCAACACAAAGGCGGACACTTGCATTTATCTGGTGCTTGGTTTTCTGGGTTTTGTTGTTGTTTCCAGGAGACTTAGCAAGGGAAAGTGCTATAGGTCACACACAGGAGAGGGGAAGACGGAATCTGGTATTGCCACAGACTGTCTCTTTGGCTTTTTTTAAGACCATGAACTTGGTTTTTTGTAAATAGGGAACGAAAGCTTAGGATTCACCTAAGGAACAACACAACCAGTTTAAACAGCAGCCACCAAAAAAGATGAGATACGAGTCACATTTCATAAGCATCCTGGCCCCTTGTGTTTGGAGAAAACAAATACTCTGGAAAGGGAGCGGGCCAGGAATCCAATGCAGTTAGAGTTGGTTAGCATGGACCATACCAAAGTTAAACCCACCAGCCTCAAATGCACCTATTGCTCAGGGTTAGTGAATACAGGGCTGCCAATCTTATAAAACATGCTAGAAAATCCTTTACCTGAACTACCAGGAGCTTTTTTGCTTTATTTCAGAGCTCAGAATGTGGACCCTGAAGGAAGTAAAATTATAAGGGACTGGACTTCTGTACCTGAAAAGGTAAATGATTGTTTACTTAAAACTTAAAGGGCATCCCTTCAACTTACTACCTCCTGTTCTCTTTTTTTATTATTTTTTTGTTTGTTTGTTTTTTGTTTTTTGTGGGTCTGAGGATGAAACCCAGGGGCATTCGACTGCTGAGCTACACTCCCAACCCTATTTTTTTTTTTTTTGAAACAGGGTCTCACTAAGTTGCAGAGGGCTTCACTAAGTAGCTGAGGCTGTCCGCGAACCATAATCCTCAGGTCTCAGCATCCCAAATGCTGGGATTACAAGCGAGCGCCACCACACCCAGCTTGTTTAATATATTTTTAAAAAGATAGATCCAGGCATGGTGGTGCACACTTGTAATCCCAGCATTCAGGAGGCCGAGACCAGAGGATCATGGTTCATGGACAGCCTCAGCTACTTAGGCCCTCCACAACTTAGTGAGACCCTGTTTCAAAATAAGGAATAAAAAATAGGGCAGGGGGTATAGCTCGGAGGTAGAGTGCCCCTGGGTTCCATCCCCAGACCCGCAATATGCATATACATATACATATACATATACATATACATAGACATAGACATAGACATAGACATAGACATATACATAGACACAACAGTGATAGTTCCAGATGGGGAACCCCACTGCAGCTCTCACTCAAGAGGTGCCTGCCCTACAGCCTGAGCCAGCCCTCGAAGCTATACTCACATCTCCAAATTCCAGCTTTGGCTCTGCGTGTTGAAATAGCCCCAGCTGGCTGCATTCTGGTCAGACATGAGGGGTCTGGGCAAGCCGCACAGCATGGCTACCACATAGTCTTGGATGGTACCAGCTGCATCGTAGGACTTCAGGAACTCTGGGCTGTTTTCACACCAAAAACAATTCAACTTGGTTTAATACAGATGAGGAAGCACATGTTGCACCTAGCTGTGGGCAGAGAGGACTTAACATGGCACAGCCAGGCACATCCACACCCCGCTCGGTGCGGCCCAAGTCCAGTTGGGCACCAGGGTAAGGACCTCCCAGCATGCTTCAAGCAAAGTCAGCCCAAG
Source organism: Muscardinus avellanarius (assembly GCF_963383645.1). Classification (NCBI taxonomy): domain Eukaryota; kingdom Metazoa; phylum Chordata; class Mammalia; order Rodentia; family Gliridae; genus Muscardinus; species Muscardinus avellanarius. The sequence goes on along the minus strand of NC_137802.1, from coordinate 20,668,156 downwards.
TCAGCCCTAGGGGAGGGGCCTTGGGGGAAGAAGCACTGTGCTGGGAAGAGCAGGACATGGCTTTCCTCAGCAGGCCTGCAGCCCTTGGCAAGTCACTTGCCCTCTCTGTCCGCATCTCTCCACCTTCTGGTTAGAGCTGGATAACCAATAGAGAGCCCTCTGCAAAACAGAACCATTCTGGACCAAATCTGGGAACTGTGAGGCACCCTGGGCCAGGCCATGCTCACTGAGGCATAACTCAGCAAGTGAAATGCTGACCAACCAGAGTGGCAGCCCCCAGAAATACAGCACTGGTTAAAAGAGCAGGTGCCATACCTATTTTTCAAAAGCCAGAAGATGGTTGCACAGCCAAACCCTGTGGCCACACTGAGATGGGATGCTGGCTGGGGGAGAGAAGCCAAGAACCCGCTGCTGCATCGACCATCCTGCCATGTGATCAGGCGGCTCACGGCACTGGGCTTGAACACAGGGCCAGCGCCTCCCTCCATCCATTCGCAGCCTGGAATGAAGGCGACGAGCAAAACTGAAAGAGAGCACCCAGTGGGCAGCAGCATGCCCCTCATGCTCTCAGCTGGTGAGTTTAGAGCACAGGTGCCTCACCCCAGCCATGCTTGGCTCACATGTGGTTCTTCTAAGAGGGCTATATGATCCTGGGCAAATTATTTTACTCACTCCATTTGTCCCACGTCTTCTATTTCTTTTTCATTTTGAACCTGATATCACATTCTCCCCAGCCCCACAAAAAAAGATGCTTGTCACACTCTCCAGTCCCCTGGTCTCTGCTGTTCTTCCAACTGTCATCACAGAAACATTATCTAGGCTTGATTCTGAATGATTACCATTACATTTTCTCTTTTTCTTTAGTCTTAATTTTTTTTGGTACTGAGGATCATCTAGGTCCTCATACGTACTAAGTACATACTCTACTACAGACCTATATCAATAGTCCTGAGCTAAATGATTGTTAGACTCCAAACTCCACTAAGAAATCTGACCATTTCAGTTGATTATACTACTGAGAGGGTACAAACTTCAGGGGGTGGGACCTAGTTGGAAGAGGTGGGTCACTGGTGTTATGCCTTTGAAGGGTACATTTTGCCCCAGATAATTAGAATTAGGTAGGTAGGTAGGTAGGTAGGTAGGTAGATAGATAGATAGATAGATAGATAGATAGGTAGGTAGATAATCTCCTAGAGCCATGCTGTGAATAGCTCTTTTATGCTGCCTGTTCTCTACCATGATGTTCTGATGTTCTGTCTCACCAGAGGCCCATTAACAATGGGGCCAAGCAAGCACTGACTGGGAACTCTGAAACCATGAGCCAAAATAAATCTTCCTTGCCAGGCATGGTGGCACACACTTGTAATCCCAGCACTTGGGAGGTTGAGACAAAAGGATCACACAGGTTCAAAGCCAGCCTCAGCTACTTAGTGAGGCTCTCAGCAACTTAGTGAGACCCTGTTTCCAAATAAAATATAAAATAGGTCTGGGAGGATAGCTCAGAGATAGAAAGCCTCTGGGTTCCACCTCCAGTGCCACACACACACAAAAAGTAAATAAATCTTCCTTCCAATATGTTGATGTTTTCAGGTATTTTGTCATAGCAACAGGAAGGTAACAACATTATCTTTACTTCATTTATCTCTTATAACATCTTCTGAAATTTTCTCCACTCTTATCTAAATATTTTGTCCAAAACTGTTTCCAGCCAAGCTGGGTATGTTGGTGCACACCTGCAGTCCCACCTACTCAGGAGGCTGAGGCAGGAGGTCTGTGAGTGTGAGGTCAGTCCAGGCAATTTAGTGAGACCCCATTTCAAAATAAGAAACAAAAAAAGGCTGGGGATATAGCTCAGTGGCAGAGCACTTTTCTGGCATGTACAAGGCCCTGAGTGTGATCCCTAGCACCACACACACAAAAAAAATAGAATTTTACTGGACCATATGGGCCCTTTCGATCTGAGGTGTTCCATTTTATTTTGTCAAATATGGGAAATTTTCCCCATTACTTCTTCACATATTTCCACTTCTGTTTTTCCCTTTCTGAGTCTACTAGTTGCTAGTGCTTCTATTTGTATCTCTTGGCTTATATATAAGTGTTTGTGTGTTTCTACTTCCTCATCCTTCTTTCTCCTGAGAGATCTCTTTAATCTGATTTTTATTCTATACAGTGTTCTTTTTTTTTTTTTTTTTTTTTTGGTGGTACTGGGTACTGGAGGTAGAACCCAGAGGCTTTCTACCTCTGGGCTATACTCCCATACCTTTTTTATACTTTATTTGGAAACAGGGTCTCACTAAGTTGCTGCAAGCCTCACTAAGTAGCTGAGGCTGGCTTCGAACCCGTGCGATCCTCCTGTCTCAGCCTCCCAAGTGCGGGGATTACAAGCGTGTGCCACCACGCCCGGCTTCTCTACAGTGTTCTAAACTTCTGTTCATTCTGCTACCAACCTCATTTATCACCATCTTTGTTTCAATTGCAGTATTTTTCATACCTAATATATGGTTCTTTTTATGTGTTATTTTGTTGTGTCCTTGCTAATATCTTCCTTCTATATATTCTAGCATATCAAGCTAATTTGCAATTCTTCCTGTGTCCCATGTAAAAAGTTTTGCCTCTGATACAATCTTTATCAAATAACCCAGTATAATGTCTTCCTTGTGAAATGGTCATGCTCTTCAAGTGCCTCATTATCCTGGCCTGTGAGCTTATTTTCCCCTAAGAACACTGGTGACTGTGCCAGGCAATGGCGGTGGGCCAGGCCTCAGTTCCTGCCAATCCAATGACCCAGGGAAGAATGCAGGAGTCCTGGGGAGGATTCACAGGCAAATCCACAGTTAATCCATCCCCACCCCACAAAATATCTCCTCGGGCCAAGGCTTTCCATCAGAACAAACAATGTTGTGAGGACCCTTAGTTTATAGGTCATTAGCCCTAGAGTTTGAGGAGAATAACTTCTTTTCTCTGGTGCCTTGATTTTATCCCTGAAGACGCCTGAGTTTTTGAGGATGTGGAGTCAGGTGACCAGGTGAGCCCAAGGAATCAGCAGTCCCCTCCTGGCTTCTCCTTCCACAGTCAGGGCTGGCTGCCTCTTGCCTAGACCCAAACCATAAACCCACACCACCAGCTCAAAGGAACCCTATCACCCCAGGGCTTCTTACAGTATACACCCCCTTTGTTGGTGTTTTTCCTCTTCTGATTCCTCTGAAATGGGTCCTAGGGGCAAGAGCCAGCAGTAGTGCCAGCCATATTGGGAAGTTCAGAGGCAGAAAGCACTTAGAGCTCTGGCTCCCTGCATCCCAGTGGATCTTCCTATTTACTCTAATTAGGGTTGAGTGTGTGGTGTGAGTAAGGTGGTGTATATGTGAAGCACTCAGAACAGTGCCTGGCACATGGTGAGTGTTCAATAAATAATGACGACGTCGAGGAGGAAAAGGAAGAGGAGGATGAACTTTAGTTCCCGTTGTAGTTTGTACTTCTTATGTACCCCAAAGGCCGGTGTGTTAAAGGGCTGGTTCCCAGCTTAGTACTGTTGAGAGATGGTGGAAACTCTAAGAGGTGGGGCCTAGTAGGGGTCTTTAGGTCACTGGGGGAGTGCTCTCAAGGAAGATTCTGAGACCCCATTCTCTTCTTCTTTCCTTTCTACTTCCCAGCCATGAGGTGAGCAGATTTGCTCTACTGGCTGCTGCCAACATGGCCCAAAGCAACAGGGCTGGACAATAATGGACTGGAACCTTCAAAACTGTGGGCCAAAATGTAACTTTTCCCTGTAAAAGTTGTCACAGAATGGCAAAAGAATATTGACATGAGGGCCAGTCTAGAAAAGTTAACAGCAGTTGAGGATGTCCCAGATCTATGGGTTGGAGGTGAGAATCTGGCCACCACTACAGAATAGTGAATGTAAGGACCACACCAAGTAGACATCACAGAAAGCTGTTTCCCCAACTGTGTCTGATCCCAGATCCCAGATTTAAAGGCCAAGGCCATTGTATTTTCCTATAAATTTTCTCCTATAAGGCGATTTGCTTATAACAAACACATTAAACTTAATACAATAAAGAAAAAAAATTTGCTCACAGAGAACCAAACAGGTTAAACTGCCCCTCCCCACCTAGTTCCAGGTCAGGAAGCATCCATCCATTCATTTATAAATTTATTCATTCATTCATTCATTCATTAATGCTGACTGCATGACATATTTATTGAGTAACTAAGTATATTAGGTGCTAGTTCTAGTATCTGAGAATACAGGGAAGCTTTGTGAAGCTTGTATACTAGGGATGGAGACAGAATATAAACAAGCAAATGGATCACACCAGGTACTTGTAGTTGCTGTGAAGAAATGTGTATCAGAGTAAGAAGAGAGTGATAGGCTATTGGGGAGGTTCAGAGAAGTCCTCTCTGAGTTGACATGTGAAGGGGAAACTTGAATGGAGTAGGGGAGTGAGCCGGACGTGGTGATGTACGCCCATCATTCCAATACTTGGGAGGCTGAGACAGAAGGATCACAGGTTCAGCCTGGTGTGGTGACGCACACTTGTAATCCCAGCATTCAAGAGGCTGAGACCGGAGGATCATGGTTCGTGGACAGCCTCAGCTACTTAGTGAGGCCCTCCGCCACTCAGTGAGACCCTGTTTCAAAATAAAGAATAAAAAATTGGGCAGGGGGTGTAGGTCAAATGCCTCTGGATTCCATCCCTAAACCCACACACACAAAAAAAGGATCACAGGCTCACCACCAGCCTCTACAATTTAGCAAGGCCCTTCACAACTCAGTGAAACCTTGTTTCAAAATAAAAATAAAAAAAAAAATAGGGGTGGGATTGTAGCTCAGAGATAGAATGCACCTGGGTACCACCAGTACCACCAAAACAAAAACAAAAAAATACCTGGGGCAGATGTGTTGCAGGTGGATGGAATAGTGAGGGCTAAGACCTGAGGGAGCTTGTCAAGCAAGCAAGCTAGGTGAGTATTCCTGGCCAACACCCAGCACAGCACGAAGGCTTGGAGATTACGTACCTGCAACATCTGCAGCAAGGGGATGCAGGGGTGGAAATGGGAAGAGTGCTCCTGAGAATAATCTATCCCACAGATGCATTTCTACTTAATCCTAGGGGTAGGATTCTTATCCCGGCCCTAAAACTGGACCACTGCAGCTTTTTTTTTTTTTTTTTCAATCCTTTATCTACTCTAAAATTTTTTTGGCCCTGTTTTTAATTTTTTTTTTTTTTTTTTTTTTTGGTACTGGGAACCCAGCCCAATTTTTTATTCTTTTTTATTTTTTAAACAAGTTCTCACTAATTTTCAGAGGACCTCACTAAGTAGCTGAGGCTGGCCATGAAGCTGTGATCCTCCTGTCTTAGCCTCCCAAGTACAGGGATCACAAGTGTGAGAGCCACCATGCCTTTTCTTTTTCTTTTCTTTCTTTCTTTTTTTTTTTTTTTTTCAGTACTGGGAATGAACCCAGGGGCATTCTACCTCTGAGATATATCCCCAGCCCTATTTTTCATTCTTTATTTTAAAACAGGGTCTCACTGAGTTGCAAAGGGCCTCACTAAGTAACTGAGGCTGTCTTCAAACCTCGATCCTCCTATCTTAGCCTCCCACATGCTGGGATTACAAGCATGTGCCACCACACCCGGCTTGCCTTTTCTTTATATCTTTCTTTTTTCTAGTGAAGAATGTAAGATAGATGAATAGATAGATTCTTCCTCCCCCCTCCCCAGCAGTACTGGATATTGAACCCTGGGTTTGTCCCTTTTAAAGAATATATATATATATATATATATATATATATATATATATATATATATATAAGTGTGTGTGTGTGTGTGTGTGTGTGTGTGTGTGGTACTGGGGTTCCTGGAAGCCCTTCTTTCTACCTCCGGGCTACACTCCCATATCTATTTTATATTTTTATTTGGAAACAGGGTCTTTTAAGCCAGCGTGGCTGGCTTCAAACCTGTGCGATCCTCCTGTCTCCGCCTCCCAAGCGCGGGGATTACAAGCGTGCGCCACCACGCCTGGCTAGCATTAAAATATTTTTAAAAAATTAAAAAGACATCCCCAAACATTTTAATTTCTTATAATCCAGTGGGTGGAAAACAAATTTTTATTGTTGTTCCCATCTGCATTGCCCTCATTACTAATGACACTGAGCATCTCCTCATTTGTTGATTAGCCACTGTACTTCCTCTTGTAGTGGAGTCTGTTGCCTGTCTCTTTTCTGTGTTATTGCTTCTTTATTTGTACTGCTATCTGTCATTAGTCTCCTCTATACCAGCCAATATTTTCCTCCAGGCTGCTACTCACCTTTTAGCTTTGCTTTATGATTCCCATTTCTCTCCTGCTTTCACTGAGCCTGAAAGTAGAATCTGGAACAGGTGTGACCACAGGCCTCTCATAAGATAATGGCTCCCTATCCTCCAAGTTGCCTGCCTGTGTCCTCACTGAAGCACTTAGCTCTCCACTCACGTTACCGGTGCCCTACTGCTTTGGTTGTGTTTTGGAAGGTAGAGGCTTCATCTGCTCATTTCTGTAGCTCCCTTGGGGTCCAGCACAGGGCCTTTGAGGTTGTAGGTACCAAAACCAAACTGAATTAAGTCTGCCATGAACAGAGCATAACTTGATCCCAAATCTGATTTCCAAATCTGATTTCACTCGACTCCCCTGTTTAGTGATCATCACCACCAAACGCTGGCTTGCCTCCTTCCCAGAAACAAGAAGGCCGCGGGCTGGCTCGATGAAATATTAAGCAGCTCCTTTCTACAATGTGGCTGATGGTTTGTGGGGTTGGTACAAAGTCCAGCAGACCAGCAGAAAGAAGTGTGACCAGACCACAATCATTAGATCTCTGCTGTGTTCATTGGAAAGAGTTTTAGTATTAAAAGGACATTTATTCTCGTTAATGCAAAATTAAGGAGTTTAAAAGGCTTTTACAACCTAGACTCCCTCTGAGAGGTCGGCTCTAATGCCCTCATCAGCCTTCTGCTCCTTCAACTGCTTGGAGCCAAGCAGCTCCCACAGTCCCACTGGCCTTGACGAGAGCATCGGAGGGAAGGGAGAAGGGAGAGAGCCTATCTTGGCTTCTACAGTTACCCAGCCCTGTTCCTGGCAGTGGTCAAAGGACTCATCCCTAGATACCAGTCACTCAAACAAGCCAGTCACCACTCACTCAGTGACTCTTCAGGCAGAGAGGGCTGAATCTAGCCAGGCACATTGGCTCACACCTGTAATCCCAGTACTTGAAGATTACATGACAAAAAAGGATCGGGGGTAGAGCTGAGTCTGGTGGCACCTGCTTGTAATCCTAGTATTTGGGAGGTTGAGACAGGAGGGTCACAGGTTTGTGACCAGCCTCAGCTACTCAGTGAGGCCCTCTGCAACTTAGTAAGACCCTGTTTCAAAATGAAGAATAAAAAATAGGGCTGGGGGCATAGCTCGGTGGTAGAATATCCCTGGGTTCCATCCTCAGTACTGCAAAGAAAAAAATAAACTCTAGCCAGGTACAATCCCAGTATTTGGGAGGCTGAGACAGGAGGATAGCAGGTTTGAGACCAGCCTCAGCAATTTAGCCAAGACCTTGTTTCTAAATAAAAAATAAAAAGGGCCGGGTGTGGTGGTACATGCTTGTAATCCCAGTACTTGGGAGGCTGAAATAGGAGGATCATAAGTTTGCAGCCAGCCTCAGCTACTTAGTGAGTTCCTCTGCAACTCAGTGAGACCCTGTTTCAAAATGAAGAATAAAAAATAGGACTGGGGGCACCAGGCGTGGTAACACATGCTTGTAATCTCCACGCTGAGGAGGCAGAGACAGGGGGATCGCACAGGTTCGAGGCCAGCCTCAGCTGGTTTAAGAAACCCTGTTTCCAAATAAAAATATAAAATAGGTTTGGGAGTGTAGCCTGAAGGTAGAAGGCCCCTGGGTTCCATCTCCAGTACCACCAAAAAAAAAAAAAAATAGCCTGGAGGCATAGCTCAGAAGTAGAATGCCCTTGGATTCCATCCCAGTACTGAAAAAAAAAAAAAAAGGTTGGGGGTATAGTTCAGAGATAAAATGCCCCTGGGTTCAATTCCCAGTGCAAGAAAGAGAGAGAGAGAGAAAGAGAGAGAGAGAGAGAGAGAGAGAGAGAGAGAGAGAGAGAGAGAGAGAGAGAGAGAAGAGAGAGAGAGAGAGAGAGAGAGAGAGAGAGAGAGAGAGAGAGAGAGAGAGAGAAGATCTAATGCAATAAAGAATCCTTTTAACTACATCCCCCCAAAGCAGCCACACATCCTTTGTTTTCTTTGCTTAAAATACCATGTACCAGGCATGGTAGTATACATCTGTAGCCCTAGCTACTCTGAGCTTCTCTTGAGCCTAGAAATTGGAGACTAGCTTGGGCAACATAGTGAGACCCTATCACATACATAAACACACACACACACACACACACACACACACACAACTTACCTGCACTCAAATGCTGATTTTATTGAAGCTACACAATAGGTATATTTTTGTTCATAACACTATTCTCCCAATTTTATATCTAATATTTTTATAATTTAAAAAATAATTTTTGGTACTGGGGATTGAACCCAGGGGAATTCTACTCCCAAACTACACACCCACGCCCTGTTTTTTCTTTCTTTGTTTTGTTTTTTTGTTTTTTTGGTGGTACTGGGGTTCCTGGAAGCCCTTCTACCTCTGGGCTACACTCCCAGACCTATTTTTATATTTTTATTTGGAAATAGGGTCTCTTAAGCCAGCGAGGCTAGCTTCAAACCTGCGCGATCCTCCTGTCTCTACCTCCCAAGCGCCGGGATTACAAGCATTCACCACCACGCCCAGCTCCAGCCCTGTTTTTTATTCTTTATTTTGAAACAGGGTATTGCTAAGTTGTGGAGAACCTCACTAAGTAGCAGAGGCTGGCCAAGACCCTGCAATCCTGTCTCAGCCTCCCAAGTAACTTGTAATCCACACTGGGATTACAAGTGTGCGCCACCACACTCAGCTAAAAAAACAAAACAATGCCTAGCATAAAAGAGAGCTTGTGACTTCCTACAGAATCCTAATCCTTCCTTAGACACTGTGTTAGGACGTCCCTCCTGTCACTGAGCCAGCGCGCCCTTCTGTAGCTCTGTGCCTCCTAGAGGCCTGTTTTTTATATATACTTTTATTGGTGCTTTATAATCTCACATCATCATGTAGCTCATAGTGGTCGTGAGGCACGTGCACACAGCACTTCCAGCTCCAGCGCCCTCCCCACTCCCCTTCCCCACAGGGTACTAAGACTGACACTGGTATTCTCACAAAGCCGATGGAAGCGATTCCTTCATTAATCCTCCCTCTTCCCCTAGACTCCTGGCTCCTCCTGGCTCTGCTGGAGTTTCTCCTCCATTACCTGGAGTCCCTCTGGTATCCACATTACTCCCTGTCTTGCACATATGAGAGAACACATAGGACTCTTCACTTTCTGTGGCTGGCTAACCTCACTTAGCATAATGGTCTTCGGGTCCATCCATTTTCCTGCAAATGACATAATTTTGTTCTCTATTGCTGAGTAGAATTCTATTGTGTGTATATCCCATAATTTTGTAATACATTTGTCTGTTGATGGACACCTGGGTAGATTCTACACTTCAACTATTGTGCATTGTGCTGCTATGAACGTGGATATCATGTTATATACATACATTACTATGATTTTCTGATTTCAGTCCCTTTGGAAAGATACCCAGAAGTGATAGAGCTGGATCCTAGTGGCCTTTAAAAGCTGTGTCTTAGCCGGGCGTGGTGGCGCACGCTTGTAATCCCAGCATTCGGGAGGCTGAGACCTGGAGGATCGCGGTTTGTGGACAGCCTCAGCTACTTAGTGAGGCCCTCTGCAACTCGGTGAGACCTGGTTTCAAAATAAAGAATAAAAAATAGGGCAGGGGGTGTAGCTCGGAGGTCAAATGCCCCTGGGTTCCATCCCCAGACCTGCAAAAAATAATAAATAAATAAAAAAAAATAAAAGCTGTGTCTGAAGTCAGACAGACCTGGGTTCAAAAAGTGGAGTTGCGGCCAGGCGTGGTGGCGCACGCTTGTAATCCCCGCGCTTGGGAGGCAGAGACAGGAGGATCGCGCAGGTTCGAAGCCAGCCATGCTGGCGTAAGAGACCCTGTTTCAAAAATATAAAATAGGTCTGGGAGTGTAGCCCGGAGGAAGAAGGGCTTCCAGGAACCCCAGTACCACCAAAAAAAAAAAAAAGTGGAGTTGCCAGTTGCTGCCAGATGACCCTGAGCACATTATCCTCGCCTTTCTGAACTTCAACACATCATCTGTACAATGGTGACAGTCACCGTCAGAAGACTGTCAGGAAAGCTCAACGAGATGATTCGGGTAACACCCTTAGCCCAGCACCTGGCATGTTATTTGTTGTTTTGCTGGTTTAGTCTCTTCTGGAAGCCAAAAGAATAGGCCACCCTTCTACAGCAGATCTTCATCAGCGGACAGATTGAGTAGTGCTTTGCAACTTAGTCCTTAAGAAGGATCCACCTGTAATTTTTTTTTTTTTTTTTTTTTGCGGTACTGTGGATGAAACCCAGGGGCATTCTACCCCTGAGTTATAATCCCAGCCCTGTTTTTTATGCTTTATTTTAAAACAGGGTCTCACTGAGTTGCAAAGGGCCTCACTAAGTAGCTGAGGCTGTCTGCGAACCACGATCCTTCAGTCTCAGCCTTCCAAATGCTGGGACTACAAGCCTGTGCCACCATGCCCAGCTGTGTGTGTGTGTGTGTGTGTGTGTGTGTGTGTGTGTGTGTGTGTGTGTGACTGAGGGTGAAACCCAGGGCTTTTCTACCTCAGGGCTATACTCCCAGACCTATTTTATACTTTATTTGAGAGCCAGCTGAGGCTGGCTTCAAACCTGTGTGATCTTCTTGTCTCAGCCTCCCAAGCGCTGGGATTACAAGTGTGCACCACCACGCCCAGCTCTGAATTTTTTTTTAATAATCACAAATATCTGTGAATATGTAAAGAATAAAAACTATGCCCAAATTCCAGCGCTTCCTCTGTGTCTTGGGATCTTGTACAGTTACAGCTAATCTCTTGGATGTTCTGAGACACTGACAAAGAGAAAACTGCAGAAAATCCACTCTGCTTAATCCTATACAAGAAAGAAGGAGAGAAGACTCACCCTTTGCCCCTGCCTGTTCATAGATAACATGCTAATAACCCGTGAGTCTATAGGTCACTTCCTAATTGCACATTTGAACCAGAATAAACGTACATAAAATACAGGGAGCACTGTATGTTACTTCTTGAGGAGCAAGACATTATTCCTAGGGTAGGATAATCCAGTGCTGCCTCTGTAGCCCTTTCTTCTTTGTGATTAGCAGCAGCGTGAGATCAGTCCTCAAGCCCAGCTTACCTTGACCTGTTTTCCAAAACAGAACACCATGCATCTGTCCTGACACGCCAATGTCCCTGACTTTCCAGAGCTGTTGCTGGGGAAGAGCAGCCAGACACTCATTGAGGGCTTGAATGATTCTACTCACATCCTGCTCCTGCCCCTGGAAACAGAATAGGACATGTTGGGTGGGGGAAGACAAAGGGCAGAGGGAGGATGGCAGGTCTAGAAGGTTTTTCTGGGGAATGGCTGCCAGCTCACTCCACTCGGGGTCATTTCCAGAATCTGCTGAAGGTTCTCAAGGGTGACATGTGGGATTGGGATTCTGTGCTACCTCTGGGGTAGGACTATGGCCGACAAGAGCCCACTCTAGGTCTTTAAGGATGAGGCGCTGCTGCAGAGGCTCAACAAAGGGCCTGGGCTCTTCCTCCACCTCAGGTCAGCCTGAGCTGAGCAAAGCATCCCCCGCGCCCTCAGTCAGAGGAAATCAGGGAAGAATCTCTTTCACAGCACACAAGGGGTGATAGGCTGGGGAACTAGCAGGGAGGAACCCGGCATGTGCAGGGGCTAAGAAATGTCCTATCCATTACAGGCTTGCTGGAATAAACTGGCAAAACACAGATTAAACAAGAGGGAAAAGGCATCCGGATTTCTTTACATGCAAAAAGGCAAGAAGTCACAGCATGAAGGAAAATCACATGAGTATGAACACTCGGGCCCAATGTGGTTCCAAAACCTATGCAGCCCTTTTCCTATATGGAGGGGAAGATGGGGAATGTAAACAACTTTGAGAAGAGTTGATGATAATTAGGGGGAAATACAGAAATCAGCTTGTAAAATATAGTAAGGGAAGTCCATGAAGGTGTGTGAGATTGAACCCACAGCATTCTATCTCCAATCTATATGCCCAGCCCTATTTGTAATCTTTCTTGTTGGAAACAGGGCCTCACTAAGTTTCAGAGGGCGTCACAGGTTGCTGAGGCTGGCTGTGGACCTGGGATCCTCCTGTCTCAGCCTCCCAAGTCCTGGGATTACAGGTATGTGCTACCACACCCGGCTTCCCCACCACCACCTGGGGATTGAACCCAGGTCACTTTACTTTCCACTGAACCACATCCCCAGCCCTTTTTATTTTTCATTTTGAGACAGAGTCTTGCTAAATTTCTCAGGTTGGCCTCAAACGTATGCCTCCCGACTAGCTGGAATTGCAGGTATGGGCCACTGCACTCACTTTTTTTTTTTTTTTTAGATACAGTCTCATTTTGTTGCTCAGGCTAGCCCTGAATTCCTGAGCCCCACTGATTCTCCTCGTGCCTCCTCTTCAAAGTAACTGGAGCTCTGGGTGCATACCCAGCTTGCAGTCTGGTTTTATCACAGATAAGAAGATTCCAGATAAATTTTATGTGCTTGGGTGGGGAAAAGCAAGACAAGGTTAGAGGGACAATGATTCTAAGCTTGCTTTTGAAGCCTTTTAATTTCCTTTAGATAAAATTACCGAGCATGCTAAAAAATGCCATATTTGGGGAGAATCATAGTCTGAGCCCCATGCCAGGAGAGATGCCATCATGAAAGGCCCAACACACTGAAGCACTCTGGAATGGGCTCCAGTGTTCTGGTTTGCTCAGGCTTTAGGCTGTCCATTGGGTAGATATTTCCTGAGACCTGTGACAGCCAGACCCTGGACTTGAAACCAAAACCCATTTAGGTAAGGAGGAAACCCAAAAAAACATCTGAGACACAGAGAGAATGGAGCTGGGCTGTGTGATGAAGTGGTAGGAAAGGAGGCTGGAAGTGAAGAGAGCCATTCTGAGAGTATCATCATGGAATCTGTGCTTTCAAAAGATTAATCGGCCAAAAGCATCAGTTATACAGTGAGAGGGAGATAATGGAGAGGGATGTCCCAGGGTGAATAGACTGAAGAAAGTCAAGACCACCTTTCCCTAGGGAGCCTTTCTTCTATATTCCTCCGCCCTTGAAAACTTCTCTAAGCAGAGGAATGTTGAAAGAGAAAGTCCCAAGGGTTAAGCAGAATTGATGATCACATTAATATCTATTAGTCAATTGGTCCTAAGAGACAAAAATGAATGCAGGATCAGATAAGTTCAGATTGGGTCTTCAGAGTCAGTTGGGAGCAACACATTTTGCTATCTTTTGGGGGGGGGGTATATTAGGAATAAACTCTGGGACATTCTACCTCCAAACTAAACCATCAAACCTTTTTTTTTAATGTTTTGTTTTTAAACGGGGTCTCACCAGCTTGCTGAGAGTCTAATTACATCGCAGAAGCTGTCCTTGAACTATCCTATCTTAGCTTCCAAAGTACTTGGATTACAGGTATGCCACCATTCCCAGCTTATTTTGCCATCTTACAGTTAAAGAAATGCCAACTCCAAAGCCGGGCGTGGTGCTGCACGCTTGTAATCCCAGCACTCAGGAGGCTGAGCCCAGAGGATCGTGGTTCGCAGACAGCCTCAGCTACTTAGTGAGGCCCTCTGCAACTCTGTGAGACCCGGTTTCAAAATAAAGAATAAAAAAATAGGGCAGGGACTGTAGCTCGGAGGTCGAATGCCCCTGGGTTCCATCCCCAACCTGCAAAAAAAAAAAAAAAAAAAAAGAAAAGAAAGAAAGGCCAACTCCAGTCAAGCAGTATGTCTATATGGGTCGAGTTAAAGACTCAACTCCAAAAGTAGGCAATGAGGAGATGCAAACCTAAGAAATATGGGCTCTGTGACCACCTCATCTTTTAAATGATTAAATCTCTGCTATAAGTCATAACTAGGACCCCAGGGTTTCGTCTCATTTCAGTAGATGCCTAGAGCTCATTGATCCTAAAGTGTTTTAAGTGCCTTGGGCCTTTCTTGATGACGTCTTTCCTAAATTGGGACTCAGAGAAGGATACTCTCAAAAATATGACATGCTGGCATGCTGAGCAGTTTGACCTAAAAAAAAAAAAAAAATCTAAGCCGGGTGTAGTGGCACACGCTTGTAATCCCTGCGCTTGGAAGGCAGAGACAGGAGGATCGCGCAGGTTCAAAGCCAGCCTTGCTGGTTTAGGAGACCCTGTTTCCAAATAAAAAAATATTAAAAAAAAATAGGTCTGGGAGTGTAGCCCAGAGGTAGAAGGGTTTCCAGGAACTAAAAATAAAAATAAATTTAAAAATCTAAAGCCATTAAAAGCAGGTTCAGAAATAAGGTCCCTCTAGCCCTCTAAGTCTCAATAAGCTAAAAAGATCATCACAAATATTCACCTAGGAAAGCACAAGCCACAGCCAGACATGGTGGTGCACACCTGTAACCCCAGGCCTTGGGAAGCTGAGACAGGAGAATAGCAGTTTTGAGGCCAGTTTCAATAACTTAGAAAGGCCCCCAGTAAGCTAGTAAGATACTGTTTCAAAGAAAAAAAAATTTTAAGGACCATGCACATTTATAAATGGGGCGTGGTGCCACACACTTGTAATCCCTGTATTTGGGAGGCTGAGACAAGAGGGTAGCAGGTTCATGGCTAAACTCAGGCACTTAGGCCTTCCACAAGCGAGACTTTATTTCAAAATAAAAGAATAAAACAGGCTGGGGGTGTAGCTCAGAGGTAGAATATCCCTGAGTTCCATCCTCAGTACCCTAAAAATGAGTAAATAATTTTTTTTAAAAAAGGACCATGAGCTGGGTGTGGTGGCGCACGCTTGTAATCCCAGCACCTAGAAGGCTGAGACAGGAGGATCGCATAGGTTCGAAGCCAGCCTCAACTACTTAGTGAGGCTCTCAGCAACTTAGACCTTGTTTCCAAATAAATTATAAAATAGGGCTGAGGGTGTAGCCTGGAGGTAGAAATCCCTGGGTGCCACCCCCAGTGCCTCAAAAAAAGGGGCCATGCACACAAAAAATGGCTGAGGTATTTAATTGGCTAAAGTGAGATTAAGAATTATCGAAGGGCCCTTGAAAATGATGGTTAAGCCGATTATGGTAATATATGTCTGTAATTCCAGTTACTTGGGAGGATGAGGCACGAAGATTGCAAGTTCAAGGCCAGTCTGGGCAACTTAATGAAGTCCTGGATTCAGAGAAAGAAAAGAAAAAAAAAAGGAAAGAGAAAGAAGAGGAGAAGAAAGAAAAGAGATGAAAAGAAGAGAAGGAAGCTAAAATGTTAGACCTTTTTATTTTGTTTTGGGTTAGTATTTTGTTGTATTTTTGTTTTTGTTTTTGTTTTGTGGTACCTAGGAGCATTCTACCTCTGAGTTATACCTCCAGCCCCCTTTATAATTATTATTATTCTTTATTTTGAAACAGGGTCTCACTGAGCTGCATAGAGCCTCACTAAGCAGCTAAGGCTATCCTCAAACCGTGATCCTCCTGCCTCAGCCTCCCAAATGCTGGGATTGCAAATGTGCACCACCATGCCCGGAGAGGTTTTCTTTTAGAAAAATTTTAAATTTAAGCTAAATTTAAAAGGTTAAGTAAGAACTAGTGTTCTGAATTTCATAAATTGAATATTTTTATTTCACCCAAAATAAATCATCCTTGGCACACAGAAATTACCTCAAGTCACAAAATAAACTTCTATTTAACAACTGGAAGGATCCAAGGAAAGTTTAAAGAAGTGGAAAAGAAACGTGGCTCAGCTGGCGATAAGTGTCAGTTCTTTGGGGAACTGAAAAAGCTTATGGTTTGGGAAAGCGTCCTAGTGCTGAGTCCTCGGCCCCTCCGCTCCCTCCAGGATGCGCCTCCCTCCGAGGAGCAATCCTGCCGCTCAGGTTTGGTCAGCAGCAGCTCTTGGCTCCTAAGGAGCATGAACGAAGAACAAAGGAGGAAGGCAAAAAGGAGTAGGATGGGTGAAGGAGTAGAGAGATAATACAAAGCATTATCCTGAGGCGGCAGCTCCAGACCCTAAACATAAATAAATATAAAAGATCCTTTCTGTGCAAGACGAACAACAAGCAAACTGGCAGAGCAGCGAGGGACAAAAACACAGAGGAGGCGCATGGCTCCGCCTAGTCCTCAGAGAGGAAACTAGAGGACACGGAGCAGAGAGGAAGAAGGAAGAGATACCTGCTTGGACCCGCACTGTCCAAGAGGGCGGTCAGGACCGCAGGTGGCTAGTCTGAACCGAGATGTCATGGAAGTAGAAAATGCACACCGGAATTCAGAGTTGGTGCAGAAAAGAATGCACATAGCTCACTAGCAAGTTCCTATTGAGTAGTCCATGTCAAAATTATAATATATCCCATACTTTGGGTTACATAAAACATACAATTAAAGTTAATTTCACGTTTTCTCTTTTTTTAAAACACAGGGGCATTCTACCTCTTAGCTATACCCCCAGCCCTGTTTTTTATTCCTTATTTGAAAACAGGGTCTCACCAAGTAGCTGAGGCTGGCCTCGAACCTGCTATCCTCCTGTCTCAACCTCCCAAGTACTGGGACTACAAGTGTGTGTCACCACGCCCGGTTATTTCATGTTTCTTCTACTTCATTTAATATGACCACTTGAAGATTATACACATACTTGTGGCTGGCATTTATACTATACAGTGCTGTTTTAAAGGTCACCGCATGGCCATCAGATGGTGCATTATTCCAGGACAGAGGCACCACTGTTTAAAATGGGCCCAGAGTGGGTAGAGACAGTCTGGATGGGAGTAAAAACAAGAAGAGTGTTCAGCAGTTCATTCTAGGGGTGAGTGTGACGGGGGGAGTAGGAAAGGCATTGCCCCCAATGCCTATTCTCTTGGCTCAGAATATCAGTCCATCTACCTCCCAATCAGATCCTAGAACTAGACTTGAGTGCTTAGGAACTCATTCAACCCCACTTATCCCCTTATAGCTGAAGAGCCTTTAGTTCAAAGAAAAAAGAAAAAAAAACCAAGAACGGGTTACAGAACTTTCCCCCAAACCCTTGTATTTTATATTGCCAATATCTAAAAACCTGTTCTTCACATAGGTGCCAAGTTTGGCCTTGGTATACACAGTACTTAATAAGTAACGAGTATAGGCCTGAGGGGAGGGGAATGGCCTCCAGGTGTGGCTCCATAGACCGGTGGTTCTCACCCGGGGTAATTTAGCTTCCTAAGGGACATTTGGCAATGGGGAGACATTTCTGGTTGTCACATCTTAAAGGGGGAGGTGACACTGCCATCGTATGGTTTGAGGCCAGGGAAGCTGCCAAACATCCTACAGTGGTAAGGACTGCCCCCAGACAAAGAATTGCGCAGCCCAGGACGTCAACAGGCCAAGGTTAAGACTTGCTACAGACGAAACATACAGCAATGCTGTTTTCCCAGAACACAGCTCACATTCAGAGGACACTGGGAGGTGCCATTACTGGCCTCCCCCTCACTGAGCAGGTGGGGCACGCCAGGTGTGCTGTAAGCACAGAGCAGCCTGCTGGGTGCCGGGGCAAGTAGGGAAAGTAGCTTCCACGAGGCAGCCCTATTTCAAGAGGCGGTGGCACACCTGAGCCCACTCTCCTGCAATCCCAGGGCTCCGTGGCCCGCCCCCACAGGGTCAGAGCCAACTTTGCCTCCATTTTATAGCCCATAAAGTGAAATAATCATTCTAGCATACCCCGCCACCATCAAACTGGTTCTGAAAGTCTCTATGAAAATGCAGAGTGCTCCTGAAATCTTCTAGAAACGCTTCTAAGCGAGATGGATTCTGAACCCTGAGGAACTGAGCCCAACTATGTGGCAAGAGCTGATGAAAATCAGAAGCTTTTGGAATTGGGCTTTTATCAGGAAATCAAGGGTTGTGGCTGGAAGGGGCCTAAGGGGTCACTCATTTCAATCAAGAAAACAAGCTAAGGCTCAGCAAGAGTCAAAGTTTACATAGAAAGTTCCTTGGTAACAATTTCTATTTGACTGAACACGGAGCTATCCTTTTTGGGCAATAAGGAGGACTTAGCTCTAAGGGCTTTCTGAGAAGTCACTAGTTGTAGCATACATATTTTTTCTCGGTACTGAAGATTGAGCCCAGGGTGCTTTACCAAGAAACTATATCTCCAGCCCCCCCCCTTTTTTTTAAATAAAGAGAGGGTCTCAAGTTGGCTAGGCTGGCCTCGAAATTGCAATCCTTCTGTCCCAGCCTCCAAGAAGCAAATGGGATTACAGGTCTGTGCCACCGGCCTGCCGCTGGGTTCCACCAATTCAATAGCTACTAAAACAATATGTTAGCTGATTTATTTCTGGCTTTTTATCTGCTCTGAAGTCTTTTCTCTAGAGTATCTCAGCCTTTGGGGCTGAAAGACTGTTGCTGACCAAGTGTTTTGAGTTCCTCAGTCCACATTCGCTTCTACTAATGAGAGGAGTTATTTGGGCTGAATTCTACTGCACCTGATTTCCGGAGGAAAATCCAGACTCTGCCCTTGGGGACAGATTCCTGAACTGAGGGCACAGGGCAGAAGTGAGGAGCAGAGAGCGTCAAGAGTGATAGGAAGGCCTGTGGGCACTCCACATACACAGGAGGCCAACTCCTCGCAGGCCAGAAAGCACTGGGATCCGGCGCCACAGGCAAGGACTCCTGAGGATGCCAGAGTGTGGAGGAGATGGGCAGCTGGTGGAGGCTCAGACAGAGCTACAGCAGGCAGCAAGGCCCCCAGAAAGAGATGGGGGCGGAGCGGGGCAGGTGGAGGTCAGAAAGGCTGGCTCAGTCAGGGAGACTTCTTTGCTGAAGGGGGCTGCCAGGGAGGCCTCCTTGGAGAAGAGGGGTGTCAGAAGGCTCCTGGAGGCGGCGGCTCCAGGGTGCTGCCTCACCTGGGGCCCGGCGGCCGCGCTCTCGGCCTCCGCCCGCGCAGCCCGGGCAGAGCTCGCCAGTACCACGAACCCGGATGGCTGGCCGGGTGCGGCCTCCAAAAGGGCTGCCTTCACGGACGTGGTGCCCAGGTCTATGCCAAGAGTGACCGCCCGCGAAGCCATGGCAGCGGCGACCCGCGCGGCTCTGTCCGCTAACCAAGGCTCCGAACCCAGGCGTCCTGAAAGGGTGGCGCCGGGGCGGGGCTTCGCCTGCAAGCCTTTCAGCCACACTCAAGGTGGCGGCTTCTCGTCTTTCTATTGGCTGACTCTCACGCTCTCCTCGCAGTGTGTCCCCGCGATAGGTGGAGAGGCCACAGAAGGCGGGGCCTACGGGGGCCCGCCCCGTAGAGCAGAGGTTCAGGGAGAGTCCAGAGATGTCGGGACTTGACTCACTAAGGGAGCACGGTGTTCACCCAGAGGCTGTAGAAGTTTCGAGAGCCTACGCGTCCCTAAAAGTGGCTTGATCGTTCCTCTTACCGGAGCCCCCATGCCTGCTAGGGATCCTGCCCCTACCCCCTCCCGTCAACCTGCTCTGACCGGCTAAGACTCGTGAAGACTACAACTTCCAGAATGCCTCGCGCCGAGATCAAGCCTCCAGGAGTCAGGTGACTCGGGTCAGGTGACAGCTGGCCCGCCCTTACACAAAGTCTACCCGGCCTGGGGAATCTGGTGCATTCCGAAGCTGCACCTGGTGCGAGATTCCTGCGTCCAGTGAGGTCGGTCCCGGAGCCTGGTCGGCTCCCAGGTGAGAGCCGGCGGGCCCCCCACAGCCTCCCATTTCCCTGGCGGGCCGTCTGAGGACCAGAAACTGGCCCGTCATGGCGGTGGGGCAGCCTGCAACGGGTCCTGTCCCCGTCTGCTGCACCTGGGATCCAGCCTCTGCCACCAGCCCCGGACCTCACGACACTGGGCAGTCCCCAGTTTGAAGGTCCTGGATGGTGGTGAGTGAGCCCGGACACCGAGAATTCGGGACGGTGCGGTGGCTCTACTACAGAGCAGTTCAGAGCCCCTTCCCTCCTCTTCTGCTCAGTGGCCTCCTGAATGGGTGGGAGAGTGTGCAGATTGCTTTTGGAGAAGCTAGGCGCTTAGAGGATCATTCTAGTGGCCGGCTCCTGGACCCTAGACAGAGGAGACCCTCCACCTTTACCCCTGGGGTTTTCAGATTAGAGAGAGAGAGGACCACTGAGCCCCGCCTTTCCAATTATGTTGAGGCAAATAACAATTTATGTTATGTTTTGCTAGGTGCCCTTAGGCATCAGTGATTATCACATTGCAACACTGTTTCTCAACTGTTTTGTCCTTATCAGTCCACCCCCACCTTGAAATTTTAATACTGAGGATGAACTCTGTATTTATGTTTTATGGCCCTTTTAAGGGTCATTTCAGGATCGTAAGATTTTCTTATCCTCAAAAGTCTATTTTCACCCCCTTTGAGAATGCATGCTTTACCTCTCATTTTTTTTTATTTTTTTATTTTATTTTTTTGTGGTACTGGGGTTCCTAGAAGCCCTTCTACCTCCGGGCTACACTCCCAGACCTATTTTATATTTTTGAAACAGGGTCTCTTACGGCAGCGCTGCTGGCTTTGAACCTGCGCGATCCTCCTGTCTCCGCCTCCCAAGCACAGGGATTACAAGCGTGCCCCACCACGCCCGGCTTTACCTCTCATTTAAATCCTCTGTGGTAGTTGCCACCATCCTTGTTTCTCTGTTGGGAAACTGAGGAGGCTCAGTCGCACCCAAAGTCATACAACTAATAAATGGGGGAACCCAGGTTTGAACCTGTGCATTCTGTCTTGAGGACATACGGTCCTTGCCACATCTGTGTTACTTCTCCAGGAAGTTCCAGGTTGTGGGACAGAGACTGGACTGACTTAGAGAACAGGCAGAGGGAAGCCGCCACAAGAGACCCCTAACTCCACCTTTCTTCCAGGAGGGGACTGTAGGAGTAGGAGGGTCTCTTAAAATTGATGACATCTGAATGAAGCCCAGAAGATAGTTAGAAATTACACCAAAGTACAGGCATCCAGAGAAAGCCCATTGTCGTGAAACGCAGTTTTGTCTTGTGGCTTTCACAAGCTACTAGTTATGTGTGCTTACCAATCTGATCGTTTAAGCACTTTAATTAGCTTATCAATCCATTTCTTTCTGTCCTTCCTTCAGTGTCTCAGCCTCCTTTGGGGCTAGGGGTGTGTGTGTGTGTGTGTGTGTGTGTGTGTGTGTGTGTAATTTGGTAAGTTATTGAGGCTTGTCGTGAACTTGTGATCCTCCTGTCTCAACCTCCCAAACACTGGGATTACAGCAGGCATGAACCACCATAACTGCGACTGGGGGACACGTGTGGTGTGTGTGTGTGTGTGTGTGTGTGTGTTTACTGGCAATGGAACCCAGGGGCATTCTACCTCCAAGCCAAACCCCCAGCCCTATTTTATTATTTATTCTGAAACAGGGTCTCGCTAAGTTGCCGAGGGCCTCACAAATTGCTAAGGCTGACCATGAACTCATAATCCTCCCATCTCAGCCTCCCAAGTACTGGGATTACAAGCATGGCCATCATGCCCTGCTATTGGGGGACTTTTGATGACCAGATGTTCTAGATTCTCGGTTCATATTCCACTTCTGTAGAATGAGCCAGTTTGGGGAAAGAAGACACCCAATAGCCAATAAAACCGTATTCTTTCTGTTAACTGGGTTGCAAAAAGCAGTTGAAGAGGGAAAAATTAAAGTCTGTTTCACTTCCTCAGGACCTTACACAATCAGATTAGTTGCTGTGAACCCATTTCCCATATATAAAAGAAAGATAAGTTGTCCCTGGGGTTCCTGTCTCTGAGGTTGTAAGGTCAGAGGTGTGAAGCAAAAATCCTTTATGAGCTGTCCCATGCCATGGGGATGGGTGTGGCACATTGTCTACCTGGAGCTGAGTAGAATCACCCTTAATATGAACTCCTCTTGTTGTTTTTCTTTCTAGTTCTGAGAAATCAAGGACTATGACAAGGAATTGGCTGACTATTTTTATCCTTTTCCCCCTGAAGCTTGTAGAGATATGTGGTAAGTTTAAAAATGGGTCATCAACTCAAAAAGGGAAATAGAAGCCCGGTGTGTTGGCACATACTTGTAATCCTGGTACTTGGGAAGCTGAGACAGGGGAAATGCAGGTTCAAGGACAGCTTCAACAAATTGTCAGACTTCATCAACCTAGTAAGACCCTGTCTCAAAATGAAAACAAGGCTGGGGATGTACCTCTAAGTTAGAAGGCCCTGGGTTCAATCCCCAGTACATCAAAAGGGTGAGGGGGATGGTGGCTGTAGAGTGAGGAACCTGACCTCTCACCAAAAGTTTAGTATTGTTCAGGCCACATGCCTGAGGCAAATGGCCACTGGAGAGGTAGAACAGACCTAAGTCTGGGAGGCTGAGACAGGAGGATCCCAGGTTTAGGGCCAGCCTCAGAAACTTAGGCCCTCTGTAACTTAGTGAGACCTTTTTTCTAAATAAAGAACAAAAAATAAGGCTGAGGGTGTAGCTCAGAGGTAAAATACCCCTGGGTTCAATCCCCAGTATCATTAAAAAAAAAAAAAAAATCACTGAAATCCCTTCTGTGAAGAGCTTTGTTTAGCACTCAAGCCCATTATTTCGATCACTAACTTTAACTTGGCTATTCTTAAAAAGCAAATAAATCTTAAAATTCTCAATTAAAGACCTCAAACAACTGGTACAAACAATACAAATTCTGCACCTGTCTCCAGAGCCTTGCACAGCGGTTACACCCTTGAGGTCATCTGGCCTCTTGAAACAATAGTCATCTGATCTGCTCTTCCAGGTTTGTTACAATCAGTCATACAACTTTATAGTCACCCCTTGTATATAAGCAGTTTTTGAGAAAGGACAGGTCTTGCTGACCATGGGGCTCAGTGTTCTCAATAGGGATGCCAGAGCCTTACTCCAGCCCTATGGGGTCACGTGTTCTGGAACTATGGCTGAAGTGTGTGTCTGTGTGTGTGTGTGTGCGTGCACGCACATTAAAACTCCTTTACTAAGGCTAAGGAATTCCCATAGGAAAGAACAGAAAATTCAGCTGCCACGACTCCAGTAATACAGAGGAGAAACTGAGGCCCAGACAGAGCCCCAAGTTCACAGAGCTAGAATGTATCAAAACTGGAACCCAGAGCCGGGCATGGTGGCGCACACTTGTAATCCCAATATTCAGGAGGCTGAGACTGGAGGTTTATGGTTCACAGACAGCCTCAGCTACTTAGTGAGGCCCTCTGCAACTCAGTGAGACCCGGTTTCAAAATAAAGAATAAAAAATAGGGCAGCAGGTGTAGCTCAGAGGTCAAATGTCCCTGGGTTCTATCCCCAGACCCCCCCCCCAAAAAAAAACCCAAAAAACTGGAACCCAAATAGGATCTCTGCTTCATTATATGCTTCACCTTCTTCCCTGAATGTTACTAGGAAAGAGTAATGCAAGCCATGATTAAACCAAGCACACAGAGTTACATTTCTTTTTTATATTTATATATTTTTTTCTTTTGTGGTACTGGAGATAGAACCCAGGGGCTTTCTACCCCTGGGCTACATTCCCAGACGTGTGTGTGTGTGTGTGTGTGTGTGTGTGTGTGTGTGTGTGTGTGTGTGTTCCGAATGCTGGGATTACAAGCATGCACCACCATGCCCAGTTCCTATTTTATATTTTATTTGGAAACAGGGTCTCACTAAGTTGCTGAGGCTGGCTTTGAACCCCCACAATCCTCCTGTCTTGGCCTCCCAAGCACTGGGATTACAATCTTGCGCCACCACGCTCAGCAGATTTCTAACTCATTCTGCCGTGCCTTCTTCTGTGCTTTGGGAGTGACCACAGGACCAGAGATGAGAGCAGTGGCCTCCAGAGCGTTTGGTCTCTGGCTTTGTGGGTGGAATCTGAGGCAGTGCAGCCTGGGCTTTGGACTAGACAGGCCTAAGGCTTGATTCCTGCCTCTACTGTTTCTGAGCTTTGTGGGCAGGACACCTTCCCTCCCGGAACTCTATTTCCTTATATCCATAGTAGGAATAGCAATATTATTCTTTGCTGTATACATTAAGCCAGGCATGGTGGCCTAGGCCTGTAATTCCAGTACTTAGGAGGCTGACACAAGAGGATCATAAGTTCAAGGTCAGCCTCAGCAACGTAGACCCTGTCTCAAAATACAAAATAGAAAAGGGTTGGGTGCTCCCAAACCTCTGCCAAAAGGAAAGAACACTTCTGGAATTCAATCCCCAGAGGGAGGGAGGGAGAGGAAAGCTAAGAACATATCAGGGTATTTGCATGGGGTG
The DNA here is from genome assembly GCF_963383645.1 of Muscardinus avellanarius. Classification (NCBI taxonomy): domain Eukaryota; kingdom Metazoa; phylum Chordata; class Mammalia; order Rodentia; family Gliridae; genus Muscardinus; species Muscardinus avellanarius. The sequence goes on along the minus strand of NC_137802.1, from coordinate 20,643,699 downwards.
GGACATGCCAGTTCATATTAGCTAAACAAACCAGGGGGACTTGAAGTGCACTTTTATTGTGACTCCTTTGGTGCTTCTAAGATGGTGTATGAGAGGCTCCTATTCCAGAGAAAAGTTGAAAATGTGCTTTCCTGGGATATGTTACCAACCTCCTGACTGCCTCCTATCTTGAGCTAAAATGTCGTGCAGTTTTGTTAGCAATAGTAACCAGCAATAATAATAATAACCTGCATACTGGCCATGTGGAAAGCATGGTACAAACATTACCACCTCTTGTCTTCACAGTGACCCTGTGAGATAGGTCTTGTTGTTTTCCCCCACTTTCTAGGTGAGGGAGTGGAGGCTCAGAGAGGTTAAGTACCTTACTGTGGTCACACGGCTAGGAAGTGTCGGAGCCGGAGTGAAGCTGTGTGACTTCAGAGTCTGACACAGCTGCTGAGCTCTGCTGTCTTCTTTGGTGCTGAGTGAGGGGTAAAGATACATCTGATCTGGTTCTTTGAAAGTTCACAGACTACTCCTTTAACAGGTAAAAACCGGAATACCCAAGGTTGTGTGGGTCTCCTACCCACCCTGACCACTGAAATAGCAGAACCCTAGGTACCCAGAGCTATGAGTGGCTGGCTGGCATCGCTTTCAGTGTCCCTGTCCCAAGCAGTGGCTTGTTCTAGGACTTGCTTATCAGGTGTGGCCCTCCATTCTGGGTAAAATTGAACAGGCAGGGACAGTCAGTCCTGCACTACTCCACCTGGTAGAGCCCAGAACAAGCCCTCAGATTGAGATCAGAGCAGTGAGAATGAAAACAGAGAGGGGGGCAGAGTTACCAAAGCTTCCTCGCAGCCCCCAGGCTGCAGGTAAGGACATCCAAGCAGCTTCTTCAAGGGCCAGATGGAGGACATCCTGCCCTGAGGGACCCTGCCAGGCAGGAAGAGGGACTAGAGACAACAGCGGGGTCTAAGTCCAGGGACTTGCAGGCTCAAGACCACCTCTGCCTGCATTCACACACACAGGGTCAGGAAGGGAAGCCATCCCGGATGTGGTCTGAGAGGCTCGGGGTAATACACTGAGCCCAGAAGAACAAGTGTCAGACTGGCCGAGCACCTCCTCAGAGGAGTCCAGGCAGGGGAGGAGGAACTATCAGGTACTGAGAGGGGGAGTCAACAAAGGAGGTAGAGTTAGGTGACTTTGAAGTTGTTTTCAACTTAAGCATCTATTTTAGATCTCAGGCCTTGCCTGCAACCTCTCCCCCTACAAGGACCATCTTCCTCTGAGTTGAGCACTGCTCCTCCCTGTGGGTGCCCTTCCCTGTCCCTTTCTAGATTCGTAATCATCCCTAGGCTGTGCGTAACCCTGAAGGCTATGAGGCAGGAGGTGGGGGTGGGTAGGGCATGGAGCTTTTGTACAGGAAGAGCTCAAACAGGCTAATCTGGTCGTGTCCTGTGACCAAGGTGCTAAGGGGTATTTGACCTCCCAGGGTGATCACTGTCATTGTTGTGGTCCTATCCTCCTCCTCATGACTGAACCCAGGGCCTTATGCATGCTAGTCACACATTCTCCTACTGAGCTACACCCCCCTCCACAAGGTGGTTTTCTAAAACCTAAACCTGTTTCCTCTTTCATCTTAGAGGTCTGTCCTGAGTTAATATCTTAATGCCAAAAAGAAATCCATGATAGTGAAACTGTGCATCCTTCACCATTCTCTAGTTCCCAACATATAGTCAGCCTCAGGAAGGGAACCCATGTATGGATTAATCTGGATTATTACTGGATCCTAAAAGAGCTCCTTAGAAGCATGTTAGCTGGGCTCCGTGCTGCTCTGAGGATGTGGGGAGAGTACTGGACTAGTTATTCTTCAGGACCATTTTGGCCCCAGGAACAGAGGGATCTCTGTGTTGCCCATCGGAGCAGCTAGTGCTAGGCCACTGTTTACAACCCCAGATGGAGGCTCGATTTCCTCTGTGGTTATTTTGGTGTTCCACAGTTCTCAACACTCTGGATAATTCAAGTGTGGGGCCTCAGAGCTTGGCAGCAGAGGGAGAGGGAAAAGCTCCAGCATTTCCTGTTCCAGCTGGTGTCACTCTCTGCCTCTGGAAACAGATGGAGAAAGAGCATATTGAGACCTGGGTGTGTCCAGTCCCCTTACAGAGCCTCCAGCGTCTTCCTCTCTTCCCTCTAGAAAGTAGGATTGTCAGTGAATCAATTTGTGAATTCAGATGTCAAGGACCTATTTCTCTTCAGGGGTCTGAGCACTCTGACCTCATGACTCATTCTTTGGCTTGGGTCCTTCCAGAGCCGACTGTCAGCCTCACTGTTCCTCCTGTTGTGAAACTGGAAAATGGCAGCTCGACCAATGTCAGCGTCGCCCTCAGGTAAGTTCTGAGGCCTCAGGCCCAGTTCTGTCCTCAGCTCCGCTTGGGTTGGCCCTACCGCAGGGTCAGGGCTGACTCTTGGCTCAGGCTGGTCATATTGTAGGTGTGTCGCTCTTGCCTCTCAGCTGAGGACAAGCCATAGAAAGAACAGTGACACTAACCCTGGGCTGCAGGACAAGGTCCCCCAGTGGGACCCTTACACTGAACCCTGGTCCCACTGGGAGGAAGAGGAAGGGGTGCTTCTCCCCAGAGACACCAGCCTTTTCCCCAGTGCAGAGTGAAAAGCAGTTGATGCCAGGCTGCAAGACCTGTTCCAAGATTATTTGAGGACAACCCTGAAGGTCCAGGGCCAAGGAGCCAGATGCAATGGGTACACACCTGTAATCCTAGTGAGTGGGAGACTGGGGCAGGAGGATCACAAGTTCAAGGCCAGTCTAGGCAACTTAGCAAAATTTTGTCTCCAAATTAGAAATAAAAAGGGCTGGGGACATAGTTCAGTGGTAACACTCCCTGTGTTCAATTCCTAGTAGGATAAAAGGAGGTGGGGAGCAGGGAGCTGAGCTACTGATGAGCACTGCTTGAGGTCACTTCTAAAGCCTTTGCCCCAGACTCTTCCTTGCCAGTACCTACAGGTTTAGGCTTAGGGATCTCAACCAGTCCAAACTGTGCCAGAAAGCCTGCCTCTGCCTTTGTGCCCTAGACTGCTGTGCGCTGCTTGAGCTCACCAGCTTGAGGATGCAGTGAGAGGAAGCTCGGGAACCCTCTACCTCTACACTGAGCTATGTCTCCAGTCCTTTTTTTTTTTTTTTTTTTTTTTTTTGTGGTACTGGGGATGTAATGTAACCCAGGGGCCTTCTACTTCCAGGCTACACTCCCAGACCTATTTTATAGATTTTATTTGGAAACAGGGGCCTTCTACTTCCAGGCTACACTCCCAGACCTATTTTATAGATTTTATTTGGAAACAGGGTCTCTTAAGGCAGCTAAGGCTGGCTTCAAACCTGCGCGATCCTCCTGTCCTTTTTTATTTTTATTTATTTTTTTCTTTCATTTTGAGACAAGGTCTCACTAAGTTTCCGAGGCCTCAAACTTGCTATTCTCCTACCTCAACCTCTGAAGTTTCTGAGCCAACCCACCTAGCTTGGAACCCCAGGCTTTTCTCTTTACTCCTCACCTCTCCTAGGACATGTGATCTCAAACCAAAGTGTTGGCTCCCAGGCCCCGTGCAGGCCTGTCATTCCATTCTCAGCTCCCACAATCTCTGCACATCCACACTTTCTACCAAGTCATCCCCTTACCTTCCTCGGCCCTCTGACACTCAGACCTCCCCTCTCCAGAATCCTGGAGTGGCTTCCTGCTGTCCTCTAAATTAACTTGAAGTCTCTAAACCCAGATTTGAGACCCCATGGACTGCTACAGAAGGCCCTCGCTTCCTTCAGTCAAATTCTAACCTCCGCACCAAACACTGCTCAGATCTGGCCCTCTGAGGGAGCCTTTCCTACCAGATACCTACCCTCCCACATGTTCACCCTACCCTGAGGGGACATCTTATCTCTTAATAAAGATAGAAAATGCCTAAGGGACAGGGATTCCACCTGTATCCCTCAGGGTTGAGCACGTAGTATTTCCTACTCCTGATAACTTAAGAAATTTCCTGGTGTAAAATCCAAAGGGTTGTTTGAGATTTCATTATGTCCCACTCCTCAGCAGTAATGAGACTCTTGTCCTCCACAGGCATCCATTAAATGCAGCCTTGGTGATCACTTTTGAAATCACATTTCGTTCAAAAAATATTTCTATCCTTGCGCTCCCCGATGAAGTAAGTAACACATCTTAACTGAGAGAAATGCTGGGTAACAAAATACCTTTAACAGTGTGTGGAAATAGGTCACCTAGGCTGCCCCTGCTCCATCATTCTAAAAATCTAGGGCTTGGGCTTTGTTGGTGTATTTGAGGATGAGCATTTTATGCTGTTTAAGAAGATAATGGTAAGAAGCCAGAGGCAAAGGTGGTTTTGAGAATGATAAGTTCTTAAGATGGCTTCCTAAGGCAGTGGTCCTTAATCATTTCATTTTGCCTTGTTTTGGTTAATTTCCAATTGACCATTTTTCCTGCCTAATTCCAGAGGGTTCAATGGCCACTTACAAATAACAAAACAACCTTGCAAGGAAACTCAGTTAAAAAGAAGAAAAGTAAAATGATAGGAAAATAAAAGAGCCAAGAGGGGCACATGGCATGACAGTATGTCCTGCAGGACGGGCAGGTCAGGCTCCAGGCTTGGCAACAGCCACCCACACCATCTCTGTTGTTCTGCCAAAGCCTCCCCCCCCCCCGGTGTCTGGTGCTAAGACCAAGAAGGCAGGTGCCTCAAGGTGCAGTGGTGTGTGCTTATAATCCCAGTACTTGAGAGGCTGAGACAGGAAAGTTGCAGGTTCAAGTCCAGCCTCAGCAACTTAGGGAGACCCTGTTTCAAATTAAAAATAAAAAGGGCTGCAGGTATGTCTCAGTGGTAGGACTCCCCTGTGTTCAATCCCCAGTACCACAAAAAAAGAAAGAGGAGGAAGGAAGAAGAAGAGGTGTCACTGCACTCTTGAGCTCATCCTCATGGGCCCTGCAGTGTAGCTTGAGGGTGGAACCCAGAGTATTACCCAGGGAGCAAATGGGTTAAGGACAGGAGAGCAGTTTCGTTCAGTAACGATGCCATCAGCCTGCTCCCTCCTGATATGGGCTTTAAGAGTACCAGTAGACATGATTGAGAGCACATACTGCAGGTAAGCCTCCAAGTCCAGTCTCCTGGGGCAGAAACTTTTGATAAATATTGGGCAGCAATGTGGGTGCAAATGTTCTCCTTGCCAAGCGTCGAGGGTGTGCACCTCTACTTTGTCACTTGGAAGGTAGGCAGGGGCATGGGACACACATCTTTTCATGGATATTGAGAAGCCTAATAATGATGAAAGAAGTGATACCGTCATCATAGTATAGCTGTGCTAGGAAGCACTCACAGCTGGCTATATGCTGGGCTCTGGACCAACATCCTGTCATTCATAGCATCACTGGTGTTATCCCTATTTACAGATCAGGAGGCTGACGTCAGAGCTTAAATAACCCATCCAAGATTTCATGGCTAGTAGAGGAAGAAAGCCACCCCTCCTTCCCTCAGAGATTAGGAGAAGCCTGAGGAGCAGGCCACAGTTCTGCCCAAGAGTCTGACACAGAAATGAAGGGGTTCGAGTTGGTTGACTGGCTCAACATTTCTGCCTTTAGTTAACAAGCTCTTCAAAGGCAGGGGCCACGTGTGATGTGTCTTCATTACCCCATTCCCTACATCACACTTGGCAGGGCCCTCAGTAACTGTACATGGCCTCAGATCAACTCCAGCCTTCCTGACAGGTGGTCGTGCCTCCCGGAGTGACAGATTCTTCTTTTCAAGTGACATCTCGAAATGTTGGACAAGTGACTGTTTATCTACATGGAAATCATTCCAACCAGACCAGGTAAGCTGGCCTCCACCCCCACCCAAGTGTGCCTTTGATGATGGGACGAGAGGCCCTGCTGAGCTTGGGAGACATCGGCTTTCCTCAGAAGCACAGCCTCAGCTCAAAAGCCTCTCCCCAAATCCCTTCTAGCCCAAGGATACACTTCCTGGTGACCCGCAGCAGTATCATTAGCATCATAAACCAGGTGATTGGCTGGATCTACTTTGTGGCTTGGTCCATCTCCTTCTACCCTCAGGTGATCAAGAACTGGAGGCGGAAAAGGTAACCCACTGAGCTGTGCCTGCAGGCCTGCATGGGGATTGAGAAGGGCACTGCTCCACAAGGCTCCAGGCTGAGCTTCACACAGCCCCTTTGCTCCTCTCTGCTGCCCTTTGGAGAAAGTTGCCCTGATGAGGAGAAACTCTCCCAGGGCTGGGCACTTGGTCCTTTACTGAGTTTAGTTGCTTCTCTGCAGAAGCAACAAAATGGGCTTGTCAGCTAAGTGAAGAATGACTGGGAAGTGGGCAGCCCCCCACCAAGTCTCCTGAGTCCTGGGAGACAGGTATCAAGCCATGCATCCTTCAGCCCCAGGATGAGCACTCCCACCATGATTTCAAAGATGGTGTGAAGCTGGGCGTGGTGGCACACGCCTGTAATCCCAGTACCTAGGAGGCTGGGAAAGGAGGATCACAGGTTTGAGGATAGTCTCAGCAAATAGCAACTCTCATCAACCTAGTGAGATCCTGTTTCAAACTAAAAATAAAATAGGGCTGGGGTGTAGCTTAGAATACCCTGGAATTCAATTCCCAGTACCCCCACACACACGTACACTGTGAAGGTGGGCCTTGGGGTCTCATCCTGATGCAGCCAGCTCTGCTGTAGTCCCTCGGCCAGGCAGACCTCTTAGCAGAGAGCCAGGGAGGGAGAGGCTGCCTCTGTATAAGGCCTCCAGACCTCCCCCTGGAAGCCAGGGCTAGAGGTGCAGGAAAAATCCCAGAATGAGTGAGGGACCCACCTCCAGGGGAGCGGGGATTGAGTGGACTGATCATGACATGGAGACGGACTCAGGGCAGTGCAGCAGGACTGAGCCCGCCTCCCCTGCTTGCGAGGAGCTGTGTCGCCTCCTATTGCAGTGGCCCTAGGCCTCACCCTGCCCCTTCATCTCTCTGTCCCTGGCAGTGTCGTTGGTCTCAGCTTCGACTTTGTGGCCCTGAACCTGACAGGCTTTGTGGCCTACAGTGTGTTCAACATCGGTCTCCTGTGGGTGCCATACATCCAGGTATAGCACCGTGCTCCTGCAGCCTGCCCAGCCGCTCAGTGGCCAGGCTGCCCCTCACCTCCCAGCTTCTCCCCACCCTCCACAGGAGCAGTTTCTCCACAAATATCCCAATGGCGTGAACCCTGTGGACAATAATGATGTCTTCTTCAGCCTGCACGCAGTCGCCCTGACCCTGGTTGTCATCCTGCAATGCTGCCTGTACGAGGTGAGAGACCAGGCCCAGTGGTGGCCCATAGGGGCTGCCCAAGCCAATCCCACCTGGCCCCCATGTGCCCGTGCCACTCCAACCTGCCATCCCAGAGAAGATGCAAAGCCTTCAGACTGGGGACATAGTCATCCTTTTGGCACCTGAGTGCTGGGCTGGGCCCTGGCTGAGCACACACAACACTCCGTGAGTCCAGGCACTCAGTGCACTAAAGATTGGGTTGAGAGACCTAGAGGTGGTGATGAGGCAGCAGGCTGAGAGCCATGCAGAGTGGGGAGCAGAGGAGGCAGAGCCGAGACTCAGAGCCAGCCTGAAAAGGGTGGGGGTACCGGAGAAATGGTCCACGGGTGAGGAGTTCCTGTGTTACTAAAGGGGACAGTAGGGGTGTCATTCCCCTCAGTCATGGAGGCCGAGGGGCATTTGAGAGGAACTGGAACCGGGAGAATGGGTGTGGCCAAGGCTCCCTGCCAGTGGGGACACTTCTTGTTGGAGGGCCATTGGGGTCAGCAGGCCTCGGCAGTGAAGGCACTCTAACCCTGAGCTTCTGCCTTCACCTCCCTGTGCTGTGCCTCCGCTCTTAGACAGTTTCCACCCTGCACTGTGCAAAACCAGCAGGGCTGTATGACCCCCCACCTTTGCCTACCTTCTCAGTTTGGGGGTTTTTTGTTTTGTTTTTGCAGTACTGGAGATTGAACCCAGGGGCATTCTCCCTCCAAGCTACATCCCCAGCCCTATTTTATTTTTAAATGGTGTCTTGATAGGTTGATGAGAATCTCACTAATTTGCTGAGGCTGTCCTCAAACCTGTGATCCTTCCTGTCTCTGCCTCTCAAGTACTGGGATTACAAGCGTGCCACCACGCCTGGCTCCTTCTCAGTTTTTTTACCTTGTGCTGTGAGATTCAGGTAAAAGAGGCCCCATGTGTAGAGAACAGCAGGGGTGGGGTCAGATTCCAAGTTCTTCCAGATGCTTCCAGGTTATAGGACAAGTCTAGGCCAAGCCATCAGTGTTAGAGTTTCTATCCCCAGCACCCTACTCCTTCAAAGTACCTCTCACCTCTTACTCTATCAACCTCTGAGAGGTACTCAGCCTTGCAGAGTAGAAACAAAAATCAGATGGGAGCTGGAGAATCCAAGAGAAACTGAAGACCCTGATAATGAAAAGGTGGGAGCCGGGCGTGGTGGCGCACGCTTGTAATCTCAGCATTCGGGAGGCTGAGACCAGAGGATTGCGGTTCGCGGACAGCCTCAGCTACTTAGTGAGGCCCTCTGCAACTCAGTGAAACTCCTGTTTCAAAGAATTAAAAAGAAAATAGAAAGAAAAGGTGAGGGTGACTTTTGAGTGGTGGTGAAATCAGTCGTGCTGGAATACACTTGTAATCCCAGTTCTTAGGAAGCTGAGACAGAAGAGATGCAGGTTCAAGACCAGACTCAGCAACTTAGTGAGACTGTCAGCCACCTAGCAAGACCTGGTTTCAAAACAAAAAGTTTTTAAAAGGACTAGGGGTATAGCTTGAAGGTAGAATGCTTCTGGGTTCAATTGCCAGTAAAAAAAAAAAACAAAAAAAAAACATGGGGGTAGTTGTGAGGATAGGATCCCATACCTGGCACTTCATCCCAGCTCAGGTGTCTACTTGTTCTAGAATGTAGTAAAGCCCAAGGGCCTCTGGACTCTGTCCCACCCACCTTTCCTTGGACACAGCCCCAGCATAGGCTTCCCTTCCCACCTCCAGCCCTCCCTCCATGAGCCCTGCAACAGCCTCTGTGCTGTGCGTCTACAACCCCGCCCCCGTCTCACCCTCAGAGAGGCAGCCAGCGCGTGACGTTGCCCGCCATTGGTTTCCTGGTGCTCTCCTGGCTCTTCGCCCTCATCACCATGATCATGGCTGCAGTCGGGGCAACCACATGGCTGCAGTTTCTCTTCTGCTTCTCCTACATCAAGCTCGCCGTCACGTTGGTCAAGTATTTCCCACAGGTACTCCAGGGCCTTCCTATGTTTTCATATGGTTGTTAGAGTGCGAGGTGAGAGGGACTGAGCCCAAGCACTCCTGCCAGGGCAAGAAGGCCAGGTGGAGAGCCAGTGAGATCACACTGGCAGAAAGCAGGCGGTACCATGGCTCCTCCTCCAAGTCAGGGATTGGGCAGACTGATGCCTTTCTCTGCCCCCCTCCCTCCCAACCTTTCCTAGTGGCTTTGGTTCAGCTCCTACCATGGCTCCTCCATTACCAAAGCAGTGCATCCTTGAGGACCCAGCAGGAGTATCAGGAAAGATCACGCAGGAAGAGGGAGTTCACCCTGCGGCCACTTCTTGTGTGAGGATGTTCTCCTGCGAGGTTCCCGGCACCCTCCCAGGAGTTCTTTCAGTCCTATCCAGAAATGAGGACTCTATGAGTCAAACATGTTTTCTACCATGGGCACAATGGCTGTGGCCAGGGGCTGGTGTGAGTGGCTACAAATACATACTTCCACCCTCGAATCTAGGGCCTCATTTAACTCATCACCGGTAGAGGGGCCCTTTTCAGCTTCCCCAGCAGTGGGAGCCTTGAGGCAGGGTGGAGGCTGGAAGCAGGACTTGCCCCTGAAGAGGGGGGCGGGGGCCTGCTCCGGAGGCCTGAGGGAAGCTAGGCTGGGTCCCAGGAGACTTACAAGGGCTTCTCTGGAAAAGTGGGCCTTGGTTCTTTTGTGTAGGAAGACGGGGTTGAGAACCTGGGAGGCAGAAGGCCTAGTGGGGCATTTAGGATCATCCAGAACTGCAGAGGCAGCAAATATGGGAAAGAGTGGGAAATGGCAAAGGACTGGCCCTGACTGAAAGACCACCACCAAAGAGGTGAGACCTGCCGCCTGGGCAGTAGGAAGGGAAGGGGTCCCAGTCAGGAGGGCTCTGTGGATTTGGAAGAAGACCATGGGGCAAGGCAGCAGGAAGTGGGGAATGTCCAAGCAGACCCCACTGGACCTAGTGTAGGCCAGGAGACCGGCCAAAGCTGAAGTGAGTTTGCTCCACTCAGCAGGTGGAGAAGCTAACACAAGGCAAACCCAGTAACTTACCCAAGGTAACACCGCTCCAATGATTCCACGCCAGGAATCATTGTTCTTAAGTCTAGGGGCAGCCCCACTGGACGTGAGAAGAAGAATCGGCGTCTCTGGGAGGGATGGTGGAGCTGGGCAAGTGGCATCTGCCCTGCCCTCCACTGCGTTAGGAGGTGCAGGAGCGTGGGGAGGGACTTGGCTATGACAGCCACCCAGACTGTTCCCCTCGGCTGAGGCTTGTCAAGAGCCCAAAGGTCATCATGTTCCTTGGAGCCGAGGCTTGGGCCACATCTGTGGGAGGAATCAGAGCTGGCCTTGTTTGGAGTGGCGGTCACAAGGCGCCTGAGGCCACCACCCTGCCCCCTCACCGCCCCCCATCTGTCTGTCTGTGTGACCCAGGCCTACATGAACTTTTGCTACAAAAGCACCGAGGGCTGGAGCATTGGCAATGTGCTCCTGGACTTCACAGGGGGCAGCTTCAGCCTCCTTCAGATGTTCCTCCAGTCCTACAACAACGGTGAGTCAGCCAGAAGGCTGCCTTCACCCCTGGGTGTAGGCACAGGGTGAGCCTGGGCTTCCAGGACTCTCTCTCCCCACTCAACCAGGGCTACACCACTACCACTACCCAGCCCTGAGCCTGGGAATCCAGGCCTATCCCAGCATCCCAGGACAGACTCACCCAGAGGCCTCTGCAGCTAAAGGGTTTGCCATTTCCTGAGCAGATGGGGACTCCCACCTCACCCCCACAGCCCCACGTGTTCCAGCCTCAGGAGCCACCAGCCTAAAACTAGATTTTGTGCCCTCTGCCTATTAACAGACCAGTGGACATTGATCTTCGGAGACCCAACCAAGTTTGGACTTGGCATCTTCTCCATCTTCTTCGATATTGTCTTCTTCGTCCAGCACTTCTGTTTGTACAGAAAGAAGCCAGGGTATGACCAACTGAACTAGCACCCAAAGACCCAGTACAAACAGCCAGGCTCCTGGGCCCTGGTGGGGAAGGCTGCACCTAGCAAAGGCCAAAGCAGCAGCTGGCGTGCAGGGCTGGCTCAGTGTTCCAACAGAAGAGAAGTACTTTCCCTCAGGGCCAAATGCCTTAAACTCAACCAGTCTGCCTTCGTCAGGACCGTACCCTGGGACAGACACCTGACTCTGCTCCAGGACTGAAAGCCAGACTTCAGGCAGTCTCTCCCCGCCTCCCCAGAGGTCCAGCCCCTTCCAGCCCTCAGGGGCTGGACCCTCCTGCATCTTGATGCAACATCTCTCTTTTTTTTAAGGCTTCAGGCAACACCCACAAGTCCTGACTGCCATCCCAGGTGGAATTGGGTGCTGAGCTTACAGCTGAAGGCCTTGTCCCAAACAGCCAATGTTTCTGGGAGCAGCTTGAAAGGCTGACTTTGCAGCTAGGAGACCCAAGGGCACTTTGCTGCCAGCGGTGTGATCCCAGAGACCAATAGGCAGGTGCTGTAACCAGTGGACTCAACGGTGCTGGTGCTGGTGCTGGTGCTGGTGCTGGTGGCGGAGCAGTAAAGACTTTGGGGTTAGGCCTTGGATCCTTTCTCTAAAGGCCACATTCCTGACCCTCACTCATTGTACAACTGTAGTAACAGGTGGCTGGGCTGGGGCCTGGTGAGGATTATTTCTGAGCCTTGAGGTGCCTGCCAGATATGGTTTTTTGTTGTTGGGGGACGGGGGGGTGGGGGTGATGTGTGTGTGTGTGCGCGCATGTGTGTTATTGGGGGTGGAACCCAGGAACCTTCTACCTCTAGGATATAACCCCAGCTCTATTTTGTTTTTTATTTTGAAACAGGGTCTCACTAAATTGCTGAGAGCCTATTTGCTGATGCTGTCCTCAAACCTTAACTCTGCCTGTCTCAGCCTCCCGAGTACTAGGATTACAGGCGTGTAATAACAAGTATTACCATGCCTGGCCACAGATAGGTTCTGAACAGGACTCATGCCCAGTGCCCTCTGGATCATACTACTTTCTGATTCTCTGACGGGGTGTTTTGAAAGTGGCTTACTTTCTTTCCACTTTCTGAGGGGCAGATGGAGCCCAGAGTACCCCCGCAGCTCCTAACCCAGCCACTGTCGAGCAGGACACACACACTGTCTGCCAGTCTGTGCCTTAGAGGCCTGTTAGACCTGCCAGATGGTGAAAGCAGCTCTCCTGGAGGGGAGGGGATACCCATTCTCTTACTTTCCCCAGCCCCCTACCTGAGACTCACTAACTTGTTGGTGATTAAGGAGCCTCAAAGAACAAGATTAAGACCAACTCACACAGTGCTTATGGACCCAGCCTTCTCAAATCTCCTTCCCTGCCACCCCAAGCTGTTGACCTGAGGACAGCAGGGGGACCCCAGGATGTGCCTTGAGTTTGTCAATCTGCTCTTTTTTACTATAAGCCCAGCGTGATGGGCCTGTATCCTTTTCTAATTATGTTTTTTGTGGTTTTCTGTCAGGCCTATATCCTTAATTAAAACCTGGCTTGTTTCCTTTTTCTACACACTCTGAGTGTTTGCTAGATGTAGAAGGCAGCTACTTTGGCCTTCAGAACCAAGTCCTCCAGGATTAGAGAACAGGCCTTGCTCACTTCATGTAAAGAAATGTGTAGGGCCACAGAGTTCACTGGCCTGAGGTGGCTGTGCCCCACCCTGGGGTAGTCCAAGATACACGTCCACTCCAGGGCTGGCAAGTCCATCTCATGGGTACTTAGTCTACCAGTACCAAGGTATACCAGCATGCTGAAGCCTGGGTTGTGAGCAGGGCTTGGAAGAGGTTTGTAAGGGCATGTTGCCACTGGGAGCAGGGCCAGTGAGGGTCTTATTCTCCAGATTCATCCTCCATCCAATGCAGGGGATTTGAGGTCTTATTTCCCTCTTGCAGCCTGACCAGGCCTACTGACCTGTTTCATTTAGGCCACACAGTGATTTTTACAAAATGGGTTATTTGGTACTGCACTTTAAAAATGGGAGATTTCGAGTTCTGGGCTTCTCTTCACAAGTCTGAGTTGGCAGTGCTGGGCAGGTACAGGGTAGGCAGAAGGCCAGGTGTTCTCCTGCTCACCACCTGGCCAGCTCTCCATCCCTGGCTGTCACACTCCTGAGACGCCTGAGACGCGGTCACTGCTCTACCCACACGGCCCCTCCTGGGCGGAAACTGAAGCTCGAGAGATAAAACGCCCAGTCTCCCCTCTTCAGTTGCAATGAAGGTATGCCCAGACATTCCCACAGATGTGGCCCTTGCCAGGTACAGCGTGTTTCCATTGAGGCTTTTTTTTTGGGGGGGGGCAGTACCGGGTACTAAACCCAGGGCCCTGCCCATGCTAAGCAAGTGTTCAACCACTGGGCTACACCTCCAGCCCCCACTGAGGCTTTTAAGGCTTCACCACCCACACCCTTCCCAGGCAGGTGGGTCTGAAAAAAGTTGGGCTTTGTCCCAAAGCAGCAGGGGTCAGGCTAGCAATCCTGAAAACCAAAGTACTCGCCACGATCCAGCCCAAATATCCCCACTCCATGTCGGCAAAGGCCCCTCATGAACTCCAGCATTCTCTATTGGACACAAGATTTGGGGTGAGGGGCAGCATCACACAGCCTCGTTTCCACAGTAACCAAAGCAAGGCGTATTCCTGTGTTAAGAGCAGTTCCTGGACGTGAATTAGTAAACTACATTCAAAAGTACAATTGTCATCTCCAGAGAATACAATAAAAATGCTGTGTATCAAAGTCGTGATTAAAAAAATACAAAAGTTAAGCCCCAGGCATAGAGAAAAATGGCAATCCTGAGAGCTGCCCTGAAATGTCAGCCTTGAGCCTTCATCCAAATCCTGTAAGCGAGCAAATACTGGGGAGGGCAGCACCCCTTGGGGAGAGTGGGGAAGAATGTGAGCCCGCTGGCTTTCCTTCAGGTGAGCCTCCATAGCGCCAAGGCAGAGTGGGTCTAGTCCCCTGCAGTGTGTGGCAGGGAGCATGGGGGGCAGGCCCTGGGAGGGGACGCAGGGTGGGGAAGCTTGGGAAAGGCCAGTCCCACTTGGCATTTCCCAGTTTTGGCAGCTGTCAGAAAGTGAACCCCTGCTTGCCTGAGCACTGCTTAGTCCAGGCAGCAGGGTCAGTGGGCAAAGCCTGTGGCCACAGCCTGTGACGGCCACTCAGCTCCAGGCCCTTGTTCCCAGTCCTCAGTATCCAAAGGAAAGAACTGGTACCAGAGCCTCCAGCTGGAGATGGGCAGGGAAGGACAGCTGGCTCAGGCCTCTGGATCAGCTGCCGACCTTCCACGCTGAGGCCCAGCACACAGCAGAAGTCAGGATAGGAGCAGACAGAGCAGGGAAGTGGTGGTGTCACTGTACAAGTAGGCAGGCACACGTCGAGGACCTAGATGGGCCGCTAGGACAGCATGGACTGCTGCACGGCCTTCTGCAGCGACTGCCGTGTCACCAGCAGGCGCACCACCTCCTCCGAGCGCTTGGTGAGCCGCTTCCGGGCCTGGTCATGGGTGACCATGGTCATGTCCCATCCATTCACCTGACCCGGGAAGAAGATGACCTGCCTCAGTTCATCCTGAAGGCTTCGAGATACCCAGGCCCCCTAGGCCCCTAGGCAGCCACCGCCCCCCCCCCAAGCTGATATCCCCAAACCCGGAGATGCCAAGCGCCAGAGAGCCAGCATCCTCTGAGGGCAGCAAGAGCATGGCTCCAAAACAGCTCTGGAGAGTCCCTTCCAGTGAAAAGGACTCCCCAAACCCTTGGCCCAAACCTGCTTCTGCCCTCCCTTGGGATACCTGTTACCTGCATGATCTTGTCTCCAATCTGCAGCCCAGCAATTTCAGCAGGGCCTCCTTCGGACACCCGTGTGACATAAATGCCCTGGAAAGAGGCAGCCCGGGTCAAGCCCTGTGGTCAATGGACTTGCCACGCATCCACAGAGCAGAGCCCAGCACAGCATTATTCCCAGCCATCCCTCCATCCCTATGTTCTGCCTTCTCCCAGCACATTCCACCAGTGCAGGCTGGGCTAAGACAGCACCAGGGAAGTACAGCCCATACAGAGAAGTACAGGGCTATACTCCAGCCCTCTGATGTCTGTCTCCAGCTCCTAGGCTGAGCAGACCTTCCGAGGGACAGGAGATCTGCTCCCCACCCCAACCTCTACTTATTCCCACCATATCATTTCTTGGACCTGCCCAGGAAAACTGAGAAAGAGTTTTGCTCATCCCATGCAGGCTCAGGAAGCAGACACCCACCATCACAGGCCTCTCTGACCCATAGAGGCCCAAGACCCATGTCCCCCTCACCTTGTCTGTCTTATCTTCTGAGAAAGGGTTCTGGGAGGGATCCTGGTCAATCCCACCTCCAATGCTAAAGCCCAGGATTAAGTTCTCGCCTTGCCGAAGCTTGTGAATTTCAACTCTTTGCTGACAAAGAAAAAAAAGAAAGAAAACAAGCTAGGAATAGGTGGGTGGGTAGAGAATAAATACAGAGCAGTGGTCTTAGGCTGCTGGGCCAGCTCAGAGCTACGTGAAGAGATGGGGACCAGCCTTGGAAGCTGTGGGGTTGGGACTTAGGACTTCGCCACATGGACCCAGTCACACTGTCCTTGGCCCTCATGCCCCCCACACCCTTCCCTGGCCTTGGTTAACAAGTACTCTGAGCCCCCAGCTCAAAAGCCAGGGTGCTATGGCTACCGTGGAAGAAAGGCCCATTTTCCCTAGGATGAACCACCCAGGGCAAGAGGGGTCAGGCCCTGAAAAGATGCAGGCACCTTGCTAAAGCAGCTCAGACTGTCAAGGGAATGACAGGAAGAATGTCATCAGACTTGCACAAAACAGAGGAAGGGAAGGACTGCAGCCAGATCAGGCTGTGGAATGCAGGCCCCTAAGACTGGTCTTCGATGGCAGAAGACAGTCCCCCAAGGCGCCAGGCCTTGCTCTTGTGAGGTGCAAGATACAGTGCACTAGGGCTTTCCAACCATGCTCCAGGGCTGAAGTCCACTTTGCCAGGCTAATTTCATAGCCCTCAGCAAGTACCCTCCAGTCATCAGAATCTGGAGCCAAACTAGATCACCCCCAAAGCTAACAGGTTTAACATGAAGAAAAAAAAACCCAAAGGAGACTTGATCTGGACCTGGAAAAGCTTCACAAAGGAGGGATCATCTGCACCAGGCCTAGGGGGTGATGAGCAGTAGTGTGGCCACCTGACCCTGATCCCAAACCCACTGGAACTCAAAGGATTTGGGGAGTAGGGCAAGTCATGGTCACACTGAATGCTATAGAATGGCCACTCAGGTCATAAATAGGGGAATAGATGACTCACAGAGAGAGATGGATGAGCTACTTGGAAATTGAGATCCATAAATGCAGAGACTGCTCACAGGGGAGAAGTCAGTCACCTGACATGGCTGAACACAACCATCATTCAAATGGGGATCTAAGAGGAGGAGCAAATGGAACGGGAGTGCCAGAAGCCATCTTCACAGGTGTGCAGAGGCAGATCTGTGGAGCCGAAATTCAGAGGAGGGTCCAAAATGGTTCTAACACCAACACATTTAAACTACACAGAGAGCCAGGCATGGTGACGCATGCTTGTAATCCCCGCGGTTGGGAGGTTGAGACAGGAGGATCACACAGGTTCAAAGCCAACCTCAGCAACCTAGTGAGACCCTGTTTCCAAATAAAATACAAAATAGGGCTGGGAGTATAGCCCAGAGGTAGGAAGCCTCTGGGTTCCACCCCCAGTACCACCAAAAAAATAAATAAATAAAAATAAACTACATAGAAGAGGGCAGGACTAGGGAAGAAGCTTTCCAAATCCCTCCTCCATCCCAGAGGAGGGGTAGAGGCTAGACCCCACCATTTTCAGGGATGTCCCTGGTATTAGAAGCATTGGAGGGTTGTGGTCCTGGAAGAGGAAGCGTTGATGAAAACCTGGAACCATCCATGACATTAAAAAGGAGGAACAGAAGCAAGGCGTGGTAGCACACACTTGTAATCCCAGCATTAGGGAGGCTGAGACCAGAGGATCGTGGTTCACAAACAGCCTCGCTACTTAGTGAGGCCCTCTGCAACTTAGTGAGACCATGTTTCAAAATAAAGAATAAAAAATAGGGCAGGGGGTGTAGCTCAGAGGTAGAATGCCCCTGGGTTCCATCCCAGACCCACCAAAAAAAAAAAAAAAAAAAAAAGGGACAGGGAACATGATCCCTAAGATCCTCATGCCCAAAATTGTGAGTTCCTCTGGAGCTGCTCCAACACATACCTCCACACCCAGCCCCAATGTCAGAAAAGAGATAGGGCACTGTGACTGATTTTCTGGGAGAAGTAAGGCAGCGAGGTGGCTCTCTCTGGCTCCTCACATGGGGCTGCTGGGAATCTGAGAAAACCAGGTTGTGCAGGAAGGGTGAAACTTAGGATGCCTAGCAGTTGGTCCTGTAATATGTCCTCCTAGTCCCAGCATGAGCAGGTACTCCAAACTCACTCTCTGGTGCCACCTTTCACCTTTATCAGTGGTTTCTTTGCCCCACCCTCCTGACAGCAGAAGTTCTCCAACACACCCATCTGAGATACCACCTCCATCCAGTTTCTATGGCCCAAGGGCTGGGACTTTTACTTAACCCTCTGCCTGCTGGGTAGGCATATCTTCCCATTTTCTAAACATCTGGGGAGCTGGACAGATCTGGGTCCCTTCTAAGGTCCCTTCATGACTGGGTATGATCAGACTTCTCTCTGGGATTCAATTTCCCCACTTCTACCACGGGGTTGGCACCAAGCTCCATCCAGGTGCGACACTGCATTCTAACATTCCAGCCTCCCTCCCTCTCTCTCTTTGCCTATTCTCTGTGTGTGTGTGTGTGTGTGTGTGTGTGTGTGTGTGTGTGTGTGTGTCTGGGGATGGAACCCAGGGGCATTCTACCTCTGAGCTACACCCCCTCCCCTATTTTTTATTCTTTATTTTGAAACAGGGTCTCACTAAGTTGCAGCGGGCTTCAATAAATAGCTGAAGCTGTTCGCAAACCTTGATCCTCCTCTCTCAGCCTCCCGAATGCTGGGATTACAAGCTTGCGCCACCACACTCGGCTCTTTGCCTATTCTTATAGCACCCAGCACCCAAGACGAACCAAGGGAGCCGCCAGAGACCTGAGCTGAGCCCAGAGTCTCCTGGGGCAGGATGGGGATCCAGGGAAAGTTCAGAGAAGGTTCAAGCCATTTGAGAGAGTTTTCGTTCAGGACCGGCTGGCGGGTAGGTCCCAGGAGCGAGGCTGCAAGAGAACCGAGAAGGGGTTCCTATGACAGGTTCCCACCCGCCCCACCTCACATCTCCCTCCACTGGGCGGCGGCGGCGGCTGCACCAGCTGGAACAGAGGAAGCTCTTCCTCATTCCAAAGGCGGCGACTCGTGGACGTCAGACGCGGCGCCCGCCCTCCGCTGCCGCCCAGCTGGGGACTCGGAGGCCCGGGACGGGGGCGCTTTCCCAGACTCCTCCAACCAGGGCCTTTCTCCTTTGTCCTCCTCGCCCCGACCGGCTGAAAACAGTCCACCCGGCGGCCGCAGCGCGCGGGTCTGGCCTCTGCCTAGGATCCGGGGAGCCTACTGGGTCCCAGCCGTGTGATTCCTGGCTGTGGGAGGCGGCTGCACCGCTCCTGCAGAGTGGCCACCGGAGGGCTGGCCGCCGGTTTGCAGAAGCACAGGGTTCCACTCTTCTGTCAACCTGTTTGAACGTCAACTTACTGCTCTGCGAAATGAGGGCAGGACAAGAAGCCCGCGAGAGAGCACTCACCACCACAGCGGTGACCGGCTGGCCAGGGATGTAGGACATCTCGACCCCAATCTGGCAACCAAGTACAGATCGGTGAAGCCGCCGTGAGAATGCGGGCGGCCGCGCCCTCTCCGGTTAACAAAGGCAGCCCGGCTCGGCCCGCCCCCTCATGAATACTTAACAAATCCCCAGCCAATCACCGGCCGGAGCGTAGTTCGGCTTTCGGAAGTCCGGGGGTGTACGTAAGACGCGGGGAGGAGGGCGGGGCATGCCCGAGGCGCAGGCGCGGGGGCGGGGCGGAGCCTGCGCGCATGCGCCGCACGAGTCCTCCCAGCAGCCTCCAGCACAAGATGGCGCCGCGGGAACCTCTACCCTGGCCTGTCTGAGGGGACCCCGGGCGACTGTCCTCCGAGTTCCAGGTAACTTGGGAAAGCCTGGTCGGGGAATGCAGAAGCGCCGCCGCCCTCAGGCCCTCAGTCTTCTTGGCGTCTGTCGAAGGCCCGAGACTGGAGAGATGCGGGTGTCGGAAGCCCGGGGGAGGGGGCGGCGTGAACTCAACCCGCCGAGCTCCAGGCACCGCTTTTAACTTGCTTTCCCCCCCGCAGCTCCCCGTCTTCCACGATAAGGCAGAAGCTGAGCCCGGGAGGGTGCGATGGCCGCGGTGGTGGCCAAGCGGGAAGGGCCGCCGTTCATCAGCGAGGCGGCTGTGCGGGGAAACGCGGCTGTGCTGGATTACTGCCGGACCTCCGTGTCGGCGCTGTCGGGGGCCACCGCCGGCATCCTCGGCCTCACCGGCCTCTACGGCTTCATCTTCTACCTGCTCGCCTCCATCCTGCTCTCCCTGCTCCTGATTCTCAAGGCGGGAAGGAGGTGGAACAAATATTTTAAGTCACGAAGACCTCTTTTTACAGGAGGCCTAATCGGAGGCCTCTTCACCTACGTCCTGTTCTGGACTTTCCTCTATGGCATGGTGCACGTCTACTGAAATGAGGGCAGGGGTGACTTTTTCTAAAAAAAAAAAATAATAATAATAACAGAGCGGGAAGACTGTTGCTAGAAATTAACTTCGTGTAGACTTAGTTTTTAAATTGTTGAATTCGCAGCTTGTTCGGTAACGTTGTAAATAGTTTATATCTGAAGACAGAGAACCTGTAATATTCTTCAGATTAAATGAAGGGTAAGACACTTTGTGGCGTTCTTTCCTACCTTTTTTGCATAGTTTACCATTGGAGCAAAATCGCCAAAATTTGACTTTTGGAGAGCAGGCATTGGGCTGCAGCCTGTAGTTTCCTTGCATTTACAGTTAGAGTAGAGAAACTAGGGAGGGCTTAAGTAAAAAACTTATGCTAACATCCTAAGATCAGATCACAGTATAGTGTTTCCTACATGCCAGGCATTGTGCCTTGTACTTTTATACCCATTATTTCTTATAATAACAATTACTTTATGGAGATGTTACCCCTTTGTTAATGAGGAACCTGGGACTCAGAGAGGTTAAATACTGCTGCCAGAGGTCTTCCTGGGTAGTAAGAAATGTGACCTATTTCTAGAGAGGAGATGAGGCCATGAGGTAGACATAGACCATATCATGAAGGGCCTCAATGAGTAATTTGCCTTTGACCTAAAAACAGTTGGGGGAAGGCTTTGGAATATTTAGAAATAATATGATTACATTTTGTTTGTTTGTTTTGTGGTACTGGGTTCCTGGAAACCCTTCTACCTCTGGGCTACGCTCCCAGACCTATTTTTATATTTTTATTGGGAAACAGGGTCTCTTGAGCCAGTGTGGCTGGCTTCGAACCTGCGCACTTCTCCTATCTCTGCCTCCCAAGCACGGGGATTACAACCGTGCGCCACCACACTCGGCCTCATTTGGGGTTTTGGGGTTTTTTTTGTTTGTTTGTTTTTTTGGTAGTACTGGGGGTGGAACCCAGGGACTTTCTACCTCTGGGCTATACTCCCAGACCTATTTTTATATATTTTTAAAATTTGGAAACAGGGTCTCACTAAGTTGCTGAGAGCCTCACTCAGTAGCTGAGGCTGGCTTCGAACCTGTGCGATCCTCCTGTCTCAGCCTCCCAAGTGCTGGGATTACAGGCGTGCGCCACCACACCCGGCTCATTTGGGTTTTTTTTTAAAGAATCAGTTTTATATCAGAAGGGTACCTGAGAGCTTGAAGTCAAGTCCCCTTTTCTTCTATAGAACATAGGTGGCCAATAATGGAAATGAATTGAGAACCAGACCTGAATTCCATTTTGAGTTCTAGATCACATACTTACTCCCCAAGGCAAGGGCCTGAGGCGACATCTTTGCCTCCCTCTCAATGAGCCCTTTCTCTACCCACCACTAAACAGCCTCATATTCATGGTTTACACAACCCAGTCCACTACTATAACTGTTGCAGTGTTTCTCCTCACATATTTTTATCCTTTGAAAGATTTAATAAGTTCAGAGGATAACTTGATTCCAAATGCTTTCCAGAGCTTTATCAGATTATACTCTAGTAAAAAGTAGCAGTTTTATCAGTGCCTTCCTCTTCTTTTTATTTTATTTTAATGTCATGAACATTCAAAGTTTCTTTCATTGGCACTTCTTTGCAAGATACAAGGAGCATAATACTGCTTACTAATTATATCTTGCATCTGCTTCTTTAGTCTCACCTTGTCTTTACATGCCTCTCTAAAATGTGGAGCAACAGAATACATGAAAGAGGGAAAAAGGGACACCCCCCCCCCAGTACTGGGGATGGACCTTCTAGCTGCACTCTTAGTGTCATTTTTTATTCTTTATTTTGAAACAGAGTCTCACTAAGTTGCAGAGGTCCTCACTAAGTAGCTGCTGCTGGCTACAAACCTGCAATCCTGTTTCAGCCTCCCAAGTACTGAGATTACAAGCACTGTGCCTGGTTAGGACACATTTAAAATTGATATCTAGAACCAAATGAAAATATCAGAAAATACATGTATTGGGAAGTGTCTGCCATCATGCCCCCTTTAATTCTGTGTATCAGCCTAAGGGGAAACAACTGGCAGAAAAGTATAGTCTTTTGGGGATAAAATGTCCTTGGATCCACTGAAGATTTGCTCTGCAGAAAGTCAAATTACTTGGGAAGGGGTGGGTTAGAACAAGGTGGAGCCCTTTTCCAGATTCTCAAGATGTCATTCCAAGTGAAGTGATGTAGGAATCCTAATGGACATGGTGATAGTCCTTCACTGAGGTGCTCAGAGACACCTGGAAGAGTTCATGTTTACCCTTTATAACTGACGATGAGTGGAGGCCAAAAGGTAGCCATGATGTTCAGTGCTGATGACCTCAGAAGTAGGAATGGAGGACTCTTTCATGGCTGGTCCAAGTGATGTCATATTGATAGTACCCAGAGTATAAATATCCCACAGACTAGTGTGGTACTTTCAAAGAGAAGGGATAACTCAGGAAAGTACTAGGTAGACTAGGCCTGTAATATCAGAATGGAAAGGAGCTCTGGAGACATAGCTGAGTGGTTGAGTGTATGCTTAGCAGAAGAGAGGGAGGGGAAAGGAAAAAAATGAAAGGAAGGCACTTGAGAGCCTGGAGCTCCTGTCTTTCCAGCGAGGCAACCAGTGCCCAGAGAAAAAAGGGCTTCCCCATAGTTTTGAAGGAGTTCAAGTTCATACTTCACTTCTCCCCACTTAAAAGCACATTTACATAAGATTAATGAGCTCCCACTCCTGCACCTGCAGAGGTGAGGAGCCTGAGGCTGTGCAAAAAAACAAGGTAATTTGGCAGAATGTGCAGCACTGTCCACAAGCTTTAATGGGATCCTTAGCCGTATTTTTATTTCTTGGTGTGTGTGTGTGTGTGTTACCACAGCCCCCCCCTTTTTTTTTGGTGGTACTGGGGTTCCTGGAAGCCCTTCTACCTCTGGGCTACACTCCCAGACCTATTTTATACTTTTTTATGTGGAAACAGGGTCTCTTAAGCCAGCACGCTGGCTTCGAACCTGCGTAATCCTCCTGTCTCTGCCTCCCAAGCGAGGGGATTACAAGCGTGCACCACCACGCCCAGCTTATTTTTTGTTTTAAAACAGATTCTCACTAGGTTGCTGAGAATCTCAGTAAATCGCTGAGGCTGATTTCGAGCCTATAGCCCTCCTGTCTCCACTTCCAAGTACTGGGATTACAGGCATGCACCACCACACCTGGCTAATCCCTAGCCTTTCTGATGTGCATGCAGAGAGGCCACCTAGACAGCTTTGCTGGCCTGTAAGAAACAATTAAATTGACAAATCCTCTAAGGCAGTAAAGTCAACTTGGGCTGGGCACAATTGCACAAGCCTTATGATCCCAAAATTTGGGAAACTGAAACAGGAGGATTATAGGTTCGAGGCCAGCCACAGCAATTTAGTGAGACCCTCAGCAACCTAATGAGACCTGTTTCAAATTAAAAAATAAGATGAATGTGGGGGGATTCACCAACTGTTGTGTGCATATAATGTCACTATACTGTTAGACTATAACACACCAACAGAAATAGAGGTTCAAGCCCCAGTACCTCTTCCACTCCCAAAAAAGTCAAATTAGGGTGGGATGTGGGTCAGTGGTGGAGCACTTGCCCTGGGTTCAATCCCCAGTACTGCAAAAAAAAAAAAAAAAAAAAAAAAAATGTTTAGAGATCCTTTAAAGAAAGTTGACATAGAGCCTCCCATACCCGCTGCGGTCACACTGCCTTCACCCAGCTCCTCAGACGCTGTGTCAGCGACTATATGTGTGGCTCCCTAACCTGGAATCCCCACCCTACCCCAGTCCCTAGCCATCTGCTCCTAACCTTTCAGATTTCAGTTCATAAACATCACTTCTTTGGGGAAACTTTCTCTGGGTACTGCTGTTAAAAACTCCCTGCGTGCCCTATTGAGTCTGTGATGGTAGGTGTGGTTGCTTGGTTAACTCCCACCAGACTGGAAGCAGACAATGACGGGCCCTGACACATGATAGGGACTCAGCAAATATTTACTGACTAGATGAATAAATGGCTGAAAGGCATCCCCTCTCCAATATTAAACAGTACAAACAACTCCCAGGCTTATATGGCTGCTGCCCCATCATTTTAAAATCAGGTTGAAAGGAACTAGGCCAATCCCTGAACAACCACGAGCCCTGACCATCTTACTTCCTCCCAGACATAGAAGCAACATGCTAGATTATACAATCCAAGGGTTAGCTTTAGTGAGAAAGTAAAACACTTAAATGGATCACCCAGTTTTCCACTTTCTATTCAGAGAACAGGTGGTTCATTGACAGGTCCCCCGACAACCCAAGGTCAGGGAGCCGGATGCTCTAGAAAAGTCCTATTCCCTACTGTCAGCCTCACTAGGCACCCTCTGCTCCATCCTTCATAACAACCGTCTCCAGAGGCTCCAGTGGAAGGAGGCTGACTGTCCCCTGTGTGCACCCCTTTCAAAGAGGGCACTCCAGGTGTCCAGGGAGCCACCTGGACACAGCAGCTGGGCAGCACTTGAAGACAGATGAGCGCTAGGTTTCCCCCCTTGAGTTCATCCCAGGTCTCCTCTGATACAATGGGATAAGGCAAGAGGTAGCAGCTCCCTTAGCCCAATATTTAAGCATATTTCACATCTGTCTTTGACACGGGAGATTTGCTCTTACAGGAAATGGGCATCTCCCAAGTGAGTGACCCGGTGGTCTGCAGCGCAGTGCAGTACGGGAGCCTGTCACTTGCTGCCTCTAGAGAACGGTGGGAGGGATGTGTTCACTTCTGTCCTTGTTTAATCCAAAATCAACGTTCTGAATCACATACGTTTACTTCATCAGAATCTTTTAATCCAAGTAAGTTGAGCATAATGCAGCTTCCGAGGCAGAGGTGTGGGTGAGCGAGGGATCCCACTGGACTCAGGAAGCATGTGTCTGGAAACGGGCTCCTTCCACCCAGGCTGGCCTTTCCCCCTTTAGAACCAAGGCTTCTCAAACACTAAAAGTGCGCTCACAAATCACCCCAGGATCCTGGGGAAATGCAGGTTCTGATTGTTAGGGCAAGGGAAGGGCTTGAGACCTGTATTTCTAGCAGGCTTCCTGGTGGTGCCTGGGCCCCACTTTGAGCAGCAAGGCTCTCCAGCAGCTGAGAGCTCGGGAGCTGGGTGGGGACAGACTAGGGAAGTGAGAGTCTCCCTTTCATTACAACCTGCTAAGCCTTTCCTTCTTCCACACTTCAGACCAGCCCTCTGAGGAAAGAGGAGGGAAAACCATCAAGGAGTCTTGGCCCCACAACATAGGCAAATGCATCTTCATCAGGGCAAGTCATTCCCAGAGGCTAAACTGGGGGTCATAATGGAGTGGAGGCCTCCTTGCCTCCCCTTCCCATTTTACCTTGGAGTTGGCCTCTGCCCTTAAGAACCAGCTGCCTCCTGAAGTCCAATCCTTTCCTGTTGCCTCCATGGCCACCTTTAAATTTTATCCCTGGGGGAAAGGCCTAATATCCCCTTGGATGTTATCAAGCGCTTTCTCTGGGCAATCGTCATTTCCTACAGGAATATGTCAGAAGTCTCAGCTTGAGGCCAGAGGAAGGCAGAGAGGCTGGACCCCAACCATGATGTCTCTGCTGGCTTTGAAGAGAGTTACATGTGTACCTTCTCACAGAGGACCAGGTCAGTGTCTCGTTTAAGCATCTCTTTGGACCAAGCATGCAGCATGCACCAGTAGACGCTTACTGCATGGGTGAACGCATGAATGTCGCGCCCTGGCCCCTGGGCTTCTGCCCCAGGGCCTCCTCTTCTGGATCTGAGCCAATATGGCTGCCAGGACTCCCCTCCACCTAACAAAAAGCTTGTAGCAGGATCCCAAAGTGTAGGAGAGATGGCTGTTCTCAGAAGCCCCTGTCCCATGCAGGCCCAAGGTCTCTTCCCACTTCAGAGCTGTGGGTGGTTCTGGCCAGGTGTCCTCTCGCCCTCAAATCCAGTTTCAGCCAACAGCTCTGGCTACGTCTCCACCGTCTGCAGGGTCTGCAGCTGTTCCCCTCTCCCCTTCACATTCTCCAGGATGCCAGTCCTGTGGCGGGTGGGTGGGAGAGGGCACACAGAAGGCAGAATGGTCAGGAACCCTGCCAATAGGGTCACCCCTAAAGGCAGCCACACACAGTGGCCACCGCCTCTGGCTGGCAGTGCTATGGGCAGTCGGCTCATGTAGAGAATGGGGAGGGAAAATGAAGCTGAGGGAAGTGGTGTGGTGTCACACACTTGTAATCCCAGCATTCGGGAGGCTGAGACAGGAGGATCACGGTTCATGGACAGCCTCGCTACTAAGTGAGGCCCTTTGCAACTCAGTGAGACCATTTCAAAATAAAAAATAGGGCTGGGGTGTAGCTTGGAGGGAGAATGCCCCTGGGTTCCATCCGCCCAAAAAAAAAAAAAAAAAGAATAAAAAATAGGGCTAGGGTTGTAGCTCGGAGGTAGAATGCCCTTGGGTTCAGTACTACACACACACACACACACACACACACACACACACACACACACACACACTGAGGAAGGGAACAGTTCAAGTAATGCTGTGTCCACCAATGAAGGTATCATGATCAATCTCACTGACATGTATAGGGAAGGAGAAAAGAAGGGGCTGGTTTGGATATGGAGGGAAATATGCCAGGTGTTGTGTGTCTGTATTTACCTATCGCTTTGAATCTGGCTGTGATATATAATTATACTGCACCAGTACAAGTATACAGAACAAGAATCAGTATCCATATTTAAAAAAAAAAAGGGACAATCTGTCTAGGTTCCTGGCTGCAGCTCAAACACAAAGAGATGCTCGGACTGAGGCTTCTGCAGACCTGGAGCAGTGGCGGCAGCTGGAGCACAGAGCCTCCCACAGCAAAATGGGGCTGAGAAAGGCAGGATGGCCATTCTTTCCCCCTGAGGGCTAAGGTACTCAGGTGGGTGCTCCAGAAGTGGCCATCCACTTGGGGAGCACGCAGAGGCCTGCCCTAGCTGGTCTCCCCAGCCTCTGCCTTTCCCTCCTCACTCCTCTCCATCTCAAGCTATTTCTCAGCTCCTTCCAGAAGGAGGTTGCCAAAACCTCAAATCCATGTCCACAAGAAATGAAAGCTGGGGCAGAGAAAGAGCCCTCTCAGACCTGGGAACTCCCTAGCCTGACTAAGCAGGAGGGGGAAAGCCAGGCCTGGTGGCCCACACTTGTAATCCCAGTACTTGGGAGGCCAAGTACCAGCAACCAGTTCCAGCAACTTAGTGAGACTCTCTCAGAAACCTAGTGAGACCCTGCTTCAGAACAAAAAAAAAAGGGGGGGCTGAGTTAGACCCCAATACAATGTACAAATGGACACACACACACACACAGGCAGAAGCAAAGCAGGCCTGAACATGGCCTCCTGACCCAGCCTAGGGCTCCCCACACCAGGTTCAGGTCCCATCTGTAAGAAGAAAAAAAAAAAAAAAACAGGATGACCAAGGTTTCCAAGCAGCACCCCAGAGAAAGGCAGCCCAAAGTGTCCACAGAGAAAAGTGAAACAGAAAAGCTTTCTGATGTGAGGTAGAGGGGGGTGAGGGGCTTGATCAGGCAGGGTAACCTACTGGAGAACTGCATCCTAGAGACACCACCTGGATTCAAAGCCCAACTCTGCCATTTATTAGCTGTGGGACTTGAGCATGTTACTTTCTGTGCCATAGCTTTCCCATTAGTAAAATAAGGCATATCTGTTTCCACCCTGTTACATTACTTAAACAAGTTGATATAAACCAGGTGTGGTGGCACACACCTGTAATCCCAGTACTTTGGATGCTGAGACAGGAGGATCACAGATTCAAGGACAGCCTTAGCAACTTAGCAAAATCCTGTTTCAAAATAAAGATAGATAGCTGGGTGTGGTGGCGCCTGCTTGTAATCCCCATGCTTGGGAAGCGGAGACAGGAAGATGGTGCAGGTTCAAAGCCAGCCTCGCTGGCTTAAGAGACCCTGTTTACAAATAAAAATATAAAAATAGGTCTGGGAGTGTAGCCCAGAGGTAGAAGGGTTTCCAGGAACCCCAGTACCACCAAAAAAAAAAAAAAAAAAAAAAAAAAAAAAAAAAAAAAAAAAAAAAAAAGATAGATAGATAGATGATAAATGGACTGGGAGTGTAGCTCAAAGGTAGATGCCCCGGGTTCAATCCCCAGTAACACACACACACACACACACACACACACACACACACACACACACACACCTGACATATACAAATAGCCTGGCCTAGTAAGGAGAGGCCAGGAGAAGGGAGTTCTTTTACTATCTGAATGCTAGAACACCATACTAGACACTTGGCTTGCTCCTGGATCCAGGGTGCTTGGGGAGCTAGTGGGGCTCACGAAGGGCTATGGCATCACCGTCAACCCCTCTCTCCTGAGTCCAGCCCAGATAGATCTCCTGGGTCCTGGACATCCTAACATGCGTCCAGACCACCCTAGAGCAGGCATCCAAGAGGTTCCTGTGAAGAACCCAGTCCTCAACCGACTCTGCCCGACAGCGCCTCACCTGGTGGTCTGGAGGAACTGCGGGCACACACCTCCGTTCCCTTTCCAGTGGCCACTGCTGGACCGCGCCTGGGGTTGCTCTTCCAGCAGCTCCTCTGGCTGCCCTGGCTCCATCATCTCAGCCTCGGCTGTCAGCGTACTGTCCTCTCGGCCCCTGGGCAGGACATGACCCATTAATTAGAGACAGCCCTGCAGAGACCTCCCTGACACTGGCGGGTCATGCCTAAAGAACCGCTCTCCTAGCAGGCCACTGACCTCGTTCCTCCACACTGCAGCCAGATGGTGCTCAGTGCAGCCCACATTTGGTTCCAGCTACAGCTGGAGTTCAATAAAGGCAGACTTTGCAGGCAGACCCTGTACCCGCCACCCCAGGCTGTGGTGGAGCTGAAGGAGAGGTGCCTGTCTCAGCTCCTGCAGGAATCCTTCCCCAAGGGCCAGGGCCCTGCCCCTTCTGTTCATGAAGATTCCATGTGCTGCTGTTCTACACGCTGTGTGCGCGTGCACAACCAAGCCAGTGGCTCAAGAGACATGGAAAGAGGCTCATGTATTCCTTACTATCCAGCTTCCCTCAACTCCAGCCCACCAGGACCACCAAATCCAAGAATCCTGGACTATTCAGTGCAGGAAGGCACTCTATAACCAACTCTCTCATCTCGCCCATGGAGAAACAGAGGCCTAAGGAGACCTGGGACTTTTCCAAAATCATGTCAAAATATTGGAAGACCCTATAAACCATGTCTCCTTCCCAATGACCTGGGGAGGCCTCTTCTTCCCTGGGCTGCCCTGAAGCAGAATCCAGTTCAGTGGAGCAGACACTTGAAACACCTCGGCATTCCCAAGCCCTTCAGCCCCACCTCCACAACCAGAAGCCAGTACCCAGCCAGATGAAAGCTCCAAGCCAGGGGGCTCCTCGGGCTCCCCTCAGCTAACCGACCTCACTTCCTCGTACTTCTTGTCGCGATAGAACTCCCTCTTCTTGATGATGTAGATGAGTACCAGGTCGCAGAAGAAAGCTCCCTAAAAGAGTTAGGGACCCTGACTCAGAACCCTGGACTTCATACCATTTTATCCTACAACAATTTGTGAGGGGGGTAACATGTCTCCAAGTAATATATGAGAAAACTGTCCAGGGCTGCAGAGCTGGTCCATGGTAGACATAAAGTTAGACCAGAGCCAAGTACCCACCATGCTATTTTGACCTCAGACCATCATGCCTGTAGCACTAGGCTCCAACAGTGCACCAAGTGCAGGAAGGGTAAGGGCCATAGAACTTCTGGGGACTCACTCTTTACTGCAGGAGACAAGCAAGTCCTACAATTAATGGGGAAAAGAAGAGAAGCAGAAAGAAGACAAGAGTTCACTCAGCCTGGGGAGGGATATCTGGGCTGAGTCTTAAGGGCTGAATAGGAGTTTATACAAAGCAAAGAAAGCCTGGGAAGGGCATTATGGAGGAAGGAGCAAGCTTGTCATGCCTGGAAACTGCCACAGGACCTATAGAAGGAGCAAGGTGCATTTCTAGCCTGACTTGGTGCCGTACACTTGCAATCCCAGTATTTGGGAGGCTGAGACATGAGGATCACAGGCTCACAGCCAGCCTCAGCTACTTAGGCTGCAACTTAGCCAGACCCTGTTTCAAAATAAAGTATAAAAATAGGGCTGGGGGTAGTTTGGAGGTAAAATGCCCTGGATTCAATTCCCAGTACTGCAAAAAAGAAAGAAAGAAATGTAGATTTCCAGATTTCCCTAAGGATAATATCTGCAAGTTAGCAGGAATCTGTTTGGGGCCCACCCTTGTGTCGCTGGGGATTGAACCCAGGGGCATTATACCTCTGAGTTATACCCACAGTCCTATTTCTTAATTTTTATATTTTTTTAAATTTTGAAACAGGATCTCATTAAGTTGCCAGAGCTGGCCTCGAACTCTCAATCCTCCTGTCTCAGACTTCCAAGTATTTGGATTACAAAAGGAACTTACTGGTATGAGTTCTAGTCACCCACAGACAGCACCCACATTGTTCAAATCTGTCCAGAAGTACAAAGGGGATTGCAGGCATTCAGAGGAAACTCTTCAGAGGGAAGCTCCAGACACTGTGTCCTCTCCCAGTAGCGGACAACTTGGGTCCACCTCTGAGAAAGGATGACAGGCTGCTGCCCTTGCCTCTCATGCCTTTATTCTACTGGTTCACAGTCAGGAGGCATCTTTGGACATGGCACCTGCAGGGAGCAGAGTAAAGGCCAAGGATGCACAAGGAATTATGCAGCCCAAAGTGTCAATAGCGAAGAGGTCAAGTAACCCTAGGCTAGCCTAGGGTTTTAGCAGAAGTGAAGATGGAGACTTTAGACATTCAGGAGCTAATCCAGGATCCCAGAGACCCTAGGACATGCCATGGCTAGGATCTGACTCAAGCCGACTCTCCACCACCACCACATCCACAGCTCCAGAGCTGCCTCATTATAGAAAGAAAAACTATGCCTCTGCCACCTGGGTGCAGCTGGCAGGACTGAAGCCCCACGGCACCTGATCTCGCCAGCTTTCCTGCTTTATGGAGGCACTGGGATACGTTTCTCCTGGGCAGGCAATTACCCCCATCCCTGCACAGCTTAGGAAGCAGGGGAGGGAAGGGAGAGTTACTCACAGCACCCATGAGCGCCACCCCAGAGC
This sequence comes from Muscardinus avellanarius, assembly GCF_963383645.1. Taxonomy (NCBI): domain Eukaryota; kingdom Metazoa; phylum Chordata; class Mammalia; order Rodentia; family Gliridae; genus Muscardinus; species Muscardinus avellanarius. Next base: position 20,612,433 of record NC_137802.1, on the reverse strand, counting down.
CCACGTTGATGATGGTGGGGATGATGCTGAACTTCCCCGCCTAAAAGAGAGACGAGGCAGGTGAGCAGGCAAGGTGTTCATCCAGGTCTCCGGGTACTGTCCAGCCTTCTGGCCCACCCTCCAGGCCTCGGGGCACCCACATACCTTGCCATTGACTATCACATCAAAGCGGATCCCGTAGGCTTTCATCAGGTTGCGGAACTCCACCCCAGCTGAGTCCCGGTAATATCTGGCAAACCTGGGGGACACAGGGCCCAAGAGAAGCCTCAGCCTGCCTGTGCCTTCCCCCTCCAGCAGCAGACTGTGGCTGCTTTGAGCACATAGACCCCCCAGGACTCTGACAAGCACCAGCATTACAGACCCCCTCGCTAACCAAGTTCAAAGATGCATCCAGCCTTCTGCCAGGTACTCCATAGGGGCCAGGGCTCTCCTGCCAACACTTGGGACCAAGCGCCGGCCACCAAATGTGTGGACTCCGCCCAGCAGAGAAGCCAGGCTTCAGCCTGCTAGCAAGCACCGGGCAAGAGCAGGGGTGCAGCTGCCACTCTTCCCAGCCCCGATTGGGAGCCCCGGCTCTCCTCACTGTCTCCCTTTCACCTCCTGCTCTGACCTCACTCCCAGGAAAGAGGGGAACAGCGCCAGTACATGGGGAAGAACAAGAAACAGCCAGGGTCACAAGCTGGCACAAGGTGAGTTACCTGAAGTTGTATCCAGAGGAGACAGACTTTGCCTGGTTGTTGTCCAGACGATTAAAATAATAGTGGGGCTTGCATTCAGCAGGAGCCTTATCAAGGTCACAGTTCCACTCAATGTGAATTGCTATTACACCACCCTGATACAAGAAACAAGGCCTGGTGCCAAAGCCTTCTGGAGGTTGGCAGAAGCCACACACAGAGAGCTGGGCAAGACGGACAAAGGGCCGAGGCGAGAGGTCAGCCCTGGGGACGCCTTTGGGGAGTTCTAGGCCCACGCTGGAGAGGAGCAGCTGAGGAAGTGACACTGCCCATGCTCCGGCATTGGGGCCCATCCTTCTTCAGGAGAGAAGGACCTAGCAACAGTGAGGTCCTTCTGTGATCACTCTGCACACGACCAGGATATGCCGTGGGACTCCCTGACTCCATTTCGGCAGATGTCCCAAGATCTGAGAACTGTACGGAAGAGCCAAGGCTGCCCCTTACTGCCCTGTGTCACAGTAACTCTGACAGCAGTGAGCTTCTGAGGGCAGGTGACCACAGCCTCAGGTCCCTCTACACCGACCTCCTCAACGCAGAGCCCAGGCCCCCGCCCCGGGGAGGCTCCCTGAGGATGCCACTCACCTCCACCGCTATGTCCTGGAAGCTGCTCCCTGCCCAGCGAACCACAGACCCCAGACGGAAGATGGGGCAGTAAAGATTCTTAGGGCTAAAACGACAGGATTTCAAGAAATCTTTGTTCTCCAGCACGTTGGCCCTGGGGGTAAACAATGAAAGGAGAGTGAGACCTGCTGTCCCTGGGCCTGACACAACAGTGGCCCTGATCCAAGCTGACCAACTGCCCCAGCCTACAGTTACCCCAGGCAACAACAAAGCCCCCACCACCGCCACCACGAGGGCCATGCACATGCACATCACGCCATGCACAGGGACCCAGGTACAGGCACAGGAAGACCCAGCCAAAGCTCAGGGGCCTGAACTATGAACCTCGGCCCCAACCCTGGACCCCCCTCCCAATCCACAGCCAAGTCTACATACTTAGAGAAGTTGAATTTGGGGAAACGAATGAAGTTCTTTATGTAGATGGTAAAGTCTTCAGCCTCCTTCAGGAGTGGCTCCCTAAAAGCCAGGGCAGGACCGCCTGAGCAGGAGGCCCAGCCGCTGCCCCTCCACACCTCCCAGGCCTGTGGCAGGGGTGAGACCTGTTCCCTGGGATTCCTGGAGCCTTTGCCGAGGACAGTTAATTTGCTCAGTTGGGATGGTCCTCGGGCCTCTCTGAGATGTCCTGACATCTCCCTCAGCATGAGGCTCCCGGCTGGACCCACTGCATGGGACTGGACCGAAGTTGTGGTCACTCACGTTGGCCTGGGCTGTGTCTCCACCGGGCACCAGGCAAAGATCTCACAGGTGCCCCTGGTCGAGTTTCCCGCCCTCAGACAGCGGCCAGTCTTCACCCCTGCGGTGGGACAGAGACAATGCCAGGAGCCCCCATTACAAGTCCCCGTCACCCTCCTCCAGCCCTGGCCATGCCAAGCCTCACCATTTCCAGCTGCAACAGACTCCCCAGCATGGCAGTCACTGTCCTGAGAACATGCACCATCAGGAACTCCTTGATGCTGCCAGGAGAGAAAGTGCATGAGGAGACCCCAGCCAGCTCTCCCAAAATTTGACCCCAGAGTTCAAAGAGGGGGTTCTTCCCTGGCCTGGGGCCCACACTCTTTGACAACCTGATTATCTCTCAAACAATGCAAGTACCATGCACTAGTGCACAGAGTCTCCTGGCACCCTGGAGCACACAGAAGCCCCCACTTCAGGAGAAACATCTATCCCAGTCCCAGCTGGAGACTATCACCGCTCCCCCAGCCCCCATGCCAAATCAAACCTCAGCACAGGTGCCCTGCCGCTGGTTGGCAGTCACAATCAGGTTGGTGATCACGAAGAAGACGTTCTCTCCCTGAGGAACCAGAGCAGGGTTGAGGAGCCTCCTCCTCCCTTCCCAAGGCTGCCTGGCAATGGGTGTCAGGGAAAATGTGGCTACAAAATTGGTAGGCTTGGTCCACCTGCCCACTAACCCCGCAGTTTCTGCATCGATGTCCTAATCCCAAGTGACCCTGCCCCATGAATTCCTATTCTGGCCTCAGCCCCTGGGTTCCAAAGGTCTGGAAAGAGCAGGAACAGTGATGGGGTGGCCTTGTGAACAGGCTGAGGGCTATTCCCAGTGTAGTGCTGTATCAGAAAGGGGCTCTCCGTTCGAGGTCACTTGACTCACAGTGAGCTGCAAGTTCTCTGCACCCATTTGGACCAGCAGACTCCGAGATTACTGGGAACAGAGGTTATGCAAGGCACAGGAAGAGAGAGGAGGGGCTTGGTGTGGGGGAAGGGATCTGGACAGGGTCTCCATCTGCATCCTGAGCCAAGGGAGAAAAGGATGCAGGTCCCTGGACACCCCCAGTAGCTTCCCATGTGACACACCCCAAACCAGGTTCAGCCATCCTGGGCCCAGGGTAGAGCTCAGACCTGGGATGGGATGACATAGTCGGCGACATCCCAGAGCCGCTCCCCGAGCTCCGAGGTGTTGGTGTAGGCCACACCCTTGACTTTGGTGACAACAGCACTCTGCAGGGAGGTATCAGTGTCTTGGTAACTCTTCTTTACCAGGAACACCCATCTGTAGGAAGGGAGCCAGCGGGGGGTCAGCCACATCCCTGCCTTCACAGCCAATCTCCCAAGGCCCAGGCTGGGGTGGGAGTTGCAGCACCCCTAGGTGGGGCGGAGGCAGACTCGGGGCTCTGCCTGTCTTGCCCAGTTCCCAGGCAGGGCTCCACTGCTGCCTGAAACATAGACCTACATGGTAACAAGCAACCCCAGAGGCAGGGGCTTTAAAGAGGCAGGTCAGTGAGGCTACAAAGCTGGGCAAGACTGGGCTGAGACTGGTTAAGCCATGTCCTGGCTAAGTGAGCCCATAGCCAATGCACTCTGGGAGCAATGGTTCCCTAATGTCATATGGGTGATACTGCCTCTCGGCAGGGGTCATAAAGATGGTTAAATGAGATAGATATGCATGCCTGTAACCCCAGTATCTGGGAAGATGAAACAGGAGAATTGCAGGTTCAAGGCCAGCCTCAGCAACTTAGCAAAGTCCCTCAGGAACTTAGAGAGATCTTGTTTAAAAATTTAAAAATAAGCCGGGCGTGGTGGCACACACTTGTAGTCCCTGCACTTATGGGAGGCTGAGACAGGAGGATCGCACAGGTTCGAAGCCATCCTCTGCTGACTTAAGAGACCCTGTTTCCAAATAAAAATATAAAATATGTCTGGGAGTGTATCCAGGAGGCAGAAGACCCCTGGGTTCCATCCCCAGTACCACAAAAAAGAAAAAAGAAAATAGAAAAAAGAAAAGAAAGAAAAATTTTAAATAAGCTGGGTATGGTGGTGCATGCTTGTAATCCCCAGCATTTGGGAGGCTGAGACAGGAGAATCCAGGTTTGCAGACAGCCTCAGCTACTTAGTGAGGCCCTTTACAACTCAGTGAGACCCTGTTTCAAAATAAAGAATTAAAAAAATAGGGCTGGGGGTGTAGCTCAGAGGTAAAATACCCCTGGGTTCCATCCCCAGTACTGCAAAATAAATAAATAAATAAATAAATAAATAAATAAATAAATAAATAAATAAATAATAAATGGAATGAGCTCGTTGTGCCCTCCTGGAGCCGCCCCTCTCCTCCTTGTACCTAGCATCCTGCCGGATGTGCTGCGGACACGGGCCGAGCGATGGTGGCCAGGCTGCGGCTGGGGCTGCTGCTGCTGGCGCTGCTCCTACCCATGCAGATTTATTCAAACCAAACGACATTTGTGACACTTTCAAGTAACACCTCACAGACTACCTCTGCTGCCCCAAATTCAACTCACGCCACCCCCAGCGCAGGTGGCAGCGCCCTGCATCGACAGCCGGTCTCCTCATGGTCTTGTTCTCTCTCCTACATCTCTACTGCTAGAGACTCGGGCCAAGAAACGTCTCTGCTTCCCCATCTTCTAAACCCAACCCAGATGGTGACCAGAAGTCCGAGTGAGGGAAGAAGCAGGCCTGCATAAAATCTACTAATTCCATACCTTATTTTATTGACAGAGAATATGTTGAGAATTCAAAATTTGGTTGGAAGACATGTGAAGGGCTTCACAGACATTGAAAGCCAATATTAAATCTGCTGGCATGTGCAAAACATAAAGAGATAACATTCCAAATTGAGACATGATATCCTTGAATGTGGCATAAGAAATACAGACTTGAAATTCTGAAAATAAGAATAGACTTTATCTAAATGATGGAATGTGGAATGGAGGTTCAGTTTTCATTTGGTTAAGTCTGTTAAGGCCAAAAAGCATTAGGTAATTTGAAAAGCTTCCCCGTTCTATTTATATGTACTTAGAAGGAACTTCCAGGTATTACTGTAAATCCTCAGTGTATTGTTTCTGCAGTACTAATTTAATGCCGATATATTCTATCCAGATAAAGTTTCACATTGTTAAGCTATCGCTGTTCTTTTGGAAAATGAACTCTTTTTTCCTCTGATGCTTTGAGTTTAACATTGTTTGGACTTTGACGTAGTAGCGGACATGTGCCAGGGTGATGATGGGTTGGAATCCATCCCCACAACCGAGCACCATGAGTAAATGGTGCTGCGTATCCATCCTTATGTAGCCGAAGGCTCTGCAAGTCAGTCCCATCTTGTTTCCATTTGATGAGAGCGCCAGATTCATTTAGCTAAACTGATAGCAAAGAGCAGGACTGCATCAACCCAAATCAACCCCAATTTATTTCAAAATGCGCTTTTTACTTCTGCATCTGTTACATACTTTTCACAACTGAAAATATGGTCTGTTTTGAAGGTAAAATCACGAATCTTGACATTAGAAAGACAAATATATGAAGGAGCCAACACTGTAAATCAAGCATTTGGGAAGTGAAGACTGAAAGCTAACTTGCATTAAATTCACAAAATTTTGCCGGGCGCGGTGGCGCACGCTTGTAATCCCGGCGCTTGGGAGGCGGAGACAGGAGGATCCGCAGGTTCGAAGCCAGCTGCGCTGGTTTAAGAGATCCTGTCTCCAAATAAAAATATAAAATAGGTCTGGGAGTGTAGTCCGGAGGTAGAAGGGCTTCCAGAAACCCCAGTACCACACACACAAAAAAGAATTTCACAAAAATTTTTATACTTTCTGTAAATACTTTAAAAAAAAAAACAACTTTGGATCAGAATAACCACATTTGGGACGCTTTTCTGTTATCAGTCAATATTTTTAGGTTGTTAGGACCTGTTCTTGAGCCTAAGAGCGGGCTTGATTCAGCGGTAAATCTTTTGCCTTGATACACAGAAACCTTTTAAAAGGAGACGCTTCCTAAAAGCTTTTGATCGCACGGCCACACACTGATGCTCACGTGTTCTTGTATCTAATATGGCCACAGTACTGTTGATAACCAAAGTCATTTTTTTCATCTCTAGAAAACCTACATGGGAACAAACATATCTGCAGCTACCGTGTGTGTGTGAACACCCGCTTGTGCTTCATACCTGAATGCTGGACATCTATTTGGATTGTATATTGTGTTTGTGTACTTATGCTTTGATTCATAGTAACTTCTCATGTTATGGAATTGATTTGCATTGGACACAAACTGTAAATAAAAGGAAATAAATGGCTGAAAAAATAGAGGGAATGAAGGAGGTAGGGAAGGGTTAAATGAGCTATGTGTGCATGTATGCCTCTACCATCTTGTGCCCCAGTAAGAAATATGACTACAATGTACCAATAAAAAAAAGAGAGAGAAAATTTAAAAACATGGCTGGGGGAACAGCCAATATATAACCTGAAACTAGTCATGAGGGGACCTCAGGCAAACCCGAAGTGAGGAGCAGTCTATGAAATAAGAGTAAAAATTCCCGTATTTTTGATACCAAATACACAAGCAGCAAATATAAATAGGCAAGTTGAAGATCATGAAAATTAAAAACTTTTAGCTGAGCATGGCAGCACACGCCTGTGACCCCAGTACTTGGGAGGCTAAGACAAAAGGATCACAGGCTGGAGGCTAGCCTCAGCAACCTAGTGAGACCCTGTTTCAAAATAACAAATAAAATAGGGCCAGGGGTGTAGCTAAGAGGTAGCATGCCCCTGGGTTCAATCCCTAGTACTGAAAAAAAAATGTGCACATCAAAGGATACTAGCAAAAAAGTGAAAAGACAACCCACAGAATGAGATGAGAGATTTGCAATCACCTGATAAGGGTCTAGTATCCAGAATATATAAAGAACTCTTGCTGAATTGTAAGACAAGTGACTCTGGGCGTGGTGACATACTTGTAATCCCAGCATTTGGGAGGCTGAGACAGGAGGATCACGGTTCACAGACAGCCTCAGCTACTTACTGAGGTCCTTTGCAACTCCGTGAGACCCTGTTTCAAAATAAAGAATAAAAAATAGTGCTGGGGGTGTAGGTTGGAGGTAGAATGCCTCTTAGTTCCATCCCCAGTACCGCAAAAACAAACAAACAAACAAACAAACAAAAACCAAGTGACCCGATTTTAAAATGGGCAAAAGATTTGATTAGACATTTCCAAATAAAAAAATAAAATTGGGCTAGAGGTGTAGCTTAAAGGTAAAATGCCTCTGGGTTCAATCCCTAGTATCACGCATACAAAAAATATTGTTTTAATAATATATTTTTTTAAAAAAACTAAGTCAGGGCCGGACATGGTGGCACATGCTTATAATCCCAGCATTTGGGAGGCTGAGACATGAGGATGTGGTTTGCAGACAGCCTCAGCTATTTAGTGAGGGAGGCGGAGACCAGAGGATTGCAGTTCACAGACAGCCTGAGCTACTTAGTGAGGCGCTTCACAACTCAATGAGACCCTGTTTCAAAAAAACAAAAAGACTAAAAAAAATAATAATAATATAAGCTGGGTGTGGTGGTACACGCTTGTAATTCCTGCGCTTGGGAGGCTGAGACAGGAGGATCGCACAGGTTCAAAGCCAGCCTCAACTACTTAGTTGAGGTTCTTAGCAACTTAGTAAGACCCTGTTTCCAAATAAAATATAAAATAAGTCTGGGAGTATAACCCAGAGGTAGAAAGCCCCTGGGTTCTACCCTCAGTACCACCAAAAATAAATAAATAAAAACAAATAAAAACCTATACAAATAATATAGGGCTGAAGATGTCACTTGGAGGTAGAATGCCCCTGGGTTCTATCCCCAGCACTGTAAGTAAATAAGTAAATAAACTAACTAACTAAACTGGGCGTTGTGGTACACACTTGTAATCCCACTATTTGGGAGGCTGAGACCGGAGGATAGGGTTTGCAGACAGCCTCAGCTATTTAGTGAGGCCCTTAGCAATTCAGTGAAACCCTGTTTCAAAAATAAAGAATAAAAAATGGGGATGGGGGTGTAGCTCAGAGGTAGAATGTCCCTGGGTTCCATCCCCAGTACTGAAAAAAAAAAAACAACAACACTAAAAATAACATTGGTGAGGATGAGCAGACACTAGGACCCTTGCACATTATTAGCAGAGTGTAAAACTATGTATCTACTATGACAAGCAATTTGGAAGTTCTTCAAGAAGTTACAGGATTACAATGTGACCCAGCAATTTCATTTCTAAGTATATACCCAAGAGAACTGAAAGCACATGTCCACACAAACACTGTGCAAGAATGTTGTTAGCAGCATAACTCCTAACAGCCAAAAGGTGGAGACAATCCAGTATGTCAAATGTGAATGGTTAGACAAAATGTGGCATATTCACACAAAACACAAAAGATGTGGTGTGTGTGTGTGTGTGTGTGTGTGTGTGTGTGTGTGTGTGTGTAGTGCTGGGGATTAAATCCATGGGCTTTCTACCTCTGAGCTACACTTCTACTTCTAGCACCCCCCCCCCCTTTATTTTATTTTTTGACACAGGGTCTCACCAAATTGCTGAAGCTGGTGGCAAACCTGTGGGGATTATAGGTGTGTGCCACTATGCCTGGTAAGATGTAATTTTTAAATGAGACAGCACTTATAAATTGCTGAGCATAGAGGAAGGATTCAGTGAACACAACCCATTGCTGCTGATGTTGGAAACTGTCCAACTTCACCTCTGCAAGTTGGGAGACTGAGGCTGACGGCAGGAAGCCGCAGGGTGAGCCTAGGCAGCGAGCAAGCGGCGAAGGGCTGCGCGGGGCGTCACAGCAGGTTCTCGGCAGAGCAGGTCCATCTCCTGGGGCAGAGCAAGAGCGCTCAGGGCCCTGGGCTGAACTCTGAGAGGGCTACGACCCAGAGACAGCCTTGGCCTGGCCCAGACAGAAGCATTAAGCACATATTCAAGATCCACTTCCACGTCTTCATTCATACACTCACTTCACACCTGCTCCCTGGTGAAGGGGTGCCAGGCCCTGCCCTCGTGGCATCCACAGACTGGAGGATGTTAGCAATAGACACTGAACAAACGATCCCCCAAATTAGCTTCTAATCACACAGCGAGAATGCCAGGGAGGGCAGGAGAGGGAGCTGCTTGAGCACCTAGGCCTGAAGGAGAGAGCACTGGCCAAGGACTGGGGGAAAGCACCCAGGGGGGGTGCAGCTGAGGGAGTGGAGCGCCTGGCTTCAAGGAGGGAGCGAGACGGGGTCAGGGCTGCCCTGCTCCAGGAAGCAAGGGCCTCGCTGTCTGTAGCTGCGGCCTTTCTACCTGTTCCCTTCCCTCTCCCGAAGGGTGCCAGGTACCTGACAGCACAACCTGGAGAATCGCCTCTGGGCTGATGGCACCAGCTCCTGTTGGGGGGATAGGTTGGGAGGAAGGGGACAGCTAGACTAATGGATGGAGACCTCTGGGTCCAGCAGAACACCCAGCTGGATGCTGGAGAGGCCGGCCGTGAGTGGGGCTAGCTAATGGAAAGGGAGTTCCAGGACATGCCAGGGTGGTGAGTTGCCCCAGCCCAGAGTAAGACACTGACGCTCAGTGATTATAAATAACCTGCGCTGGGCCAGCTGTCAGGTCCGGGCCCAGAGACGCCTCCGGGAATAGCTATGGCCCAGCCCCCTGCATCCCTGCCCCCTTCCCACCGCCCTAAGACTGGGCTTCCAGCCTGGGGAAGGGGCAGCCTCGTAAACCAAGGAGCCCAGAAGACCCTGCCCACATCTGGCCGCCCACAGAGCCAGCGGGGACGGGGGAGGGGGTAGAGGGCTCCCTCCCCAGGCAGGGACCACAGGGAAAACCACGCGAGCTTGTGCAAGTTCCAGCACCCTGGAGAAGGCCCAGGCTGCGTCCCCATCCCCCACCCGGGGCTCCGGTGTCCGCCCCTCCCCCAGCTTCCAAGAAAGCGCCGCGAACTCACACGAGCAGGTACAGCAGGACGCAGAGCTGCAGCAGTCTGTAGAGCAGCCCCACCTTCTTGTTCTTGGCGACCACGTACTTCTCCGTCTTGTAGTCGAACAGCGACAGGCAAAGAGCCTTCCAGCCCACCTGCCCCATGCCGCCCGCGCGCCCGAGCCTCGCGTCCCGGCTCCGGCTCTGCAGCTCCAACTGCGGCGCCCGGGGCTGGGCTTCGGCCAGCTGAGCCTCGCCGCGACCTTGCCGGGGCCGCCTCCGCGGCACAGTGACCCCACCCGACCGGCTCCCCAGCCGCTGGTCTGGGAGGGCCCACGCCACGTCTGTCCCTAGGATCGCTGTGCGGCTGCCCAGCTGCTGACCGCTGGGCAGGAATGTACAGTCAAGGATATGAAAGAGGGAAGGGCACCTTTGAGGTAAACCCTCCCTTTTACTCCTTCCAGAAAGAATCCCCAAGGGTTCTCTCCCCCATTGCATAGGTGGGGAAACTGAGGCAGGGCAGAGGAGCACAAGAAGTGGAGGTGAGAGCTGAGAAGGAACACTCACAGGCACACGGGACAGGCACGTATCATTCCCAGGACCTCCTGGGAGGCGAACCGTGCCCGCTGTCTGGAGGGCTGCTCCTGGACACACAGGCTGGGAGATCCAGTCTGCCCTGTCTGCTGCCATCAAGTGGGTGTCCCTCCTGGGCCTGCTGTTGCAGGGATGAAATCCCACACTCCCAGGGAGTCCGTTGTCAACAGGAGCAATGCCAGTAGGTTGGGATGGGAAACACAGGCAACCAAGGCCCATGTCAGAAAATATGCTTGGAGAGAGTATGGTCCCCGGAGCAAGAGATATCTAACCCAGGCCGCTGGGACTGTGCCCCTCACAATGGTGAACCTGAACAGCAGGGTGGGGGAGGGGAGAGTGAGTATGTCTGCATTTGACTTTATGGTATGGAATATATTTCTTCCTGTGGGCCATAGTTAAAATCATGCAAAAAAAAATCATGTAAAAACAAGTGCAAGCTATACTCTGCACATTGTATCTTCAGGTAGCTGGGGCCAGTTTACTACCCTGGCAAAGTTCAGGCTTAACATTCATTATTATACAGAGAGCTGTGCTTTTTTTTTTTTTTTTTTTTTTTGGAGACATGGTCTCACTATGTTGCCCAAGCTGGGCTCCAGTGATTCTCCTGGATCCTCCCCAGCATCTGGAAAAATAGGAACAAAGCTCCCCTTTGCTTTTTACATTTGCAGCAGCATATGCCTGGACCACAGATTCCAGGCCAGCCTTAGCAACTTAGCAAAGGCCCTGTTTCAGAATAAAAAATTAAAAGGGCTGGGGGTGTAGCTCAGAGGTAGAATGCCCCTGGGTTCCATCCCCAGCACCACACAAAATAAATGAATAAAAATAGAGCTGGGGGTGGAGCTCAGAGGTGGAGCTCCCCTGGGTTCAATTCCCAGCACCATAATATATAATACATTATAATATATATTATTATATAATATACATTATATATAATATATAATATTATATAATATATATCATATATGTGATATATATATTATATATATATATATATCAGCCAGATCAGCAAACACCTCTGACCCCCTGCTTCACATGGAAGGCTCAGTCCTCACAACTACCTTTGTGGCTGGCACTGTTACCACCCTGACTTGGCCTAAGAAATTAGGTGTGTCCATGACCATACCTAGCGAGCATCTGTGCCACAAATGGATCCAGGCAGCGAGGCTCTGTGGCCGGAGAAATGAGTGGTCTTCTCTGTTGCCTCAAGCACGGTGACTTACAGTGTGTACATCACCTCACCTGCCTCTCTAGAGCCCGCCAGGGAGGTCACCGCAAAGCCCCTTCACACTTGCTAACACCAGGATGTGGGGTCTCCCTGGCCATCCCTCAGGACTCTAGGCTCTGAGGACTGTGGCTTCTTCCAGAGGACATTTAGTGTTAGCGCATACCTCTGCCCTGCACCGTCACGGCATGCCAAGGACCAAAGACAAGCCTTTAAACTTCAGGGGGAAGGGGTGCATGGCTAATGTTCAAAGTAGTCATAGCACCTTCCTGCTTCAACACCCCCCCTCCTTTCCCCAAGTGTATATCATGAGAGCTGTCCACATGAAATAAAGGGACTAGCAGCGAGTGACCAGTCTCAATTTCTTCACAAGGCTCCCTTAGATGACTTAAGGTACATGTTATCGGGCATGGTGGCACATGCCAGTACTTGGGAGGCTGGGACAGGAGGATCACAGGTTCAAGACCACCAGCCTCAACTTAGTGATAACGGTGAGACTCCCAGCAGCCTATGAAGACTTTTTTTTTTTTTTTTCTGCAGGTCTGGATATGGAACCCAGGGGCATTCGACCTCCAAGCTACACTCCCTGCCCTATTTTTTATTCTTTATTTTGAAACCGGGTCTCACCGAGTTGCAGAAGTCCTCACTAAGTAGCTGAGGCTGTCCGCGAACCGCGATCTTCTGGTCTCAGCTTCCCAAATGCTTGTAATTTCCCAAATTACAAGCGTGCGCAACCACGCCCAGCTTTTTTTTTTTTTTTTTTTTTTTTTGTACTGGGGATGGAACCCAGGGGCATTCTACCTCTGAGCTACACTCCAAGCCCTATTTTTTTATTCTTTATTTTGAAACAGGGTCTCAATGAGTTGCAAAGGGCTTCACTAAGTAGCTGAGGCTGTCTGCGAACCGTGATCCTCTTGTCTCAGCCTCCCAAATGCTGGGATTGTAAGCGTGCACCACCAGGCCTGGCTTAAAGACCCTATTTCAAAACAAAACAAAAAAAGGACACACACACACACATGCGCGCGCACACACACACACACACACACACACACACACACACACGTACATGCAGTGAAATGATGGGGAATTATAAGATAGATTTCTAAAGGGTCCTTTTCTTTTTATTATCATCTCAATTGTTCCTAAGACTTACAATCATCTATTAAGCCTATTATTTTGTGTGGTTTAGACCCATTCCCAGGACTTTCTTGTTCTGCTCTTAATCAGAGCAGCAAACTGGGATGGCCTCCAGTTAAAACCATGTGGGTCCTCTGACAGGACCCTCTCCCACTCCAAGGAAATGTGCTGGGGAAAGACCTTCTGTCTCTGATTCCAGCCTTCTTCCATGAGTACAAAGGAGAAAGTCCAGTGTGATCAGATGGGCCTTTCAAAGGCAGAATTACCCCTCAATCAGAAAAGGTCCTTTCTCTAGGACATGAGCAGAAGCGGCTTCCAGGGGCTGGCTGCCAGTGGGTGGCCACAGGAGAGTGGCCAAGAGCATCACTGTATTTCCATCACTGGCTGGGAGGTATCACTTGGTCATCCTTGCAGCCTCCAAAGACACAGGGGTTCCCCATTCTCCTCAGCCTGAGGGAGGGTGAGATGAAGACTTCCCTTTAGGCTGAGAGGCTAACAAGCTAAAAAATTAGTCACCATGAGATTAAAGGAAACAAAATAGAAATAAAACACAAATCCCACAAAATAATAGACTTCTTGGAGTGGATATTCAGGTGTTACATACAGTGGACTCCACTTCCCACCCAAAAGAGAGCAAAGATCCGGAGGTAGGAGACTTGAGTCTGTCCTAGAGCACCAGAGGTCATTACGAGATGACCCTGGCTTCCTTCACAGCCCTGGGTGTCCTGGATGGCAGACAAGCACGGGCAGCCACAGCAGAGGTCTTGCCAAGGGCTTTACAAGGCAACTGGTCCTTTAATTTCCCCTTTGCTCCAGGCGGTCCTGCTAGGACAAACACATTCCACTAATAGATACTTCTGATCCATGTAAAAACCAGCCGGTGAATAATTAATGTTGCTTTAACACAGCAAACCAGAAAAAGGAAGCTCTTCTCTGGCAAGCATTCCTGCATCATCCATAAGCAGCTCTCCTGGCCCATCTCAACTAATGGGTTGGTATTAACTACTTAGCGCCTAATATCTGATTTGATGAAAAACTCTACTGGTCGAGTGTGGTGGCACACACCTATAATCCCAGTACTTGGGAGGTTGAGACAGTAAGATCAAAGGTTCAAAGACAGCCTCAGCAACAAAATAAAGACAGTTCTCAGCAACAAAGCAAGACCCTATTTCAAAATAGAAAAAATAGCCGGGCGTGGTGGTGCACACTTGTAATCCCCACACTTGGGAGACGGAGACAGGAGGATCGCGCAGGTTCAAAGCCAGCCTTGCTGGCTTAAGAGACCCTGTTTCAAATAAAAATATAAAAATGGGTCTGGGAGTGTAGCCCAGAGGTAGAAGGGTTTCCAGGAACCCCAGTACCACACCAAAAAAAAAAAAAAAAGAAAGAAAGAAAGAAAGAAAGAAAGAAAAAATAGAGTAGGACTAGGAATATAGCTCGGAGGTAGAGTACCCTGGGTTCAATCTTCAGCTAAATAAATAATAAATAATGGACAATAAAATAGATTTAATTTTTCAAAAATAAATAAATAAATAAATAGGCTAGGGATGTAGGTCTGACATACAATGTCCTTGGGTTCAATTCCCAGTATTGCTCCCCCCAAAAGAAGACAAAAAGAAATGCGCATGAAATCCTCACATAAAACATCAATGTCTGTGGTTTCACATAGTTCCTCGCACACAATCCTTATGTAGGGTCTGCTTGTGTGTGTGTGTGTCTGTGTGTGTGTGTGTGTGTGTGTGTGTGTGTTGCTGGCCCTGGACTGAACCCAGGGGCATTCTGCCGCTGACTTATACCCCCAGCCCTACTTTATTTTTATTTTAAAGCAGGGTCTCGCCAAGTTGCTTAAAGTCTCACTACTTGCTGAGTTTGCCCTCAAACCTGCCATCCTCCTAACTCAGCCTCCCCAAAACTGGGATCACAGGCACGTGCCACTATATGGGCTTATGTCGATTCTAATACAATCCCATCCCCACCTCCCTTTCTAGCCTCACATTCCCCATGACACACACTTGGTGTCAGCCAAATTAGCATACATGTCCTTTATTTTCCAACTCCAGGCCTCTGGAGAAACCTATCAACTGCCTTGAGGTCCTGTCTCCTTCTCTAAACTCCCACAGGACAGCTCCACGCAATTCAGAGCTCATTGCTTGCTCTCTTGCCATCATGGTTGGGTACTGTGTGTGTGGTACTCAGGACTGAAACCATGGGGTACTCTACCACTGAGCTCTATTCCCAGTCCGTCCTTCCTTCCTTCCTTCCTTTTTTCCTTCCTTCCTTCCTTCCTTCTTTCCTTCCTCTTTCTTCCTCTTTCCTTTTTCTTTTTTTTTTTTTTTGTGGTGCTAGAGGTTGAACCCAGGGTCATTCGACCTCCGAGCCACACCCCCAGCCAGCCCTATTTTTTATTCTTTATTTTGAAACAGGCTCTCACTAAGTTGTGGAGGACCTCACTAAGTAGCTGAGGCTGGCCTGGAACCTGCGATCCTCCTGTCTTAGCCCCAAGTACTGGGATTACAAGCGTGCGCCACCACGCCCAGCTCTCCCACCCCTTTTTGAGACAGGGTCTTGCTACATTGCTCAGAATAGCCTCAAACTTGTGATCCTCCTACCTCAGCTTCAAATCAAGGGATACGTCAGACTCCACAAGTCTATGCTGAGTGCCAAGCACCGACAAAGTGCAACCAGCTGCACAAACTGGCCTCACAACCAGAGTCTCAGAGAATGTGGCTCTTACATCAAGATCACCTGGAGCCTGTGCCAAGAGAGCTGATGCCCAACCCAGGCCAAGAGAGCTTCAGAGCCTTCCAGGTGGGGCAAAGAACCTGAGCAGTTAGCGCCACAAGTCATTCTTCCACACACCCAAGCCTGACAAGCACCACTGCACCCTGGGGCTGTCACCCACGCCTTGCTGTGGAAAAAGCATTAGACTTGGGATCCAAAAACCTCAGGCTGGAACCTCTGCCATATGCTAGCTAGCCCCATGGCCTTGGGCAAATTGTTTCCTCATTTCATAAAACAGAGTCAACACCACCTGTGAAGACTGGCTGCAAAAGTACAAAGCCTATGTAATACACAGCTTTTTTATGTTTGTTTGTTTTACTGTGGTGCTGGGGTGGAACCCAGGGCCTCACTCTGCTCCGCAAGCACTGAGCCACATCCCTAGCCCCGCAAATCACAGGCTTTCCTAAATGGACCCAGAGCATACAGGAAGGGAGGGATGTGAGGTTGGATGAAAAAAAATGTACCCATCTAAAAGGATGACTACAATGACATTGGACATTTGACTACAATCTAGCATTTCCTTCAATTATGAATGTAGCCAACAATCACAGAAATAAGGTAGTATTTAGCAGTACATGGAACCTGGATACCAAGAGAAATGATATTTCCCATTATAGTATAGCTACTACAGGTATCTCTAAGTACTTTTAAGCTCATCACTATTTTGAAATATTTTGAATAGATCTGTTGTTTTAATGCACTAATAAAGAAACAAATAGAATTGACAATGTAGCTCAGTGGTAGAGCATTTCCCTAGCATGCACAAGGCCCTGGATTCAATCCCCAACACAAATAAACAAACAAATATCAATATAATGGCTCTTTGTAAACTTTTATATACTTATAAACAAGCTAACAGATGGATAGGTGAGAAAATAAGTGAGAAAGCAAGCAAAGCAAAATGTTAATGAAAGAAACTAGGTGGTGAGTAGACAGATATTCACTGTAAAATTCAACTTTTCTATGTGTTTGAACATTTTCATAATACAGTGTTTGGGGGGGGGACCTGAAAAGGGATCACTCAACTGCCAAAAGGGTATAAGATGTAACAAAAATGTCAGAAGACCCTGGTACTAGCCATCTTTTTTCCTGTGTGTACTGTATTGCAGATTGAACCCAGAGGTGTTCTATCTCCAAGCTACACCTCCAACCCCCCACTCCCATCCCTTTTGTGTGTGTGTGGCACTGGGGACTGAACCCAGGGGCATTTCACCTCTGACCTACAGCCCCAGCCCTATTTTATTTTTATTTGAAACTGGGTCTCTTAGGTTGATGAGAGTCTCACTAATTGCTGAGGCTGTCCTTGAACCTGTGATCCTCCTGCCTCAATCTCTCAGTACTGGGATTATAGACATGGGTCCTAGCCAAAGGATGTCTGAGACACAGCGAGTCCTGAGCCCTAGATGCCTGAGGCTGCAAGCTCAGCCTCTGCAGAAATGCAGAGCCCCCGCTACCCGCTTTCACCAGGTTCTTTTGAAAATCTGTAAAACTGATACTAATGTTATGGTGCCCTATGTTGTTGGGCACCAAAAACTGTTATGGTGGGACAGCAAAACTGTACCAATGTGAGATGTAGCTGTGGGTTCTTGTATTTAGCTATCTGTAGAAAAGAATAGCCTGAAGTCTTCTGCTGTAAGCTTAAGCAATTTTATTATTACAAAAACAAAAAGAAGGGACAGAAGTTAAAGCACTACATGAGGGAGGTAATGGAGTAAGCTGAAAATAAGTTACTGGGGTTTTGAATACTGAACAGTTTTTATAAAGATTTTTATCTCGTATCTTTGCTTAACCAATCATCTTCCTGACTTGACATAGGTATAGATCCCTCAGGGTAAGTCTTTGATGTGATGATTTCTTCCTGTAGGCCCACCCTGTCTCTGATACAGACCCAAGCCTTTTGTTATGCCCCAAATGTGTTAATTGATTATTGAAGTCGGGGATCTCTTGAAGGCTTGTGGCATCCTCCCACATCCTTGGGGAATTTTAGCTTGTACTAGAGATTATTTATTATGTAAAACTTGTTTTAAGAATGCAAAGGCCCTGGGCTACCTCTAACACCCAAGCTCTGACTACTTTCTATATTTTAAAATTAATGCCAAAGTATTTGAAGTCAATACATATTGAAATTAGTGCCAAAGGCATTTCTGAAATTAGTACCAAAGATGTTTCCCAATACCAGCACATTAAGATTTACCTACAAGAACACAATATTTTTTAAAAATAAGAATGACCACTTGCCTATCAGATGAGAAAATGTATTGCAAATCATACGGAATATTTGCACTATTGTTAAGAAAAGTTCTATTTTATTTAATAAGAAATGATTCCCAAGTTTACTCTTTGCACAATTCACATACACTTTTGGGACAATGGATGATTAAAACTTTAATTGTACAATTTGTTCAATGCTGCTAGACCACCCTAAGGAAAAAGTACCCAGTACAATACCAAGTCTCTAGAAAGCCAAGGACTAGTTGGTTCTTTCCCAATGATTGAGGAAACAGGTTCTAATTTTCTTCTGTGAGCAGATTGTCTGATTTCAGCTGGGCCTTCTTTATACTCTCCAAGTTCAGTTGATATTTTCTTTTAAAAAAGCCACACTAAAACAAAGGGGGAGATGTATAAATACAATGCACCAATAAAAATATATATATATATAAAAACAAAGGGGGAAGAGAGACCCAATTATAGGCCTAAACTATCTATCATTCTAGTTGTTGCCTGAATAGCCCCTAAACTCCTCTGCTTTTTGTGTTTCTGTTTCTTCCCCCATCCATTCCCCTTCCGGAGTCTCCCTTTGAGTCAGTCCTTTCCGGCCCTTCAACACTGCCTTCCCTGGTGCTCACTGCCCCTCACAGCTGACTCTCACCTTCCTCTGAACCCCAGACTTCTCAAATCATTTTCTTAACTAATTCTATAAAACAGTAGTTTGGGCTGTAGTAGACTTAAATCTTATTTCTGTAGGAATATACAGCCTACCCTGCTGAGGATAGAAAGAGATTGAGTATAGTCTCCTGCATCAAGAGGCTCAGAATCTAGTAGGAAGGGGATTAAGTATTGTGTGACAACTGCCACATGGACAGGTTTCCAGAAGAAACACACAGCCAGTACAGAGGACCCAGGAGTATTTGGGCCAAGTTTTGAAGGGATGGGCACTCGTGGCGAGGGGACTGGCCTGTGAACAAGTAGAGAACCTGCAACGTGTCTGGAGGAAAGAGTAAGATACAGGGATGGAGAGGAGAGGGGTACAGGCCAGAGTAGGCTTTTTGTTTTTTTTTCAGTCCTGGGGATGGAACCCAGGGGTATTCTACCTTCAAGCTACACCCCAGCCTTTTTTTTTATTCTTTATTTTGAAACAGGGTCTCACTGAGTTGCAAAGGGCCTAAGTAGCTGAGGCTGTCCACAAACCACAATCCTATCTCAGCCTCCCAAATGCTGGGATTACAAGAATTTGTAATTGGCTCCAGCCCTATTTCTATTTTATTTTTATTATTTATTTTGAAACAGGGCCTCACTAAGTAGCTGAGGCTGGCCACGAACTCTCAATCCTCCTGTCTCAGCCTCCCAAGTATTGATATTTCAAGAATGCATCACCACACTCGGCTGTTACTTTTTATTTTGAAACAGGATCTTGCTGAGTTGCTGAGGATGCCCTCAAACCTGGAATCCCCCTGTCTCAGACTCCTAAGTATTAGGATTATAGGCTTGTGCCACCACACTCAGCTGAGCAGGGGTTCTTGAGTAGCAGTAAAAGAGTCTAGACACTTAGAAAAGGAAAGATTTTATATATTTATTTATTTATTTATTTATTTATTTATTTATTTTGGTAGTACTGGGGATGGAACCCAGAGGCTTTCTACCTCTGGGCTATACTTCCAGACCCATTTTATATTTTATTTGGAAACAGGGTCTCACTAAGTTGCTGAGAGCCTCACTCAGTAGCTGAGGCTGGCTTCAAACCTGCATGATCCTCCTGTCTCAGCTTCCCAAGCTCAGGGATTACAAGCGTGCGCCACCACGCCAGGCTGAAAAGGAAAGATTTTAAAAGGGAAACAAAAATCACATCTGTTTTAGGAAAACCTCTCTCTCTCTCTCTCTCTCTCTCTCTCTCTCTCTCTCTCTCTCTAATACTTCATTTAGATTTTATTTTTTTTTCAGATAGAAACTGGCTTATTCAGTTGTGTGGCTGAAGCAAGAGGGACAAGTGGCCCCAAGTCAGAGTAGCTGGTGTAAGTAGGAAGTAGGGGACGGGCATACTCGGGGTGCCATGCCCAGTGCTAGAGCTGGTCCTCTCTCGCCTTATAAACATGCTGAGAACTGACCTTGAACAGGACGACTACAATCACGACCAAAACCAGAAGGCCACCAAGGCTGCTTCCAATGACAAGCGGCAAAAAATGGTACTCCTTGTCTGTCAGGAAGATGACCGTGAGCTAGATGAGAGAAAGAGGACATCCAATAAATCAGGTAAGGCAATGGAGGAGACGTTCCACGTGTTCTTTTTTTTTTTTTTTTTTTTTTTTTAATGTGGTACTGGGGATGAAACCCAGGGGCATTCTACCTCAGAGCTACATCCCACCCAATTTTAATTCTTTATTTTTAAACAGGGTCTCACTAAGTTTTGGAGGTCCTCACTACGTATCTGAAGCTGGTCATGAACCCGGATCCTCCAGTCTCAGCCTCCCCAGTACTGGGATTACAAGCACGTGCCACCACGCCCCCGGCTTTCTACATGTTCTTTTAAAGAGCAAAATGTGAAGACTTGGCCACATCCTGGGCATCCATCAAGGGTGAGACGGTGAAGCCAAAAGCTGACTGTCCCTGACGCAGCATTTGAGATGGCCGAAAGTCACCTTACAGCAACCTGTCAGCCACTGCGGTCTCATCTAGAAGAGCCAGGTCTTTCAGGAGGGTGATCTGGTATTTCAGGAGGGTGATCTGGTATTTCAGGAGGGTGATCTGGTATTAAACAGTTTTTAAACAGTTTGGAAGAGAGTCCCATGGCTTCAGAGACAGAAAATAAAGATTCTATGTAGATCCAGCCATGCCCTCCACTATATGCCCTAGAACCTCGTGCTTGTATCTTTTTTTTTTTTTTTTTTTTTTTTTTGGTACTGAAGATTGAACCCAGAGGATTCTACCTTCAAGCTATACCCCAGACTGATTTTATTTATTATTTGGATATTTGGAAAGGTTTCACTAGGTTGATAAGAGTCTCACTATTTACTGAGGCTGTCCTCGAACCTGCAGTCCTCCTGTCTCAGCCTCCCAAGTATTGGGATTACAGGAGTGCGACACCACACCCAGCACATATTTTACATGACCTCTAAGTCCTTTCCAAATCTGTTCTGACAGTGTGTGTGTATGTGTCTATGTACACATGTGCGTGTTTTTGTGTTTTACTGGGGATTGACCCTGAGGCATTCTACCTCCAAACCATAGCTCCAGTCCTTTTTATTTTTTATTTTGAAACAGTCTGGCTAGGTCGTTGATGGTCTTGCTAAATTGCTGAGGCTGGCCTCAAGCCTGTGATCCTCCTGTCTCAGCCTCTCAAGTACTAGGATTACAGGCATGTGTCATCACGCCTGGCTCTTAATCTAAGTCTTATAAAAGAATTAAGCAGTCCTGAGTAGCATAACTGTTTAATACTGTAACTGAACACTGATACTGCACACTAAAAAGACAGTTAATGTATGCAAAAAACAACTCACCTAGGAAAAAATTTTAAAGTCAACATATTTTCAAGTGAAGGGATAATACTGCTATTGATTATAGACTAGTTATTTCAACTTGGATATCTTCAGCTTAGAGCTCTTATTCAACTGCCATATTTAATAGGTGAAAAGCTGAAGCAGAGGCTGAGTCACTCAAGATCACAAAGGCAGCCAATACATCAGAAGAGAGAGGACTAAAAATGGGAAGAGAGGCCGGGCATGGTGGCGCACACTTGTCATCCCCACGCTTGGGAGGCAGAGACAGGAGGATCGCGCAGGTTCGAAGCCAGCCGCGCGCTGGCTTAGGAGACCCTGTTTCCAAATTAAAAAATGTAAAAATAGGTCTGGGAGTGTAGCCCGTGGGAGTGTAGCCCGGAGGTAGAAGGGCTTCCAGGAACCCCAGTACCACCAAAAAAAAAAAAAAAAAAAATGGGAAGAAGACTGCAGGAGGGTGTCTGTGCCAGGGATCAAAGGTGAGACAGTTTCCCAGGACACTACACAGAAAATACCCAGGGATTGGCTGGGTGTGGTGGCCCACATTTGTAATCCCAGTACTTGGGAGGCTGAGACAAGAGGATTGCAGGCTCACAGCCAGCCTCAGCCACTAAGTGAAGCCCTCTGCAATTTAGTGAGACCCTGCTTCAAAATAAAGAATAAAAAATAGGGCTGGGGCTGTAGCTCAGAGGTAGAATGCCCCTGGGTTCCATCCCCAGTACCGGAAGAGAGAGGGAGAGGGAGAGGGAGAGGGAGAGGGAGGGGAGAGGAAGAGGGAGAGGGAGAGGGAGAGGGAGAGAGAGAGGGAGGGGAGAGGAAGAGGGAGAGGGAGAGGGAGAGGGAGAAGGAGAGGGAGAGGGAGAGGGAGAGGGAGAGGGCGCGCGCACACGCAGGAATTACCTTAGTTCTGTGGTTCTCAGCATTCAGCCCTTCATACAGAGACTTATTAAAAGATATTTCACCAAGGATCTGCAGCTCAGTTACTTCTCTTAGTAACTATTAGACGGGGGAAGAAGAAAGAGAAAATTTATTCATTTATTTACCTCCGAGCTAGATCCCCAGCCCAATTTTTTTATTCTTTATTTTGAAACAGGGTCTCACTACATTGCAAAGGGCCTCACTAGGTAGCTGAGACTGTCCGTAAACCCCATTCCTCCTGTCTCAGCTTCCCAAGTATTGGGATTACAAGCGTGTGCCACCATGCCCGGCCCATACAAAATATATTTTAGACATAGACTGCTCTGGACAACACTCACCACCTCTTCCTTTAAACAACCCTTCTCCAGTATTCCTTAGCCTCATCAACATCCGGCACCCACACAGTTCCAGGCAGGAAATCTGTAGTTACTCTTCAACTCCTTTTCCCTTACCCTTGATCTCACGCCACAGTCCCCACTCTAAGTCAGTTGTTGACAATTCTTTTTTTTTTTTAAAGTTTCTCTCTTGCACCTGCTCCTTTTTTCTCCACCCTCATTGCTATTTTTTTTTATTTTTATTTTTTTCAGTTTAGACATCAGCACTCTCATCTGGATCACCAGTTCCCACTTTTGTGTATGTGTGTTGTACTGGGGATTGAACCTAGGGGCATTCTATCTCTGGGCTACACGCCCAGACCTATTTTATTTTTTATTTGGAAACAGAGTCTCACTAAGTTGGGGAGAGCTTCAATAAGCTGCTAAGAGCAGCTATGAATCTGCCATTCTTCTAGAGCAGCCTCCCAAACACGGGATTATAGGCACCTGGCTTAGTTTCCACTTTATATATTTTTCTTCTGGTGCTGAGGATTGAACCCAGGGGCATTCTACCGCTGAGCTATCCCTCCAGGCCTTTTTATTTTTTTGTTTTCAGAACAGGGTCTTGTGGCCGGGCGTGGTAGCTCACGCTCGTAATCCCTGTGCTTGGGAGGCTGAGACAGGAGGATCGCACAGGTTCAAAGCCAGCCTCAGCTACTTAGTGAGACCCTGTTTCCAAATAAAGCAGAAAATAGGTCTGGGAGTATAGCCCAGAGATAGAAAGCTCCTGGGTTCCAACCCCAGAACCACAAAAAAAAAAAAAAACCTAAAAGAAACAATAACAACAACAACAACAAAAATCCAGGTGTTGCTAGGTTGCTGAGAGGATATCTATGTTGCTGAAGCTGTCCTCAAACCTATGATCCTCCTGTCTCAGCCTCCCAAGTACTGAAATTACAGGTGTGCGCCACCATGCCCAGCTAGTTCCCACTTTAGAATCAAGGAAAGCCTATCTAAGAAAGTAACCCATGTGCTAAATATAAGAATAAACCACCCAAAATGAAGGCTTAGGGGAAGAAGGCTGTTATGCAAAGAAACAGTAAGTATGAAGATTCTGTGACCAGAGTATTACTTGTTGGCAGGTTAAAAGAAAAGACAGGACTTATTGCTGGGCTATAAGAAAGAATAGCTGGGTTGTAAGCGCCAGGTGTGGTGGCCCATGCCTATACTTGGGAGGCTGAGACGAGAGGGTCCCAGGTTTGAGGACAGCCTCAGCAATACAATGAGACTCTTAGCAACCTAGGGTATAACTAAGGGGTAGGATGCCCCTGGGTTCCATCTCCAGTACCACACACAAAAGGAAGGAAGGAAAAGAGAAAAGAGACAGGGGAAAAGAAATGAGTGCGAGGCAATAAAGTTGAAGAACTAAGCCAAGACCAGATCATGCAGTGCCTTGTGGGACATGAAAAAAAGTATGGATTATAGTCTAAGTGTGTTCACACAACACATACCCTTTTATGAGCAGGAGAGTGGCACAGTCTAATGTTTGCTTTTAGAAAATTGTTAGCTGTTGAGTGAAGAATTATTTATAGAAGGTATGGGAAATGCAGAAGCAAAGAGAGCAGGCCCCCGGTTACTGCAATACCCTGGCAAGAGATGGTGGCCCAATTACAACAGTAGCAACAGAGGTGTAGACAAGTCAATGGATTTAAGATATATTCTTGGGCAGAATGTCAAGGCTTGCTGCTGGAATAGATATTCGGATGTAAGAAGGGGAGGAGTCGCAGGTCATTCCCAGTATCTCGAGTATGGAACTGGTAAGGGTAGTCCCTGAGCCTGGCTAAGAAGCAGGCTGTTTTGGACCGGTTACATTTCACATGCCGTGATGGTGGGGAAATGCCCTAGAGTCGGATAATCAGAGGTGCAGCATTTCAGTCTCCTATACCTGCTGAGCATGATCCAAGCAGATCTCTGCAGTCACGGTTACATTTTCTTTATCCGATGTGATGGCGCAGGTCACTGAATGCCATTCTTCCACGTGCTGAAAAAGCAAAGTCTAGTTAGCTTAATCTCTTGACATAGAAAGGATAACATTTTTAACAGGATACAGAGCTGGGTGTTTTGTTGTTTGTTTTCTGTTACTGGGGATTGAACCCAGAGGCATTTACCTCAGAGCTACACTCCCAACCCTTTTTATTTTTTAAAACGAGCCGGGCTTGATGGTGTGTGCTTGTAATCCCAGCATTCTGGAGGCTGAGACAGGAGGATCGCGGTTCGTGGATAGCCTCAGCTCTTAGTGAGGCCCTCTGCAACTCAGTGAGACCCGGTTTCAAAAATAAATAAATAAATAAATAAATAAATAAATAAATAAATAAATAAATAGGACAGGGGGTGTAGCTCAGAGGTAGAATGTCCCTGGGTTCTATCCTCAGACCCGGACAACAGAAAACAAAACAAAACAAAAAAACCGAGGTCTTGCTAGGTGGCTGGGAGTCTCGCTAATTTACTGAGGCTGTCCTCGAACCTGCGGTTCTCCTGTCTCAGCCTCTCAAGTATTGGGATTACAAGTGTGTCCCCCCTAGGCCCGGCAGGGGACGGGGCGCCTTAAGGTCCCACAATAGAGGATGTAAGCAGTTTGAGCGCTCATTTTGGTCCACGTAATGCCCCCAACCATTGCAAGCTTGACGGTGTGGGGAGCACCAGAGAGGAACATCCCGGCCTCTCCCACCGCCCGTGGAGGCCGCGCTCACCTGAAACGCATCGCTGCCGGGAGCACACGCCTGACTCCGGCTGCACACTGTGTGGGCCTGAAACGAAAGCCATTCTTGCGACACCCAGAGCAAAAGCAGCGTCCGGACGGCCCGCCCCGCGCCCGGGAGGCCGGAGGGCGCGCGGCCGGCGCTAGGACCCGGCGGCGCTAGGACCCGGCGGGCGAGGACCCCGCGGCGCTAGGACCCGGCGGGCGAGGACTCGGCGGCGCTAGGACCCGGCGGGCGAGGACCCGGCGGGCGAGGACCCCGCGGCGCTAGGACCCGGCGGCGCTAGGACCCGGCGGGCGAGGACCCGGCGGCGCTAGGACCCGGCGGGCGAGGACCCGGCGGCGCTAGGACCCGGCGGGCGAGGACCCCGCGGCGCGGAAGTCTCGCGGCGTTTGCGTTTGAACCTTGGCGGGCGTCGGCCATGGCGGCACCCGGGACCCGGCTCTTCCGGACGTACGGGGCGGCGGGCGGCGGGCGGCCGCGGCAGCGCCAGCGGCTGCGCCGGGCGGCGGCGCCGTGGTTCCCGCCGCAGGACCCGAAGCGCTCTTTCAGCAGCGACGCCAGCAGCGGCGGCCCCTCGCGGTCCTTCGCGTCCGACGACCCCGCCGACCCCGACTTCCCGGGCAGCCCGGTCCGCCGACTGCCGCCGCGCCCTGGCCGCCGGGGCCCCGGGTCGCCGCCGGCCCCGAGCGCGACCCCCAGACGCCTGCGGCCGCGGGCTCGGCCCCCGCAGACGTGCAGCACGCCCTGCTGCCCGCTGCCGCCGCCGCCCTTCCCCGGCTCCAGCGCGGGCCGCCTCAGCCCCGACGGCGGCGCGTGCGGCCGGCCCCCGGACTGCTCCGAGCTGGGCACCAGCGCCTCCCTGTTCAGCTCGCCGGCCTCGTCTTGCCGCGGGCCGGCCGCGTCGGGGGACAGCGTCGTCCCCCCCGGCCTCCCCGCCTCCCCGGACGCAGCCTCCGCAGCAGCCCCCAGCGGCTTCCACTCGCTGGCGGACACCCTGGACCCGGCATCTCTCCCCTGGCCCCAGGAGACAGCACCCGAAGGAAGCAGGTTCACGGGGATGGTCCTCCGAGCTCGTGCCAGCCTCAGGCCCTCTCGCTCGAACCTCGTGGACTCAGGAAGCCCTGAGGAGTCCGAGTTTGGGACAGATGGGAAGAATACGAAACATTCCTGTGGTGAAAGGCAAGTGACCGGAAACAGACTGGAAAGCCCAGGTCTATCAAGCACAGGTAGGAAAAGGGCCACAGGCCAGGACTCTTGTCAAAAGACTGGGTGTCGAGGGGCCACCCTGAGAGACTATGAGGGTGAGGGCCGTATTATACCAGGGCCCGAGAAAAGTGGGCGGAGCGGGAAGAGGAAACATCAGAAATCATTGGAAACCTCTGTCCGCTGTTGCCACCCACTTAAAAAGAGCCAAAAGATAAGAAAAGATTCATTTCTTTCTCAGGATCGGACTCATTTACAGGCCTGTTCTTGGACCAAAGCCAGGGCCTCTTTCAGTTTCCACAAGAAAAAAATTGTGACTGATGTTTCAGAAGTATGCAGCAACTATACCCTTGAAAGTTCCCTCTCTGGGTCCCTCATATCAGAATATTCAAATCCTTTTGTCGTGAACAGAATAAATAATTCTTTGTCCCCTTGGCACTCCTCCTCAATGCATTTGCTAAGCCCCTTAAAGACTCTACCTGTTGCAGACAAAAAGGCATCTGATGCTGAAAAGGTTTATGGGGAATGCAATCAGGAAGGTCCTATCCCCTTTAGCTGTTACCTTTCAACAGAAAGACTGGGATGTGTTGAAAAAATTGGAGAAGGGGTGTTTGGTGAAGTCTTTCAAACAATTGTTGATAATTCACCTGTAGCCCTAAAAATCATTGCTATTGAAGGATCAGCGTTAGTTAATGGTTGTCATCAGAAAACTTTTGAGGAAATACTTCCAGAGATCATCATTTCCAAAGAGTTGAGCCTCTTGTCTGATGAGGTGTGTAACCGCACAGAAGGCTTTATTGGACTGAACTCAGTGTGCTGTGTTCAAGGTTCTTACCCTCCCTTGCTCCTCAAAGCCTGGGACCACTATAACTCAACTAAAGGGTCTGCAAATGACCGGCCTGACTTTTTTGAAGAAGACCAGCTCTTTGTTGTTCTAGAATTTGAGTTTGGTGGGGTCGACTTAGAGCAAATGAAATCAAAGTTGTCCTCCATTGCTACTGCAAAGAGTATTCTACACCAAGTCACAGCATCCCTCGCAGTGGCAGAAGCATCTCTGCACTTTGAGCACCGAGACTTACACTGGGGGAATGTGCTCTTAAAGAAAACCAACCTCAAGGAGCTCCACTACACCCTCAATGGGAAGACAAGCACTATTCCCACCTGTGGCCTTCAAGCCAACATCATTGACTACACCCTCTCTCGCTTGGAGCGGGATGGGATTGTGGTTTTCTGTGACATTTCCAGGGATGATGACCTATTTACGGGTGAAGGTGACTATCAGTTTGAGATCTACAGACTCATGAGGAAGGAGAACAACAACTGCTGGGGTGAATATCATCCTTACAATAATGTGCTCTGGCTACATTACCTCACAGACAAAATTCTGAATCAAATGTCCTTTAAATCTAAATGTAACACCCCTGCCATGAAGCAAATAAAGAAAAAGATCAAGCATTTCCATAGCACAGTGCTGAACTTCAGCTCTGCCACTGACCTGCTCTGCCAACACAGTCTATTTAAGTGAGCCAAAATGAGAAGGCACTGGCCTGGAAACCTCTGATGCTGTTTTGTCTCCATCCCCAGAGCAGGGCAGAGACAGAATTCTCATTCTTACATGTTACCAGTCAGCCTTTCAAATGAGTATTGTGTTTTCAAGCGGAAACTGAAATATTTGTTGAAATGACTAAATAAGCTGTTGACAAATGTTCCTAAAAATAAACTACATGTGAGAACAGTGTTTATAGCTTATAAATCCTCTAATTGTCAACAGAGTATATTCTATAAATTCCATATTTTTGTTGTTGAGCCATAACACTTTGTATAGCCTGAGGTTAAAAAAATCAAGAGAGCCCAGGCCTCAGCTGTTAAACTGATTAGAGCCTCTCATTTTGGGTATTAAGTCTGGCTTTGGGAGCCAGACTACAGATGAGTAATCAATTGGAAAGCAAAGAGGTTATAGTAAAGCAGAGACCAATAAAAAGACGAGAGAGAGAGAGAGAGAGAGAGAGAGAGAGAGAGAGAGAGAGAGAGAGGGAAGGAAGATAGGCAATTTGTAAGGGGAAGTGTGAGGAATGTTACATGTTTATCAAGCTAATCATATAAAAGCAGAATTTATAAACTTTCTAAGGGAAAGTAAATGTCTCCTTAACCATTAATAACAATTCTCGCTTCCTTTTCAAGGAGGGGGAAACGGAAATGCTGCTTTAAGACATAAATGGTTGATATTCTGACCACATCTGGGCCATGTGGCCATCTCTCATAGCTTTGGAATATAACACACACCAGAATATTCAAGTGTACCTTTTTTTTCTTTGCGGGTCTGGAGCTGGAGCCCAGGGGCATTCGACCACCGAGCTACACCCCCTGCCCTATTTATTCTTTATTCTGAAACAGGGTCTCTCTAAGTTGCAGAGGGCCTCACTAAGTAGCTGAGGCTGTCCGCGAATTGTGATCCTCCAGTCTCAGCCTCCCAAATGCTGGGACAAGCGTGCACCACTACACCCGGCTTCAAGTGTACTTTTGGACCACCTGTGTGCTACTCTACGAATACGTGGAGGAAAGGTTGGTGCAGGTGCTCCTCCGTGGACAGGATGGTGTGCATGAGTGCAGGCCACCATTTCATGCAGGTCCTGACTAGGATTTGGGAGGCACTCCTGTTCCTGTTCCTGTCCTGCTCAGGGCTCCTGTTTCTCCATGATTAACTAACTTGGTCTTTTTACTTCTGTTCCAAAGCTCTTAGTTTTTATACCTTGAAGAGTCTACAATCATGCTGGAAAGAGATGTGATTATGGTAAGAATTGCTTTTGAGTACCTGAGTCTTTGTCAAGTTCTTCACTCTTACAATCTGGAGACCTTGTAATTTGATTGGAATGCAAATTTGCAAGATGAATTCAGCTCCAAAGAGATTTTCCCCATGTATCTGCCAAATAAAATCAGAACAGAAAGTCAAAGCTCATGTTGCTTTGCCACCTGAGCTTTGCAATATAAACCTTACACACTTACATTGAAGAAGAATTCCTTGTGGTCAGAAAGCACCTGGCTTGTGTTCATGTATATCACTGATGGTCTGTAATTGAGAAGACATATGTTAGGTCTCAGGTCACCTCATATTGAAAAAACCTAAATAGTTTCAGTAGGATACATTAGAATAGACGGTATTGGAATCGAAGCTGGAGGTCAAATGAAAAATGATGTAGGGCAGTCGAGAAGAGATAGAATATTCACATTCTTTATAGGTAGGCTGACTCGTTTTCTAATTACCACTCCTCCGGGTGGCCTTACTTTTCTCCCTCCTTATCCCTAAGCCCCTCTCTTCCCTCCATACTATCACTTCAGTTCCCTTTTGTAGCAAGACTGATTGGTGCTGCTTTTCCTTTGAGGACCACTGTGGGATTTCTAAACCCAAATGTTAGTGCCCTCTCAGGACAATGTTCACATCCACCCTGTCTCCTAGTTCCATCCACAAGGGAGAATGCCTACAGCTGTCCTTTGTGTGTGGCAGTCACAAAGGTTTACTTACTTGGCAAGGACTGCAGTAAAAGCATGCCTGAAATGAAGGCGGTGGGACTCTCTGGCCAAAGACCTTTGATTGGAACTGGGAATAAGAGTGTTAGTTCACAGCACAGATGTGTTATATATAACAGTTGCTTCCCTACCATGGCTTCCCAGGGTCATGGGGAGAGGAAGGGAGCATCAAGTATGAAAAGCTGGAGATGCAACTACAAAAGAATCACTAAAAGACCATACTTAGATAATGGTTTAAAAAGGATTCCTCATCAGGGAATGGTGGCCCAAGCCTGTAATCCCAATACTTGGGAAGCTGAAACAGGAGGATGTTCAAGATGAGCCTCAGCAACTCAGACCATAGCAACCTACCTAATTTCAAAATTAAAAAGAAAAAAACTGGCCGGGCATGGTGGCGCACGCTTGTAATCCCAGCATTCGGGAGGCTGAGACGGGAGGATCGCGGTTCACGGACAGCCTCAGCTACTTAGTGAGGCCCTCTGCAACTCGGTGAGACCCTGTTTCAAAACAAAGAATAAAAAAAATGGGCAGGGGGTGTAGCTCAGAGGTCAAATGCCTCTGGGTTCCATCCCCAAACCCGCAAAAAAGAAAAAGAAAAAAACCAGCTGGGCATGGTGGTGCACGCTTGTAGTCCCCGCGCTTGGGAGGTGGAGACAGGAGAATCGCGCAGGTTTGAAGCCAGGTTCACTGGCTTAAGAGACCCTGTTTCCAAATTAAAAATATAAATAAATAGGTCTGGAAGTGTAGCCCGGAGGTAGAAGGGTTTCCAGAAACCCTGGTACCACCAAAACAAGAAAAAAAACCTGTTTCAAAATAAAATAGATAAAAAAGGGTTTGGGGTATAGCTCAATGTAAAACACCCTTGGGTTCAATCCTCAGCACCACAAAAAAAAAAAGAAAATTCTCAGCCTCAACACTTGACATTTGAGGCCAGATTATCCTGTCAGAGTTGTCATATATATTGCATAATATTTAGCAGCATCCCTGACTGACCATTAGATGCCAGTAGCACTTCATGGTGATCAAAGATGTCTCCAAACACTGCCATCGAGGAACAGAATCATACCAGAGAACCCCTCCCAACACCATACCACACCCTGCCACTAAACGAGGCTTTTCAAACAACAGTGTTAATCCAAAGTTAAGCCAAAACTAGACCTCGGACCCAAAGGTCTTTCCACCAGACTGTACCATAGTTTTACTTTGTATAAATGGAAGAATATTAAAAAAAAAAATTTTTTTTTGACACTAGAAGTTGAGCCCTGAAGCATTCTACATCTGAGTTATACCCCCAGCCATTTGTTTTTTTTGGTGGTGGTACTGGGGTTCCTGGAAGCCCTTCTACCTCCGGGCTACACTCTCAGACCTATTTTACATTTTTATTTTGGAAACAGGGTCTCCTAAGCCAGCTGGCTTCGAACCTGCACGATCCTCCTGTTTCTGCCTCCCAAGCGCGGGGATTACAAACGTGCGCCACCACGCCAGTGTTTTGTTTTTGAAACAGGATCTCACTAGGTTGCTAAGAGTCTTGCTAAATTGCTGAGGCTGGTCTTGAGCCCACAGTCTTGTCTCAGCCTCCCAAGAACTGGAATTACTATGGAGTCACAGGGACCCCTGGGTGGTAAGGGGGCCAGAGCGCTCACAAGGTGCACGGGGAAGGGGCATTTCTTCCAAGGCCACAGCCCCAGTCTGCTGCAGAACAGCCACTACTTACTTGGTGAGGGTCACAGTGATGTCCGCTGTCCTGTTTGGAAAGGCATTCTCCTTCAGCTGCCAAACTACTGAAATGTTTACCTAATATTTAAAAGTAGAGGTGGTCACTTGATTCCTCTCTGTACCACTTGAACATCTTTCTACTAAGCAGATCTAGGAAACAGCTTACATTTCTGTAGCCCAGGTAATTCCACTATTTCATGTGAGCCTCACAATGCAAATAATGGAGTAAGCAGAGTGGATAGCATTATTCCCCGTTTACAGTTGAGCAAACCACTGCAGAGATTTCCCACTGCACAAAGATAATGTGTTCTGATGCCCTTTCCATACTTACCCCCACCTTCCTTTGCTTTCCTGGAGTGAGTCAACACTTTGTCTATAGCTATATAATGGAATACACACATCCCCATCAATCGTTCCTTTCAGAGCAAACTGTAAGCACTTTACAGAGCAGCTGTACACACTGCTATGGAATAACTATACAATAGAGGAAGCATAGAGAACACACACGGTTTAAATGAGGCTCGGATGCAGACAACACTCCTAAAGGCAATGAGAAAAGCAGGCAATCAAGACAGACTCACGGATGAACTCTTGAATATGGGGTGACCAATCTTGCAGTTCATGACCAGGATGGATGCATCTGGCTTAGGGTCATCACACTGGATGCTTGGAGAGGAGGGCTATTAATGCAAAAGGAGGAACTTGTTAAGGAGCAAAAAAGCAGTCTCCTTACACCAGTTTATCAAACAGTCACTTATTTTTCTACATGCCAGACACCTTGATAGAAGCTAGAGGCACAGTAAATCAGACCTGCTCCCTGTCTTCCTCACAAGCTGGGCAGGAGGCCTCAGCAGTTAAGAGTTGAGGGTGTGTGTGTGGTACTGGGGATGGAACCCAGGGGCATTCTACCTCCAAGCTACACCCCCAGTCCTATTTTTTATTCTTTATTTTGAAACAGGGTCTCACTGAGTTGCAATGGGCCTCACTAAGTAGCTGAGGCTGTCCACAAATCCAAGTCCTCCTGTCTCAGCCTCCCGAATGCTGCGATTACAAGCGTGTGCCACCACGCCCAGCTAAGAGTCGAGGAGTTTAAATGAGAAGCATACAGATGGTTCTGCAAGAGAGGCACAGAGCAGTAGTGGAAAACAACGACCTGCAACTTGGAGGACCCTGTAAAGTCCTCTTGGAGAAGGAGACATAGGCATGGGCCATGGACCAATGCAAATGTCAGACACAGATGGAGTGGAAGGCCAGCTCAGGCTTGAGCCCTGCATGCAGCCTTTCAGCTGTGGTTCCTCATCGGGCCCTCTGAATACAGAAAGAAATTCTCCCCAGAGGGTATATCACTAGATCCATGTGAGGTCAACTTATTTTTTCATACAATGGTTGCTGTCCTAGCACATACAGCCTAAGACCCCTAGAGACAAACCTGTAATTCCAAGAAAGGTTTATTGACTCATTATAAAGAGGAGAAATTCATTGTCATGTGTGCCACTCAACAAAGAAAAAGACAGAATGGATGGAATTCAGGTGAAAGTAAATAAAGCCATTTTCAAAGCCTCAAAGCAAACAGGGCTAAGAGGTCAATCAACAACAGGGCTGGACTGTGAAGCAGTCCCAGGGACCATTTCCTTGGAAAAGATTAAATATCGATGTAGAATGCTACATCCAGGAATGTTTTATCAGAAGCTCTGTATCGCACCTGGAAATTAAAACTGCTTTTGGTTGTCAGTGTAACTTAGATTCTCCAGGCAAGAGCGAGATGGTTTCGTAGTTACTGATATAACTTAAAGCCTAAAAGCTGACCATCTAAAGAGTTTAGAGAAGTTCTCAGTGTTGTGAAACTTCACAGTTGCAGGTGTCCTTCAGAGAAAGGCTGTTTCCTATCAACTCTGCAGCTGGCTTCAAATATGTGGTCCCAGCTTGGTGGATGGTAGGGTGGCATTTTACTTTCCCAGTCCAGGCTAATTTTTACTTTCTCTATGCCTTAAGGCAGAAAGGTGCATTTCTCTCTCTCAGAATTCTGGTTAAGAAAGACGGAGTACAGGGAGGAGTAATTACATAGAGAAATGGCAGTGTGTATGTTAGTTACTGGGGATTAAAACCAGGTGTGTTTTATCATCGCAAGTATTTAAGGCAGAGAATGGATCCACAGCATACGGTTGGATTGGAGAGGACTCATCTAGTTCCTAATTTGTATGTTTGGGTGAGGGGGGAACTGGGGATTGAACACAGGTACATTCTACCTCTGAGTTACACCCCCAGCAGTATTTTATTTTTTATTTTGAAACAGAGTCTCACTAAGTTGCAGAGGGCCTCACAAGTTGCGGAGGCTGGCCTCAAACCTGTGATTCTCCTATCTTAACCTTCCAAGTCCTGGGATTACAAGTGTGTGCCACAACACCCTGCTTAGTTCCTAATTAATCATTTATCAGATAGACCAGAAGGAATGAGAGGGACCAGTAAAGGGTTGCAAGGGAAATACATAAGTAAAATGTTTCAAAAGCTGTTTGTTATAGTTACCTTTTGCATCTTCTTAAACTGTAAGTTTCTGGGGTAAGTCAAAGCCATGTTTGTCATGTAGGAATCCTCCCCAGAGTTAGTTAGGCTAATGTTCATGGTCAGCTCCTTTGTGAGACCCACCACCAACTCCTGCCTGCACAGAGTAAAAGTGTTAACAGTTAACATTTTTACAGATGGTATATCTGTAAAAACTTTGATAGAATAGCACGTGTGTGTGTGTGTGTGTGTGTGTGTGTGTGTGTGTGTGGTACTGGGGATGCAACCCAGGGGCATTCTACCTCTGATCTACGCCCCCAGCCCTATTTTATTCTTTATTTTGAAACAGAGTCTCACTAAGTTGCAGAGGGCCTCACAATTGCTGAGGCTGGCCAAAACCTGAGATCCTCCTGTCTCAAGTCTCCCAAGTACTGGAATTACAAGAGTGCACCACCATGCCCGGCTTAGAATAGCACATTCTTAATTTCTCAGATATATTGCTTTTAGGATATATTTAGATTGGATTGTTTGCCCTTCTATATAGGCAAAACACCACACCGCCACACCCATCTCAGTTGCTTCATGATTCTAATGCCTACTTGCATCCTATGTGCCTAAGAATGTGCTTCACATGCCCAGTTAATCCTCATAAGCACCCCCAGGAAATCATACAATTACTCCTTTTTTTGTACTGGGAACTGAACCCAGAGACCTTTTACCTCTGAGTTATACCCCCAGCCTCCCTCTGTTTTTTTTTTTTCTTGAAAGAGTCTACTAAGTTGTTGAGAGTCTTGTTAAGTTGCTGAGGCTGATTTCAAACCTGCAATCCTCCTATCTTACCTCCCAAGTACCAGCTTTATAGGCATGCAACACTGTGCCTGCTACAATTACTCTTTTTTTAAAATTTTGTAAATGAAGAAACACGAGCCAAGAAAGGCCAATTCACCTGAGATCTGGCAGCCTCAGGCAGATTAATCATAGGTTAAAGAGAGTTAGGAGAGCTGGGTGTGGTGGTGCATGCTTGTAATCCCAGCATTTGGGAGGCTGAGACAGGAGGATCGCGATTAGCAGCCAGCCTCAGCTACTACTTAGGCCCCTTGGAACTCAGTGAGACCCTATTTCAAAATAAAGAATAAAAAATAGGGGTGGAGTGTAGCTCGGACATAGTCTGCTCCTGGATTCCATCCCCAGTACCAAAGAGAAAGAGGAGGGGAGGGGAGAGGAGAGGAGAGTGTTAGGAGGATTGAATTCGGATCCTCTTCTGACCCTAGGCAAAATTCTCTGTGACACAAATTCATCTATTCCACAAACATTTATGGAGCACCAAAGAGGAACCTGGCACTGTGGTCAGCACTGGGAAGTAGTGTGCATAGGACACACACACACACAGTTCTACCTTTGGAGAGAGGCCTCTTTCTTTTTTTTTTTCTTTTTTTTTTTTTTTTTTTTTTTGTAGTACTGGGGATGGAACCCAGGGGCATTCTACCTCCAAGATACACCCCCAGCCCTATTTTTTTATTTTTTATTTTGAAACAGGGCCTCACTAAATAGCTGAGACTGTCTGTGAACCTCAATCTTCCTGTCTCAGCCTCCCAAATGCTAGGATTACAAGCCTGCGCCACCACGCCTGGCTGAAGAGGCCTCTTTCTTGCATTCAGCTTTTCCACCCACAGAATCATTCAGGACCTTCCACCTAAAAGGCTATGGCTTAAGACAAGTCCATTCAGCTGGGAAGAGAAAATTGTTGAGGATATGTGAGTTCCTCCAGACTGCCAAGGTATCAGAGGACCCCAGAATGCAAAACAGCTTCAGTAGTTGAGATCAGACCACATAGTAACATACAAACACAAATTTTTTGTGTGTGGTACTGGGAATTGAACCCAGGTCACTCTATCTCTGAGCTACCTCCCTAGCACTATTTTATTTTTTATTTTGAAACAGGGTCTAAGTTTCTGAGGGCCTCATTAAGTTGCTGAGACTGGCTATGAACCTGAAATCTCCTGTGTCAGCCTCCCAAGTACTGGGATTACAGGTGTGTGTCACCACACCCAGTCCAAACACAACTTTTAAACCATCTGAAATATTCAAAGATGAAATGTGAAAATCTGAGAAGTGACGTGGCATGTGTTTTTATTCTTCTTTTGTTCTGCCTTTATCACAGCTGAGAAGGGGAGATGGAGACAGAAACAGAGGCTGCTGTGAAAATCCATTTGAGAGGTTATTTGTACCCAAAAAATACAGTACTGGAGATGGGAAGGGTGTATGACAAGTGCAGCAGAGGAAGGGGAATCAAGGGTGAGTTCCAGTGTGGATTGCCAGGTGGTGCCATTCACAGAGGGAAAGAACACAGAGGATGCCTCAGAGTGGAAGATGAGGAAGGGGGCTTTAGTCTGGGGCATGAAGAGCTGAATGCCAGATATACTGTTCCAGAGCCTAGGAGAGAGATCTGAGCATCATCAGAATATTTAACAAGAACAGTTCCAGAGGGCCCAAAATGCAAGCATTTATGTATGCACTTGTGGTCTTCTAGGCGAGGGGTTGGTAGTTTTCATTAAATTTCCTAGAGGATCTGTGAAAGGTCAAAGACCACTGAGGCAGTTGGATGCTGACAGGCTCAGTACTGTCTGAAATAGGCACACTGCTTGCCTCATTCACCAGGGGGCAGTGCAGGACAAGCTGTGTGTGCTGTAGCTGTGGCACAAGGAATTGGCTGTCTATTCACAAGGTACTTGGCTGTAATTAATTCCATGTTGGGAACAGCTGTGTCTGCTTGTTAGGCTGGATTCCAAAGCACTTGATGGACTTGATTTAGGTCCTTAGTGATGGGTAGCACTAAGCTGTTCACATCTGAAAGGCAAGTCCTACAAATGTTACAAGATGCTTACCAGAACATGAGGAACAGAATTCCCCCTCATCGATGCCAACTCTGGCCAATTGGCCACTTAGTATCATGATGCACACACAGCACAGTAGCCATATTCCCATCCATCCCTGGTACTGGAGACAGAACTCAGGAACATTGTACCTCTGAGCTACACCCCCATCCCGATTTCTTTCTTTCTTTCTTTCTTTCTTTCTTTCTTTCTTTCTTTCTCTCTCTCTCTCTCTCTCTCTCTCTCTCTCTCTCTCTCTCTCTCTCTCTCTTTCTTTTGGTGGTACTGGAGTTCCTGGAAACCCTTCTACTTCCGGGTTACACTCCCAGACCTTTTTTTCTTTTATACTTTATTTGGAAACAGGGTCACTTAAGCCAGCGCGGCTGGCTTCAAACCTGTGCGATCCTCCTGTCTCCGCCTCCCAAGCGCGGGGATTACAAGCATGCACCACCATGCCCGGCGTCATCATTTTTTTTATTAATTTATTTTTTAAATTGGTGCATTGTAGTCATATATCAATCACATTGGAGTACAAGACTTGAGAGGATATACAAGCACACATCATCCAATTAGCCCTCCTCCAGCCCCCATCCCATTCCCTCCCCCTCCCTCCATCCCACGCTTCTTTGGTGATTTACTTTGATACATTTGTTTATGTACCTCCTGCGTTTTAAAGAGGCTCCGTCCTCCAGTATTACATACCCTCTGATTGGTCACATTAGTTGCTGCACTATAGGGCCCTTTCTATAGCTCAACCTCTTCCTGTTGCCCTTTTCCTCCTAGTTATTGCTGATTAAGAGAAGCGTCTGATTTATATTTTCTGCGATATTTCTCTGTGCATGCTGTGTTACAAGTACCGATCCCACTCTTGATGGTCCCAGTAGTGGCCTGGCTACTCAGTGGACTGATCCAGACCTCGCTGGCTCAAGCAGCGGCCTTGCCTCATGGGAGGCCCCAGTTCTGGTCTCGCTGGCCCCTGCACCGGTCTAACCCCTAAGCTGGCTTTGGTCCCGGCCTTGGAGGCCGCAGGAGTGAACTTGCCTCACGCCAGGCTCCGATGCTGGCCATTGGCCCCTGCATCGGTCTAACCCCTTGGCAGGATTCCAATTCCGGCCTCAGAGGCCCCAGCACTGGCCTAGCCTCACGGCAGGCTCCAATGCCGGCCTCGTTGGCCCCAGCATCGGTCTAACCCCTCGGCAGGTTCCGTTCCCAGGTTAGGAGGCCCCAGCACTGGCCATGTCTCACGGCAGGCTCCAATGCCGGCCTCGCTGGCCCCAGCACCGGCCTAACCCCTCGGCAGGCTCTTATCCCGGCCTCGGAGGCCCCAGTACTGGCCTTGCCTCACGGCAGGCTCCGATGC
The DNA here is from genome assembly GCF_963383645.1 of Muscardinus avellanarius. Lineage (NCBI taxonomy): Eukaryota > Metazoa > Chordata > Mammalia > Rodentia > Gliridae > Muscardinus > Muscardinus avellanarius. Next base: position 20,573,787 of record NC_137802.1, on the reverse strand, counting down.
CGGCCACACTGGCCCCAGCACCGGCCTAACCCCTGGGCAGGCTCTTATCCTGACCTCGGAGGCCCCAGTACCGGCCTTGCCTCATGGCAGGCTCTGATGCCGGCCTCGCTGGCCCCAGCACCGGCCTAACCCCTCAGCAGGCTCCGGTCCCGTCCTCGGGGGCCCCAGCACTGGCCTTGCCTTACGGCAGGCTCCGATGCGGCCTCGCTGACCCCAGCACCGGCCTAACCCCTCAGCAAGTTCCAGACCCGACCTCGGAGGCCCTAGCACAAGCCTTGCCTCATGGCAGACTCCAATGCCGGCCTCGCTGGCCCCAGCATCAGTCTAACCCCTCTGCAGGTTCCAATCCCAGCCACGGAGGCCTCAGTAGTGGCCTTGCCTCACAGCAAGCTCCGATGTCGGCCACTGGCCCCGGCGCCCGCCTAACCCCTCAGCAGGTTCCGATCACTGTCTCTGTGGTTATTATTTCAAAGGTTCCAGGTGTAATGTATCAGATCTCTGCCTCCCCCGAGTATTGGCCACTGGCATTGCCACTGCCTCCACCGTTTCAAATCCTTCCCAGGCTCTTTTTCCACTCTGAATGTTGTCCAGTGTTCCTAAGCATGCGTGATGGTAGTATTCGACATTTGGTGTAATTTCTCCAAAAAAATAAAGTTGGTAAGATCCGGTTTCTGCTTCTCCTGAATACAAGTCTCCACCACCATCGCGGAGAACTCTTTCAACACCGCATTTCTCCTTGGTCTCCGCTAAACTCTCTCCTTATATGTGATGTCTGAGATTCTTAACAATATAGAGAAATAGCAGTCCTCTTTCACGGCGAATTTTTCCATAAGTTCCAGTGCATTTAGATAAGTTTTGTCTGCATCTCCAGTGTCCTGGCATCCATAATGGCTTTCTTACCTCCTCTCCGATATTTTTCTTTATCTTTTTCTGTTCTGGGCCCGGTTTCTCCAGGGGTCTGGCGTGCTACTTGCAGTTCGGCCCGGGGCCCAGAGTCCCGCGACCCGGGCCCCAGCTGGCGTGCCCCGCGCGCGACCCCCGCCCAGAACCCAGCATCTTACTGGGCCTGGTTTCTCCAGGGGTCTGGCGTGCTACGCGCAGTCCGGCCGGGATCCAGAGTCCCGCGACCCGGGCCCCAGCTGGCATGCCCTGCGTGCGACCCCCACCCAGAACCCAGCATCTTACTGGGCCTGGTTTCTCCAGGGGTCTGGCATGCTACTCGCAGTTCGGCCTGGGGCCCAGAGTCCCGCGACCCAGGCCCCATCTGGCGTGCCCCGCACGCGACCCCTGCCCAGAACCCAGCTTCTTACTGGGCCTGGTTTCTCCAGGGGTCTGGCGTGCTACGTGCAGTTCGACCCGGCCCCGGCTTTTGTGCGCCGCGCGCGACCCCCGCCCAGAACCCAGCGTCTTACTGGGCCATCATTTTTGGTTTTGAAACAGAGTCTTACTAAGTTGCTGAGAATCTTGTTGCTTGCTGAGGCTATCCTTGAACCTGCGATTCTATCTCACCCTCCCATGTACTGGGATTCCAGGCATGTGCCACCACGCCTGGTTCAGGAAGTATATTTTAAGATTTCCACATGTCCAAAATCAAACTCATGATCTCAGTTCAATTCTTGGCAACTCCACTGTTCTACAGCTGGCCTGGAATTTACAAGGATTGCAATGGTTTATATATGCCATGCAATACCACTAACCATATGTGGGTTTAGAGCATCTGAAAGGTGGCAAGTGCCACCAAGGAACTAAAATTGTAATTATATTTAAATCTAATGAATTTAAGCCAGGTGTGGTGACACACACCTATAATCCTAGTACTTGGGAGGCTGAGATAGGAGGATCTCAAGTTCAAGGCCAGCCTGGGTAATTTAATGAGACACTGTCTCAAAGTAAAAAATAAAAGGGCTGGGGATGAAGCCTAGTGTGGTAGGGCGCTCCTGGATTCAATCCTTAGCAACACAAAAACACAATTTAATTTTTTTTTTTTTTTAGGTACTGGGGATTAAACCCAGGGGCATTCTACCTCTGAGTTACACCCCCAGCCTTATATTGGTTTTTTTTTTTTTTTTTAATGGTCTCATTATGTTGTGGAAGGCCTCACTAAGTTGCTGAGGCTATCCTGGAACCTTCAATCTCCTGTCTCAGTCTCCCAAGTACTGAGATTACAAGGGTGCACCACTGGTCCAGCTAATGTATGTATGTATGTATGTATGTATGTATGTATGTATGTATGTATGTATTTTGTGGTACTGAGGGTTGGAACCCAGGGGCTTTTCTACCTCTGGGCTACACTCCCAGACCTATTTTATACTTTATTTGGAAACAGGGTCTCACTACATTGCTGAGAGCCTCACTAAGTAGCTGAGGCCAGCTTCGAACCCATGCAATCCTCCTGTCTCAGTCTCCTAAGTGCTGGGACTACAAGCATGTGCCACCACGCCCAGCTCAAATGAATTTAAATAGCCAAATAGAAGCCAGGCATGGTGCCACACGATTGTAATCCCAGCATTTGGGAGGCTGAGACAGGAGGATCAGATCATGGTTCACAGACAGCCTCAGCGACTTAGGCCCTTTGCAACTCAGTGAGACCCTGTTTCAAAATAAAGAATAAAAACTAGGGCTGAGGGTGTATTTCAGGGGTACAATGTCCCTGGGTTCCATCCCCAGTACCAGAAGAAAAAAAATTGTGAAATGGAGATCTGGGATGTTGCTCAAGGGCAAAGGGCTTTCTTTGGTAGCCCAATGCCCTGGGTTCAATCCCAGTACCAAAAAGACAAAATTAAAAAATCAAACTAACTAGCCGGATGGGACTAGTGGCCAGTACATTGGGCAGTACAGTTCCAGATGCTCAGGCTTTGACTCCTCTCCACTCCCTACATCTGCTTTGTCAGCTGATCCTGTGGGCTCCAACTTCAAAATGTAACCACCTTCTTTGCTATCACCCACCATCCTCTCTCACCTGCATTGTTACAGTAGTAATTACTATGTCCCCAGTTCCCTCCTTTGCTGCTATGGTCCATTCTCAACACATCAGCAAGAATTATAAAGTTAAAATGCGAGCTGATGTCACTCCTCTGGCCTCCCAGCTCACAGTTAATGCCCTCGGAGGGCCCATGAAGTCGCACTAGAGCCTCCCCTGACCCCACTCCTCGCCCACTGCAGCTCCACGGGATCCTCGTCCTGCCTCCCACCGCCAGGTTTGTTCTCCTCTCGGGCCTCAGTTACTCTATCCTCAGACACCCAAGCGGCTCTTCCCCACCACTTCCTGTATGTATCCAACATCACCCTCCCTGACTATCCTATTTAAAACTTTAGCCTAACCCAGCCAGCACCCTTCCTACTTGCCCTGCTTTAGTTTTCTTCTTAGTACCTCCCAGCAACATAGTGTTCATGTATCTATTATCTTCTTCCTTCCACCAAAAGCATCAGGAGGGCAAGCGTTTTTATCTCTAATTGCTGAGGGTTTTCCCAGTACCTACAGTGCTTGGCACAGAGTAGATGCTCCAGAAATATTTGATGAATCAGTTAATGTTGTGTGTGGGGTGTGTGTGTGTGTGTGTGTGTGTGTGTGTGTGTGTGTTGGTGGGAATAGAACCTAGAGGCATTCTATATCCCAGCCCTGCATTTATTTTATTTTTTTTGTTTCTTTATTTATTTTAGGTTGTTGAGACTCTCGCTACTTGCTGAAGCTATCCTCGACCTTGCCATCATCCTGTCTCAGCTTCTCACCATACCCCAGCTCAGTTAATGAATTTGACCAAGAGGTGAGCCAGGAAAGAGGCTACCTCTGTCCAAGGTAGTCCAAAGGATGGGTGTACTGAATTATGAACATAGTGGCATCCTGGATGTTAAGAGAACTGGGTTCATGTTTGTCAAGTGGACACTGTGACCATATGCAAGGCTCTCGGCTACCGACTCTATTTCCTGATCTATAAAATGGGAACACAGACTTTTGTCTCCCTCACAGGTGGCTGAGATAATAAATTCAAAAGTTCTTTTTGTGTGTGGGGTTTCTTTGGTACTGGGAATTGAACTCAAGGGCTTCTACTTTCAAGCTCCACCCAATTTTATTTCTTATTTGGAAACAAAGTCTTGCTAGATTGATGAAAGTCTTACTACTTGCTGAGGCAGTCCTCAAACCTGAAATTCTCCTGTCTCATACTTGCAAGTACTGGGATTAGAGGTGTGGGGCAACACCTGGCTTTCTTTTTTTTTATTTTGAAACAGTCTCTCTCTACATTGCTGAGAGCCTTCCTAAGTTGCTGAGACTGACCTCAAACCTGCAATCCTCCTGTCTCTGCCTCCTAAATACTAGGATTACAGGCATGCACCATCATATCTGGCTTATTTTTATTATTTTTATTTTTTTGGTACTGGGGATGGAACCAGGGGGCATTCTGCCTCCAAGCGACACCCCAGCCCTATTTTTTATTCTTTATTTTGAAACTGCAAGTTTTTTTTTTTTTTTTTTTTTTTTTGGCGGTACTGGGGTTCCTGGAAGCCCTTCTACCTCCGGGCTACACTCCCAGACCTATTTTCACATTTTTATTTGGAAACAGGGTCTCCTAAGCCAGCACGCACGGCTGGCTTCGAACCTGCGTAATCCTCCTGTCTCAGCCTCCCAAGTGCAGGGATTACAAGCGTGCGCCACCACGCCCAGCTTATTGTTCTTTATTTTGAAACAGGGTCTCACTGAGTTGCAAAGGGCCTCACTAAGTAGCTGAGGCTGTCCGCGAACTACAATCTTCCAGTCTCAGCCTTCCATATGCTGGGATTGCAAGCATGTGCCACCACACATGCTTTTTTTTCTTTTGAACTAGGGATTAAACTCAGAGGCATTCTCCCCCCCCTCCCCCGACCCCACCCCTTTTTAAAAATAGGATCTTGTTAAGTTGCTGAGGGTCTCACTAAATTGCTGAAGTTGGCTTCAAACCTTTAATCCTCCTGTCTCAGCCCAAGTACTGGTATTACAGGTGTGTACCACTGTACCTGGCAATACAGACATCTTTTGAGGATCGTGAGGGGAAGAGGAAGGAGGAATGCAATCCCTTTTGGTGGGGGGAGGGTTGCTCAAGTAAACCCTCAGAGGAAGCTAACTGCACCTAGACCCAACTCACCGAGAGATGGCGGTGGCCAGCTGTAATTCAGCAATGCAGAACAGCTTACTCTTGCAGGCCTTTTCGTAGGGCAGCTGCAACCAGGCAAGAGAGCAGCGTTAGCGGGAACCTCTGCCCTCCCTAGCAGCCCACACCAGGGTCAGCGCCTCGAACCCACGCCCATCCAGCCCTTCCTGCTTACTCTGAGAGGTAGAGCCAGCAGAAAGTGAAGGCTGATGGCCTGGGCTGTGCCCATGCAGCCAAGAAAACTATGGCAGTGACATTCCTGGATCTGGCCTGCAACACAGGCACACTAGACCTCTCTGGCTAAGGTTAAAATGGGGTGACCTTCATGAAATGACAGGTGTGCCCATCGCATTCAGGTCATGTGAACTTATTTCTATTTGATAATTGTGACTGATATACTGGGTATTGATTAAAACTAACTTAAAGATTTATATAATTTAATTAACACAAAGTTTTTTTTTTTTTTTTTTCGGTACTGAGGATGGAATCCAAGGGCATTCTACCTCTAAGCTACACCCCAGCCCTATTTTTCTTTTTTATTCTTTATTTTGAAACAAGGTCTCACTGAGTTCCAAAGGTCCTCACTAAGTAGCTGAGGCTGTTCTCAAACTGCGATCCTCCTGTCTCAGACTCCCAAATGCTGGGATTATAGTGCCACCATGCCCAGCCACAGTTTTTGTTTTTTAGGGCTTTCTTTTTCTTTTTCTTTTTTTTTTTTTTTTTTTTGCTAACAATACCAGATAGGAAAAAAAAAAAAAAAAAAAAAAAAAAAAAAACCAGATAGCTACGAGTGCCCTATGATATGATTACCTGAGATAGACTTTGTTATGTGGAGCTTTTCTGTGCCTACACAAAGCTACTCTGGGATTTTCTTTTCTCTTGAAGGCTTGACTCATCACAAGACTGTTGTGACCACTTTTAATGGTCACGTGGTATTCCTTTCTCCCTGCTGATTTTTCTATACTCTCTAAATGGCGATTAGCACAGTACCCTGGGAACTAGGACATGGATGGGGACGAAATCACCTTAGCTATTACAGGGTCAGGAAATGTGACTCTTCATTTCCTCCTCTGATTTCCCTTAGTCATGAAAAAAAGATTTGAGACACTGCCCAATTGTCTTAGCTGCAGAACAGACACTAGAGTACAGATTGGAGCACAGGTTTGGTGGGGTCAGATATTTAGCCTGCAGGTTCTTGGGCATGGCCAAAGGCCCGCTCCTTTGTAGCTCAGGGAAAGACAGCTCCCCTCCAGCCCCACAAGGAACCCCACCACACTGCACTCAGAGGCCTTACCAAGTGAGGGCCTCAGCTTGTCTTTCTTGTACTGGTATTGGGAAGAGGGTTTAAAATGTATTAATGTGTCGATACTGGGAAAGATGTCCAATCTTGAAATATGTCTTCTTTACTAAGAAAGCCAGGGTTAGCTAACATGTCCTTGCATTCCTAAGAACAATCTAACACATTTTGGGGGAGAAGACGAAAGGTAAAAGCTTGTGTCTGGAGACAGAGATGCCTCCCTCTCAGGCCATAAATCTGGGCCTGTGTTTGGAGACAGAGATGTCTCCCCCTTTAGGCCATAAATTCGGCTGGAGAGATAACAGAAGCAGAGCCGGGGTTGGAGATAAGGTGTAACATGATCTCCAAAAATCAGAGGGACCTGCTGGACTTAGACAGGATAAAAACTCAGTAAACTGGAGTTTGTTGGCATTTTCATTCGAATTGCCCCCCTGTGCCCCACTCCGGCACAGGGCTGTAACTATCTCTATATTTCTATCTTTTTAATAAACTTGTTTAAATCTTCAGCAGCTGTCCAAGCGATGAATACTTATTCTTAGCTTAGGACAAGAATCCACGGTTTTTCTATTTGTCTGTCTGTATAGTGGGGGGGGGGTTACTTTTCCACACACACACCACGCACCTTTCCCCCCCAACCTATCCCCCGCAACATTTCTTTCTTTCTTTCTTTCTTTCCTTCTTTCTTTCTTTCTTTCTTTCTTTCTTTCTTTCTTTCTTTCTTTTTCTTTTCTTTTCTTTTTCTTTTTTCTTTTTTTTTTTTTTGTGGTACTGGGGATGGAACCCAGGGGCCTTCTACCTCTGGGCTATACTCCCAGACCTATTTTTTATATTTTGCTTTGAAACAGAGTCTCACTAAATTGCTGAGAGCCTAAGTAGCTTCAAACCTGTGCAATCCTCCTGTCTCAGCCTCCCAAGTACTGGGATTACAAGCATGCACTACCAATCCTGGCTTCTCAGTGTGCTTTATTAACTAAACAGTGAGCACTTTTTGTGAACATAAAGAAACAACCCTCAGTCATGGTTGGAGACCTGTTACCCATCAGTGAAGCCCTGGGCAAAGGACCGCCATCTCAGGAATACATTTCCCATTGTATGGTGAGGGGCCTGATTGTTATCTGAAGACTCTTCATCCCAACACTACCTTTCTTTAAAGTTTTTGTGGGCTGACACCAAGGAGAGCTGTGACCTAGCTGTGGGCAAAGTCTACCTGGAAGATGGCAGAGGGCTCAGTGTAGTGGTCCAGGATGGGTCTTGAATGGCCCCTCCATCCCTCAGGGGTATGGAGTTGGTAGTCGACCTTGACACTGATGTTGGAGAAGCAGTCCTCATCACAGAGCTGCAGGGACACAAAGGAGGGAAGGCTTAGAGTTGCGCATAGAGAAGGTGGCAAATAGAATACTTTTAACTTTTATATAGTCATTAAGAAATAAACAATTGAAGCTAGGCATAGTACTTGGGAGGCTAAGAGAGAAGATTCAGGTTCATGGCCAGCCTCAGCTACTTAGTGAGGCCTTCCCCAACTTAGTGAGACACTGTTTCAAAATAAATAATAAAAATAGGGGTGGGGTGTAGCTCAGAGGTAGAATGCCCCTGGTTTCAATTCCTAGTACCATAAAAAAAAAACAATGAAGCCGAGTATGGTGGTAAACACTTATAATCCCAGTACTCTGCAGGCTGAGACAAGAGGATAAAAGGTTTGAGGATAGCCTTAGCAACTTAGTGGGGAAGACCCCATTTTAAAATAAAAAATAAAGCCAGGTGCACACTTGTAATCACAGTACTTGGGAAGCTGAGGCAGAAGGATCGCAGGTTTGTGGCCAGTCTCAGCTACTTAGTTAGGACCTCCACAAGTTAATGAGACTCTGCTTCAAAATAAAGAATAAAAAAAATAGGGCTGGGGTGTAGCTTGGAAGTAGAATGCCTCTGGGTTCAATCCCCAGTACTGCAAAAAATAAAAATAAAATAGAACCCGGGCATGGTGGCGCATGCTTGTAATTCCCGCACTTGGGAGGCTGAGACAGGAGGATCGCGCAGGTTTGAAGCCAGCCTCAGCTGGCTTAAGAGACCCTGTGTCCAAATAAAATATAAAATAGGTCTGGAAGTATAGCCCGGAGGTAGAAGAACCCTGGGTTCCATCCCCAGTACCACTATAATAAATAAATAAATAAATAAATAAATAAATATTAAAAATAAAATAAATAAAATGGTGCTGGAGGTGTAGCTCAAAGGTAGAATGTCCCTGGGTTCAATCATCAGAAAAAGAAGGAGGGAGGGAGAAAGGAAAGGAGTGAGGGAGAGAAGGAAGAAAGGAAGGAAGTGAGGAGGTAGAAAGGAAATAGGCAGATAGGGAAAAGGCCTTGGTAGAAAAAAGTTAATTTCCTGAGTTTCCTGAGGGGCAACAAATGCCTGAAACTCCAAAGGCTCAGAGATAAAAAGACCAGAGCTTCACAAAGCCATCCTGAGTTTCCTGAGAGACAACAGATACCTGAAACTCTAAAGGTTCAGAGATAAGAAGGTCAAAGCTTCACAAGGCCATCCTGAGTTTCCTAATCAACAAACCCACCGAACAAGTCTGGCATTCCTGAAAGGAGACCCTTCAAAGAACTTGCAAATGTCCTATGCAAATTCTCCTTGGAGTCACCCTAACCACAATCCCCTTTGGGGAGCTGTTCTCTCTCTTGCAGGTCATGTTGGCCCTGAGAGAAGGCAGAGTGCTTCTGAAGGCAGCTACTGGACCCCGGAGTTCCGACCACCCCTATGGGGTGTTCAGGGGCGTTCGGCCACTTTTCTCTATTCCCTTCTGGCAGATCGTGCGGACTCCGTAGACAAGAAGTCGCCGGGTTTTTCTCTCAAGAAACCCCCGTTTCAGAAGGAAGGAAGGAAGGAAGGAAGGAAGGAAGGAAGGAAGGAAAGAAGAAAGGTGGTGAGTCAGAAATCCTAAGCATCTTCCAAATAAGCCAGACTAAAGGGAAACTTTCTGCAGCAAGCTGCCAAGAGCTTGGGGGTCGGGGGACCTCCTTTGATGTGTCATGGTCTCTAGTCTTCTAACTCCTTCTGGTTCTCACCCCAATCACAAAGGGATTCTGATCATTAGGGATTAAGAACTGCCTCAGACCTTTTTTGGATGGCAAATGGGAGCCACAGGAGGGAAGAGTCACAGTCACATCTGAGTTACAAAGATCTTTCTCAAAGCAATGTGGAGGACATATTCATAAAAACAGAAAAGGAGATAGCTGTGAACACATTTGCTGGTCTTTGTTTAAATGAAGCTCCCTGCCATGGTAAAAGCTTTGCACATATGAGATGGAGCCAGATCGATTCCCTAGAGGAAAATGTAGTTACATGTTTTTATTTCAGGAAGGCCAGAGATGTGCTAGAAACCTTTCTTAGACCAATTAACAATCACCTTGGGAGCCGATGTATAATGAGAAGCATAATTTGTGAGTTGTTTACTGGAATAAATGATCTTCATAGGTTTAAAGTCCTGGCTGCTGTTGGGCTCTGAAATAACTTGTTTCCCTGTCTGTGGCACCTCTGCCATGAGAAAGCCTGCTTCAGTAATAGCCCATCTTTCTATTCTATCTTTTATTTATTTATTTATTTTATTTATTTGTTTACTTATTTTTTTGGTGGTACTGGGGTTTCTGGAAACCCTTCTACCTCCAGGCTACACTCCCAGACACTATATATATATATATATATATATATATATATATATATATATATATATATATACACACACACACACACACACACACACACACATACGTACATATGTATGTATATATACACATATATACGTATATGTATATATACACACATGTATATACGTATATATGTACATATATACGTGTATACGTATATATACACACGTATATACGAATATATATACACACGTATATACGTATATATGTATTTATATATTTTTTAAATTTTAAAACAGGATCTCTTAAGCCAGCGAGGCCGGCTTCGAACCTGCGCGATCCTTCTGTCTCCGCCTCCAAAGCGCGGAGATCACAAGCGTGCACCACCATGCCTGGCTCTATTCTATCTTTTAAGTGTTTAGTTTTCTTATGTTACTCACATAGGCCTCCAGAACCTCTGTTACCATTGAATGGGGCTGGATAACATAGAAAACATTCCTGATTTATTACCAAGAAAAATGTCAGCAATTAGAGCATCTCCCTTTTTGTCTTCTTCTAGAACAAGGGAGATGCTCTAATTGCTGACATTTTCAGTATTCAGAGATGCAGTTAATATTCAATTATAGTCAGTCTCTTTCTTTCTGCCCCTGCCTACTCTGGTGCTGAGGATTAAGCCCAGGGCCTCAGACATGCAAAGTACATACTTTACCACTGAGCTACACCCCCGGCCCATATTTAGTTTCAATTTCTGGTATAATTAGCTATATCCCCCATGTCATTTTGTGGTTCTTGATCTGATGCTGATATTGTTGGTACTGGGAATTGGCCCCAGAGGCATTCTACCTCCAAGCTGTACCCCCATCCCTTTTTATTTTTAACAGGGTCTCATTAAGTTCCAGAGGTGAGCACTCACCGCCATGCCTGGCTTGTTGTGATTATTGTAATTGCCGCATTTTCATGTACAGGAATGTATCCTATTTCAGTGTCACAGACCTCTCTGAGCTCTTGCACAAACTTCTCTGCTCACCTCTCCATCTGTGGTATTGAGCCAGAGATGCTCACAAAGACGAGACCCATCCCTCCACTCGTCAAGATGGCTCCAACAGTCCCTTGGGTTGGAACACTGCAGCCTCTTCCTCTGCTTTCCCGAGTCCACATCCACTGTGACATTGAGCCATGTTCCTCTGAGGCCTGGGGAGGAAGAGCAGACGTTCCTAACGAGGTTGGGATGGGATGGGCATGGCCCAGACAAGGCCCCCCACTGCCCAAGGCTTCTTATTAGCCCCTCATAAACAGTGTCCCCAAGGGATTAAGTTTGAAATTCTTGTTCATTTAAAGATGCGTGTGTGTGTGTGTGTGTGTGTGTGTGTGTGTGTGTGTGTGAGATGCTGGGAATGAAACCCAGATGTTCATGTATGCTGGACAAGTGTTCTACTATTGAGTTATACCCCCTGGCTTTTTTTTTTTTTTTTTTGTACTGGGGGTTGAACCGAGGGACATTCTACCTCCAAGCTACACCCCTAACCTCCCCCATTTTTTTGAAGCAGGGTTTCACTAAGTTGACAAGGCTGGCCTTGAACCTGCAATCCTCCTATCTCAGCCTCTCAGGCGCCATGATTTCAGGTGTCTGCCACTGTGCCCAGCTGAAGATACTTTTATCACTGTCTCTGGCACCTGGCCAAGGCCCCTTAGCACTCTGCCCCACATCTAGCGCAGCACATTCCAAAGACTTAGTCAGCCTTCCTTAAGGGAGAGACTTGTGTAGGAGGTTGGGATTCAGGGAGAAAAAGGAGGAGGAGGAGAAGAAATGCAGGAAATGGAGAGAGAAACCAGAGAGTGTAACCTGAGCCTAGTAGGGCCCTCAGCACCTTGGAGACCACTGAGACAACTTTCTTATTGTACAGCCCTGTGAGGGAAAGACAGCCCTCAGCCGTGAGAGCCACTCCCACCATCTCTTTTCTGGAAAGTCTCCAAACAAGGGCCAGGTAAAGGGACAAGAGAGAGGCTGGACTTTTGGCAGGTGATCCAGTCCCACGTTGGCCAGGGAGATATGAGGAGGAAAGAGAAGGAGCTACAGCTCAGAGAGAAAGAGGGAGGTCCCTTCTAAGGAGTACTCCTACCACACATGACAGCTGATGGAGAGGAAAAAATAGCTGCCTTTCTGAGTTTTCTTGCAGAAGCTCAAGCCTGCAACCCCAAGGAAGAGATCCAATACCCCTTCCCAACAGGGAGAGAAAACCTGCTCAGAGTGGAAAACCTCAGACCCTCTTCTCCTGGGGCAGTTCGCATTTAATAGAACCCAGTGACAAAGGAGCTAAGATCTAGTAGGGGATCTCAAACACCAGAACCTCACACAAGCCCAAGTGCTCTTTTCCTGCCCCTACAGAGGCCAATAAGGAATGGCACCTGGGGCTCCTTGAGACTGCCGTACCTGATGCTGTAGCTGCAGTCATGGAGCTGACTTCAAAACACAGTGATGCCTTCACTGTGCCGCTGAAGCCGATGGGCAGGGCATCAGGGGTGAAAGTCATGGACACCCTCAGGTAAACCACAGGTCGCGAGCTAAACAAGACGACAAAGAGCATGAGAAGTGACCGCAGGCCTTCCAGGGCAGTGCATGGTTGACCGATTCATGTCCCAACAAAGACCTATCAACATCTCCAATGTGCAGGGGCTGCTCAGAGTCCTCAGGATACAGTAGGGAAAGAGACACATCCCTGCTCTAGTGGAACAGCAGACAAACAAGCAAATAAACAAGAAACAAGAACAGCAAAGAAACAAGAAACATGTGCTGGTAGTGCTGTGATGAAAATAAGACAGGGTCAGGTGAGAGTCGGGTCTGGGGAGCTTGGGCCGGCAGGGCTTGATGCTGTTACTGAGGAGGAGCCAGCTCTGCAGAGATCTGGGCAAGAGCTCTGAGGCAGAAGTACAGCTACTGCAAGGGGCCAAGGCAGGAATGAGCTTGATTTGTTTGAGGAACGGGGTGACTGGAGCTTGACTGGGGACAGAGAGGAGTGATGGGACACGGGAGTTGGAGCAGGGAGTCCTGGAAGCCATGGTGAGGAGCCACTAAGGGTTTGGGGGCTGCAGAGTGAAGGGATGATTGGAGGCTGTATGGATGGAGCCCAGGGAGAGAGAGCAGAGAAGGCTACCATGACAGTGGTTCCCACCAGAGATGAGAGCATCTTTTTTTTGTGTGTGTGTGGTACTGGGATTGAACATCTCACTACTTGTTGAGGTGGATGAAAGTCTCACTACTTGCTGAGGCTGTCCTCAAACTTGCAATCCTCCTGTCTCAGCCTCCCAAGTACTGGGATCACAGGTGTGTGCCACCAACACCCAGCTTCGAAATGACAGCATCTTCTGCTCAGAGGTGCTTTGGAGACGGACCTCTGTGCAGCAGCCAAGAAGGGTGCTAAGTAAGACAGATGAGTTTGGAGCGTACTGGTCAGGACAGGGCAGATGGGTACTCTGTCAGTTCATTTAGAGCCATAGGACTTGATAATTCACTTTAGTAATGAAGCTCTGAAATTCATGATAATAACAGGTATCATTGAGCAGCACTGTGTTAAATACTTTGCCGATGTTCCCTCATATAAGCCTCAGAACTCTCTGAGGTGGGCGCAGTTGTTATTCCCAATGACAGATAAGAGAGTTGGAACTTAAAATTACTCTCCCACAGCCACACTAGTGAATGAGAGCTGAGAATCAACCTTAGTTGGGCTGACTGCTCCTGGACCTGTGCCCTAAGCCACTGTGGGGCCTGGGGACCACATGGGGCCACTGAGGCAGGATGAGTCGGGGAACTGAGCTGGGGCCCCAATGGGCAGGGCAGATCCCTACCGGAGCACAGCTGCCCGGCCCAGTGCGCCCACGGTGATGTCAGGGAGGCCATCTCCACTAAGATCTAGGCCGCCAGCCACTGACGTGCCAAAGTAGCGGAGTCCCGGGGCCACTGCGGAGGCTTTGATCAGCTGTGGAGAGAGAAACAGGTGTGGGGTGGGACAAGGGAGGAGAAGAAAAGTCCTTTCACTCAATCCCACATCACTGACACCTTCCTGCCCAGAGAGCCCTCCACCTAGAAACAGGAAGGGGGTTGTTTCCCCAGAAACAGCATTTGAAGAGAGCCCTGCAGGGCAGCGGGAACTTAGTAGAAATCGAGGGAAAGAGTGAGGAATGGTCGGGGAGGAGCAGTTTCCAGGGAACTAGCAGGTCCAGTGCAGGGGTGGGGGCAGGAGGGGCCTGGCTGTGGGGCAGGGGTTCCATTTTTGTGTTAGTATTTCCTAATAGTTTTATTAAGGCTTATTTTTATACTTTTTTTGTGTAATGGAATTATATGCCATAATGAGATTCTAAGTGACACCAACACAGATGTGTACATCATTTGGTGTATTTCCCTGTTCACCTACCTGAGATTTCATTTTGAGATGAACCCCCAGCCTTGGGTTGTTTTGTTTTTTGTGGTACTGGGATTGAACCCCAGGGGTATTCCACCTCTGAACTACACTCTCAGCCCTGTTTTGATTTTATTTTGAAAGGTCTTGCTGGATTGATGAGAGTCTCACTACTTGCTGAGGTTGACCTTGAGCCTGTGATCCTCCTGTCTCAGCCTCCCAAGTACTGGGATTACAAGTATGTCCCACCAGAGCCAGCTCAATAAAGGCTTCTTTGAAGAAGGGTCATCATTAGGATTATATTTTGGAGATACCACTGAGGACACGGGGTGGAAGATGAGCAGGAGGCAGAGCTGGGTGGGTTGGGTGCAAAGGCTGGGGTGGGCCTGGTCGGGAGAGGAAAGGCGGTGAGACCTGACAGGCTGTGGGGTCAGAGTGCCCGAGATAATCCCAGGTGTCTGGTGTGGGGAGTGAGGGCCCTGGGGATAAGGGGCCCAGAGAAGCCCTTGGTTGGGCAGCATGAGCCAGAGGCCTAGGAGTCATCCAGGGAGAGCTGGGCTCAGGAGGCCACTGGAAGTGAGAAAATGCCCATCAAAGATGTAGCTAGGCTGGTAGTGAAGCCTGAAGCCTGACAGTTAAAGCACGGGGCAGCTGGGTGAGAAACTGGAGCCAGAAAAGGGCCAGAGAAGAAAGATCAGATTGGTGGTCAAGAATGGCAAAGATGGAGAAGATACAGGTCGGGGAAACAGGCAGATAGACAGTGCCTCAACCTCCCCATCTGAGGGATGTGAAGGAGGCCCTGGCCTGGAGCCCGCCTGAGTAGCTTCTCTCCTTCACTGGGCACTCCCAACCACCAGAGGCCAGCCCAGTACTCAGGACTGGGGCCATCTCAGAGCTCAGGTCGTCCTGTCTGGGGAGGTCAGAGCCACAGGGGAGAGGCAAGAGCACCCTGGTCACCTGTGAGGGGCTGGCAGAGAGGCCATTCCAGTGTCCGTTGTAGATGTACACACTGCCGAAGCTGGCACCATTGTCCACTTCAAAGCCCTCCAGGGGGGCCCCAATGGCCACATCTGTGAACTTGTCCTGATTTATATCCCCCACAGTTGCCATGGAAAAGCCAAAGCGGGCACTTGTGAGCCCAGGAAGCCCACTCAGCATGTATGCCAAGGAGAAGGAACCTTCCTGCAAAGCAAACGCACAGTTTAGTCCTCAAGAAAGGCAGGAGGAGCCGGGCATGGTGGCACACACCTGTAATCCCAGTACTTGGGAGGCTGAGACAGGAGGATCACAGGTTTGAGATCAGCCTCAGCAACTTAGTGAGGCCCTGTTTCTAAATAAAAAGATAAAATAGGGCTGGAGACATGAGCATTCGGAGGTAGAACACCTCTGGGTTCAATCCCCAGAACCACAAAAAATAAAAAACAAAAAGAATAGCATGGGTGATGTCCACCTCAATGTCACCCTGAAGCATGTTCACAGACTTATTGATTCTGATCTTTGGCAGGGGTCTATCTCTGAAAAGGTGAGGGGCCTCCCACCTTAAGGTCAGGCGGTGGTAAAGCTGGGAGCCTCCGCCTTAAGGTTCAGGACCCTCAGCCTGCTCCCTTTGCCTCCAGGTGGAGGAATGCTGGGTAGGTAGTTGGGAGGGCTGGGTTCCAGCCTCTCTCCCACATACTTATTAGTCTCAACATCAACATCATTAAAGTTCACTGAGCCTCAGTGCACGCTCTTTCTCTCTCCCCCCCGTGTGTGTGTATGTGTGTGTGTGTGTGTGTGTGTGTGTGTGTGTGTGTGTGTGTGTGTGTGTGTAAAACAAAAGCAGCAGTTACTGCCCATCATTATAAATGAGAAACACAGGCTTTGTCAAACATGCAGCCATGAGGTGCTATAATGGACTCCAGGTGTGGGTGAGAAAGTGGGAGGGGGCTAGAGGTGGGGTGCCCCACCCAGCAGTCTCCCAACCCTGAACACCTGCCCATCACTGCCCACTGCTGCCAGGCAGGGCCGGGCCTCCTGCAGCCCTCGCCTTGACAAGCTCACAGGGATGGAGACCCACCCACCTGTTTCTGCAAACGGTATGTGTAGACTCTGCCTTCTTCCTGATGGATGTGGTAAAATGGAGCCGCCACCAGCAAGAAGTCTGTGTTTCCATCCATATCCACGTCCACGGGGCACAGTTCGGAGCCAAAGTAGGACCCCATCTATACACCCAGGAAGAACACGGTGCACAAGGAGTGCTTGAGAGGCCCCTGCTGGACTCCACAGCAAGGCTAGACTCCTTCTTCTGCTCTTCCTGGATCACCCAGCTGGGGTTGCACAAGACTGATTTGCTCCTAGGAGCCTGAGAAAGGAGCAGGTGCCCCGCAGTGGAGGAACCGCCAGGCCCTCACACAGAGCCAGTCCTGCCCAGGGGCCTGAGCTTGGCCTAGGCCCACCTGTCCTCCCACCACCCCTTTCCCAAGGGGCTTCCCCAGAAGGTACCTGCTCTCCCTCCAGCACCGGCAAGAAGGCGGCTTCTCTGCCCTCCTTCTGGAGCTCAAACACTGCCCCATGCTGTTTGTACCGGGGAGCGCCGGCCACGAAGGAGACACCACAGGCCTTGTGTAGCACTGCCACTGAGTAACCTGGGGGGTGTGAACGTGAGCGGGGCTCCCCCAAACCTTCCCTGCTAGGCCTTCAATTAGTGAGTCTTTCCACTCATGTACCACCACCCATCATGCATGTGCCTCACCCACACACATTTACACACATTTATCACACACGATATACGAGGATCAAGGAGTGAGGGATACCTATTCTTATTATTTATTATTTAGTTCTAGTACTACTACATTCCCAGACCTATTTTATTTTTTATTTCAAAACAGGGTCTCGCTAGGTTGCTGACAATCTCGCTAAGTTGCTAAGGCTGCTTTTAAACCTGCGATCCTCCTGTCTCAGCCTCCCAAGCACTGGTATTACAGGCACCACTCCTGGCTCCTACTCCTATTATTAATGGAGTGACCGGGTCTTTCTCTAGGCAGCTACTCAAGGTCACCCTGTCCCCATCCAGAATTATCAACCTCAGATCCCAAACGATCACACACTTGGTATGACTCGTGGGACTACCAGGCCCCATCTGCACCAGAAATCCTAACATGCAGATTAAGATGCAGCCTCAGTGTCCTAGTCTCTGCTTGGCCCTGGCCCAGGAATCCTTGGGGCCCTGCCCTCACCCAGGTAGCTGTACTGCGCAGCCTCAGCTTCCACGGTCAGGTTCAGGAAGCGGCCCTGGCGGCTGGAGGTGTTGTAAAGCAGAGCACCACCCGACCAGTTGAAGGCTCCCACAGCACCGAGCAGCACCTGCCCCTGTAGGGACAGAGGGCCGAGTGAACAGGAGGGCCCCAGAGGCCAGCGCAGCCAACCTTGCTGGGAGAGGGGGCTGTTTCGTGTTCTGGCCAGAAATGCAGACAGGAAGGTGACATGGATTTCTGTGTTGTGCCGAGACCCTGACAGGGCTGCCATGTCTCCAAGGCCCACCAGGGTCCAGACATCGAGCACTAATAAAAAAGTAAGCTTGAGCAACACAGTGCTCATTTCCTGCTCAGATGGCACAGCCTGGCCCTGGCCCGACAGGACACACACCTGTGCACAGGCAGTGCCCTCCCGATATCTGTGGGAGAAGCAAGCACTTTGGCGGGCCACCTACCAGGCCACATCTTGGCTCACTGGAATGTCTAAGGAACAACTCAATCCTAGAGCGCACAAATAAGATGACCTCCAATAGTAAACACAGCTGCCTGGGATGAACCTAGTGGTCCAGATGAGGGAGAGTGAGTAGCAGTGGTTCTGACAGTGCTTCCTTTAGAGGCACAGCCACAGAATCCCTGGGTGTCCTGTGGCCTGTCGCTGAGAGCAAGCCTGCCAGCATTGCGTGGTCTACGAACCTCATCCAGGATCTGGGCGCTGAAGCCAACCTGTGCCAGCTGGTAGCGAAGGTCCTCTCCAACTGTGCCTGGAAGCCAAGAAGCCCAGTGAGCCACTGCTATGCCAAAGAGATCATGTCAGGGAAAGGTCTCGAGCAGCCTCGTCCTGAAAGATGATATCTGATGTAATGGGAAGAGTGCTGGGCTGAAAACAGAGACCAGGGCCCTGCTTTAGTAACTACTAGCTGAATAGGTTTGGACACCTCCCTCCCTCTTTCTGGGCCTCAGTTTCCTCAAGCTCCTGGGAGGAGGAGCTAGTTCAGTTTATTAGAGCTTCTGAAAGGGAGATTCTGAGAGATTAGGGGTCTGGGGATATGGCTCCCTTTTTGCAGATGAATAGCTGAGGCTCAGGGAACTGATGGGAGACTCAGAGAAGCCCTGAAGGCCGGTGAGGACAGGGTCTCCTACTGAACCCTGAGAGCCTACGCGCTCACCTTCCATGTGAATGATGTTCTGCTGCAGTTTGTTCAGCAGCCCATCCAGCACTGTGTAGTTAGTCACCTTGAAGGCATGGGTCTCTTTGGGGTCTGAGGCAATCAGCTTCAGCTCCTTTTCAGTCTTGGGCTTCTGGAAAGCATCACCCACCTGCACAGAGTCCCCAGGTCAGTGGATGCTCCGGCACCTGTCTCCTTCCTTCCTTCCCGGCACCCCACTCTCCATATATACTCTGGACAAAATCCAATTTTACTAAGCTACATGTGTTTTCCTATGACTCCAGGTTCCTTCTCATCTTGGCACATTCGACACCCACCCCCTGCTCCCAGGACTCAGCACCACCTCTTCCAGGAACTTTCCTATGGGCTCTCTCCATCATGCTCAGCCAATGAACTGTGACTGTCCCTGAGAAATGAGCCCTCTGTAGGAAGACCCAATGGGAGCACAGGACGTGGGGACCAGGAGAAAAAAGTATTGGTGAATAGAGAGGGTATGAGTACCCTCATACATTCTTATCCGGGGCTCCTCCCCACTCAGGATGTGCTAGGGGTACTTTCTTACTTTCTGGCTCCTAGCCCTTACCCCGATGGCGAAGCGCTCAACACCCCGCATCTCTGTGGAGTTGATGACAGTTGTGAGCTTGAGGGAGTCCCCAAATATGTCACCATCGGTGAGCACCACCATGACCTTGGTTGCCTTCTTTCTGGAGCCATGGCTTGGCGTGAAAATGTTGTCTCTAATAGGAGAATGAATGAGGAGAACTTTGCCAGAGAGATAACTTCACTCTGGAGAAGATATTATTCACTGACCTCTTTCAGAATTGGAAAAGATTAAGGAGCCCTCTCAAGTAGGATCAGAGGCCTAAAGAAGGGTGATGATGCCCTGTGCCACAGCAAGATATCCGCCACACAGTTCTTGCTCCTCACATGCCCCCCTAAGACAGATGGGCGAGGCAGCCCTTGAGTCTGCCTTTGTGTGTGTGTGTGCAGAAATAGCATTGGTATTAAAATGGTGGGCAGTATTTACACAGTATTTACAAAGCACCAAACGCCATCATAAATATTGTATATATATTTTTGTTTGCTTTTCATGGTACTGGGGATTGAACCCAGGGGCATTCTACCTCTTAGCTACGCCCCCAGCCATTTTTATTTTTCGTTTCTGAAACAGGGTCTTGCTAGATTGCTGAGAGTGTTATTAGATTGCTAAGGCTGTCTCAAACCTGTGACCTGACTGTCTCAGCCTCCCAAATACTGGGATATTGGTGTGCACCATCACTACCAGCTGCATTGTACTTTTTTTTAACCCTCACAAAAATACTAGGAGGCAAGGACAATGATTACCCTCATATTAAAAGTGAGAAAATGTAGCCAGGCACACACTTGTAATCCCAGTACTTGGGAGAAGGAGACGGGAGGATCTAGGTTCATGGTGAGCCTCAGCGACTCAGTGAGACCATGTTTCTTGGAGGTAGAATATTAATGGATTCAATCCCCAGAACCAAAAACAAAACAAATAACAGTGAGCACAGGCAGTTAGGTAACATGCACAAGCTGGGGCTGAGATGGAACCCCAGGCAGTGGCCCACGGGACCTCTGCTCTGCTGCAATCACAGGAGGAAGCCCTGGGAGGATTTCTGGAGGACAATCCTGAGGCATCGCCTCTTTCATCCCCTCTCACCCAGGGAAGAACTGGACCTTGTTGCACCCTTCCCTCTTGGTTCTGGGCAGCCACCTACTCGGGTATGACGCCTCAGAAGGGCCTCTGGCCGCACTGCTAGTCATCGTCTCACTCACAAGACATACTGCATGGCTGAGGCAGTCCTGGTGACCTCCCCCACTTGAGTGACGGCCTTGACTCTGTCCAGGGAGGCATGCACATCCCGGCTGTAGAGAAGGTCAAACTCAGTCTGGACCACTTTCCCGTACTGCACCAACGCAAAGCTGCACTGGAAGGAAGGGGTCGGGTGGGAGGAAATTGGTGGAAATGCCATGCCCAAGGCCACCCTTGCCTGAGATGCCCACCCCTGGAAGTACTGTAGGACCCACCCATTCACCTTGTCCCCAGGCAGAAGGAGATGCTAAGAGGAGATACCAAGAAAGTCACGGCCTCCAATGAATCAGATATTCCCCAGGACCCTGTGTAGACCTCCTCTATTTGGACTATGAGACTGGCCACTTGACTTGCTTCAGCCAGGGGGCATCAGCAAGTGTATGCTTTGGGTCTCTTTTTCTTGGACTGTCACTGCCATGAGAAGAGACACATGGCCCAGACAGGGGAGCAAGGCCATCTTAAGCCATCTGTCCCAGTCAAGCAAACAGGCAAGACCCAGCTGGGCTCGGCCCAAATATCTGACCCCCAGGATTGTGAGCAAATAAAATGCTGCTTGTTTCAAGGACGCCTGTTACACAGCAATGGCTAAAGTGACAGACTAGGGGAGTCCAGTCCTCAGGGAAGCCCACCTCAAAACACTTCTCATAGACGCTTCTCATCATGTCATAGATGAATTCTTTGGCTTTCTCAAAGTCTGGGGGATCAATGCTTCCAGAGCCATCCAGGACAATGGCAATCTCAGTGCCTGGCCAAGACAACAGACAGGTCAGGAGTGGGCACGAGGTTTGGGTCCAGAGTGAGGGTAGCATGTCCTGTACTTTAGGATGCATGTCTGCCTCAGGTCCTGGGGACTCAGATCAGGGAAGAGGCAGAGGAAACCCCCAAGAGTGAAGCGCCTGTCTCATAGGCAAAGGGAGCTAGCACCTATAATATGCCACCCTCATGATACCCACTCTCTGGGCCTCAGTCTCCATCTGTAAGATGGAGGGGACAGAGCCTGTGGAATCCAGCCTCTGATCACCACCTCCAGACCCAGGCACACCCCAGCCTGGAGTGTGCTGGCCTGGGGAAGCCCAGATCTGCCACTTCTCACCAGCTTCCTCCTCTTCTGGTGTCTCCAGAGCCCGGCGCCTCCTGGCTAGGTTCTCATCTCCCCCTGTGCTGCCTTCTTTGTTTCTGTAACAGCCATTCATGTCCAAATGTCCTTCTGGGTCCAGGAGATTTTCTTTAAGGAACACACGTGGGAAAGGTGAGAACCAGAAGGTTCCAGTCCCCCAAGCAAACATACCTAGCTCTAACCATGATTCCTTTCGGTGTTGGACCTCAAGCCGCCTGTCCCACATTGGCCTCTGTGGCCCTCTACCTTGGCCTGGTGCCCCACCTTGGAGAACCAAGGAGCTGTCCAAGGCCACAGTGGCCAGTCCTTACCAAGGTCAGAGAAGTAGGCCTGGGCCTGAGGGCGCAAGTCAGGAGCCAGCAAGCTGCAGGAGCCTGTGAGTTCTGAGCTGAGGCTCTGGGGTTGCCGGGCCTGCACTTGAATGCATATCTGGGGAGAGCATAAAAGGATGCAGAAATTCCCCCTGGCTCCTAGCCACAGCCACACAATCCCAGAACTCAGTGGCTCACCAGGCAGGGGACACAGGACCAGCAGACCACAGGACCCCTTGATAATGGAAGTCAGGACTGGGGTTAGCACCTGACTTGGTGTGCCAGATCAGCCTTGGCATCCACAGAGGTAGTCAGAGCATTAACAGCCTTGGCCTGACACCAGGGAGATGGCACATCAGTCAGGGATGGCACCAACACCAGCACAGCCTCCAGGAGGGCATGGAGTTCCACCAGTGAGCACTCACCAAAACACCATGGTGGTTCCGGACAACCGTCGCTCCCCGGTATCTTCCCTTCAGGGTGGGAACATCCTCTGAAACAGTTAAACCAGGTGAAAAAGGAGGGACTGGGAGGCAACCCTGGAGCCAAGGTTACAGGGCACAGCGCTGGCCAGGTCAGGGCGCTGAGCAGCCTCCGGAGGCTGGATCCATGGGGGCTCCGCGGCCTGGACAGACCCTAGATGCAGTGCCAATCCCCTCCCCACATGCCCCTTGACATTTGCTCAGCCTCATGACTGATCCAGAAATGACTGCCACCTGGGGGCTTTTCCTTAACGGGCTCCTGGGCTGGGAGAGCAGGGAGGGAGAAAAGCACTACTAGCAGGTATTAGAGGCGTGAGCAAGATGCGATGGAACTGCCTTGAAGGCCAGCAGCCTCCTCTCGTTTTGAAGACAGGTCCCTGGGGAGTCTCACTGCCTGAAATATCCAGGCCAGGAGAGGAGACTCCTCCCTCCACCTCCCTGATGAGCCTCAGAATACTGTGTGTGTGTGTGTGTGTGTGTGTGTGTGTGTGTTACTGGGGATGGAACTCAGGGGCATTCTACCTCTGAGCTACACCCCCAGCCCTATTTCTTATCCTTTATTTTGAAACAGGGTCTCACTGGATTGCAAAGGGCCTCACTAAGCTGAAGCTGTCCGCGAACCATGATCCTCCTGTCTCAGCCTCCCTAATGCTGGGATTATAAGCGTGCACCCATGCCTGGCAGAATACTGTCTTATTTTGAGTCTGGGATCCCCCGCCTTCCTGATGGCCTGTGTTCTTGTCTGAACAGAGCATGAATCTGCACAGCTCAGCACCTATCATAGAGACAAGGATTCTACTTAAACAGGTAGGGCTTTGCCAGCATCTGGGTGATGGATGCAGTGAGGTTGGGCGGGACAGTCTAATGAGTGCCTGAGGTTCATTAATTCCTGCATGCTTCACTGCATGTGTGTCTACTGCATGCTAGGCCCTATGTAACACTGAAATGCCACAGTTAGACTGGGACAAGAGGGCTGAATTCCAAGGTGTGAGGAGTAGGGTTGGGGTTTGGAGTCAGCCCGAGGGGGTTTGCATCTGTGGTCATCCTGGCAAGCAAAGGATATAACTTCTCTTAACAGCAGCTATTTCTGTAAATGGCGTGGTCTTTTGAGGACTAAAAGTAAAGGGAGCAGCCAGGCATGGTGGTGCACACCTGTAATCTCAGTACTTGGGAGGCTGAGACAGGTAGAACACAGGTTCAAAACCAGTCTCAGCAATTCAGACTCTCAACAACCTAGCAATACTCTGTTTCAAATAAAAAATAAAAAAGGCTGGGGATGTAGCTCAGAGGCAGAACACCCCTGGGTTCAAGGTTCAGTTCCCACCCAGTATCTCTCATCTCTCTCTCTCTCTCTCTCTCTCTCTCTCTCTCTCTCTCTCTCTCTCACACACACACACACACACACACACACACACACACACACAAAGTGAAGAGAGTTCTTAGCAGAGTGTCAGCCTTACTGTGTACACTTTGTAAATTTCAGGCATGGCTTTTGTTGCCAGGACTGTACAGGGAAGCTGGGCTGGGGGTTGTGGCTGGTGGAACAGGCACTGGACAGAGGGCTCACTCAGTGCTGGAGTCTTAGGTGATGGGCTGGATTGGGCAAGGCTGGGGTTGGGATGGCTCAGGTTGGAGTGAACAGGGCTTCCAGAAGGGGGTCTTGGGGAGCATTCCCTGGAGCTGGAGCTGCCTTACCTACTGGTTGGCAAACAGTCTCATTCTGGGTGAGGTAACACCGATGCAAGAGGGCTGATGTCCTGTTGAATCCGGGGCTGGTGATCAGGAGCCTGGGGGGTAGACAGCAAAGCCAAGCTGGCTGCGGCCCTTCTCCTCCTGACCTGACCATCCAGGCACCACTCTGCCATCCCAGCTGCACAGCATTCTCTCTGACCAGCTACGGAGAAGGCCCAGGTAGGGGAAGGACGGCAGATTCCTAGCCTACCCTGCAGCCCCTGCATTACAGGGAAGGCATCTGTGCACCCTCTGCTTCAGCAAAGCTCCAAGCAGCTGATGATTAAATGCAACCCCTCTCTGCCTGCCTCCCACTCCGACAGAGATGGGGTGCTTCTGGCAGTAAGGAAAGATGCCTGTAGGGATAAGGCAGGAGGTGCCAGGGAGCCGCCAGCAACACAGCTGTTTCTCTTAAGAGCAGTGCCGGCTTCCTTTGCCACCACCTGGGGTAGTATCCACAGATAACCTTGTATTTCCTGGGAAAAGGCATGCAGGTGCCCTCTATGGCTCAGAAAGAACTGGAGTTTGTGGGTGTGATTAAGGCACCTCAGGAAATGTGAAGCCTGGCCATAGACATTTTGTCCCCCACCCCAATCCCAGAGCAGGGAGAAGGTAGAGGGCCTGGCATCAGCCCACACATTCTCAGGATCCACACTGGCCAGGAAGGGCTGGGCTACCCTGACAGGGTGGGAGCCTCAGCTCAGGCTGGGGTTATAAGCAGCAAGGGACCCCTGGCCTAGTAACAGTGAGCCCCAGCCAGTCTTCCTGCTGGGGCACCGGATGCCATGGAGGGCATTAGAGGGGGAAGCACATGGCCAGTATGTGCTTTCCAATGGCCACGACAGGGCCAGGGCAGGCTGGGGACCAGCAGGCGGCGTGCTCCCACCTTCTCAAGTCCCACCACTCCACTTGTTTTTCAGTTACAAAGTATATTCATGTACTTGCATGGTTTACAGAAAGACCACAACTCTGCCTGTGTCCCATCCCTGCTGAACCCACCCCAAGCTGACTTCTGTTCCGGACAGCGCACAGCCAGGCTGCCAGTGTCCTGTGAGTGCCAACTGCCTTAGCCATTGCATCCCAGAAGCCCCAGAATGAGCGGCTGTGTCCCTCCGCCACTCTCTCTGAGGTCCCTGCTCCCTCATGTCTCCTCTGGCGCCTCTGCTGCCCTTCCCTCCTTCCCTCGCTTCCTCACTCGCTTGCAAGCAGCACATTCTCCATGATGGTCCCTTCTCCACCTACTGCATCAGTGTGGAAAGTCCCACCTTCGCCTCTGCAGCTCTGCGGACTCCTCAGACCCCAAGATGGCCACCTCCTAATCCCCAGAGCCAGTGGATATGTTACCTTTCATGACTTTGGCAATGTGATTACATTAGAGATCCAGAGACAGGGAGATGAACTGGATTATCCAGGTGGGCCCAATGTAATTACAAAGTCCCTTATAAGACGGCAGTGGAAGGATCAGAGTCAGAAAGACCTGAAGATGTGCTACTATAGGCTTGCTTGTTTTTTAATTTAGTTTTCGTAGCACTAAGAGTTGAACCCAGGGGCACTCTACCAGTGAACTTCATCTGAAGCCCTTTCTATTCTTTTATTTATTTTATTTTGAGCTCAGTCTGGCCTTGAACCTGTTCCCTCGGCCTGGAGCCCTATCCCCCTGCTCTCCCCCGGTTGGCGGGCTCTCCTTACTGAACCTTAACTGTCCTCACCCTGGTAAATGCCTCCCCTAACCAGTCCCACCTTATATCTTGTTTTATTTCCTTCTCAGAACTTGTCACCACCTAATCTTGTTTACTTGTTTACTTGCTTATTGTTTGTCTCCACCCCTGTCTTGTCTAGCTTTTATCCCCCACCCCAAGCCCAGAGCAGGGAGAACGTAGAGGGCCTGGCATCAGCCCACACATTCTCAGGATCCACACCAGCCAGGAAGGACTGGGCTACCCTGACAGGGTAGCCTGTCACCAGGTAATTCCTGGGGCTTTTTCACCAGGTAATTCCTGGGGCCGGCACAGGACAGGCTCAGATAATACATGCTGAGTGACTTGGATGACAGCCCAGGTATCATTTATTTTTATTTTTTAAATAAATTTTTATTGGTGCATTGTAGTCATACATCTTAACGGGGTAAGAAACTTGTAGAGATATACATGCACACATCACCCAATTAGCCCTTACCCAATCACTATTCCCTTCCCTCCCTCCTTCCCATGCTTGCTTTCATGATTGACTTTGATATGTTTGTTTAAGTACATCATGTGCTTTAAAGAGTTTCCCTCTTCCCTTCCTCCCATCCCCTCAGTTAGGTCACCTTCATTGCTCCTCTGTAGGATCCCTTCATCTAGAGTTCCTCCTGTTACCCATTTCTCCCTAGTTTTTGCATATTAGGGAAAGCATCTGATTTCTTATTTTTTGTGACATTTCCCTGTAAATGCCATAATTTTGTTCTCCTTTATGGCTGGGTAAAATTCCATTGTGTACATATCCCATAGTTTTATAATCCACACATCTGTTGAAGGACATCTTGGCTGGTTCCATAGTCTGGCAATGGTGGATTGTGCAGCTACGAACATAGTTACTTATGCATTAGTTTGGTATTTTGGTTGTCATTATTTTGGGTAGATACCCATAGGTGGTATTGCTGGATCATATGGTAAGTTCGTTATCATTCTTCTGAAGATCTTCCATACTGTTTTTCAAAGTGGGTCCATTAATTTGCAATCCCACAAATAATTTATTAGAGTTTCTATTTCTCCACATCCGATCAATTACAGTTTCTTTCTTCCTTGGAAGTCCTTTTATTTTCCACACTGATTCCCACTTACTGAAATCCCAAAAGCCAGTGAGTAACTTTGACAAGATAATCGACTCACAACCAATTTTTTTTAATAGAGGTCACTTGGATCTGGGAATCTGCTGAGAGATGAGGTAAAAAAGTGACAGCTTCAAGTGCTTCCTGACTGCAGTTGCAGGGACCCGCTGGTCCTTTGCTGTGGAGGAGGCCCCAGCACTGGCCTCGCTGGCTCAGATCCCGGCCTTGCCGCGCAGTAGACTCCAGTCCTGGCCTCGCTGGCTCTGGTGTCAGCCTTGCTGTGCAGCAGGCTCCAGTCCCCATCATCATGGGCAGGATGTCTTCAGAGGTTCCCATGTTTCTTCCATATTTTATTTTTAGTAGGAGAAAACAGTACGTGTCTTTTGCAGAAGCTAGAAGCCTGAATACCTAGCAGCAATGAATTTTATCTCCCCACCAAAAGTGGAGGCCCACAGCTTCACCACAGAGAGCAGGATCTGCTGCTCCATGCGCACTGCGGCGGCCATGAGTGCCAAGGCCTACAGGGACGCACAGTGTGGAGAGCCCAGCCCAGCCATGCAGGGCTACTTCTGATATACCCTGAACATTTTTCTTACATAGTATGTTGTCCAGAATTCCTGAGCATGTGGGGCAAGAGCAGTCTACTTTCAGGGAGATTTCTTAAAAAATTCAAGGTGTATTGGATCTGTCTGCCTCTCCTGAATACTGGCCGCTGCCGCCGCAGCCACCACCATCTTGGTCTCTCCTACATACACACACACACACACACACACACACACACACGTATATATATACATATATATTATATATGTATATATTTTAGTGGTACTGGGGTTCCTGGAAACCCTTCTACCTCTGGGCTACACTCCCAGACCTATTCTTTTTTTTTTTTTTTGTGGTACTGGGGTTCCTGGAAGCCCTTCTACCTCCGGGCTACACTCCCAGACCTATTTTTACATTTTTCTTTGGAAACAGGGTCTCCTAAGCCAGCGCGCGCGGCTGGCTTCGAACCTGCGCGATCCTCCTGTCTCCGCCTCCCAAGCGCGGGGATTACAAGCGTGCGCCACCACGCCCGGCCCTATTCTTATATATATATATTTTATTTGGAAACAGGGTCCCTTAAACCAGCGAGGCTGGCTTCAAACCTG
Organism: Muscardinus avellanarius; assembly: GCF_963383645.1. NCBI lineage: Eukaryota > Metazoa > Chordata > Mammalia > Rodentia > Gliridae > Muscardinus > Muscardinus avellanarius. Next base: position 20,545,498 of record NC_137802.1, on the reverse strand, counting down.
TGCGATCCTCCTGTCTCCGCCTCCCAAGCATGGGGATTACAAGCGTGTGCCACCACACCCAGCTATCTTCAATATTTTTTAATAAAAGAAAACAGTACGTGTCTTTTGCAGAAGTTGGGAGCCCGAGTACTTAGCAGCAAAGGATTTTATCTCCCCATTGAGAGTGGAGGCCTACAGCTTCACCACAGAGAGCAGGATCTGCTGCTTTGAGCACTCCACGCCCCCCAGCGGCATAGAGGAGTGTGGCAGCCAGGAGCACAGAGGCCCCTGGGGATGAGAGGCTGGGCATCCCAGTCCAGCCATGCTGGCCTCCCTCCAACTCGCTTCAAATATTTTTCTTACAGAGTATGTTGTTAAGAATTCCTGATCATGTGCAGCAGGAGCAGTCTACTTTCTGATCTCTTCTAGGATGTTCTTCCAAAAATCACTTTTCTTGCACTGGTGGGTGCCATGTTGCCATCTTGCCTCTAATTCTGCCATTTTCCACTCTCTCTTTCATATTTTAGATAGGAAGTCATGACTAGAAATGTCTCCGTATGTTGTCCCAATCAGATATTAAACCAAAATCTGTTGTCCAGGGTTTCTCAGAGGAATATATGTCCTATTCGGCTGCTGCCAACCGTCATCACTATGGCCATGGCTGCCACCATCTTGGCTGGAAGTTCAACAGCCCAGGTTTTGGCTGAGGGTATTTATCTGGGGCAGGGCGGGGCCAGAAGGCCAGGTGCAGCTCAGCCCCCAAATTAGGTCACCTCTTTGGCCGTGCTGCCTAGCACCCCAGATCTCTCCCCAGGCTCACTCCTGGCTCAGCACTTGCTCTCTGCCCCCCATGACAAGTGGGCTCAGCTGGGCTCCTCTCCAGGCCCTTCCACTTTTTCTACAAAAGACCCACCCCAGACACCCGCTCCCCAGGAAGCCTTCCCAGAGCAAGGTGCAACCTGACTTCCCTCCCCCATTAGATGAAGTTCCTAAGACACCACCATGTACAACTGTTCAGGCTGCACGCTGCAGATCACATCACAGTTGTGTGAGTCTGTGGGGAGTCTGAGCGGCCTCTGCTCTCCTTTTACCTCCACGATCCCGACTGGGTGGCTGACAAACCAACTAAACGATGACTGGCTATCTGTGATACAGGACCAGTCATCTACTGGCAGCCCTGGGACCCTGCTCCACCCTGCGCTGGAAGTAGCCTCAGCACCCCTCGTCCATGTCCTGCCTCCTCCCAGCTCTAACCTGTCCCTTTTCTTAGGGTCCCTTCCCAAGTCCCCCAGGGGAATCTTCATATCCCACTCCATACCACTTGTGGCAGCCAAAGCCCCGGTGCCACCAGCCCTGGTCTATTTTAGGGAGAAAGAAGATGAGGGAGTGAGATGGCCTCGCTGCCTCACATGCACGGGGCCCCAGCCGGTTCCCCCTCTCTGGCCCCCTCGGCCCACCCCAGCATTTCCTGCCCCATGCAGCAGTCCGTGGTCTCAGGCTCCATTGTTTGCAGCAGAAACCCATAAGCACCTCCACCACATCCTCCCCTCAAGCGTGCAAAAGCCCACAGCCCCCACTTCACCAGCTGTTCAGGGGTGCTCACAAGCCTGCTGGGCTCCCCCCTCGGGGACTCAGAGCCCTCTGCACCTGCAGCTTCCAACACCAACACCCCTCACCTACTTAGCGCTTCGGCGTTCTGGGGGGCATTAAAGTCTGGAGGTGGGGGGGGGACTGGCTGGGGTAACCAGTATGTGGGGAATGAGCAGGAATCACAGATAACTTGGACTAAAACCAGCTCATGTACTGCAAACCATTTGGAACAAACCCTTTGGAACACTGAAAGGTGGAGCAGTGAATACCCGTGGCCCAGCAATTCCACTCCTCTCTTAGGCCCCATGAAAATAAGTACACACATTCATCAAATGGAATAATACACAGAAATGGCCCACATGTCCACACAATGGAAAGTCCTAGCAATGAGCATGAGCACCACAGCTTCAGGAACACCATGAATGAGGTTCAAAGACCTTATGTTGAATGGAGAAGCCAAGCAGCATATACTGAATGCCTCATTTATATGAAATTCAAAACCAGGCAGGCTAAACTACAGAGGCCAGAGTTGGGAGGCTGATGCTGACAGGGGTGTCTGGAAGAGAGTGCGGAGTTTCGGGGGCTTTTTTTTGTATGGTACTGGGGATGGAACCCAGGGGTATTCTACCTCCAAGCTACACCCCAACCCTATTTTTTATTCTTTATTTTGAAACAGGGTCTCACTGAGTTGCAAAGGGTCTTGCTAAGTAGTAGCTGAGGCTGTCCACAAACTGCAATCCTCTTGTCTCAGCCTCCCAAATGCTGAAATTACAAGCATGCACAACCATGCCTGGCCAAACTCCACATTTATAACACAGGCATATTTTTGTGTGGTATATGACAGTAAAGTGTGTGTGTGTGTGTGTGTGTGTGTGTGTGTGTGTGTGTGTGCGCGCATGCCAAGGGCATTCTACCTCTGAACTGTACCCCCAGCACTATTTTAATTTTATTTTGAAACAAGGTCTCAGTAGGTTGTTAAGATACTCGCTAAGTTGCTGAGACTGGACTTGAACCTGCAAGCCTCCTTTCTCAGCCTCCCAAGTACTGGGATTACAGGTATGCACCACAACACCTGGCTTGCCAGTAAAGTTGTATCTAAAAAAAACAGCAAAAGCTGGGTGTAGTAACACACGCTTGTAATTCCAGCATTTGAAAGGCTGGAACAGGAAGATCGTGGTTCATGGACAACCTCAGCTACTACTTGGTGAGGCCCTTTGCAACTCAGTGAGATCCTGTTTCAAAAAAATAGGACTTCCGGGAAGATGGCGACCGAGAAAAGTGGGGCTTAAGAGCCCCGCTAACAACCAATCTCCATTACCACAAAATCAGGGCCTTTCATAACCAGAAAACACCATCACCAGTGAAACAAAAAAATCACCAGGCTCCAGAGAGAAAGCAGACTGAGAACAGAGCTCAGAGCCACAGAGGAGATACACCGGCCTCACGCCTGAGGACGCGGCAGCAGCGCCATATGCCGGCGGCAGCGGCGAATTCACCGGACGGCCACAGCAAGCCGAGGTGAGCCGCTGCGGAACAGCCAGGCGGGATCTTTCGGCGCAGAGAGCATCTAAAGCTCCCAGTGGCTGAGCTCAGCACACACTGCAGGGACTCAGAGTGGAAATCAAAACCAGACAAGAAAAAATACGCCAGCCTCACAGCCGAGTGCGTGGCAGCAGCGCCATATTGCCACCGGCAACAGCAGCAGTGAATTCACCGAGTCCAGTACAGCTACATCTACGTACTCAAGAATAGTGAGTCAAATTGCGGGCCACAGTGGAGAAATCCCAGTACTGTACTCCCTGGGACTTGACCCAGTGGGGGAGTGGCGGTGGCAGAGATATCACACCATAGGAGAATGTGCAACCTGGCACCCCCCACAGTCTAAAGCAGCCTCTATCGACTCTCTGGGTTGGAGACTCTGTGATACAACCCAGTAAAGGAGTAGTGAGGTCTGAGATACTACTGACTTGAGATCCAGAACACCTTAAGTGAAGTCATAGTGACCCAAGGGAAGAACCCAGAGAAGGCACAAACATCCGAAATCATGGGAAAGAGGAATAATACTGGAGCAATGAATGCCCACAACCCCACAACATCAGAACCCGATAAAACAGAAAATCAGAGATTTCTAGAAGATCAAATCAGGAAAATAACTGTAGAAATAATAGAGGTGCTTCGAAAAGAACTCAGAGAGAGCCAAAAAGAGATAAAGGATGCAATTAATGAAGTAAAGGCCTCAATTCAAAGCACAAACAACCGATTAGAACACATGGAGAACAGAATCTCGCTCTTAGAAGATGATCATTCCAAAAATGAACGCATAGTTTCTAATCTAGAAAAAAATATCCGACAGCAGGAATCTGATATTGAAGAAATATGGGCCCATTTTAAGAGAGCTAACCTAAGAATAATTGGAATAGAGGAGGGAAAAGAAAGTGAAACCAAAGGGATCAACAATCTCTTCAAGGAAGTAATAGCAGAAAATTTTCCAGACATAGAGCAAGAGGTCGATACACAGGTCCAGGAAACTTATAGAACTCCCTTTAGACAGGATCGGAGAAGAGGATCCCCACGCCACATAATTGTCAAAATGACCAATGTGGAAGCCAAGCAGAGAATCTTAAAGGCAACAAAAGCAAAGGGCCAAGTGACATTCAGAGGCAAACCAATTAGAATCACTCCAGACTTCCCAAAACAAGTCATGAGAGCCAGAAGGGCTTGGAGTAACATATTTCAAACTCTGAAAGAAAACAACTTCCAGCCAAAAATTTCCTACCCAGCAAAACTTTCTATCAAATTAGATGGAGAAATAAGAAGCTTCCATGACAAACAGAAACTGAAGGAATTTATGTCTTCAAAACCAGCACTAGAGAAAATACTCAAAGAGATTAACTACAAAGAAGAAATAGGTAACACACTCCAGAACTAGAGAAACAAGATTTTCCATCCAACAGACAACTAAGATTGGTTATCTGTGGAGATTCATTATTTATGTTAGTCTTTTACCTATCTCTAAATGGTATTGTTTGCCTTTATTGTTGTTAATTTTTAGGATTTCTAGTTGGAATATTAATATACCTTCAGATATAGCAATTGGAAATATTTTATCCCATTCTATTAGTAACTGTTAACTCTGTTTACATTGTCTTTGGATATACAATTTTTTTTATTTTTTAGGGAGTTTGTATACTCTTCTGTTGCCTGTGCCATTGAAATCATAACCAAGAAGTCACTGCCAATTTCAATGTTGTGAGGTTTAATGACCCAGATTTTCTCCTAAAAGTTTATAGTCTTAAGATTTATATTTAGGTCTTTTATCTATTTTGAGTTAATATTTGTATATGGGATTAGGTAAGGGTCCAATTTTATTCTTTTCCATGTAATTATTATTTTTTAACAATATTTAGTTAAAAGATTAATATTTCCACCACCAAATGTTCGTGGAATCCTTGTCAAAAATAACTTGACAATATAGGGAAGAATTTAGCTCTAGGCTTTTATTTAACTCCAATGGTTTATATATATGCCTTTAGAATAGTACTACACTGTTTCCATTATTGTAGCTTTATATGGTTTGAAATCAGAAAATATATATCTTCTAGCTTTGTTCTTTTTCAAGATCGTTTTGGGTACCTAGAGTCCATATTCCATATTAGGATAGATTTTTTTCTGAAAAATAAATATATAAATATATGATAGTTTCACCTAAAAAATAGAAAAAAAATTCTCTGGTAAGAAAGAAAGCAAAAAGAAATATTGAAATGTTATCTTTAAGTCATCAAAAGCTTGGTATCAGACAAATGAAACTGTTATGTGAGATTATCATTTTTAATTTTAGATAAATTGCCATAATACTAGATGTCAACTACTAAGCCAAGCATGGGAGGGAGGGATAGGGAGAGAATGGGGTGGGGATTGGGTGGGGGCTGACTGGGAAAAGTGTGCATGTATGTCTACAAAAGTATGTATCCTACTTTGATGTATGAATACAGTGCACCAATAAAAATAAATAAATAAATAAATAAATAAATAAATAAATAAATAAAAAGAAAATAAAAAAGAAAATAAAAAAGACTAATATTTGTATATGGGATTAGGTAAGGGTCCAATTTTATTCTTTTCCATGTAATTATTATTTTTCAACAATATTTAGTTAAAAGATTATTATTTCCACTACCAAATGTTTGTGGAAACCTTGTCAAAAATAACTTGACAATATAGGGAAGAATTTAGCTCTAGGCTTTTATTTAACTCCAATGGTTTATATATATGCCTTTAGAATAGTACTACACTGTTTCCATTATTGTAGCTTTATATGGTTTGAAATCAGAAAATATATATCTTCTAGCTTTGTTCTTTTTCAAGATCGTTTTGGGTATCTAGAGTCCATATTCCATATTAGGATAGATTTTTTTTCTGAAAAATAAATATATAAATATATGATAGTTTCACCTAAAAAAATAGAAAAAAAATATTCTTTGGTAAGAAATAAAGTAAAAAGAAAAATTGAAATGTTATCTTTAAGTCATCAAAAGCTTGGTATCAGACAAATGAAACTGTTATGTGAGATTATCATTTTTAATTTTGGATAAATTGCTATAATACTAGATGTCAACCACTAAGCCAAGCATGGGAGGGAGGGATGGGGAGAGAATGGGGTGGGGATCGGGTGGGGGCTGACTGGGCGATGTGTGCATGTATGTCTACAAAAGTTTGTATCCCACTATGATGTATGAATACAGTGCACAAATAAATAAATAAATAAATAAATAAATAAATAAATAAATAAAAAGAACAAGGCCAGGCGTGGTAGCACACGCTTGTAATCCCAGCTTTCAGGAGGTGGAGACCAGAGGATTGCGGTTCATAGACAGCCTCAGCAACTTAGGCCCTTCACAACTCAGTGAGACTGTTTCCAAAAATAAAAAGAGCTGGGTGTGGTGGCACACGCTTGTAATCCCAACCTTCGGGAGGCTGAGACCGTAGGATCATAGGATCACGGTTTGCAGACAGCCTCAGCTACTTAGTGAGGCCCTCCGCAACTTAGTGAGACTCTGTTTCAAAAATAAAGAATAAAAAATAGGGCAGAGGATGCAGCTTGGAGGTCAAATGCCCCTGGGTTCCATCCCCAAACCTGCAAAAAAAAAAATTTTTTTTAAATAAAATAAAAATAAATAAAAAGACTTTTAAAAAATTAGGAATGAGGGTGTAGCTTGGCAGTTCAATGCCCCAGGGTTTCATCCCTGGCACCACAAACAAACAAACAAATAAATAAATAAATAAATAAATAAATAAATAAATAAATAAATAAATAAAATGCTGGGGGTGTAGCTTGGAGGTAGAATGCCCCTGGGTTCTATCCCAAGTACCAAAAAATACCACCATGAACCTAGACTTTCTTTTTAAGCTGCAGATTGAACCCCCAGAGGTATTCTACCTCCAAGATACACTCCTAGATGATTTTATTTTTTATTTTGAAATGGTTTTGCTAAGTTGCTGAGGCTCGCCTCAAACCTGTAACCCTCATGTCTCAGCCTCCTAAGTACTGGGCTACATGTGTGCACTACTGTGCCTGGTGAACATAGACTGTGTGTGTGTGTGTGTGTGTGTGTGTGTGTTACTGGGGATAGAACCCAGGGGGCATTCTACCTCTGAGCTATAGCCCTAGCCCTATTTTTTATTCTTTTTTGTGTGTGGTACTGGGGTTCCTGGAAGCCCTTCTACCTTGGGGCTATACGCCCTGACCTATTTTATATTTTTTATTTGGAAACAAGGTCTCTCTAAGTTGCTGAGAGCCTAAGTAGCTGAAGCTGGCTGTGAACCTGTGCAATCCTCCTGTCTCAGTCTCCCAAGCGCAGGGATTACAAGCATGCACCACACGCCCGGCTGACCCTGTTTTAAAAATAAATTTTGCCAGGTGTAGTGGCACACAGTTGTAATCCCCACACTTGGGAGGCGGAGACAGGAGGATAGAGCAGGCTCAAAGCCGACCTCGCTGGCTTAAGAGACCCTATTTCCAAAGAAAAATATAAAAAATGGGTGTCTGGGAGTATAGCCTAGAGGTAAAAGGGTTTCCAGGAACCCCAGAACCACCAGAAAAATAAATAAAATTAAAAAAAATGTCTATAAAAGGGTTGGGGGTGTAGTCTGGAGGTAGAATGCCTCTCAGTTTAATTCCCTGTATATGACATAAATAAATAATAAACAAATAAATGAATGAGTGGTCTGGGATAGAATGGTGAGGTAGAATGTTCCTGGGTTCAATCCCCAGTACCAAAATGCAGGCAGGCAGGACACAAACCATGACCAGATGCAGTTTTAAAACAACACAGCTATAAAAGTCATCTTGGTGACAGCAGGAAATTGAAATAGGCCTCAGATGTCACAGCCTTTCAGTGCAGACCTCCTACTCCATCCAGCACACCACCATCACCACTGCATTTGTATTTGACGTGTTTGCTTATTATGTCCAGTGGCCACACATAGCTCCCTGAGCCTAGGAGGGCATTGTTAGCTCAGCTTGCTGCCTTACCTCAGGACCTGGCACACAGTAGTTGCTCCATACATATCTGCTGGTAAATGGCCATGGTATGTAAAATTCCACAACCTGCCCTTTTCATCTCACAGTGTTTCAAGGTCGAATGGGGTTAGTAACCCCTGCACTCGTTCCACTCACTTGACCTGCATCTCATGTGTTTCTCCCATTTGCCCAATGAGGACCATTTCTAGTTTTTCGTTATAACCAGCAATTCTACGACCAACATTTTTACATGTGAAGGCCAGGGTAGAGCTCAGCAGTAGAACATGTGCTTAGCATTTGGAAAGCCCTGGGTTCTATTCCTAACAAAACATACACACATACAAACCATGGGCTGTGAGTGTAGCTCAGTGGTGCAGCATGTGGTGAGAACATGAGGCCCTGGATTTTATGTCAAGTACCCCCATTTTAAAAATGGGGGAGGGCATGAGATTTTTTCTAAGGTTGGTGTCTGAGGTGCAACCACAGAGTCCAAGGCCACGTGCATCCTCAACTTTACCAGATATGGAGATACTGCCCTCCAAGGTGGTGACACCCCACAACCCTGTCTCACCACATCCTTGCCTGCACAGTGTCTTCCAATTTTATACTTTTTGCTTGCTTGATAGGTAGATAGGGATGATGTTTTCATAATATATAAAAATGTTTGGAGCCTTATTTTCCAAAAACTGTGTGGAGCCTTCATATGCATTATCTCTGGAACAACCTTGTAAGTTCAGTGAATCGTCAGCTTCACTGTGGAGAGGAGACCGAAGCTCAGGGCTGTGCACCTTGCTGAGGTCGCTCAGCATCGGTGAGGCTGCCCACCAGATCACCAGAACCACGGCCTGCCTCTTAACACTAGCTTCTGGGCCTCCTGTTTTCAATTTTCCCTTGACTTTAAAATTACTTTCCAAATTGTCTATATATTACTTTTCCAAATTGTCTATTTTGTTACTTTTATAAGTAACAAAAGAGCCTTCATGACTTTATTTGTGTGTGTGTGTGTGTGTGTGTGTGTGTGTGTGTGTGTGTGTGTGTGTGTAGTACTGGAGACTGAACCCAGGGGCACTCTGCCTCTGAGCCACACTCTACTCTATTTTTGTTTATTTATTTATTTATCTATTTATTTTATTTTTCAGTACTGGGGATTGAACCTAGAAGCATTCTACCTTCAAGCCACACCTACAGCCCAATTTTATTTCTTATTTTGAAACAGGGTCTCACTAGGTTGCTGGGAGCCTCACTAAGTAGCTGAGGCTAACCACTAAACTGCAATTCTCCTGTCTCAGCCTCACACCTGGCTCTTTATTCTTTATTTTGAAACAGGTTCTCATTAAATTGTGGAGGACCTCACTATGTAGCTGAGGTTGGCTGTGAATCTACGATCCTCCTGTCTCAGTCTCCCAAGTACTGGGATTACAAGCATGTGCCACCACCCCTGGCCTTATTTTATTTGAAACAGGGTCTCACTAGGTTGATGAGAGTCTCACAACTTGCTGAGACTGTCCTCACACCTGCAATCCTCCTGTCTCAGCCTCCCAAGTACTGGGATTACAAGTGTGAGCCACCGCACCCACCTATGTAAATTATTATTATTATTATTATTATTATTATTATTATTATTATTATTATTATTTTGATGGTACTGGGGTTCCTGGAAACCCTTCTACCTCTGGGCTACACTCCCAGACACCTATTTTTTATATTTTTATTTGGAAACAGGGTCTCTTAAGCCAGAGAGGCTGGCTTCGAACCTGCGCAATCCTCCTATCTTCGCCTCCCAAGCTCGGGGGATTACAAGTATGTGCCACCATGCCCAGCTGTACTTTCTTTTTAAAATAGATTTTAAGCCGGGCGTGGTGGCGCACGCTTGTAATCCCCACGCTTGGGAGGCAGAGACAGGAGGATTGCGCAGGTTTGAAGCCAGACACGCTGGTTTAAGAGACCCTGTTTCCAAAAATAAAAAAATGTATAAAATAGGTCTGGGAGTGTAGCCCGGAAGTAGAAGGGCTTCCAGGAACCCCAGTACCACACACACACAAAAATAGATTTTAAGCTGGGCATAGTGGAGCACACTTGTAATCCCACCCAGCATTTGAGAGGCTGAGACAGAAGGATAAGGTTCACAGACAGCCTCAGTTTAGTGAGGTGCTCTGCAATTTAGTGAGACCCTGTTTCAAAATAAAGAATAAAAAATAGGGCTGGGGTGTAGCTCAGAGGTAGAATGCCCCTGCATTCCATCCTCAGTACAATAAATAAATAAATAAATAAGTAGATTTTAAACCAGGAGCAATGATGTACACCTGTAATCCCAGGATTTGGAAGGCTGAGACAGGAGTTACAAGTTCAAGATCAGCCTGTTTCAAAATATAAAATGGGGCAGGAGTAATAGCTCAGAGGTAGAACTGGTTTAATTCCCAGCACCACACACAGAAAAAGTATGTAAGCTCCCCTTCCCTGCCCAGACAACAGGGCAGAGAAGCAGAGTGAGGGGAGGGACGAGGTTCCGCAGACTCCACAGCCAGCCTGGACCACAGCCTCTCCTGCAGCTCCTTGCTGAGTACCCTCCTGAAGGTGACAGGTGTTTCTGCCCAGACTGTAGGCTGGGGCTCAAGGCCTTTTTTGGGGTGCATCACAGACCTGCTGCCTGCCGGCCTCACTCACCAGGTCTGGTTGGTGCTGGGGTCTTGGTGCAGAAGGGGGCTGAGCAGGAAAGGGGTGCCTGTCTCAGCTGTGACCCAGGGCCGGGTTACATCCACGTTGAAGGCACCCGTGAGGGCCAGGCCTGTGAGCAAAAAGGAAGATTTGGTGAAAGAGACTGGCTGGGCCACTACTTCCCATTATTCCATGAGAGCCTGTGGAATCATTATCCCTGGCTTTACAGATGACAAAAGCCTCACCCACCCCGGGATGTTTTCCTCATGGTAGTAGGACCAACGCCAGTGCGTTTAACCCCGAACCTGGGATGCCCTCCTAAAGCAAGCTGCCAGCACCAGAGCACCTCCTCAAGGAACCTCCCTGAAGAAGCACATCCCAGCACACCTGCTCAGCCTCCCGCACGCGCCTGCCATGCCTGTCACGGCGCATGCGCACCGCCTAGTCTTCAATCCAAGTCTAGATACACTATAAGGACTGCAGAGAGACCGTGCCTCTCCGTGAGTGACCCCAGACAAAACATGCATCCTCAAAAATGACGGCCCAAGTGCTGGGTGTAGCAGCGCACACTTGTAATCCCAGTACTTGGGAGGCTAAGACAGGAGGATTGCAGGTTCACGGTCAGCCTCAGCTACTTAGTGAAGGCCTCCACACTTAAGCCTCAGCCTTAGAACACTGAGGCTGAGGACCTCCGGTTTGAGGATGGCCTCAGCAAGTAGTGAGGTTCATCAACCTAGCAAGACCCTCTTTCAAAATAAAAATAAGTGCCGGGCGTGGTGGCGCATGCTTGTAATCCCCGCGCTTGGGAGGGGAGACAGAAGGATCACGCAGGTTCGAAGCCAGCCTTGCTGTCTTAAGAGACTCTGTTTCCAAATAAAAATATAAAATAGGTCTGGGAGTGTAGCCCAGAGTTAGAAGGGTTTCCAGGAACCCCAGTACCACAAAAATAAATAAATAAAATTTAAAAATAAAAATAAAATAGGGTTACGGATATAGCTCAGAGGTAGAGTGGCCCTGAATTCAGTCCCTAGTACCAAACACACACATAAATTTTTTTTTGTTTTACTTTTTGGTGCATTATAGTCTCACATCACAATGTGGTGGTGACATACATGCACACAGCACTTGGCGGGCCTTTCTCCAGCGCCCTCCACATCCCCCCACCCATATTCCCCATACAGGGTGTTGAGACTGGTATTAGTATTCTCACATATATGAGGCTGGCCTCGAAACTTCAATCCTCCTATCTTAGCCTTCCAAGCACTGGGATTACAAGCGTGGCCCACCATGCCTGGCTAAAGTTTTTTTTTTTTTTTTTAAAAAAGAAGATTAATAAACCGGGTGTGTGGTGTATGCTTGTAATCACAGCATTTGGGAGGCTGAGACCAGAGGATCCCGGTTTGCAGACAGCCTCAGCTACTTAGTGAGCCACTCTGTAACTTAGTGAGACCCTGTTTCAAAATAAAGAATAAAAATTAGGGCAGGGGTATAGCTTGGAGGTCGAATGCCCTTGGGGTTCCATCCCCAGACCTGAAAATATATATATAGCCAGATATGGTGGTGCACATCTGTAATCCCAGTATTTAGGAGGCTGAGAAAGGCGGTACACAGGTTGGAGGCCAGCCTCTGTAACTGAGGGGAGCCATCAGCAACTTAGCAAGACCCTGTTTCCAAATAAATGATAAAATAGGACTAGGGTGTAGCTCAGAGGTAGGATGTCTCTAGACTCAATCCTTAGCACCACACACACACACACACACACACACACACACACACAATTTTTTTGGTGGTACTGGGGTTCCTGGAAATCCTTCTACCTCCGGGCTACACTCCCAGACCTATTTTTATATTTTTATTTGGAAACAGGGTCTCTTAAGACAGCAAGGCTGGCTTCAAACCTGCGGGATCCTCCTGTCTCCACCTCCCAAGCACAGGAATTACAAGCGTGCGCCACCACTCCCAGCACACACACACAAATTTTAATTTAGAAAATAAAAATAAACTGGCATGGTGGGGCACGCCTGTAATCCCAGTACTTGGGAGCCTGAGACAGGAGGATCATGGTTCCTGGACAGCCTCAGCTACTTAGTGAGGCACTCCACAACTTAGTGAGACCCTGTTTCAAAAATAAAGATTAGCTGGGCGTGGTGGCGCATGCTTGTAATCCCAGCATTTGGGAGGCTGTGACCGGAGGATCGCGGTTCACAGACAGCCTCAGCTACTTAGTGAGGCCCTCCGCAACTCAGTGAGACCCAGTTTCAAAATAAAAATTGGGCAGGAGGTATAGCTTGGAGGTCAAATGCCCCTGGGTTCCATCCCCAGACCCCCCTAAATAAATAAATAAATAAATAAATAAATAAAGATTAAAAGTTGGGCTGGAGAGCTGGGCATGGTGGCGCACGCTTGTAATCTCAGCATTCGGGAGGATGAGACTTGAGGATCAGGGTTCACAGACGGCCTCGGCTACTTAGTGAGGCTCTCTGCAACTCAGTGAGACTCAGTTTCAAAATAAAGAATACTAAAAAAAAATAGGACAGGGGGTGTAGCTCGGAGGTCAAATGCCCCTGGGTTCCATCTCCAGACCCGCAAAAAAAAAAAAAAAAAAGAGTTGGGCTGGAGGTGTAGTTCAGAGGCTCCTGGGTTCAATCTCTAGCACCACAAAAAATAAAAAATAAAAATAATGAAGATCCAGGCATAGTGGTACACACCTGTAATCCCAGTACTTGGGAGGAGAATCACAGGTTTGAAGATAGCCTCAGCAAGTAGTGAGATTCTCATCAACCTAGTGAGACCCTGTTTCAAAATAAAAGTTTAGCGGGCGTGGTGGCGCATGCTTGTAATCCCTGCGCTTGGGAGGCTGAGACAGGAGGATCGCACGGGTTCAAAGCCAGCCTCAGCTACTTAGTGAGGCTTTCAGCAACTCAGTGAGACCCTGTTTCCAAATAAAATATTAAAAAAAAGTTCTGGGAGTATAGCCCGGAGGTAGAAAGCCTCTGGGTTCTACCCCCAGTACCACAAAAAAAAAAAAAAAAAAAAAAAAGTTTAAAAATAGTGCTGGGTGTAGCTCAGAGGAGAATGTCCCTAGGTTCAATTCTCAGTACCACATAGACATACATACACAAAATAATAATGAAAAAATATTATGTTCGCCTTATATCAGTTCAGGTAAGATGAACAAATTCCTTGAAATAAAATTTACCCAAACTGACAAAAGAATAAAAGAATAAATATATAATCTGAATCTAGTTCATTACTAAAATTTTAGAAAGAACTCTAGGCACAGATGTCATCACTGATGAAATCTTTCAAACATTTGAAGAAATAATACCAATCTCACACAAACTGTTCTAGAGAGTAAAAAGGAGAGAACAGTTTCTAACCATTGTATGGGGCCAGTGCAACAGTGATACCAAAATCTCACAAGAGCAGTCAGTAACAGGAAAACTGACAATCCTTCTCTACCTCTGAAGATACATGCAAAATAGTGAGGTGTGGTGGCCATGTCTATAATTCCAGTACTTGGAAGGTTGAGACAAAAGAATCTCAGGTTCTCGGTCAGTCTCAGCAATTTAGTGAGGCCTTCTGCAACTTAGCAAAACCCCATTTCAAAAAAATAAAAGTAAAATAGGGCTGGAGGTATAGCTCAAAGTTAGAATACCCCTGTGTTCAATCCCCAGTACCAAAATAAATAAAGTAATCCCAGTACTTGAGAGGCTGAGACAGGAGGGTCACGGGTTCAAGACCAGTCTCAGCAACTTAGTGAGGCTCTCTGCAACTCTAAGAGCCCCTGTTTCAAGATTAAAAATAAAATGGAAAGCTGGGCATAGTGGCATATGCCTGTAATCCCAGCACTTGGGAGACTGAAACAGGAAGATTGTAGGTTCAAGGTCAACCTCAACAAGTACCAAGAATCATCAACCTAGTGAGACCCTTTTTCAAATGAAAAATAAGGCTGGGAGCTGGACGTGGTGGTGTAAGCTTGTAATCCCAGCTTTTGGGAGGCTGAGACAGGAGGATTGTGGTTTGCAACCAGCCTCAGCTACTTAGTGAGGTTCCTTTGCAACTTAGTGAGACCCTGTTTCAAATTAAATAATAAAAAATAGGGCTGGGTGTGTAGCTCAGAGGTAGAATGCCCCTGAGTTCCATCCCCAGTACCATACACACACACACACACACACACACACACACACACACACACACACACACACAAATAAGACTGGATGTGGTGTTGCACGCCTATAATCTCAGTACTTGGGAAGCTGAGACAGGAGGATAACAGGTTCAAGGACAGCCTCAGCAAGTAGTGAGACTCATCAACCGAGAGAGACCCTGTTTCAAAACAAAAAAATTTTTAAAAGGGCTGAAGATATAGCTTGGAGGTAGAATTCCCCTGGGCTCGATTCCCAGTACTAGAAAAATAAAAAATAAAAATAAATAAATAAACAGATAAATAAATAAATAATTGGACTAGAGGTGTAGCTTGTTAATACCACACACAATAAAGGGCTGGGGGTGTAGCTCAGAGGTAGATGCCTATGGGTTCCATCCCCAATACCACAAATTTTTTTTAATTCCTCATTTTTTTTCCTTAGTGGTTCTGGGGATGAAACCCAGGGGCATTCTACCTCTGAACTACAACCCCAGCCCTATTTTTTATTTCTTAGTTTGAAACAGGGTCTCACTGAGTTACAAAGAGCCTCACTAAGTAGCTGAGGCTGGCCACGAACCCAGATCCTCCTGTCTCAGCCTCCCAAGTACTGGGATTACAAGTGTGCACTACCACATCCAGTTTAATTCCTCTTATTGTTTAGTGTATACTTGCCAAAAAAAAGTTAAACTTGACTTTAATGAAGTCATTACACTAACTTCCAGATTTTATGAAATTGAGAGGGAGGAAGGAGAAATCATCCCTGAATGCAGCGACTCCAAGTGACCAAGCTGTGCAGTAAGTCAAAGGCACAAGACCAAAAACACAGGAGAGGGTGCACCAAGACTACAACGGCAATGCGACACAATGTGGGGATCTTGTCTGAATTTTTTTTGGTACTTAGAGCTCCCCTTGATACAAATCCCAGAACTGCAAAACAAACAAACAGAAATACATATAATAAAACAGTAAATGTGCCTGTCGTACAATGTGTCTGAGGTCCAGCAGCCTCATTGGCACTATGTTAGAATAGCTCTACTACAATATTACAACCCTTAATTTATTTTTTAAATTATTTTTAATAAATTTTTATTGGTGCATTGTAGTTATACATCTCAATGGGATAAAAAAAAAAAAACAACTTGTGGAGAAATACATGCAACATCACCCCATCAGCCCCTACCCAATCTCTAACCCCTTCTCTCCCCCTCCTTCCTATCCAAGCTTGGCTTCCTGACTGACTTTGATGTTTAAGTACATCATGAGCTTTAAAGAGTTTCCCTTATCCTCCCTCTTATCCCCTCAGATATGTCACCTTCATTGCTCCTCTATAGAGTCCCTTCTTCATCTAGAGTTCCTCCTGTTACCCATTTCTCCCTAATATTTTGCACATTAAGAAAAGCATCTGATTTCTTTTTTTTGTGACATTTCACTGTAAATGCCATATTTTGTTCTCCCTATTGCTGGGCAAAGTTCCATTGTGTACATATCCCATAGTTTTGAAATCCACTCATTCGTTGAAGGACATCTTGGCTGGTTCCAGTTTGGCAATGGTGAACTGTGCAGCTATGAACATGGTTGTTCATGTATTAGTTTGGTATTTTGGTTTTCATTCTTTTTGGTAGATACCCAGAGGTGGTATCACTGGATCATATGGTAAGTTCGTTTTCCTTCTGAGGATCTTCTATACTGTTCTCCAAAGTGGTTGCACCAACTTGCAATCCCGCCAACAATGTATTAGAGCTTCTATTTCTCCACCTTATTCCCACTTACTGAAAACCTGAAAGCCAGAAGGTGAGTAACTTTGGCAGGATGATCCACTCACAACCAATTTTTTTTTTTTTTAATAGAGATCACTTGGGTCTGGAAATCTGCTGAGAGATTAGGTGAGGCAGCAGCAGCTTCTATTGCTTCCTGGATACATGTTGAAAAAATCTGCTGGCCCTTTGCTGTGAAGCAGGCCCCAGTTCCAGGCCTGCCTCACAACAGGCTCCGGGCCCGGCCCACTGGCCCCAGACCTGGCCTCACCCTGTGGCAGGCTCCGTGCCCGGTTTTCTGACTCCAGACCAGGCCTTGCACACAGCAGGCTCTGGTTACTGTCACTGTGGGTATGACGTTTACAGAGGTGTGTGTACATATATATATATATATATATATATATATATATATATATATATATATATATATATATATATATATATGAAAACAACATGTGTCACTTGCAGAAGTTGAGAGCCCAATTCCCTAGCAGCAGTGGATTTTATCTCCCCACTGAAAGTGGAGGTTCATAACCTCACCATGGAGAGCGGGATCTGCTGCTCCAAGCACACCCTGACCCCCAGCGCAGTGCAGAGGAGCACAGCGGCCATGAGCTGAGGTCTCCTGGGACACCTGGCACAGCGAATTAGCCCAGAAATACGGGCAGGGCTCCCTCCAACTTGCCCCAGACATTTTTCTTACATAGTATGTTGTCCAGAATTCCTGCACATGTGCAGCAAGAACAGTCTACTTTTGGGGAGATATTTTCAAAAATTCAAGGTGGATTGAATTGGATCTCTCTGCCTCTCCCAAATACTGGCCGCCGCCGCTACTGCCATTTTGGTCCGTCTCCACAAAATTTTTTCTTACATAGCATGTTGTCCAGAGTTCCTGCGATGTGGGGCAGGAACAGTCTACTTTTGGAGAGATTTCTTAAAAAATTCAAGGTGGATTTGGTTGGATCTGTCTGCCTCTCCTGAACACTGGCCGCCGCCGCCACCTTCTTGGTCTCTCCTAGAGTATGTTGTTGTGAAGTATTCCTGTGCATGTGTGGCAGGAGCAGTCTGCTTTCTGACTTCTTCTGGGATATCCCTCCAAAAATCATTTTTCTTGCAGTGGCGGGCGCCGCGCTGCAGTCTTGCCTCTAATTCTGCCATTTTCCACTCTCTCTCCTATATTTCAGATAGGATGTGATGACTGGAAATGTTTCTGTGTTGTCCCATTCAGCTATTAAATCAAAATCTGTTGTCCAGGGTTTCTCAGGGGGATGCATATCCTATTCAGCTGCTGCTAACCATCACCACTACGGTCAGGGTTGCCACTGCAGCTGCAACTGCAACCGCCACCATCTTCCTCCCTCTTCAATATTTTTTAATAAAAGAAAACAGTATGTAGCTTTTTCAGGAGTTGGGGGCCTAAGTACTTAGTAGCAATGTGTTTTATCTCCCCGCCAAGAGCGGAGGCCCTCAGCTTCACCAAAGAGAGTGGGTTCTGCTGCTCCGAGCTCACCCAGCCCCAGCACTGCGCAGAGGAGCGTGGCGGCCAGGAGAACCCTTGACTCCTGGGATGCGTGGCACCGGCCAATCCGACTAATGTGGGGCTCCATCTGACACGCCCCAAACATTTTTCTTACATAATATGTTGTCCAAAGTTCCTGAGCATGTGGGGCAGGTACAGTCTACTTTCAGGGAAATTTCCTCAAAAGTTAAGGGTGGATTAGAATGAATTTACCTGCCTCTCCCCAATACTGGCCGTTGCCACTGCCGCCATCTTGGCCCTCCTTCTGAGCATTTTTCTTACATAGTATATTATCCATAATTCCTCAGCACATGGAGCAGGAGCAGTCTTTCTTGGGGGAGATTTCTCCAACAGTTCAAGGTGGGTTGGATTGGCTCAAATACTGGCCATTGCTGCCGCCGCCGTCTCCACCACCTTGGTCCGTCTCTTCTTTCTTATATTTTAGTTAGGAAGTCATGGCTATAAATGTCTCTATATATTGTCCCAATCAGATATTAAACCAGAATCTGATGTCCAGGGTTTTTCAGAGGAATACCTGTCCTATTTGACCACTCCCAGCTATTGTTGCTACAGCCTCGGTCACCAAGGCGACCATGGCTGCCGCCATCTTCCCAGCGATTTATTTACTAAGTTGCTAAGGTTCTCGCTAAATGGCTGAGGCTGGCCTTGAACTTGTGATCCCCTGTACGGGGATTACCAGCATGTACCACCATGCCCAGTATCCCTATCCCCTTCTGTAACATCAGTCATCAGACACTATTTCTTTACTTTGTGTGTGTGTATGATGGGGGGTTACTTGGGATTGAACCCAGAAGCATTCTACCTCCAATCTATAGCCCCAGCCAGATTCTCCTGTCTCAGCCTCCCAAGTACAGGGATCACAGGTGTGTGCCACCATGCCCACTATCAGATGCTGTTTCTGAGCTTGTTTTCATTGGACTCTGCTTCCTCCTGTTCATCTATCGTGTGTCAATTTAATTGGTAGTCCAGTCAAAGAACCTAGACGTCCTTTCCCTTGAACCCCTGAGCCCTAGGCTGAAGCATTCTGCCTGACAGGCTCCAAGCCTGTCCCAGGCTCCTCCCATCCCTGCTGTTCTCCTCCAGGACAGATCTTCCTGCCTCCAGACTCTACCTGGGCACGCCCTCCCCATGCCCTGGGACCATGGCATTTTCTGTGACCTGGGATGACCCTGTTCATCTGTTTACTTAATCCTGTGACTGTCCCCTGCAGCAGACAGAAGTCCCACAGGATGGAGGCTGTGTGGCTGCCTTCTTGTCACATCCCTAGGGCCTGGCACCATGGCCCATGCTTGATCAGCCTGGGTGATCATGGGCTCAAGTGAGCAATTCCAGGTCTGGAAGAGGGTGGTGCTGCCCTCTGTGAATACAGAACTTAGAGGAAGGGTGAGTGGCAGGGTTTGGACTTTGTTTCTCAGCCCATTTTGTGGGAAGCCCTGTGTTTCCCTGCCAGCTAGGTTGTGTATCAACAAGCTGACAAGAAAACAACTAAGAAATGCGGACTCCTGGCCCCCTGGAAGGGAGAGTGGAAGGCATCCACCCTCTTACTGACTGTGCAGTTGATGAAGAGACCTGACCTAAAACGCCAGGGAGAGCCATGTGTGGTGGTGCACACTTGTAATTCCAGCATTTGGGAGGCCGAGACAGGAGGATCGTGGTTCGCGGATAGCCTCAGCTACTTAGTGAGGCCTTCCACAACTCAGTGAGACTCTGTTTCAAAAATAAAGAATAAAAAATCAGCTGGGGGGTGTAGCTCAGAGGTTGAATGCCCCTGGGTTCCATCCCCAGACCTGCGAAAACATAAATAAATAAAAATAAAATGACCACTCTCCCCTCTGCCTAACAGCCAGCTCTATGGCCCTTCTCAGCCAGCCAGCAGCCAATCCAGACCCTGAACAGAGGAACTCACTTGCCCCAGAACCCACTAAGCATCCTATGATGCTCCATCTGCTCTGACTAAATCCTGCCTTGGTCAGAGTGATCTATGATTAAGTCTGTCTCCCCCAAACTATGATCTGATCTGAGTCATCTCAGATGACTACCCCCAACTACCCCCAACCACAAAGCCTGGCTCAGCACAGTGGCTCTTAGCACATTTCCGTCCCTGTGCTAAGCGGAAATGGCCTTGAGAATGTCAGATGAAGCCAGATACTCCTGTTCCTTGCCCCACCACACCCCACTTTTGCTTTGCTCAGTGTACGGTTAGAGGTCTTGGTGAAAGATCTCTGAAGGGGGCCAGAAAGGGGAGAACACAAGCAGATACCATCACAGCCATCCTCCCCGAGCACCCATGGTCATCCAGGCACCACACCAGGCACCACACTATATGCTGAGGCTCAGAGAGGTTGAGCAATTTGCTCATGGTCCATCAGTAGATTGAATATTCATGTCTGGGGTACAGGCTGCCTGGTACCAAAGCCTTTAGGCAAAAGCTGGAGGCATGCCAGGCATGGTGGTGCACACTTGTAATCCCAGAATTCAGGAGCCTGAGACTGGAGTAATCACTGTTCGTGGACAGCCTCAGCTACTTAGTGAGGCCCTCTGCAACTTAGTGAGACCCTGTTTCAAAATAAAGAATAAAAAATAGGGCAGGGGGTATAGCTCAGAGGCTGAATGCCCCCTGGGTACCATCCATCCTCAAACTCGAAAAAAAAAAAAAAAAGCTGGAGGCTTGAGGGGCTGGTAAATAAGGAAGGAGCAGGATCATAAATGGCTGTGAGGACCTGGGCATGGCTCACTGTCATACTAGCCACTCACGGGCTGGGGCAGAGCCCTGCTTCAGAACTGGTCCTGAGGGCAGCAAGAACTGCTCACTAAGGCAGAGTGGTACTAGTACCTGTGTGTGGGGGTGGGGGTGTCCTGTATTTGTTGAGCTTTCCCCATGAGCCAGCCAGTGTGGGCCTTCCCTTGCAGCAGGGGCGGTGCAGGGGGTGCTATGTTTGTTGAGCTTGCCCGGGCCTGCCCATGCGGCTCACCTAGCTTCTGGCGTTTGCTTTTACCCAGATCGTGAACCCCCTTCCTTCCTGCTTCCCACTGAGATTTAGAAAAGGGCAGCAAAAAATCAGCTCAGTGTGGTGGTGCACACTTGAAATTCAGTATTTGGGAGGCTGAGACAGGAGGATCTCAGGTTCACAGCCAGCCTCAGCTACTTAGTGAAGTCTTCTGTAACTTAGTGAGACCTTGTTTCAAAATAAAAATCAAATTGGACTTAGGGTGTAGCTCAGAGGTAGAATGCTCTGGGTTCAATCCCCAGTACCATAAAATTAAAGAGAAAAAAAAAAAAAGGAAAAAAGGGACGAGGGACAAAGGAAAGGAGAAAGAAAGGGAGAGGAGGAAGGGAAGGAGGAAATCGCAAGGACCCCAGAGGCAGAGGCAGAGGGTTTTGAGTTCAAATTCGTGTTCTTCCACGAGGTCACTGAAGGCTAGGTCGTCACCAGGCTTCAGTTTCTGCATCTGTGACAAGGGGCTGTGCCAGCCCAGGGCCTATACGCAGAGGCCCAGCGTTAGAATGCTGATGGTTGTGCCATAACCGCAGATGAAGTCTGCCACATTCTCTTTCCCAGCCTTGCTGCTCTCTACCGCAAGCCCCCTCACAGCTGTCAGACACCAGGGCTCAGGCAAGCCAGTGTCTGTCACCACACTACCCACAGGGTGGCTCCCCAAGCTGTTCCCAGCCACATGGGCCTGCCGAGTCAGACTAAGAGCCCCTCCATCCTACCAGCCACCGCGCTTGGCTTCCCCAGCCCCCGCTGTCTCCTGTTGCACTAGACATTTAAAATACATACTCTCACAGTTCAATGGCCATCCCCGCTCCCAGTGAACTGAGGCTCAGAGGCTATGGTCTGCCCAGATCTATGCAAGGAGAGGCTATATAGGAGAGGGATTAGACTCAGGTGTCCTGATGTCTGGACCAGAATGCCCACAAAGGCTATTGGGGGAGGAGATCACACCTCAAGGCCATCTGCACAGCCCTGCCTGGGGAGCCGCTCATAGACCACACCCTCAACCCGTCCCCTGAGTCACTTTGGCAACTCAACCCCAAACTTCACAGTCATCCGAGATCGCCCCTCACCCTCTGCCTGCTACCTAATAAGAGCGGTCATGAGGCTTGAGCACTACTGTGTGCTGGGAACCATGCTAAGCACGTTTCCTCCCTAAATATTTCTCATAAGTGCCTCCCCTTCCCCATGCCTGCTGTCTCCAACACCTGCCATGAACGGGACCATGACCAGCCTCCTCACTGGCCTCTCTGCCTCTCTTGTCTCCAGGACTCCACCTTCTATAGACAAATGTCTCTACTTGTTCCAGACCTTCTATGGTTTCCCATTGCCCTCCCAGTGAAGTCCAAGCTTCTTTAGCCTGGCACTTGTGGGCTCTACACTTCTTACACCACCACAGTGGACTTCTCAGGTATGTGGTACACCCCATGCACCCCATATACTGCACACACCTCCTGCTCCACACACCCCCCATGTGCACCTATGCATACCACATATGCCCCATACCACCGGATATACCCTACACCACATACCCTGTGTGTGCCACACACCCATGCATACCATGTAGACTGTTACACACTATACATACCCCATACACACCCCACACAGCATACATACCCATATATACCCATATATACCCCACACCTTACACACCCCAGACATACCTCACCCACCTTACATCCCCCATACACATGCACACCACATACACTCCATATCCTTCACATACACCCCATATATATTCTGTATGCACCATAAACACCCCATACACATGCACAACCCTCAAACAAGCCAGTTTTCCAGAACAGGTCAAAGCTGTAGGGCCCACCTCCGCCCACCTGGCTCACTCACACTGCCCTTCTCTGACATTTCGCCTTGGCTGCCCATGCCTACCCTACTGTGGGTGTCCTCTATAGCCCCCACTGGGGCCAGGCTGGCCATCATGTGTGTTCTCATCACACAGGAGCCCAGGGCATGGACAGTGACCTACCACTGGGGTCAACACCTCTGGAGACCTCACCCTCCATCTTCCCCATACAACCAGGTCTTTGTCCCTGTTTTCCCTGGGTGACCACATCTGGTCTGTTTGCTAAGGGCCTCCTCAGTCTCCCTCCCCAAGGACCAAGGCCCACTTGCACACACTTGTGCACAGGTGCAGGGCTCCAGGCCTCAGGCTGAGCTGGTGCGGGCAACAGGGCAGGCCTTGGCCCCCAGTTCTCCTCTGAGACCCAGGAGGGAGAAGGAGTTGCTGTAGCCATGGAATGAGTCAGGGCTGAAGACTGACCTGGGGACCCTAGGGCCATATCGTAGCAGGGCTTGCTGAGGCTGGGGACGGGGTGTGGGTGGCTCTGGGTTTCAATGTGTCCGCATAGCTGAGCCTAAAACCTCCCTTGGATAACTGGTGCCTCATCTGTTCCCATGGGTGACATCAGCACAGTGAGTGGCCTGGAAGGCATAGGTCAGAGCCAGGCCAGGAAGGCGCTGGAGTAGCTCCAGCCCAGGAAGCCACAGGCACAGAATCAGGGCCTGGGCCTGAACTCAAGGTCTGAAGGCTCTTCTCGCCCTCCCTGGCACCTCCTTTCCTCCATCTCAAGCTCCCTGGCCCCCAAGACTCAGTACAGTGTCACCTTCTCCAGGAAGCTCCCCAAGACTGGCCTATGCCCAAGTCTGCTCATCTTGCTCTCTGCTGTCCATCACCCTGAGAAAGGCCCAGGCCTCAGAAGAAGTTTGATAAATGACACCTACTCACAAAGGTGCCAAGGTGATACAGGAGGGGCTGCAGGAGACAGAGATGAGCAGGAGCCCCGGATGACGATGCCAGGGTTAATGTCCTAGACCATGGAAGTGCTTTGACACTAGAAGGCAGGATACAGGCCTGGGCTCAAGCCCTGTCTTTTTTTTTTTTTTTTTTTTTTTTGCAGTACTGGGGATAGAGCCCAGGGTCATTCTACTTCTGAGCTATACTTCCAGCCCTATTTTTTATTCTTTATTTTGAAACAGGGTCTCACTAAGTTGCAAAGGGCCTCACTAAGTAGCTAAGGCTGGCTGCGAACTGCAATCCTCGTCTCAGCCTCCCAAATGTTGGGATTACAAGTGTGCACCACCACACCCAGCATCAAGCTCCGTCTTTACTAGCACTTGCCTGCCTCCCTGGAGAGTCACTGCCTGCTCTGGGGCTCAGTCACATCCTCTGGACCAGAGTCTAAATATCTCCAGGTACTCTTGGTGGGTGGGGAAACATCAAAACCTTAACCATAAAAAAGGTGAAACCTGTTCCACAATCCACATATGACAAACATGAAGGCTAGTCTTAGCCAGGCGTGGTGGTGCATGCTTGTAATCCCTGCGCTTGGGAGGCTAAGACCAGAGGATTGTGCATGTTCGAAGCCAGCCTCGGCTGGCTTAAGAGACCCTGTTTCCAAATAAAATATAAAATAGGTCTGGGAGTGTATTCCAGAGGTAGAGGGCCCCTGGGTTCCATCCCCAGTACCACCAAATAAATAAAAATGAAGGCTAGTCTAAATCATAAAATACATAAAGGAATTTCAATAAAGGCTTGATATTTCTATTATGACGATTTTGATGCTTTTTTTTTTTTTTTGCAGTACTGGGGATGGAACCCAGGGGCATTCTACCTCCAAGCTATACCTCCAGCCCCATTTTTTTTATTATTATTTTTGAAACAGGATCTCACTGAGTTGCAAAGGACCTCACTAAGTAGTAGCTAAGGCTGTCCGTGAATCATGATCCTCCTGTCTCAGCCTCCCAAATGCGGGATTACAAGTGTGTGCCACCACACCTGACTTGATGCTTTTAAAATATCAAAAATATGTCTCAAAATATGTTTTGCTGGTGCTAGGGCAAAGCAGGGGCCGATGTGGATCTGCTTCTGGGTGACCTGACCTGCATCACTCTAGCATTGACCCAACTTCCTGACACACTAGCACAAGCTGGCCCAGCCTGTCTTTCAGGGAGAAGGTGGGCTCCTGGGAACCTTTATATTGCTATGCCTGATGTCCACTTAATTGCCTGGCCAACTTCTGACCAGGGGGAAACCCCAGGGAAGTAGGCCTGGATCACTAAGTAGGACAGTCCTGGCCTTAGGCTTGATCTGAGAGCTCTAGGGGCTCCCCCTGACCATGCCACCTTGTCCCAGGGGCCAGAGAGCAGGCTCAGAACTTGGCTTGTCCAAAGCACCTCTGTTGAATTTTGTTTTTTAAGAGACAGGCTCTGGCTGACTCTGAACTCCTGGGCTCAAGTGACCCTGCTGCTTCAGCCTCCCAAGTAGCTGGGACTATAGGTATGTGCCACCATGCCTGACCATGGGGGGTTTAAAGATCAGACTGGGACCCCCCTCCAGGCAGAAGGAGTGCCTTCCCCATCTAGCCACATGCCACAGGAAGAGGAAGCTGGACCCTCAACCTCTTGACCCATGGCCTCTTACCAATGCTCATGTACTCTCGGGGTCCTCACTCCCACTAACCTATGCTCTGTAACTGAAGGTTGCTCTGCTGGATGGAATGGGGCCTCTGCACTCTGGAAACTAACTGGCCCAGATTTAAGGACCTGCCCTGAGTGGGTATCCTGGAAGAGGAGGCTGGCTAGAGATGGCACTCAGTAGCAGAGCCCTGGAATCTGAGAAGCAATAGGCCACCAGCACCATCAGTGCAGAGCCTCAGAGGCCCTTCCCAAGTCTGGAGACCTGACCCACCCAGGAAAGCACTTCCCTGGGAAAGCTCCCACTTTCCCTGGCCTCTGGCCCTAAGCCCCACCTGACAGGCAGAGTGTGCTCGGTGGACACCAACTGGAGCTGAGGACAGCAGGGATGGGGCTGACTTACTGGCCATGAAGAGTAGAGTGTGGAAGGGCCACATCCCAGCCGGAGCAGGAGTGGAGGCAGCCATGCACAAGTTGAACCGTCGAGCAGGAAGCTCCTGATGGGCCTGAGTGGGCGCTCAGCTTCCCCTCCTCAGCTGAGAAGACGGGAGGCGGAGACAGGGGCACATGCAACAAGGACCCACAGGCAGACAGGCCTCTCAGACAGAGCCACTCCTGCTGTGGCTTCCTCAGCAGCTGTAGGCTGGGTGCTGGAAGTTTAAAAACTGTTGAGCCGGGCGTGGTGGCGCACACTTGTGGAAGTGAAGACAGGAGGATCGCACAGATTCTAAGCCAGCCTTGCTGGCTTAAGAGACCCTGTTTCCAAAAATAAAAATATAAAATAGGTCTGGGAGTGTAGCCCGGAGGTAGAAGGGTTCTATCCCCAGTACCACCACCAAAAAAAAACCAAACCAAACCAAACCAAAACCCTGTTGACCCAGCTCCATTACTCCAATAACTGGACCCCCACTTTCCTGGAACGGTGAGCAGCATCTTGAAAGGGGCTGTGGTTCTGCGTGTCTTTGGCAGATGCTGGAACAATAATAATCCAGCCCACTGTATCATCCATGTGACTTTCTGACCCCTGTCCTGTCTCAGAACCCACCACCATTCAGCTCAGTTTAGCTCAGCTCCCAGGCCAGGATCTTGGGTGGTGGTTACCTCAGCATGAGACAGGGTCCCTTCCATAGGAAGTACCTCCACAGCCAGTACCTGGGCGCCCATACGCCCTTGCACTCAAAGCCTGGGGCTTTGGAGATCCAGGTGATCAGAAACTGTTCATAGCTCTGAGAGGGTGAAGGGAAGGAAAAGAAGGGTCAAGGAAGGAGAAGGGAAGAATGACTAGTAAAATAAATGTGGCAAAATGTTCTTTGTTCTATCCTTGGCTGCAACCACTGCCACTATCCAACTATGGCTGAATTTTCTTTAAAATCTGGCTGCTGGAGTTGAAGCTTATTTCACAGGGCTTTGAGCTTGTAACCTAATGGAAGAGATGACTCCATGAATCCCTCAGCACACCTCTGACCCATCCCAGCCTTTCAAGGACTAAATTGCTGACAGGTAGAATCATATTTAAGAGCCACCCTGATAATCTGTCAAATGTGCCTGTGTGATAGCCTCGCAGAGAAGGAACCTTCTCCACACCGCTGTTCCTCAGGCCATGCAGGGAGCATCGTCCAGGGGGCTGCACTGGTCAACTCTGCACTTCAGCCATGGTAGCTACTGAGCCGTTCAAATGTCACCCCTGCAACTGATGAACTGAATTTTACATTGTATTTACTCTTAATTAAATTTTGAAAGGCAGCATGTCACATCTCTCACCCATTATGTCTGCAGCCCAGAAAACACTTTGAAACAATAAGGTGTTAACATAGACAATGGAGTTAAATTAATAATACATTAAAATCAATTTTATTCTGTTTCTCATATCAAAAGCTTGTTTGGTCAAAGTTCTGTGAAGACTCAATGACACTTCAAACATCTTTACATTGTCTGCTTTGATTTGACAAAATAGTTATGTCAAGATCTTTTATGGCTGATTAGAGACTGTAATTCACTATTTTCCCTCATATCACCCAAAAGGGAAATTAAACAGCTAAAAAAGTAAAGTTCCAGATCTGAATTTGACTACCACCATGATGCCAAGCACCCTAGGGTCGATTATCCTCACCACAGCTTGTGTTGGGCCTGTGGCTCATCTTCCACCACCCATGGCTAGTGACTCTCCCCTCCCCAGTTTATCCAGAAATCCAAGGGCACTTGGCAAGGCTACATGGGAATCCTCTTCCTATCACTGCCTGGAAGCAAAGGTAATAGCCCAGAGTCACAGAGCAGAGCCATGGCACAGCAGGACTAGGGCCTATGATTGCAGCTCACTCAACACCTCTGTAAGAAGCCAAATTTTGTGCTTGGAGTATGAACTTGAGGGTACTTCAGGGGGCAGTAAACATCAATAACTGGATGCTGGTTAGGGAGCAGGACCATTTTCTCCCCCTTGGCTGGCCCCTAGCATGCTCATGTATCCAGCATCTATCTAAGATGTACTTCTCCAAGCTTGTCAGTGCCTCTAAACACCAGCACACAGAGGGCCTCTTTAAGCCCATCTGATGGTAACACTTACCTTTTCCACAAACTCAAACTTGAGGTCCTCAGGTTGGGACCAGGCTTTGTTGTGTAATGTTCCTCCCTCATACTACTGTTTATTTGACAAGTACATACTTAAACCAAAGAAATAGGGAAGTGGTTTCCTAACTCATTTCTATTTATTTATTTATTTATTTAATTTTTGCGGTACTGGGGATGGAACCCAGGGGCATTCTACCTCTGAGCTACACCCCTAGCCCTATTTTTTATTCTTTATTTTGAAACAGTGTCTCACTGAGTTGCAAAGGGCCTCACTAAGTAGTAGCTGAGGCTGTCCTCAAACCGTGATCCTCCTGTTTCAGCCTCCCAAATGCTGGGATTACAAGTATGCACCACCAAGCCCGGCTTCATTTCACTTTAAATAAATGCCAAGTGAACTTGAAAGACATCCTACAACATGGACTAGACTGTAATCTTAAAAACGTCAATGTCAGCCAGGCGTGGTGGTGCATGTTTGTAATCCCAGCATTTGGGAGGTTGAGACAGGAGAATATGGGTTTATGGCCAGCCTCAGCTACTTAGTGAGGCCCTTTGCAACTCAGTGAGACCTGGTTTCAAAATAAAGAATAAAAAAAAAATAGGCCTGGTGGTATAGCTCAAAGGTAGAATGTTCCACAAATTAAACAAACAAACAAACAAAACATCAAAGTCCAGAAAAGCAAAGAAAGACTGAGAAATTGCTACATATTAAGGAAGAAAAAAGAAAACTATTAAAGGCAGAATAGCACTTGGTGCTGAAGTGGATCCTGGACCAGAAGGGAAAAAATGCTTTAAAGACCATTGTTGGGCCAGCTGGCAAAAGTGAAGCATGAACACAAATTAGCAGCTTAACGATCAGACTTTTTTGATATTTATTATACTAATCAGACACATTTCCCAAATTTGATAACTACACTCTGGATACATGAGAGCATGCCCTTAATTTTCTTAAGGAGTCTAAGGAAAGGTACAGTTTAAAAAAACCTGTACAGTAAAGGGAAATGACTCAAACTCTTCAGGGCTCTGAGAGGGGGAAGGGAAGGAAAGAAGGGGTGTGAGAGGACTGAGATGCAGGCTCCTGCTTGAAGGGTTAACGAAGCAACTCTGGCTCCTGAGAAGCAGCTTGGAATCCCAGGCTGGGAGGCAAGCACACTTCCTATAATCAGTGAGCTATGAGTCTTGCCAAGTTGCCTTCAAGGTCAGGAAGCAGCTCCGGCCCTCTCTCTGAAGGTCCTTCCCAGCATAGACATCTCTCAGAAAACTTATTGGTATGATAAACAGCTTGAGATGTTATGAGCAGTCACAGGAATTCTTTGCTTCTAATTGTAAAACAAAAAGTTGTTTTGAGACTAGTCCTTTGGCTTTACTCACACATCTATTGTTGCTTTAAGACAATCTTGTAATGTGTAAAATAGTTAATTTGTCTATGGATCCCATAGAAGCTTTCTCTATAAAAGTCTGATTGCTCTTTCAATAAAACATGCAGTGTACATGAAACCTGCATCCCGTGTCCCCGTGAATCGGCCTTACCCTTAGGTCTCCAGTGCACTAGACACTGACAAAGGAGCAAGGAAGGAGAAAGGAAGAATGACTAGTAAAATAAATGTTGTAAAGTGTTCGTTGTTCTATCCTTGGCACTGTGCTATGATATTTTAAGTTATTTCAAAATAAAAGATTTTTACAGGGATAGAGAAGGTGTGCAGCACGCGGTGGACCCGTTCTAACTTGAAGTCAGAAGCACCGGTGTGGCCCACCTCCAGGAGTCTGTCCCCAGCCCAGCCGTAGCCTCCATATGTGAGAAGTGGAAAGTGGTTCCCCCACTCACCTGCATTCCCAGTCCTAGGAAGCTGGAGGGGTGAATCTGGAAAAGCAAGGATTGCAGGGGAGCTGGGAGCAGAGCATGGATAATTAGTACACCATTGACAAAGGCCTTCCATGCGCTCATCTGAGGGTACCCAGATCTTACAGATAAGGATGCTAATTCCTAGAGAGAGGTTAAGTACTTTTCCCAAGGCTACATGAATAGGAAATGGCTGAGCTGGCACCCAGATGGGTCTGTCTCTTCCAGAGCCAGTACTCTAAACACACAAACTCTCCTTTAACTCCATAGATTTTTGGGATCTGAAAAAAACAAGGACCACAAATACAGACTTACATTATTATTTTTTTTAATAGACTAGCATTCTTGCACTACTGGGTGCTATGGACTAAATTGTATCCCCTTCCAAATTCCCATGTTCACTCCCCGCCCCCTTTGGCAGTACTTGGGATTGAAAACCAGGGGCATTCTACCTCTGAGCTACACCCCCAGCTTCTTGTGATCCTTCTGTCTCAGCCTCCCAAGTACTGGGATTACAAGTGTGCTCCACCATGCTTGGCTCCCATGTTGACATTCTAACTCCCAATGTGGCTGTATTTGGAAATATGGCTTTCAGGGGGCAACTATGGTTAAATGAGGTCAAACAGTTGAGGCCTGGCCCTAAGCCCATAGAACTGGTGGTGTTGTAAAAAGGGCCACATGCTCACACAAGGGGAGGCCACGTGAAGAAGCCAGGAAGATGGAGTCTTGCTGCACCGGACTGCAGACTACCAACCTACAGATCTACAAGGAAATAAATGTCTGTTTATTAAGGCACCCATTCTATGTTGTCATGAAAACTGGAACAGACTGACACACTGGACTACCTTCCCATGTATACACCAAATGTAAGACTGAGTGATGGATGTGTATGTGTGTACACACACTCATGAGCATGACTCTACTGGGGAAGGGGGGATGAGTAGGGAGAAGCAAGAGGGAGAAGCCTCTTGTCCTTTTATAATTGAGGGGCTGGGGGGCACATGGGTCATGGGACCAGGTTCCTTGCTTACCCTACATTTATTTATTTATTTATTTATTTATTTATTTATTTATTTATTGTAGTACTAGGGATTGAATCCAGGGGCCTTCTATCTCCAGGATACACCCCCAGACCTATTTTATTTGTCTTTGGAAACAGTCTCACTAGGTTGCTGAGAGCCTTACTAAGTTGCTGAGATTGGCTTCAAACCTGTGATCCTTCTGTCTCAGACTCCCAAGTACTAGGATTATAGCATGTGCCACCACGCCTGACTCCCTGACTCCTTCTGGACTTTTTTTTTTGTGTGTGTGTGTGTGGTACTGGGCATGGAACTTAGGGACATTCCACCTCCAAGCAACACCCCAGCCCTATTTTTTCTTTCTTTTGTTCTTTCTTTCCTTTTTTTTTTTTTTTTTTTTTTTTTTTTTTTTTTGCCAGACTGGGGATGGAACTCAGGGTCATTCTACCTCCAAGTGACACCCCTAGACCTATTTTTCATTCTTTATTTCAAAACAGGGTCTCACTAAATTGCAGAGGACCTTACTAAGTAGCTGAGGCTGTCCATAAGCCACAATCCTCCTGTCTCAGCCTCCCAAATGCCAGGATTACAAGCGTGTACCACCAGCCTGGCTTCCTTCTGGACTTATATTCCCAAAGCTACTTGGAAAGTATATCAAGCATCCATATACCACATTTGAACTAGAAGGAAATCTGAAGATCATCCCAGATGAGGCCCTCAAAAGAAGGAACCTGCAGAGTCTCCTCTGGCTGAATATGAGGCCCTAGTCCTGTGGCCACCATGCTATTTGACTTTCCCCAAAAGATATTCTACCTGAGCTAAAAGTGCTACCAACTGTTATGGGCCCTCTGAGGAACCCTGGACCATGAGGAGAAGAGGAACATATCACAGGATCAAACATTTCTATGGCATCCCTAGGGACAGAGACAGGGAGGTAGTATCTTCTCTCCTGCCAGTGGTGTGGGCATCTTCTCACTGACCTACAACTGGTTCAGGGTTGAGGGTGACAGTTTGAGGTCACACAAAGTCTCAACTATTTAAGACTCTGGGTATCCAGAGAAGGCCTCTGGAATTGCTCACAAAGATAAGAATCCCCAAGCAAGGTATGACTTTGGTAGGTTAAATACCATTCACACTCTAGAGTTTTATTTATAGCCCCACAAAAGTTCTGTGAAATGCATAGTTTCACAGGGATTTATTTTTAAAAACTGCAGTATTTTTTTCTTCTAAGATTTATTTTATAAACATGTAAGTTTGAGATGTTTGTTGTTGGTCAAATTATGCAACAATCTGCGTTTAAGAAAATGTGCTACTCTCAAGGACTATTGAAAGCATTTTCTCTTTTTAGGTCTTAAAAAAGGTTTCACTTCTAATTTATGTTATATAAGGATTAAAAGTAAATACCCATGCATTAAACTTACTTATGCAGACGCCAGAGCTGTTGACTCTAGTCAAAATTAGCATATCACACCGGACGTGGTGGTGCACACTTGTAATCCCCACGCTTGGGAGGCCGAGACAGGAGGATTGCACAGGTTCAAAGCCAGCCTCTCTGGCTTAAGAGACCCTGTTTCCAAATAAAAATATAAAGTAGGTCTGGAAGTATAGCCCGGAGGTAGAAGGGTTTCCAGGAACCCCAGTACCACCAAAAAAAAAAAAAAAAAAAAAAAAAAACCCAAAAAACAAAAACCAAAAATTAGCATATCACCAAAACCTTAACACTGTTCCTCCAGAGAAATCTGAGAAATGCTACATTAGGCAGAGCTGCTAGGAAAGAGCTGTTCCTGGTCACCTACTTTGATTCTGGGTGGTTGTCACTTTCCTTACCAACAGGACAGAGTTAACATTAAGGGCTGGCTCAGGGGACCCTCTCTGGGAACCTCTCTAAGTGCCCAAGAGCTTCTTTTCTTCTTATCTTGAGGCAGATGAGTGCTTTTCTAAAAAGTATTCTGGACCACCTGCATTATTTCCTAGAAAATTTTTTATTGAGCTGGGCGTGGTGGCGCACGCTTGTAATCCCCACACTTGGGAGGCTGAGACAGGAGGATCTCCCGGGCTTGAAGCCAGCCTCAGCTACTTAGTGAGGCTCTCAGCAACTTAGTGAGACCCTGTTTCCCAGTAAAAAAATATAAAAAAGGTCTGGGAGTATAGCCCGGAGGTAGAAAGCCTCTGGATTCCACCCCCAGTACCACCACCAAAAAAAAAAAAAAAAAAAAAAAAAAATCTTTATTGAGCTGGGTAAGCTTCAGCTCACCTACGGCCAGATCATCAAAACTGATGTTTATTGAGGTCTAAGGAAAATTTTTGTTACACAACATTAGTATATACACCACTGAATAATCTTTCCCTTTTTTTGTATCTGTTAGGCTTATCTAGAATTGTACTAGCCTGCAGACAATGGAGCCAGAGCTGGGCAGGGTCAACACAATTCATTAATTTCCTGAACACTTTGAAGCACTACTTATTTGGGCCTGGCCCGATGTGAGGATACAGAGAAAACAACATGCAGACACCTGCTCATTAAGAGCTCACAGCCTAGAAGGAAAATAAAACACAAAAACCAGACATTGTATGTATATGGCGGAAAAAAAAACAAGGACTGGCCTGTAAGACACCCCAGGGCCTCAAAGGATGGGGACTGAGGTTGGGGATTTACAAACTCCATTAAGGTTCATGGAAAAATCTATTAGGTGCCAGGCAGTGGTAGGCACTGGGAAAATCCCGATGAACAAGCCAGATGTGGCCCCTGCTCTCACAGAGCTTACAGTCTAGCAAAACAAACTATGAATAGGAAATCACAGTCCAGTGTATAGATACGCTGAGTGGTGGTGGGGGGTGTACAGTGATTAGGCATTATACAACTTCACTTAGTTAACACAATGGTATTTGTCTGGAAAGATTAAAAAAAAAAAAAAAAGACAACTACAAGTTGCTTGGGCCATTCCACCTTCCCTCAGCCTGAACAAGTTTGTCCTCTGCTGCTCCTATAGCCCAAGTTTCCAAGCGCCTCAGAAGTGACCTTCCCACTAAGAGTGCTTCTAACACCTGTCAGTGGGTTTGCCACAGCATGGCCCTAACTACAGGCCAACTACTTCACCTGGTGCTCAAAGCAACAGTGAACTGTTCCCACACAGGAAGGAACCAACTCTAAGGGATCTTGAGATGTTGGTCTTCATTGTGGTGCTTGCCGTGGTATTTTCAGGGGGATTTTGATTATACTCAATTATGATCTTAGGCACTGACTTTATAACTTACTCTGGAGTCAGCTAAGAGTCCTTCATGGCAGCATCATGGGACACAGAAGGAGCTCATACTTAGCTCTGGAAATCTAGGACTGTCTCCTGGAGGGGCACTATGATCTCAAGCACGAGGGAAACAAAGAAGGCAAGGCTAAGGCAGAGGTGGGAGAGGGCTGGGGAAATGCGTCCCTAAGGATGTGCACCGTGTGGCGTCTGATGAGCTCTAGATGGATCTAGGGCGCAGAGGGCAGGGAGAATGGGTGGAAAAGGCCAGAGATGCTGCCAGAAGCTAGATCTTGACCAGCTTTATAAGCTAAGAAGAGTTTGGGATTTATTCTGAAGGTGATGAAGATCTGGAGAGATTTCAAGCAGAGGAATAACAGGATCAGATTTTCATTTAAGAAAGTTCATCTTGAAGCTGGGTGTGGTGGCGCACGCTTGTAATCCCAGCATTCGGGAGGCTGAGACCGGAGGATCACGGTTCGCAGATAGCCTCAGCTACTTACTGAGGCCCTCCACAACTTAGTGAGATCCCTGTTTCAAAGTAAAGAATAAAAAATAGAGCAGAAACCGGGCATGGTGGCGCACGCTTGTAATCCCAGCGCTTGGGAGGTGGAGACGGGAGGATCGCACTGGTTCGAAGCCAGCCCCGCTGGCTTAAAAGATCCTGTTTCCAAAAATAAAAAAGTATGAAATAGGTCTGGGAGTGTAGCCTGGAAGTAGAAGGGCTTCCAGGAACCCCAGTACCACCAAGAAAAAAAGAAAAAAAAAAGCAGAAGGTGTGGCTCGAAGGTTGAATGCCCCTGGGTTCCATCAAAAGAAAGAAAGGAAGAAAGAAAGAAAGATCATCCTGAAGCCTGTGAAAAGTTGCCTGACATCATTGGTCATTAGAAAAATGCAAATCAAAACCACTCTAAGATAGCACTTCATATTGGAAAATAGTAAGTTTGTCAAAGATATGGGGAAACTGGAACTCGCATACATTGCTGGCAGTAATGGAAAACGATATAACTACTTAGGAAAACAGCCCAGCAGCTCCTCAAAAGAGTAAATAAAGATAAAAGTTACCATTTGACTGCAATTTCATTTCTAACTGTAAAAATCCAAGATTAATGACAACACATGTCCACACACAAAAAAAGCCTGTAGACAAATGCTCATAAAAAAAAGGTAGAAACAAAGCTGGGCATGGTAGCACATGTTTGTAATCCCAGTACTTGGGAGGCTGAGACAGGAGGATTATGTAGGTTTCAAAGCCAGCCTCAGCTACTGAGTGAGGCTCTCAGCAACTTAGTGAGACTGTTTCCAAAGAAAATATAAAATAGGTCTGGGAATATAGCTCAGAGGTGGAAAGCTCCTGGGTTCTTTTCCAGTGCCATACACACACAAAAAGTGAAACAGTCTAGATGTCCATTAACTAATGAATGATGAATGGATAAACTAAGGTATA
The DNA here is from genome assembly GCF_963383645.1 of Muscardinus avellanarius. NCBI lineage: Eukaryota > Metazoa > Chordata > Mammalia > Rodentia > Gliridae > Muscardinus > Muscardinus avellanarius. Next base: position 20,509,770 of record NC_137802.1, on the reverse strand, counting down.
TCCATATAATGGAATATTATTTGGCAATTTTAAAAATGAAGTGTGTTCTATAACACAGATAAACCTTCAAGAATGAAAGAAAGAAGCCAGTCACAGATATATGGCATATGATTTCATTTACATCAAATGTCGAGAAGAGGCAAATCTATAAAGACAGAGAGACTAGTAGTTGCCAGGAGCCAGAGAGAAAGAATAGGAAGTAACTGTTAAGAGGTACAGGTTTTTGTGATGAAAATGTTCTAAAAGTGATTATGGTGATGAATGTGCAACTCTAAATATCCTAAAACCTACTACAGTATATACTGTAAGAGGGTAAATTGTATGCTGTGTAAATCATATCTCAATTAAGCTGCCAGTAACAATGAGCATCTGGCTCATGCGGCTCGTGTGCAGAATGGAGGAGGAGTCAGGGCAGAGTCCAGGGGGAGTGGGGCAGGACAGTGACTGGGGCGAGGGGAGGGATTCATGGATTCAGAGATCAGACCAGCTGGGGCAGGAGGGTTTACATCTTGTGGTGAGCTCCACAAATTCTCCTGGGTACCTGGTACCTCTCCCCACAGGGAGCGTGAGAAAGAGAGATGAGGTATCTGCAATTATTATCGAGCAGCAAAATTGTATTTAAAATCTCCAACTAAGAGGAATACAAAATGTGTGTCCTTACTCCCCTCCTGTACAGAAAGTGCCCCAGTTAAACCATGCCAAGCTGTCTGTGGACTGTCCTGATTGTCCACTCATTCCTCAGCCCAAAGACAAAGCCGGGCATCCAGGGCACACTCAAGGTGCTGTAAGACTCAAGTGGCTGAGGCAGGCTGGGGAGTGAGAGATGCAAAGGCCATTACCCTAGGAAATAAAAATCCTCAAAGCTACTTGTTTGGGTTCTGTTTGTGAAAACCTCATGGCTACTGACGTGGGCATTTTTCTTGACTGTGTACCACCTCTCTCCTATCATGTCTTCCCTGATCTCTAGCAGGAGTCTGGTGAGTGCTCAAAGGCCCTGGGGCAAATAAGCCTGAAATGCTGGTGGGAAAGGATCATAACTAGGAAAGAAAAAGGGAAGACTTCATGTTTTCTAAAGCCTACAGAGATGGTGTCAGTTGGGAACCACAAAGATATCTTTAAGCCATTAATAGAACCAGAGATTGTAAGAGGATGGGAATAAGGCCCTGACCACAATCTCTTGATTGCCCTTAGCCAGTCCACTGCAGTGACAGCAGTGGGAAGAGTAAACCACCTCTGAGATGCAACAAAGCCGGAAGCCTATCCCAGCACATTCATTTGTTAGGTAAGAAAACGAAAGCCCAGGTCCACGAAGGGTGCCAGGGGCTGACATCCAGGTCTCTGACTCGCAAACTCTTGCACTTCTCACTCTACGAAACCCACATGCTCTGGGCTCTCCTCCTGAGAACCTGGCTCTGAGCTGTGTGCTTTGCAAGGCAAGAAGAGCTGAGAAGCCTCAGAGGCCTTAGATCTCAACCAGTGGAGAAACTAGGAAGGGGATGGAGATAGGCTATCCAGCAAAATATGATACAATAGAATTTTTTGTTGCAGCCCTCAAGTCTCATAGCCCTTTACTTTCTTTATTAACACTGTTCTGCATTCTCCACACCACACTGTAATCAACTACCAATGTGACATCATCTCAGCTACAAGCAAAGATCTCTAGGATCCAGGGTGATACTGGGTGCAAAACAATCTAGGTAGGTGAAGAGTTGTGGCATCACAAAGGGACCAAGGCTTACTACTTACTATCTTTAACTCCTGAGTTCTAATGAGTTGAAGTAAAATGCTACTTTTAAGCCTACAGAGGAGTACAATATTAAACACTTCAAAATAAAAACAGACAGGAACACAAAAATAATCTATTTCCTTTTCATGGTAAAGCAATCCAAAAGGAGTTTAAAAATAGATAAAAAAAATTTCTGAAACTATTACTCTCATTTGCCAGTTTTGGAAACAGAATAAATTATCAATGTATCACTTCTAAAGTGATAATAAACAAGATCCCATCTCAGATGGATGGATTTTTTTTCCTACAGTGGCCCAAAAGCAAGCTAAAACTATATGTACAATGAAGAGACCGTACAATTAGGATCATTTAAAAATAATGAGACTCCTCTCTTTGCCTTCTTCCAAAGTATATAATATATATTTAACAGCACAAAAAAAGACACCACTTGAGCTTCCCCTGTAGCCAACAGGAAGAATTTCCACATATAAAAATTAAAAATTTAAACTTTCAAATCATTAATATTTTTAAAACATAATACAGACTTAAAAATTGCTCAACATTAACCCATGAACCCACCCCTAGCACGAAAAAAAAAAAAAAATCCGCCAAATCCAGAAGTCAGTTTTTTGTTCCTGAAAATCCCACAGCACTGAACTTGATCTTCACATCAAGCTGACAGCCAGCAAGTGGCCCCTGACAGAGTCTCCAGGGAGGAACGGAAGCACGATGGGCGGTCGCTGCATCTCTGATCTACCTGGGCGGCACTGGTGCACCTCTGAGGCCAGATCCACGAGCCGGACTCGGCCCCCACACTAGGGTCCTGGAAGGGTGAGTTGGCAGCTTCCCTCATCTTCCCCCTCGGAGGCTGTCCAATAAGCACCTGGGAATTGACTTTTCTTGGGAAAAGGGTGCTGGTGACAGCTGTCAGGGCCAAGGCAACAGTGAGAAGTTCAGTTCTCTGCTCTTTGGATGAACTGTGTAAAACATTTCTTTTAAAAGACACAATGTTAAAAATATTAAGAAAAATGTCTACAAAATCTGGAGGGCTGCCCTTTTCTCAAAGGGTAAAGCTTGTGGGGTAGTGGGGAAAGAATTGAGGGCCCAGAACTATAATTCTGCAGCAAAAGATAGAGAGATACCCTTCAAGATTCGTCACATTCTTAAGACATCTTGCTGAAGGAGCAAGAGCTGAGGGTGACTGTGAGGAGCAGGAAGGGCGCCAACTCCTGCAGGACAGGTTCCTACCGCGCACCCTGCCCTGTGCAAGAATGCCGGGCTTTGGGGAAGCTGCCACAGGCCTGAGGGACATCAGGACTCTGCCTCTGAACCAGAGCTGCTTTCCCGACTAACTTCAATCTGGAGAGATGGTAAGTTATCTAACCGGCTCTTCTTTTGGCGAGACTGTTCTTTCTCCTTAATCAGAGCCCCCCACGCCCTTTGTAGCTCGGAGTCATCTTCCTCAGTACCGGGGGCTCTGTGATCCACTTTCTTCATATTCTTTTCTTTGGTCTTGGGTGCAGATCCTAAACGAGTCCATAAGCTACCTGTTTGAGTAAGAAGGCATTTGAGTTTGACAGTTAATGCCAGAAACCAGGGTAGTCCTGCAGAAGAAGGAGCACTGCCACTGATATGCAGAAGACATTGGGGGTCTGTAGCACTTGCCACTACTGTACAGCTCTGAGTAGATAATCTCATTTCTCTGGCTGCAGCCCTTACTTTGCAAATGGGGGGGTCAGTGGGAGAGTCTCATTGCTGGAGATAGGTGCCCCAACACCAGGTGCATGAAAATCACCTAACAGACTCCTTCCTGCCACACCTGGCCCTCTTGGGTGAGATTCACCATACCATGCCATTTATTCTGCCAGGAAGTTGCAGCTCTAACATTCTACCTCTGAGCTACACCTCCCAGTCCTATTTTTTTTTTTTTTTTTTTTTTTTTTTTTTTGCAGTACTAGGGATGGAACTCAGGGACATTCTATCTTCAAACTCCAAGTCCTATTTTTTAATTTTATTTGGAAACAGGGTCTTACTGAGTTGCAAAAGGCCTAAGTAACTGAGTCTGTGCTTGAACCACAATTCTCCCATCTCAGCCTCCCAAATGATGGGATTACAAACATACACCACAATGCCTGTCCTATCCATTAATTTTTAAGGAATATTTTATTAAAACCTAACAGAGAAATGTGTTTAAAATTTC